>NW_028259157.1:7500000-8125000 GCF_977971745.1 Zootermopsis nevadensis
ATGGCAGTAGTTTTTACCATCATCCTATGACAATAAATTGTCCCACTAACAAAAGTCTGGCTGTTTTAACATAAGTCAGCTGATAAAAATACAACCTGCAGGTTCCTGCTTACATACCATCTATAAAACTTTGTCATCCATGACTACCACCTTGCTTACAATATAGCTGATCTGTTTAATGCTAGCATACTGCTATGTGAATAGCCCAGAGTTGAAAACCAGCCAGCAGCCCCACACTACAGGGAATTAATCCCTATTCCCATGTGATAAAGGTAAAATGAACAAAATACTCCAGCTTAAAAGTCTAATTGCTGAAGTACTCTCAGAAGGAAACACAAAGATTTTCCTTCCACGATTAATATATTGGTTCCCATGAGGGTCACCTGAGAATAGATTTTAATACTGCAAGTCATTTATTGGAGGCTGTCTTCATGGAGTGAAACAATGTATTTCTAACACCACAGCTGAGACAGGAAAGATGCATGAGGTCTGTTGTGAGCTACAAGTGTCACATGGTTCATACAAGAATTCTGAATGTTTTTAACAGTATACAGTCAGGGTCACAAGTGGATCATGGTACGAAATTTATGCCCGGTAAAAGATGTCTGGGAGCCAACGTGTCAAGTACTTTCAGGGTTGTGATAACTTTCCTTGGTCCCAAGAACAAACACAAACTTTTAATGTATCAGGCAGGACTAGTTATTTGGATACATCTAACAAAACAGAAGAGGATCAGTAACAGAAAGTCCCTTTTATTTCCCCACAAGTGTACCTTTCCAATAAATAAGATCCAAGTTGAAAATTAAAATTCAACCCCCTCCAAATGGTGCAAGTTTCACAACTAGCTTAAACCACAAGACAGGTTCCTCACCATCTGATATACAACCAAAGCTCCAAATATTAACAGTATGCTTCCTGGAAAAAGGAGGATTGTATGTTTATAATGTTTAATTAAGTCCTGTAATTAACTGATATTACAATTGTACTTGAAAGCAAATGCTTTGGTAAAATATTTATTTTATGTGACAATTACACATTAATGAGATTTCTGCTGCTCAAATGTTTTATAAATGGGAACTCTAAAATATATATAACCTCAAAAAAGAATATTCTGGAAAGATGTCATTAGAACAGCATTTTTGTACAAAGATACATTATCCTCAGTCACATGGCTACCAAGATCTTCAAGTTCCTTAACTGGTAAATTATACAAATACCCAGAAAATATTCCATTTAATAAGTGATTTCTAAAAGAAAACTCAGACATGTAGTGATCCACCTCAGGGTGAATAAATGATGAAGTGTTACAAGTAATGAGTGGAATTGTATACAAAAATGTGTTAATAACATGCTGCAATAACGATGACATACCTGCCATTACAAGTTCAAACATGAAGCAATAAATTGTCATAGTATCATCTTGTCAGTAGATTTTCATAGTTGTAAATGCGTGTTAATGCATGCCTTTGCTCTACTACTGTAAGCAATGAAAACTTGTATCTTTTAGAAAGGATCATGTGCCATGATACTAGATTTGCTTTTGTTATTACAGCATCAGAATTTCCAATATTTTGTTGATATGAAGCACTGCTAATCAACAACAAATGATGTTCTTCAACATGGCACCACACAGGATCCTGTATGTCAAAAATTTGCAGAATATGAGCCCAGGGCTACATACACTGATAGTCATAAACAAAGCAGAGAACACCAGCTTCAGTTACAGCTGACTAAAGCATAACCTATTTCCTGACACAGCAGCAGTGAAAATGCTAAAAAAACACAAAACTGAATTTGTTGTGTAAAAGTCCAAAAAGGTACTGGTGTGAACAAATGCTAGCAGAGTTTGTGCATTCTAGAAGCCAGAATCCTTAGAGAATAAAATGCTGCTATTCCTGAAAGTATTTTAGCAACTATGAAGAATTTTCACCATTTATACTATGAGCAGCTATATTACTGTAACACCGCATTACAAAATCTGATAAATAGTATAAACATACACAAAAAATAAATAACAGCAGAGGGCCTTGCATCATTTCCCCCTTTCCAGTTACACAATTCATTCAATTATGAAAAACTCAAGAACAAATCAGGGCAATCACACCCTACATACACACTAAAACAGTGAAAAACAGTCATCCAATGTGAACTGTAACCTGTGCAGTTGATATTCCAAGTGGATTCAGCACAAAGCAGAAAACCACTCTAAAAGAAACATCAATCTGGCAACTGCCACACTACATAAAAGCCAAGCATTAACCCTCTGCAGACATTATCTTCGTACAATACATGTTAAAATGATGAAGACACTTTTTTACAGGTTATATAAAGTCTGGGTTCCCAATCATGATGATGGTTGTGTTTAGTCTTCTCCCTCTTCCTCCTCCTCCTCTTCTTCCTCCTCCTCCTCATCCTCACCTGCTGACTCTACCTTCTTCTCTTCCTTCCTGGGACGACCACGGCCCCTCCCAGTGCTTCCTGCAGACTTCTGCTCAACCAGACAATAATTACAACATTTACTGTTGTGCATTCTTCAAGATTTACTGATTATCGCCTGTCAGAAGCTCCCATCATTAAGTTGTGACTCCTGCCTAAATAACAGGGCAATTTCCCTGGAGCATCCTCAACGACTCTCAATCCACCACCCAGCGTTCCCATGGCTAATTGGCTTCCTCTTAGATGCAAGGCAATCACAGCATTATGGACTGTTCACGTAACAGCATATACCTGTGAACCTTGCAATTAAATTCTTCAGAATTACTCAGTACAATTGACACTCTGAGGTCCACTATAACATCATTGCACGTGACACCACTTGCTGTTATGTGCCCACAGACACAGTATTACAGTAGGTTTTCTTAGACATGTGTGGAATAGTTCAAGAATTATGGTTCTACCTGTAAAATTCTGTTTTCGTTAACTGGCCTGGAAGCAAGAGGTGAAACAGCCAAACACAAAGTTAGTCCTAGAAGTGTAAAGACGAAAAATACCAGTTACCAACAACTCGACAACTCATGAGATGGATGAAGAGTGTAATAATATAGGCAGCAGTGCCCAACACGTGCACAATACTGACATTACGTCTCAAAGTTCCTTCATCTTCTACATTTTCTTCTGGTACTGCAAATTAACCACTTAAAGTTAATTACAACCACTTCAGGGTCCTATTTAACTACCTCACTGCACCAACAAAAATGCAAGACTCCACATAAATATATAGTTTGTTTGCAAGAAATCTTTAGCACTAAAAGATAACTGCTGTCAAGTTACACCAGCAAAGCTCAAAATATTACGTATGTGCACCTGAACTGTTCTTCTACACACCAGACAATGCTGATTAATTACTTCTGCCTAGAATATAAATCATTTTGAGGTTTACAATGAAAATCAATACACATTGTTTTCCCTCTTAAGAATAATGCCACTGTCTAGTTTTTAAAAGTCTTAAAAATCAGAAAAAATTAAATATCAATATATTTTGAAGAGTGGATCCTCCTTTGTCTTCAGGTAAAAAAGAGGGGGAAGACATCTATTCTGTTGAATCTGGTTGACTGAGCAGTTTTCAAGCCACAGATGGCTGGTGGACTTTAACTCTGAGGTAAGCGATGTGTTAGAGCAATGCATGGACAACTGGGTCAAATATAAACTATGACGCACAGTCAACAATGGTCAAAATGTATAGAGAAAAAAATTCAATATCAATGCATTCCAATAAATTACATTACGGAAAAAATTGCTTCTTCATACATTCTTCTTTTCTGGAATGTTTCTCCAATGAGAACTGGGATATACCTGTATTATCAAACTGCTTATTAATGGCTGTATTACAAAGTCACTAAAAGCAAATTTTACTATATTTGTAAAAACATAAACTTCCATCTGACCGACAACATGCTATGTCAAACTGCAGAACTGCAACAGAACATCATAAACATACCTTAGCAGCAGCCTTCCCCTTCTTCTTTGTTGAGCCCTTTGGTCTTCCTCGCCCTCTTTTGGCAGGGGAAGCACCATCAGCCTTTTTCACTTCTTTCTTCTCTTCATTCCCTGGCCTCCCACGCTTTTTCACCTCCTTTCCTGGTAACTCCTACAGCACATAAACCAACTCCTCAGTGCCTCATAACTATGCAATACGGCAACTATATAGATCTGCAACTTAACAGTGTTTCAATCAATACAATAAACTGGATACATTTTAAGTTTTTGCTTCTTGGACAGCAAAATACTTCTTTGTTTTGCAACAGACAGGCCACCAGCAACACCATGCTACTACCTGCCGTCCATCGCCAGTTCCCATCAGCGAGCACACTACAGAGGACCAGTTTGTTACGCAGCTGAGGATGAGAGCAGAGATGGCTCTCGAAACGTTGGCATAGGATATGGTGTATTCACCATTCAGCCACATGACGTGGCTTGTAGTCCGAGAGTCTTTCATAAACTTTTGTCACAGCGAAAGCTTCACTTTATACACACCTATCTTGTTAAACCCTCCATGCAAGACACATTATTGATAAAATTTTCTCACTTTGACTTCTCCACCGGCCTTGGCTGGTCGACCACGTTTCCTCTTGGTCTCCTCCTGAGCTGGTGCCTCATTGTCAGACATGATGCCAGTAACTGACACTGTACCAGACACT
This sequence comes from Zootermopsis nevadensis, assembly GCF_977971745.1. Taxonomy (NCBI): domain Eukaryota; kingdom Metazoa; phylum Arthropoda; class Insecta; order Blattodea; family Termopsidae; genus Zootermopsis; species Zootermopsis nevadensis. The sequence goes on from NW_028259157.1 coordinate 7,504,638, forward strand.
CAAGTATGTGGCTACAAACCCAAAAAACAAAATAACATTTTAACCAAATTATTTAAACTCTAAAATGAACATAAGATATGTTTTTTACATGGTTTGTGGAGGCAGTCCAGCTAACCATGCATCACAGTAGTTTACCACTAAACTGTTAAACAAAAGTTAAAGTATGGTTAGTAGTGCCATAATACAGACTTTTAAATCCACTGCTGCTGTATGATAAAGCTAAAGCAAATGATGAATCATTCAGCGAATCAACAATAAAACTAAAAAAAGCAAATCATACTTATCTTTTCTTCATCCCAATGTTCAAACATGTCAGTGTTATATTAACAAGGGCCCTCATACCCATACCAGTTACAAATTTAATGTACAGTAATCAAAAAAGAATATGAATTTTAAAAAAAATCACTCACCACATGCGAGCAGATAAGTATGTTATGTTCAGCCATTTCAGGAACCATCTGATCAAATACCTTCATAACAAGGACAGAAATGGTCTCTGAATCAGCAAATTTTTATCATCTGACACAGCTTATAGCCCAAGAGGACTTTATTAATTTAATTAGACATGAAAGTTTTAAATCATACATTATTTCATATTAACTGAAATATTGCAAAAATAGCAAGTTATGTAAACTGTGCAAGCACATTTGTACAATTTTGTTATAAATAAATACATCTGATTCAAGAGAACAAAAAATGTTTTTCTCACAAAATATAACTCACACCTCTTTACACTGGTACCAGCAATTTCGCTTCAGAATTTATTTCATGTTCCCAAATATTTTGCAGATAGTCCATGTATTAATGTACTGAATTCTTTAGGCCTTCTACACACTGAATACAGGTCGAATATAAAATCACGGTACAAGGCACTACATTTCGTACAAGACACAGCATATGGCCAAGAAACCGATAGTACAAACATTTCCTAGAGATGATACTTCACTAAAAATTTCAAACTTACGAAAATTGTTATATACGTAAAATAAATATGCACTTGCATATATATTAGTTATACTTCACGTTCCTCTCAAATCACCACTATTTTCACACAACTGCCAGTCTCCAAAAATTAATCATATTACATGACACCAAACTGTTATATTACAATAACGCCATGTTCTATGAATATGGTCCGAAACAACCAAGCAATAGAACGTCAAAATGGACTCAAATCATATCTTAATTGTTCTGCTGCGTAATTTTTAATGAACATTTATAACCGATACTATTCATAAAATAACCGAAGTTCCGCGCCCGCCATTTTCAAATCGAACCCATCTTTCAAGGAAAATAACGAGTTCGGTCCTCATAAATTTTTCTCTATTTTTAGAACGCATAAACAGACAAATTATCCCTAAAGGACCAGTAAACAAAAAATATTAAACATCTTACGTGTGTTTATTAACTTAATATCATCTTCAAAGCCCCAAATAAAATTAAAGACGTGATCGGAATCTCCAGTAAAATTCTCTGCCTAGCTTCTGGCTTGCCGCCTAGCTACGGCTCTTCGATCTCACTAGACGCCATATCCCTGTATTTCAGACCCGGAATCTGGACGGAATATACACTCTTACAATTTTTACTTTCCACTCACTTCACACCAAGACAAATAAAATACACCAAAATTTCACTTCAAAAATTATCTATATGACACTGTTTTTAAAATAACTGTAGAAAATTCCTCAGAGGAAATATTAAATGTAAACCGACTAAATTAAATCACTCCTTACCTCCACTGTACACAATGACGGCTTCGCAAGAAGGTAGTTCAATCGCGTTGGCACAGATAGCGTTAAATTCCCGCCTCGAGATTTGACTCCGAGCTAAAGCTGTTAAAATTGAATTATTATCTATGATATGTATTATAAAACAGGAAGTATGAATCACAATTGTAAAATATCAATAATTCAAACAATATTTTAAAAGTATATTTTGTGGCGTTAATTACTATGTATGAGAAGGAGGCTGAAATTAGTTGCCAATATACAGGTCTATTTTTTGTCTTTCAAATTATAAATGACCAATGGTCAACCACCCTACTTCACACTACGTACAAAATTGTATGCTACCAATCGTAATAAAATAAAATAATGCCTGTTCTGTAATGTATTATTCAAAGGTCTATAATTTATTTCTTGGTTTTAAAATAAGCAACGTCCCATTTTTGAAATTGTTAACTTCTCAACCCCATTACTACCCATAAGGCCGTTGGCATATGTTATTTGGGAAGTTGCTTGCTTATAAGCACTGATTCGGCTGAAATATCGATTTTTGCCTGGCATAAACATTTCGTAATTGGATTTATAGTTATGATTGGTTAAAGCTTCTTTAGACCAAAGCCTTATAAGTAAATCCAAAGTCGAATTTGATTTTAGTGAATATTTTGTAAAAAAAAATTATGATGTTAGTTACTCTGAGAACTGAACAGTACGAACAGTTCAGAGGTTGTAATATGACCAAAATACAAACGTACATGAAATCAATAATCCAGCTTCAAATCACATGTTCTACGTTTTCTACCGTGACATATTACGTCAATTTAAAAGACTGGTCACAGATGACTCTGCAGTTACCGTTGCGTTACCACTTAAAAATAAAATAATTCCCGCCCTCAGATTTCACAATTCTTTAAAACGTGTGCAGGGAGAGATTATATAAATTCCTTTTGCCAAAAAGGTATGTTTTGAAGTACCTGAAGCGTGGGTAGGCCTGCCTCATATTAAGTCCGTGTGCCAAGTCCCATATCTAGGTAGCATAACGTTTCCAAGAATTTCCTCAGCCACTTCAAACAAGTTATAAAATAACCTAGATGATGCCATCAATCCTGGGAAATCACTATTAATTTTTATCATCTAACTTCGTCGCCATGAAGCATGACACATGATAAATAATCTGCAACTATCATGCAACATTTATTAGCAGGGAAAAAAATTACATGACTTCATTATATTTTACACCCCTCCCAACTGTAAAAGGAATACCTGTGTGATGAAAAGAAAAAGACACACACACAAAAAAAAAGGAAAACAAGTTAGACTAGGGTTCTTTTGCCATCCTAATTTCTTTGGAATAGAAACAAAGTCACACCTGCTAAACAGTAATTCTAAATAATAATGTCCCATCATAATACAAAGGACTTTCTAACACTAGAATTAGAGTTTTGATAATTTCTTCCATCCCTCTGGCTGTTATAGGCCTATAAAGTAAAAAATTATAAATATTCCAGTTGGTTATAAACTACAATTTAAGAAACAAAAAAATCCAAGCAGCCACAGTTGCAAAAACATATGTACCACAGTTTCAGTTAACATTTGAAAAACAAAATGTAACTTCTAAATAAATTATTTATCTGTAACAATAAAAATATATGAAGATCTATAAAGATCAAAGACACAAAATCAAATCAGATATCCTTCATCTTTGATACCAAGGCTGATATTTTGGGTTTTATTGTTAGACCTATAGAGGGTTTCAACCATTGAAACACAAAAGTTTTCAATCAGATTGAACACTGAAAATACAGAATTTCAGATGTATCAAGAGAAATCGCCATTGGTATACCCATTTATTAAGAAATTGCTCATCTCTTGTGGAATCTAAAGGTTCATTACTATGTTCACAAGGACCATCACCAAAGTCCCTTCCGAATCTGGCGAATCCAATCCACACTCTTGAACACAAAAAATGCAAGAAGACAGGCAAGATGATATGAATCCAAAATAATAAGCTTTTGTTAAAAATATTTTATTTAAAGTACAAACAGATTACATTTAAAAAGGAGGCCATTAGCCTACTGTATATCCACATTAGTGAATAAAGTAGACAGAAATATCAGGTATTTATTATTCAAATGTGAAGATCATAGCAGCATGGACTATGTGTACTCACCTGGATGATCTGGATCTATTACTGCAACAACTTACCAAATAAAGCACATTTTGGACTTTGAAAACCATTATTAAAGCATATATACAATATACAGAAACTGATTTACATATTGTCAATCTGTCTAAGCAGTAATTCCCTATCTTTCAAACTTTTCCAAGCTAGATCCATTTCCTCTTTTGTTGGTGGCTTCTTTTTCTGTTTTGATGCCATTATCTTTCTGTAGATGTCAAGAACATCATTATCAGCTAGCTGCAGTCTCCTTTTCAGTTCCTGCCGAGACATTTCATCACACGCAAGTTTCCTCAGGCGTTTCAGTTGATGAATGTTGTGGTTTGATATAACCTTCAACATCACAAAAAAATTGTAATATTTTCTCTTCAAACACATGTTTATGAAAACACTGTAAGATGTGATCCACCAATTCAAATAATACAAACTGCATCCCTTGCTTAACAACCACTACAATTCACTAGTAATGAATTAACAATGAAATTTAATACTTATAGTCTTAAAAGGTTAGTACCCTATGCTTAAGCAACACACAAGGAATGACTATAACAGGAGTGGGAAAACTACATGTATTTTTAAACCATGGGACTAGAAGCTGTGTTTTTATTTTGTAAGAAAATCAATTAGCTCATTTTAAAATTAGGCAAGGACATACTCAAGCAAATCTTTTATTATGAATAACTACTAAACTATACAACATAACCTATAAAGCATTTTAACTAATGTTTTTTGTTCTCACCATTTGCTAAGATTTGTATCACAAGCCTTTTCATGCAGTTACTCCCCTTCTCACTGAGAAATAGCAATGGTGTCCTTGGGATATAAATAACAGAAGTTGGTTGAAAGAAGGCAAATGCTCACCTTTAGTTCTGTCTGACATCTTTTAAGTTCTGTTAGAATTTCATCATCAGCTTGTTCTTTCTGCTCAGAACTGTCCAGAATGCCTTGATCTTCCAATTCTTTCCTGACACGTCGCTCAAGTGAGGAAGCATTGGATATAGTGAAGTTCCTTGCTGGTTTAGTATTTTCACCGCCCCTACATCTGCATTACAACATAAGACAGACTATTTATTTATGGTTTATTTAATGATGCTGTCAGTAACTCAGTAGTAATGAACAGGATGATTAATGGATAATTAATTGTGAAGGATGTGGAAGGAAAGAGTCATGGTCTAATTTACGTTACTATCCTGGAATTTGTCTGGAGGGGCAGATAAAAATCACTATTCTCAAGGCACCCAGCAGTCTCAATATTCATTTAAGCTTTACTGTATAGCACAAATACAAAATGAATATGTGCATCTGTGGACATGAATGATACCCACACTATAATAGAATTTCTACATAACTAAGGTTTGCTGAAGTCAAAATCCACCTAAATTATAAATACAACACAGTATCTATCAACAAAATTACATTAATTTTTTAACATTGTGGGAATTACATAACTTAAATATAATATTAAATCTAAAGTTTCATTCACTAGGATAGCAGTTTAAAAAAAGTTGTCTGTACCAACAAGATGTGATTACAAATAATAAAAATACATTAACTGAGCAGTCCCATCATTACATTTAAAGTTTAATTAATTAAATTTAGAACACATCATTACATAACTTTACTGTAAGTTAGGTTTTAACAATATCAGTTAACTAATAAACACTGTTTAATAAAAACAGTCAGGCTTTCTGCAAATATGCTACACAAGACATTATTCCCCTTATAACACGATTTTTTAAAACTTTAAAATATTCACCTTATTAAAAACACAATACATTTATAGAATATCTTTTCTTCAACATATTTGTAACCAACCTCCCATATTTCCTTAACTCCCTTTATATAACACTTATGATTTAATTACACTCATTTTACACCTCACTCAAAAATTTCCTGTTCTGACACTATACAGTTACAAGTAGACACCCATGAAAAAAACAACAGAAAAACATCTACTATCACTACCTGAACTAAACTCCTGTTTAATGTATAACATCATATTCAAATGTGTTTATATTAATAACTAGTAAATGGCTGTCCAAATTCAGACCAACCTTTTACTGTTTGATCAGAAAGAATGCAATAAGGTAATGAGTATAAATAATCTAAAATAATTTCACAGATAAGTTCAGATGTGATATTTATATAGCACATTTTCCTGATATATTGCACTCTTCTAGCTTTTCACGACTACCAACTGGTGACAGCTTACATCTGAATAAGCACTGCCATGTCATTTTGATATAAATATAGAATGATTCAAAGTACTACCAGCAAATACCATTGAAATGATGCATACTCTGATGAATAAGTATAGTATTGGATTTGCCTCTGAATGAATAGGGCTGCAATAGTGTTAATTATCATTGTGAGTTGGTATGGTTCAACACACTGTTAAACAACACAAATCATTTGTGAAGTGTGGTAATCCTAGAGAGAGTTGAAGAGGGAAAGAAATTATTAAAATGATATACAACATAACAATCGTCAACAAATAAATAAATTTACCACCACCATCAGGTAGTCAGTTAATTTCCTGTCATAAGTCAGTAATTAACTACTCACATGTTACATACATGTCAATAAAATATTACCAATACCAGTTATTTGCATACATCATTCAATGCCCTTCCTTAACAGGGTCAGCAGTGGGAAAGAATTTTGGAAAATTAAAATGCAATGTGAATTCTTATTCTCTGATTCAACTTACCTTATAAGGTAAAAAACTGAATAAAAGTATAAATTATTTTAGCTTTCTTTATTAATTCATACTAGTGCAAACTATAATCGATACTCACTAATGCCCTGACGGGCACATTAATGTCTTAAGAGCATCCCCCAGCTAACACATGCACAAATGGAAACATGCAGCAAATCAGAAAACCAGCCTTATTTACAAACTTTATTCTTTCATCTGCTTTGAAAAGCACTCTCATTCTGGGATAGAAGCACATCTTAAAACTTGTAAGACGAACACACCGCACCTTACCAAACAGAAATGTTCTGCTTATATCATAAAACACTGTACAAACCTCTTCACATCAAAGGAATCTTCTGTAGGAACCATGATGTTCTCTTCCATCAAACAAGATAACAGCCTTTGAGTAAGTGGTCCTGTGTTACCAATATCATTTCCTCTATCTGGTCTTTTTAGCATATTACTTCCATCCACTGGAACTGCTGTGGGTCTCAGCTTTGCTTTGCTTGTATTTGCATCAGGGTGTTCCTCCAAGTCTTCCTGTGCCCATCGCAGACTGTAATGGCGACCTAATACTGGCACTTTCTGGTATTCAACATCATTTTCATGTTCATACAGTAGGTCATCAAGCAACTTTATATCATCCATTGATATATCTGTACAATAAGGCTCCACTGACAGCCAGAATTTGTTCGGAGTATCATTTTTTGGAAGGACAATTTTGGGTGCATCATGACGAGATTGATCATTATGATCATGTTCTGGTAAGACATGATTCTGTATTGGTCTGGAAGAGGCTGAAGATGGAATACTTTTAACTTTGGTGAATTTGATGGGTAATGGAGCTTGGTTTGTTTCACTACCGCCACGAGATTTTGAAGAGCTGGCTTCTTTCAGTTTTTTCATTGGCCGCTCCTGCTGTTTGGTTCGTTTGCCTGGGGATAGAGGTGCTTTGTGGATGTGGTTAATACTATTAAGCTTTCCCTTCTTACTGTCACCACTACGCTTCTCCTCAGCATTGCTCAACACACGAATCTCCTCCTGAAAGGAAATAAATCAAAACTGTGCCTACAAATTGCCTGACTCAAAATTATGAATGAGGTATTTATCACACATCAGTTCAAATGATTTCAATTACTAAAACATATTTTATCTGGGTATCAACAATGTAATCTAAGGCATAGGAATGCAACATAAAACTGTATCTAGATACTGGAACATCTTTCTACTATATTGGTGTGAAATACCACTTAATCCTAACCTAGAAATAGTAGATTTAAAACTACCCCTACTAATGTTAAATTTCCTACAAATAATACTAAATACTCCTAATATGTTTACTCCATGCATATTCTTATACAGAATTAATGTGTTATTTAGGGTTTGGACAAGTCATGTAACAACACTCATTTTATAAAGTCAGAAGACAGCAATCTTCAGACTCACCACTGTGTAAACCTCAAATCATACATTTATAAAGTCAGTTAACAGCGGAACAATTAATTTTTAGTTATTAACTGCACTGATGACCCAGTAGTAAGAAGATAATCATTCCAAGGCTGGTAACAAAATGTTGCCAGATAACAGCAATTTTTATATCTGCTTCGACTTGACTCAACTTCACCAAGGTACTTTAAATAATTATTCTATTCTTAATTTTTCTACTATTTTAAAGTTAAAACTTGCTTTTCATTACAATGTTCCACCTGATTTACTCTTACTAGCTTCCAAACTGTCAATACACACATTCACACACACAGATATGTAGCTTGTGCACCTTCAAAAGCAAAGAATAATAAAATATAACAAGTAGATACAGTAACATTACCTGCAATACTCTTGTCCGAACAACAACAGCAGACAACAAGGCTTCCAGTTCAAGCTGTAGAGCATCAAGATCTTCCATGCCAACCCCATCATCCTCTGTTCGATTTAATATGGCAGAATACCGCGGAAGCATCCTGCCATTATCTACTGTTTTCAACAGTGGAAAGGAGAGTGCACACTCTTTCCCAGATGAATCTGATATGTCACTTCCTTTAATTTTACTGTTATTTCCTTTTCCATATTCTTTCAGCTTTCCAGCACCCTTCTTTGGGCTTTGTTTTCCTTTAGTGGACATCATGGTCTCTCCAATTTGAAATGTTTTTCTACAAAATCAAAAGTTATTAACCTGAAACGATTAAAATATAATTTATCAAGGTACATAAGTCTCTCAATAATGCTGCATTAATTCCTAATGTTATACACAGACAGACTGAAACATCACTAAACCCAATGCTGATATAGTTCATCAGTTATACATGAGAATTATTTCTGTACATTATCTTAAAAGAATACTGTACAAATCATGTGACAATGGATTTAGGAATCTGGGAGGCATAAATTTACAATATATGATGTTATCAATAAAAAATTCTTTAAACATTTCCAATGCTGAGTGATTGAGATGAATGCTCAAAATTTATTTCTTATGTACTTCCATGTGACAATCCATTTTAGTGATGAAACTCAGACTTTTGTGGAAATTGTACCAAAACCTGATTGTTCTCAACAGACCTCTTGACCATCACATAAAGAAGAGGTATAATTATAATTACAATGTATTTACATTCCACAGATCTTCATTTGACATAAGCCAAGGATATACAACATGTCACACAGATGGCTGTCTTCTTGTTTGCAGCATTATGTAGTCTGGTAGAAGTTAGTAAAGTTTCAGAGGTCTTTGCTGCCTCCATCATCAAGGCGATAAGTGGCTCAACCCCACTCATTGCTCTGATGTGCACTATTCAATTTATTATCAAATTTTTAACTTGTTTTATCATAACCTATATCCAGATTAAAAATGTTGTTATTCACAAATTTGAAGTTCGTTTTGTAACAATGTAATGCAAGTTTATTTACTTCAATATATTTCTTCAAGTTCGCTTTGCATCATACATGCAATGCATTCATCGAAATACAGTTACCAAATACATTGGTTTCAATGGTCTGTAACTGGCCTAGTAATCTGAAATAAAACCAAAATTCGGTCACACGTTAAAGGGATTGAGTACGTCAGAAATTTCAAGTTACTGTCGGTAATTAAATAAACCTAAAATTCCATAATTATATATGATCACAGGCCTGGAAGATGTTCCGAATTCAATGTACACATATTTCATAGAACCTATAAGAATGTAATCATAAAATAAATATTACGGAAATTACAAATTAAATGAAGCATGCAAACAGGTCGAGTTACATACACACAATGCTTTCATCGGTCTCTGAAAACCAGTTTCAAATATCTTTCTTTACCTAATCCGTACACATGTCATGGTAAACATTACATTTTAAAGTCCAGACATAAACATTCACAAACACCACTGACAAATCACAATGGCCGAGCTCATAAATACAGCAAATAGACTCGATCAGAGATGACAAACGATCCTACGATTTCATATAGTATGAAAGAAAGCTATAAATAAAGTACTGAATTAAGCACAATTGTGTGTAATGGTTTCATCATCATGTACAGTGTTTTTATTTACACAAATGCAATTTACACGACAAGTGGTAGCATTGAGCATGATCGAATGAAAATCAGAGGTGGATAATATCGCATAATTTGATCGTTGACTATCGAGTAATTAGATTATTTAACCTTACTACACTTAATTAATATATTCCCTTTGTCCTTTTTGATACACAAAAGTTTCTGAACAACGTAGGAGATAACTGCTAGCAAAGACAATAAACATATTTACTAGGTATGCGACCGAGCAGTTCGAGCTAGTATTTGTCATACACATAGGTTTTTCTCGACTGAAGTCAATAACTCTCGCATTCACAGATTAATAGAGACTTGAAATCTTCTGTACAGCTGTTGCGTTAAAAGTTGGTATTAGGCTCGATGCACACGAGCGAGAAAATGTCGCGCGAGCTCGCAGCGAGGAAACCCGTGACAGTGCACACGTAGCGTCATCGCTGCGAGTTCGCCGAAAAACTCCCACCAGTACTACATTGGATGGCAACCAAAATGGATGTGTACTGAAGAAAACGTGTAGTTTTGCCTATTTCGTTTATGAATACATCCTTAAAAAACGCAATAGGAAGTATTGGACACGCCCGTTGATTAGTTCACTTAAAAGGGGGGCTTTCGTGACAATGTTTATAGATTTAAGAGAAGATGAAAGTAAATTTCATAATTATTGTCGTATGAGTATAAAGTCGTTTGATGAGCTAGCAGCAAAACTGGATGCATCCAACAAAAGTAAAGATTCTGCGATGAGGCTTGCAATACCTCTAGAAATGCTGGTTGTGACTCTGAGCAGTTGCGAGGGTTGCGAAGCACGTGTGCACTGCCCAATGCTTTCACACAGTCTGCTGCTTCGCGGCGATCGGCGAACTCGCTGCGAAGCAGCAGATGTTGGCGAGCGCAAATTGCTCGCCGCATCACCGCCATAGTGTGCATTGCTCCATTGCTTCACATGTACTGCTAAAACGCGCGAGAAAATGACGCGGCGAGCTCTCGAAAATAACTCGCTCGTGTGCATCGAGCCTTAGATGTATGGATACTGCTGGCTCCGCGGTAGGGGAATACTACAAACATATTAAATCGAATGATCAAAACTGCTTATGTGGGTTAAGAACCCTTGGATCACAAGGCTTTTGGTTGGCTCTGCACGTTAGAAGCCCTTTTACTTGGGTATTGTCTAGAAGTGGTCTCAGTGGAGACTAGCAGAAAGATGAATGACACAATAATGTATGGGCCCATCAGATGTTCTTCACTTGCACAAAAATGTAAATAACATGCAAAAAGTACACCAAAGAATTGAGAACTCTCAGTCTTTAGCATAAGTAATTTAGAACATGTGGCAGTAGGGTAAAGTAATTGTTCCAGTCATTTACTTAAGAGTTGTTCCAAAGAAAGCCCTAAAGGTTGCAACCCTTTTTGAGTGAACTTGGAGAAATTCCAATGAGATCTTCATGGGATGCATGCCCGTCTCAGGGAGCAGTCCAGGGGGGACAGACCTAGTGTGTTTTAAACTGAGATGGTGTAATCCAAAGTGTCCAAAGGAAGCCTGGAAAATGGTCTGAATGCTAAGCTTCGGAGAGATGGTGGCAATCATGGTTTGGAGCAGACTCAGAGCACTACAGTATATATATATATATATATATATATACACACACATACATACATACATACACACACACACACACACTCTCTCTCTCTCTCTCTCTCTCTCTCTCTCTCTGTGAAAGTGGTGACAGTAGAATTCAAGGTACTGTACTAGCACTTACCTGGAAAGGCTGAGAGAAACCATGAAAAATCTTGGGCAGGGCAGCTGGTCTCACAGCAGAGAATTAAACCAGAGTCTTCTGAATATGAAGCAGGAGTGATAACCACTCAACCATTTAGTACTGCAGTCTGGAAGGAGTTTTAACCACTTGCCTTACTGATTTTTTTTCAAAACATGGGGCAAAGAAAAAGAAACATATTATTTTATTTAATTCTTTAATCTTTGAACATAAATAAAATAATGTAAGGGAGTCATTTCTTGAATATACTTCATGACAACAAAATCTTCTGTTTATAAACAGTTTCATTATTATCCTGAATTATCTCTGGGTTTGCTTAGATGTTTTGTGTTGCAATGGCAGACCTGAATGCACTTCCACCCACTGTTGAGCTTACTGCATATCAAAAGAACATACAAATCTGAGTCTATTTTCTGCTTTTCATATAAAAGCACCACTACCAGACTCATCGAGAGAAATGTTTACCACTTAAATTTCATAACTGCCAGAAAGCAAGGCGATGAAGGATGAGGAGTACAAGGGGTTGCACTCTAAGATGACTATCAGAACAGCAGTAATGCACCAACAGAATACACGACTCAGGCTGTCTGTACTTGGAATAAATGTTTTTTGAACTGAGATAACCACATAATACATACAGCATAACTTCCATAACTAATACTATGATGCATCACTATTTATGTTTGTCTGCTCTCCACTCTTTATATTTATCAGTCACAGTTTTTATAAGAACTTTAAAATAACAAACCAATACTATGCAATTTGCATCACAACCACTTCCAAAATCCTGCCAACTGATTCCTACTAGCAAGATCAAATTATTACTACAAACAAAATAAATCAGGATAATATATTTCTAGATTGAGTTAAATCTGGTATAATAAGAGAAATGGCTTACTCTATAAAGCTCACTGGAGAAATGAGATGTTCGTGCAAGTGTACAAAAAGAAGGCAAATTAAGAAATATTCAACATATTTTATTTCATAATGTGTAACCAGAAAGTGTCCAGTACATGCTGACTATTGAATCTAGATATTTAAACAGTCATACACACTTTTTACCTTCTGGCAACACTTAAAGATCTCAATGTTTAGTGTTGGAAGATAAGTTACACAATGTCAAAAATGAAAATATTATAAAAAGTTGGCGTATTTGGAATTACCTTCAGCTGCATACGATACAAAAGTCTAATAAAAAAAAGTGAACCATCTGTGAGCAATTCTTATATCCCAATATAATGTAGTGGGATAAGCATGGTGTTAAAATTGTTCAACTTAGACAGAAATAAATTGTGATTCTGTTTATTTGATTTTTAAGTACCAACATAATAGAAGCAGAAACAGAATCACAAGTATTGGAATTCTATCCCCTATGGCACATGCTGTCAAATTTCACACACAGGGATAAGTTACAGAGAGAGAAAAGACTATAAAAATAACGTTCCAGTCTGCACCATATGATGTGTAATCAGCCACTTTACTTCAGAGAAGAAGTCCAACATTTTTCTCTCTCCCCCATTAGAGAATAACATAATGGCAACCCATTGTTAGTAGATGTAATACATCTACAGAGCCATTAGGGCCCATGGTGGTTAGTCAGTGTAAACCCATCTCATCACCATTGCACTAAATGTAGTTGCACCAGGAAAGTTAAGTCAGTGATCCATCAAGAATTGTTGTGACTAAATGCTGCTAAATTTTGCCATGCAAATGTTCTGTCTGTCAGAATAAAATACTTGTATCAACTCTTGTCCAGTCTTGTCTTGCTTCTGAATGGCAGAACATGTCAGTAATAGGAGACTGCCACATGGGTCACTCTGAACTGACTTTCCATGTACAACAATGTGAACAAAACTGGTGATGAGTTTGATGACTCTTGCTCTACATCCTTCATAGGCCAGCGCTTTTCCTTGGAGGTGTAGCACCATGGGTATATAAGTGTTTGTGTGTAAAACAATAGTGGGTACCCTTTACACCAGTTTTTCCAAAATTTTAAACATTTGCATACGCCTCTTGGGGATCTCAGACTTACTGGCATGCCCGCTCTCCAAATTATATCAGAATCAGTTAACTTGCAAGCAGTCAAACCACATTATAAGTAAGTTTTAGGCACAAATTAAGAAAGGCTATAAGGTAAGCTAAAAAATTTAAAGAAACTTATGAGCTTAATCAGTATTAACAAATTTGTTCGATTTTCTTTATATTAGAGATCATCTGACAGCAGTCAGAACTCTGGAACAATTTTAAATAATTATTTTTATGCTGCATACCCCTTAAAATACTGTAGCATACCACTAGTGGTACACATACCACACCACCTTGGGAAGCAGTGCATTGCACCATTTTCTGATGAAGGGGACAAAATTGACTACTGCTCTGAACTGACATGGCTGATCACTCATGATTATTTAATTTATAGCTGCCATAAAAGCTTCACATCTTGCATGTACCATCTGCTGTTGGTTCTATTGCAAGATTAGCAAATTCAATCGAGGACATACAGATTTTTTTTGGCATTCAACTGAAAGCTAGCACATTAAAACACAAACATTTGTATTATAAATTTACAACCATATGCAACAACTGAAGTAAAATGTAATATAATGAATCTCCAAACATTATACATATGTATGAAAAAAGCATTATGGATAAAAGACATTCAGAGACCAGGAGCTGCAATTAAATATGATGCATAAAAATTCTTTATCTGTACCATGATTAGGGCTCAGCCTTAGAAATATTTAATAAAAAAGTATACACAACAATAAATTTGTTACTATACATCCCCCCAAAAAAAGAGGAGGGTGAGGGTAAAATACTGAGGGTACTGGGTCCTGTTGTCATTTCAACACAAGCTAGAAAGAAATCATTACAGTGCTTGATGTGTGGTTTGGTCCCAACTCCTCCAAATACACAAGTGTAGCTGCTGTCAATTGAAACATAAGGGCACAGCATAGCTTGGACTAGTACTTTTCTACGACCATTGCAGCGCATTCAAAACACAAAGACATTCATGCACGGAACACAACAGGAGCCAGAAAATGTCATCCATAACTGTGTGCACCAGCTATAATAATTGGTAAATTATGTCATAAGATGCTCTTCACAGTCCATCTGCCAACCATTCTTCTGACAAGCCACAGAGTTTTCAGTCTTCCAACAATAAGATCGAGCTGGCACATTATGCTAACATAATGTACACCCAGATACAAAGTTGCCTCAAATAAGCTATCATCTACATCTGCTGCATAGTGCATGAACATGCACTCACCTATGGGAAGGGTTCTTCAAAGTTTTAATTACTGTACATATGATACAAACTTACACGGATCTCCGGACAGTCTCTTTCTGGCCTAGCATTATTTTTAACAAAAGAACAACAAAATAATGGCAAGTCATTTCCAGCAACTTACCGTAATTACAAAGTTAAAATTTTGTAGCAGTATTTTCTAGGAGTTTAATTTTATATAAAAATGGGAGTTTAAAATAATAGCTCTGTAAATCCACCCATAAATCTAGATCCTTGTGAGGGGACTTTTTGACACTTTTTTCTCTAGTATCATATTCGAGGCACTCAATGTTAGGAAACTATTGTGCTTTTAAAAAAGACATCTGGAACTCTTGACTGTCCTAATAGTCTCCATACTCCCAGTATTTCTAGGAGAGAAGGCAGACAGGAGAACATCATGTGCTTGACAAACATCCCATCCACCCTGCCACAGCCGGATTCGCTCATTCACTAATGCACCACCAACATCTTTGTTCAATTGTTCCATCACCTGATCCCAACAGAGAACGTAACATAACAGAACATCACATCACTTGCAGTCCCCTGGATCACAGTTTACAGTTGCATGTGCATGAAGCATATCACAGTCTCTTCTCTTTTTATCTCAGTAGAGATTGGCCAACAGGAGATCAGGTGACTCGCGCCGTCAGCATGTTGATGTCTCCTCTCCATCCAATGTACAACCCACATTTTCCAGTTTGTGAGCCAGATGCATCTTCTTGCAGTGAGGATCTATATCAAGTGCATCCAGGATCTGTAAGTCACAGAGCACACAGGAGTAATCTTTCAAATAAGTTTCTGAAAAGGCAAAAAGGGCTGATGGCAATAATCAGAAGAATGATAAAAATCACAGAATAGTTTCTCTCTGGGCCAAGATTTGAATCCAAAATCCTCCTGAATATGAAGCATAAGTGTTAACCACTTGGCCATGACATTTAGTCTTAAATACTTGTATGTTGAACAAGCATGCAAATTTTCATCTGTTGAAACACAATGTGCTTGCTTTCCTGTGTACAGACATAATAACCTCAGCAAATAATATACGTGAATAAATTTTACTTTCTTTTATAGTAACCAAAGAAATAAGCTAGAGAATTTTTGGTTTAAGACATGGACACAAAGAATGGCCCCCACCCAGGACTACACTAAAACTACTGGAGCACCACCTACCTGATCACTATACTTAGTGACATAGATGTATAGCTCTTTGAGTGCAGATACTGTGTCAAATTCTCCAATCTGAGACACCGAAAGCTGCTGCATGGCTGTGCTCATTTCCTGATCTGTTATTTGGGGCAACATCTGGACGTCATAATAAAAATTTGCTACTGTATGTCGGTAGTGAGGAATATCCTTGGCAAACAGAAGTTTATTTGATGGAGAATCTTTCCCTAAGCGATGCTCTGTTGTGGAACAAGAATCCATGAATGTCTGAGCAATGACAGACAGACAAGAATCCACTGTTGTTGTTTTGTTGATGTCAAATATGAAGTCAGGGTTCTTGATAAAATTTACCCAAAACCTCAATGGAAGACTGTAAAAGAAATCACATTTTATTTAACTATATTTGTGAAGACATTTATACCATAAGAAAGGAGATGCTTCATTTTTAAGATGTTGCAGCAGAAAGTGTGACAGCCCTGAGAATGCACCTTTACAGATCCTTACATAAATTATGAAAGTTCTATTGAAGGTGATTACAAATTAGTATAATTAATATTTCCACTGACAGTTTTACAATTCTTACAATGAGTAGGTGTACACATTTTACTATGAATGATTATCACTGTATGACAAAATGCCATTTTATAAAGTAACTGCAGCCAATAATTAAAAAAGAGTAACTGACCTATTGGAATGCTACCAGCAGTAAGCACATTATAACTTTGTGTCTGGGTCTGCAGCACTTCTGTCAAATTTAAATTTATTTTAATAGTGGGAACTGTTTTAATATGTAGATGACTCACCTGTTTGATTTCCAGGCATGAACCACCTCAGATTCAGTGATATTGTGCTTCTTGGCTGCATCATCCAGAAGGTCGAACAGCCACTTTACTGCTGGAGGGAGAGCTTCATTAGCTGTTAAGATGGTGTTGAAGAAATCATCCACAAATTTCTGAATTGTGCCTTTTGTGGACAGTAACCGTGTGAGAAAGATTTCAGGGATGGCTTTGTGTGTGCGTTCTGAGGATTTATTGTTTTGGTAGTGGTGCTCATCAATCGGTCGGACCAAGTGGTAGATGCGGAGATTCGATCCTGCTTCCACATCACCATTGGCTGTAATAATTGGGGACAGTGAGTTCGTGAAGTATGTACCAGTGCCTGTAATCATGGATAGAAACCACTTTATGAGAGAGTGCACGCAAATAATAATGACACATGGCATACATATATGTATATCTTCTTCTCCAGACACAAATATTCCATATTGTTAACACGCAACTTATTTTGTCACTGTTGAGACATTCCACAAAGCCTTCTGAAGGGATTAAAGGTAAATTTCACAAAACTTAGTCAGATAATTCAGATTCAGTTACATAGTACAAATTTGAATTTGAATTAATACATGTCTGAAACTTGTTTACAATCCCAAATAAACTACATTTACATACCAACTACAATCAATCCTCTTCATGCTTAGTGCTTTTAAGCAAAAAACTAAATAATTAATTTGTTTGCATTTCTCATGGTTAATGTGCTTCCATTATGGCAAGTCCACAAATGAGTAGCTTCTAATGTCTAAATATGACAGTCATGGTTAAATTTTACTCACTTTCTTCAATAACATACAGCAGAAAAGAAAAGTGTTTTGCTCTTGCTGAAACTCACAATTTTGGCAAGGCTGTTTGCAATTCGCATTGAAGCTGTCATTCTGCCGAGGAATCAGAGACATCACTGCAGACTCCTTTACTCCATAATGAGCTAATGTGTTCAGCTTCTTCCAACCACATATGGTTTTGGTAGTTAAATCCTCATCCTGTAAGGTCAAATGACCTCCACGTCCATGCCTCCATTCTGAATCAATATAAAGCAATATCATCAACTAAACTAACGTGTAAATAATAAGAAACTATCAAAAATTCTGTTCAAGGTTACAGTATACATCTTAGTTCTGCATAAATATGAATAAAACACTTTATATCATTTATGGGAAAGATACTAACAATCTGGTAATCCTTTATTGGATAATGAAAGAAACATGGTAAGTACTTTCTCATATTTCTCATATTAACTACTGTGTATCACATTGTTTTCCTACATATTGAATGCAAATACTGAACGTGAAAAGTTATAGAAGCCCATGTTCAGTATTACAATATAACTTAACCACCATCTGTTGCCTGTCATGACTACTTATTCATTGCGTTTACAGTTATGCTCTGTATCTACTGATCTCCTTGACCCACAACCTTAGGACAAAGGACCCACTTAACATGGATTATTTACATGGTGCAAGACAAAATATTTTTGGTTAAGAATATCAGTGTGCCAGGATTCACTTAGGTCAAAAATTTTGTGAGTTACATTCTCTCTTGTCTTTCACCCTCACACCCAAAAAATGTCAACAAAATAACTTACTCAGACAGTATAAGATACCTACCCAAATCTACTTCATGGATAGATGGCCTCATTGAGAAAGGCGTATTTTTATACAGGGCATCCAAGATTTTGGACTTAACTTGACTAATGGTGTCACAATCCAGAACTTTACACTGGATCTTCTCATCAAGATCATCCTGAACCACATGAAGGGTCTGCAAAAATGCAACAGTTCTGTTTGAAATTTGGAGTTCAAAAATATTTAAAAATGTGTATCTATAAACACTTCTGTTATTGCATGCATTAATGCATAAAGAGATAGATTACTGAACAAGCAAGAGTATGTAAGTATCAAGGGGGCTAGAAGACACAAATCATGATTCTTCTGTTATGCAAAGTTTTGGTTATGTGGCAAGATTTCTGATTATCATGAGGAATATGAAGATGACTGTTTTATGGGGTATTGCATTGTATAGTTTGGTAGATACTGGCCAATATATCTTAAACGCTGGTCAGTATCTATGAAAATACATGGTAGAACATCCCAGATAACAGCCACATCTTTTGAGTTTTCCCATGAAAACAATTGCCACACTGTAAAGAAAATATCAGATAACACACAAAAATTATAATATAGTCCCTACTGAAGTTACAAATTCAGCTTCTTACATTTACACATCATCATCATCATTTTCAGCTATTGAGTAGAATATCACACAAAGACAATTACGCAAGAATTAATTATTCCCAAGAATTTTTCTGAACATGCAACTGCTTTAACTCTGAATAATAAAGACATCCTAAAGAACTGACAGACCTTAATATACATTTCACAACATTACCCACCCATCTATATCTGATCTCACTATCACAGAGAATTATATGGCAATTCCAGCTACCATAACCTGAATTCCAAACAATACAGCAAAGCAACAGGCAACATCCCAACACCATTACAAGCAACAAGAAAGTTTTGGGAATGGAGAAATATAATGATATTCTCATTGCACATACTTGATATGTTTGGTAAGGGATTTTTTCATAATGTGGATCCTCTTGCACAAGATGGATTGTCTAGGGAAAAAAAGAAAGGAAAAATATATTGATGACCAAACATAAAACATAAGCAGTACAGAAACTCCCATACCACAAATGATAACCAGTAAGCATTGGCTCTGCTGAGCAATGGTACCCAGGATGCAGTATGTTACACTGGGGTGACCAACCACCTGTAGCATTTTCTGGATGTACAAACAGAATACTTTCTGCAGAAGAGAATGTGGCATAATGACAATGTGAAGTAATTAAAACTCACATTAAAGCACATTTTTATTGAGCTATGAAGTGCTGATATCACTTTAAAAGTAAGTCTGCACATAAAATAGTACAAAAGGATTTGAAACATGCAGTTGTTTCCCCCAGTCAGCACACCGCACCACAATGCATGCAACTTTTCCAATTTAGAAACTTCTTAACATAACATGTAAAAATAGTAGTATAAATCAGAGTCTATTAATTGCATTAATTCACTAAATTATGTATCTAAATAATGAGAAATTATTTTTATATGCCTTAGAAGAAATTGTATTATTAATAATATGAAGAAATATCACAGACGAGGCAAATAAAGCAGCAGCCACTGTCTAGCCCTGATAAACAATGAGACAATACTGTAACGTTTGCAATTCTGAGATAACATGCAAAAATAAAAAATATTGCTACAAAAAACCTACAATAAACAATGAATGCATATTCTGTACAGTAAACTGTTAATGTATTGTGATAAAAATGTTTGGCATGAACATTACTTACAACCATGCCATGTTCTATCTGCTCTCGTAGCAAGCGTTCTTCAGACAGTGAGTAACGAGCATCATGTGTAATAGCATCAACGGGGCCTTTCTCAATCTGGTGCTTGATGGCTTTGAAGAGCAGGAATAAGGAAGAACCAGCATAATCCTTCAAGTAGTTATACATACAAAGAGCCATCCAGTTTGTTAACATTTTCTCCACCACTGACTCTGTTCTCCGGAGCATTAGTTGCGGATGTTTGGTGAGCACAGATTTGTCAATGAGCCGTAGTAAGAGGCTTCTAAGGACATCAGTAGCATACTCCATCTTACCCATAAGCACAACCATCAAGAGTGACGCAACATTAACTCTGTGGAAGTATAATTTACCATATGTTAAGAATGGTTAACTTCTTGTTTGAATTATCTTTAATACCTGAAAGTGTTTTTATGCAGATCTTTGACATTAATGAATATTTGATGACATTCTGAAGTGACCTGAATAATTACAACTTACTTGTCTCTAATGTTGAATGATTTCTGTGCCTCCAGTGTCTCAATGAAGGTTAGAATGAAACACTTATTGTTGATAAGCTGTTCAAACTGAAGCATTGCTGCATCATAATTTGTTCTTGGTCCATTAATTCGCACCTATATTAAATTTTAAAAGAAAAGTGCATTATTATGTGCTGAGTATGTTGACACAATATTTTTTATCCTTGTGTTGCATCTTACATACAGTCAACTAGATACAATTTCCCTTATAATAAAAATGAATAATTCAGCTATTCCGAGATGACCAGTATATCTTGATTCAGCGACTTGCTAGCAACAAGAAAGATATTAATGACAACAATGTGATATTAAACTTTGCTTATTTTTTCTATGATGCATTTTCTGAAAATAATACATTAAAATATTTTATGAGTCCTTATGTGATGTTATGAACAAATGGTTCATTCCGATGTGAACTAAATTTTGAAGAAGTTTCCAGTACACAACATTCAGTAACAATGACGTGAAACAATAACATTTACTAAAAATTAGTAAGTGCCATCAATATCCTGCTTTCTCAAGTGTCTGCAATTCATTATATAAAATTAACCTTTATTGCAATATGATAGTGAGATGCATAATCAGCTGGACAGCACATAAGATGTGACAAGATGATAAAGATTAAGTCTCACTGCTGGGAATTATTACCGTAGTTCCATGAAACAAATAAAATAATTTAAATGAACCATTTTCAGCTCTTTGAGTTTAGCACAAGCTTCCACATTCTGTCAGTACTTAAATGTAGAGTATTCATAAAATTATTCTTATATGAGTTCAAACATTATACTTTATACACTTTCTAAAATTTTTCATAATTCACAAAATTTATAAATATGTTCTTTAAGTTGTAACAATGCAAAAATTAACATGTGAGAAAAAAAAACTGCTACAACACAAATTTCAAATTTGTACTTTGTACTATAGTATTATCTTATACTTATGTGACATATATACAAATGATGCATTTATTCTGTATGTCTACAGCTGCTAAACCCTTTCAGTAGTACGGAATAGTTCTAGCGATATGGGAAAGCAAACTGTTCATCACAAGGAAAGAAAACAGTTCTGCAATGAGTATTCTGTATACAGAGAGATTTGTTTCAAATAAAATATTGCATGGATGTTCAAAGACTGACAATCATTTAATACTGGTTAATGCACAACCAAGTGACATGCTTGTTTTTTGACTGCAAAAAGTTTAAACTCTCATATATATATATATATATATATATATATATATATATATATATATATAAATAGTATGCTGAAAAGGATTTGCAGGGAATTATTGAAGCACTCACTTATAAAATATACAAACCATAGCCAACAAAACAAACCAAGGAGGTATTTAAGCCTTAAGAAACAAGTGTGATTCAATTGTAAACAAATAGTAAGGAAACCAATTTTAAAAAAGCGTAATATATCATATACTGAAAACATATTATTTGCAGTGAAGACACCACCAGGTAACAGAAAATTCAAACCCAACAATGAAAAAAATAAAAAAAATAACACCGCATCATGCAGGATGCAATGAAGTTTGGAATACATAATTTTAAGCTACAATGCCTTTATCTAAATACCTCCTTACCTTTGGATCATTTAGAATGGGGTGATCACTTACACCAGGAAAAAACACCTTCATAATATAATTCTTGTGATCTAGAGTTGGAATTCCTGAAGATTCCAGGTCAGCTGTGAGATCTGTCATGTCAGTCTGTAGTTCAGCAAATGCTAGACAAAATAATAAAATTATCAATACTTTGCTCTATTTTATTTAACGCTCCCTACTGCTGCAGCATGCACATATATCTATAATTTTATCCCAAATAAATAATATTCCTTGTAGTGGATGTTGTATTAAGTCCCCAGAAATTAAGCAAACACTCAAATGAAGAAAAATTCAAAACTCTGCATATTAAGTTCAGTACTCCTCTCATAACTCAAGATCAAAAGCATCAAAATGAACAATTATTGTACATTTTCATTCTGCATAAACTACAATTTCAAAATAAGCATCACATCACTTGAACTTGTAGTTACAGACTTGTTTTTTTTTTTTTTTAGAAATAAACACACCTATGAGCTACAGCTTTTGACACAGAAGGAACACAGAGAAACAAATATAAAAGTGGAAGGCAGGAGTCACTAATTTAAATACAGTGGAACCTCAATTATCCAAAAATTTCAGTTGTTACATCTCTGCTTCTTTCCCTTGTGTTTGGTATTTTAATATTTCGGTATAGAATGGACAACATGTTGATAGAAACTGTGAAATTTTGAAACTGCACAACTGAACAAAATGTCAATACCTATGATAATAAATATGTGAATGACAGCCTCCTGGTTTTTCTTGCGATGTGGACCATTGTTGATGAAAACCATTTGTAATACTCCCCAATGATTATAGATAAGATGTAAATGTAAAACCATTCATTATACATTTTTGCGGCAAGATTGAAAAGTTTATGACTTCCAACCTTCAATATAATACAAATGGTTATTTGCCAGTTAAATTAGGTTAAGAACAAAATTGTCAGTGCCATCTTAATATTCAATAAGAACAAAAGTGGAAGACTGACAATTCCTTTAAATGCTATTTCTAATTTAGCCTAGTAATTCATATTTATGACTAACAATGCAAAACCATTACAATTGCACACCACGTGAATTATTAAAAGAATCTGTTGCCCTTCTCTGCCTTCACACTGGTTAATTGAGGTTCATTGTAGTAACAGAAAACTACCCTTCCCTACTCTTAAAAAAAATTACACTACCACTAATGAAAGTTATATACGTAGCCACTTCAGCCTCTAACTCGTTATGCTCTACATATTAATAACTATTTCTAACATCTCAAGGATTTAAAATATGTTACTGATGTTAAAGGTTTCTCACTTCTTTTCTTATAATTAAAATGTCAATAATTGTTCATCATTCACCTTTCTCTTTCTTTCAATGCAATGAAATAATCCTTACTCATCTAGATGAAATGATGGACAATTACAATGCACAGTGTAGGATACATTAGGCAGGATGGAACACATCGGCATTTGTATTACAGCTCCCCATAGCCACAGTAGAGCACATTTCCCTCCATCATGTACTGATGGCTGGGCTTATCCAACATGAAATAGGGAATTGCTTTTGGATAGGATCAACTATATCCATATAACAGAAACTGGCAAGACAAGCATTTAAATTCAGGAATTGCAACAACTGTTTATAATAAATCTGTCCATAGAAATTAATTTGATTTTAATAAACAAACTATTCTGGAAAGTAATTCACCCAACAGAACTTGTGTTCAAATTTCCCTACTGCTGGCTTTAAAGCAGATAGATCAGATGTCATACAATGGAATAAAGTCTTCTTGGATGACAGCAAAATTAATTTTCCTATGTTTTTGGGACTAATCCCATATGTAGCTGATTGCCCAAGAAGACTTAACTGTATTGTCACCACAAAATCTTAAAACCTTATTAAACACTGGACTATGACAATAAAATATTTCTGAATTTGAAACTCAGTCAATCAAACATCATTTTAGAAAAAAATCAGTATACTGAAAATTCTTGAAACATGAAAGTGAAATGTATTTTGGGTCAAAATCTGGGCTGTCATTTTATTAAGGTCATATTTAACTTGAAGAATGCTGTCTTCTGGGTTATTGCGCCCTGATGACCGAGGCAGTATGACCTCTGAAATGTTGGTGGAAATCTACTAGACTACACGGCGCAATAACCGAGAAGACAGCAATCTTCAGACTCACCGCTGTGAAAACCTCAAATCCTATATATTTAACTTGTTAAATGGTCAACAAATAAAACAATATTCTGGTGAAAGAAACAGTACTTGATAAAAAAACATTTCAAAATAAAAATAATTTTTCTGATTAGCCAACTGTACGGAATTTTATTCAACATGCCTTTGAATGCACTACCTAACGTAACATGTATGGCTGACTGCAAGAAAGAAGAGAATGGACTCTTTACTCTTTTATTCTATTAAATATGTAAGAGAATAAATGTTATATGAAGTGTATGTGAATTAAATGCAGTTGTCTCCTCTTAACAATCCTGAAATAAACAAATTATTAGGAAATTAGTAAGATAAATATTGATATACTTGATGCACATACGTACATTTTGGTGTACAAGTAGCTGTTTACGAGAAAGGTCATAAATGTAATTTTACATTAGATATGTTTCCTAAATGATTATTATAAAGTGCTATATCAAATGCTGATGTTATAAAGCACTGAATGAGACATGATTATGCATTGTGAATTGGACAGAATACAGGAGAAAGCAGGTACTATGCTGTTCAAGATTTTAACAGAGTATCTCCTGAGTTACTCCAATGTTAAACTTAAGAATAAATAATTCTGAAACGAAACTTGAATATGCTGTTTCTAACATCTGATTTCCTGCAAGATTAACAGTAATGAGTCAGAACTTAAGTTGTAACATCACTTACTCCAAAATGTAGGTTATGGTATACAATAAATGTAAGTGCGGTGTACGTGCACATGTGCATTATTTACATGATGCTATCTGACTTGTGAATGCATTAAGCAACCAGAAGCTGATCTAAAATCAGCAAAAACTGATTGAAATAAAAACCATAAATAAATTGTAACATTCATGGCTTTTCCAAAAGGGTGTTCCATGTTATGTTATTTGCCTAAAAAGAAGTTTTATTAGTAAAAATTCATGTTGCTTCTCTTGCCAGTTAAATTCTCTGACACGCTACCTGGATATGTAGGTAATAAGAACAAAGCCAGATAACATGGTGGCACTTCTATGTGACCAGTGCAAAGTTGTGCAAGTCGCCCTTGGCTGTCAGGAGCCAATTATTACATGTCATGCAACAGTATCATTATTTAGCATTCTTCCTAGAAGAAAAGCACTGTCCACAGGATTAGTTCATGCTGTTCAGGCTGTAAACAAAACAATCTCAGGCACTCAGTTAGTAAGTTAAGCTTCCAAGATGAAACAAATGCAATGTGCAGACGGAAGAAACTACAATATTAAGCGCAGTGGCAATACCATGCAGGAGGCGTGAACCACCATTGCGCCGTGGGTCCCAGGTGCACATCTGAGCGAAAGCTGAAAGAAATGGAAAACAAGACCCCTTTACCACTACTTGTATTATAACTAAATACATCGAGAATTGTGAATGAATTTGTAAAAGATAATATTTAATGCCGATATAAAAATTTTGTTTAGAACCAAATAAAAGCATAATAAAAGAACAAATAATTTTGTAAATAAAGTTTGATCTCAAAATAATAGAACAATAGCAAACTGAATATATGTTGCATATCCAATACGTGCTTTCAGGTCCCACCACATGTCTAAGACAACCAGCTACAAGTGCATGTTAAAAACAGTGAACTGCAACCAAAGTACAGAACTATGCTAAAGAAAACAAGCAAGCATGCACAGACTTACCTTGCTTGCATTCTGATCTAACATTGCTTTCCAAGGTGTCCATCTGAATCTGGATACGTTTGTATTCACGCTCTGCTTGCGTGGACTTGCGTCGGTACACGACCAGCACGATGACAAACAGCAACACAAGGAAGAAAGTCCCTGCAGCAATTCCAGCAATTGCTTCAGGAGGAAATGAATAAGGTTTCATGACTTCATAACGTAGGTATCCAATTGGAAAGCGTAGACTTCGACCGACGCGGACCACCACCAAGGGCAAACTAGTGTCTGTTTTTATTCCAATTTCATCTGTACCAGATGGCTGAACTTCAGGTGGTGTACAAACCAACTGAGTCATGGCCAGGGATGTAACATTACAAGGACGTGTTCCAATTGTTACATTTACATCAGATTCATCACTTGCAAGGTTCAAGTTTTCACCCTAGAAAATAAAAGTCAATTTTATGTATATATCAATTGCTATAATGTACACATAAACATAACACTAAAATTACTTACAATTTTTCATCAAGAGAAGTGCACTAGTTACGATACAGCATGTAAAAAAATTACACATTTGTTTACATTACGTCTTTAATCTTTACTGTCTATACATCATATATAATGTGTTGTCCAATTTGCTGTGCATTATTCCAGCATACTGCTAAACCATTAACCCTGGAGTTACTTCTGGAAGGCAGTACCATAGTACAGATGCTCTAATTCCCTGTTTCTCTATGATAAACATTAAGAAACTGTACAATTAATTAAAAATAGGCCATAGTTTTTCTGTATTTGGGCTATCTTATGCAGCAGGGTTGGATAAGTAGTGCATTGTGACTGGACATGTGCAATATTTACTGAAAGACTGCATAATGTGATCTAACTGCACATTATAAATAATCCATAAAATTTTTTTAGTCTTATGGTTTCAATGAATCTCTCTTTCAAGTCGCTGCTAGACACCATAGCAAGCCATCGGCTGTTTTACGAGGTTTCACACCTTTTCTCTTCATACACCCGCTCCCACCAGCAAGGTGGCAGCATAATTCACGGACACACACAAACAGCTTTTTACTTCACTTTCTCAAATATATGGGAGACAGAATTTGTGTTTATCTACAATACTCAAAATGGGCCGTAACTATGAACCCATAATATTACAATGCAAGGGGAAACTATTGAAAAATTTATTAAAAATATGTAGCTGGTGGCATACACAAGATTCCACAGTCACCATCCCAAACCTCTGCCATCATATACTGGTAACTTATTTGAAAAGTGCCCCTTGCTGTAGCCGCGCGGTCTGAGGCATCATGCTTTGGACCGGCGATATGGAATGCGTGCTGGTTTGAGTCTCGGGGGAGAAGAAATTTCCTCATGAGCTTTCGACCAGTGTATGGGACCGGTGCCAACCCAGCATCGTGAGGAAATTGGGGAGCTACAATGGGTAGCGTAATCCGGTCATGAAAACTAGCAATGGCTGGGGGTTCGTCGTGCTGACCACACGTCACCCTATATCTGGTTGGATGATCGTTCACCTTTGCTTAGGCATGTGAACGTGAGGCCAGCAGTCAAGCTAGTCGGCTTGGGCTCTCTGGAGCTGTTACGCCACAGATAATTTTATTTTTTTATTTAAAAAGTGGTGTACCATTAATCCTACAAAGACCTTCATGTCTTTCTATGTCAACTACCTTATGCATATGCAATGCAAACTCCTGGTCTTTAAAGCCTTTTAAATGAATGTCAGTACACAAGTGATGTCCCTTATAACCTTCATAGAAGAAAAATTTATGTAGAATGCTGATATTTACAATTTTAGATTTCACAGCGGCATACCAAACATCGAGTACATACCTCGATAACCAAAGTGTCTCCCTTGTACAATTTGATCTGGTTTGGGAACTGAAAGAACTTTGGATCATCCACATACACCAGATCTGATCTCATATTATGGAAGTGCTTCTCAAGATCTTTCACAGCTTCCACATTGTCCATAATGAATCCAATGCGAAGCTGCAGTTGCATAACTGTGTACTTCTGCGTCGAGTGCCGTTTTCGTCTGCGCATCGCCCTGAACTTGCCATTAACTGGTGGTGATGGGCATTCCATCTGAATACTATTCAGGACAGAGCACACCTGCAACATAAAGATACCACAACATAAATTCTATTACCTGTCTCACTTCTTTCATCCTGTAGTCATAATTCTGGAGATTATCATGCTGGACTGTTGCACTATTGTAAAACGTAGTTTTTTGATTGTTAGCCTTTACTGATTGCAACACTACTTACATGCAATGGCCATGCATCACAGTAAGTCTTAATACCACAGTTAAAGTTCAGCCAGCAACCCCTAGTACAGGAATTTAAAATGGATTACTTCTAGGACAAACAAAAGATTCCTGGTAGTTTGGAAAGTATTGTTTTTAACAATAATAAACACTAGTATTACTAATAATAATTACTGTTAGTACTACAACTGTCAATATGTTGATTATGATAATACGAATAAAAATAACATTACAAATATGAACCACGTGAAATGAAAATTAATAACTGCAAGCTATACCGAAACAGCAATGATCAAAGACAAACAATTATGATTAACAGATCTCATTAATGTGTAATAAGAAATAAAAAAATAAAAATAAATAAGGGCATAAAAAATAACCCATTCACAGAATATTATTAAGTTAGTATAGTCCTTATTTAGCTAAAAAAATGTTCTCAACCAAATATTTTCAAGTACCCTATTTTAAAATTGTAAATAAAACGACTTTCTTACTGTTTTGTTTATGGGGTTAGGCTCTTCATCAATGTATACCACCATTTCTGGCTTTAGTATGGTGTCCAAATTAGTGCCATGGACAGTAATCATTCGGCCACCTGAGGCAAAACTTATTAAAGGCTTAATCTCCATGATTGTAGGATCCATGGTGTAGTTAAAAGGGTTGCCTTCTAGCGTCCTATTGGCACCATCAATGATGAGAGTGAGACGGTTGATTCGGTGGGGACCGTTACAGCGTGACGTCATGCAAGTGATGCGACTGCTAGAAGCTTGTGTGGAGTTCACTTGGCATGGTAAGTCATCCAGGAATGCAGAAATTGTGCTGCCGATGTTCAGGTACTGTCCTGTAATTGCCAGCTGAGTGCCTCCACTTTGGGGCCCAATGGGTGGGAACACACCCTCCAGCAAGACATCCTGGAGAAACGGAAATGCTATTCAGTTCAAGTGTGAAGGACGACGACTTTTCACAAGCTGACATTATTAGATATTGTATGTATGTGTAATACATGAAAAACATATCATTACCTACAATAAAATCATAAATTTCAACTGTTGAACTTACTTACGAATAAAATTTTATATGATATATCTAATTCATAAGATAATAATTTGGCCTGCATCAGCCACTTTCCTTTAATAACTGATTCTTAGGTTATTTCAAGATGCTGTTTCAACTTCACAGGTTATATAGCATCAAATGACATAGGAAGATAGATGATCATTTATGATAAGCATGTAAGAGTTTGGAAGGATGCAGTCACGATCCATCGGAAGTTGCTACCCTGGCATTTATTTGGACAGAAAAATTATGGACAATCTTGAATAAAGTTCATAACATTATCACAATACCAACCTGCTCTGTACATTACTTGAAGGCAAAATAAAGTAAATCCTAAATATATTATTAAATACACATCAAAGTGCACATATTTCAGGAAGAACAGAATAAAAATAAGTACATATTGTCACAAAACTCAACTATAATGGGGGTGCCCCCCCCCCCCCCCCCCCCAGCCAAACATCTTGCCCGCATACGTCATGGCTGGCTGACTATACGTGAGTGTAATTTCAAGGAACTTAAAGCATCTGGAATAGTGCCAGACATTATAAGTAAATTCTCAAAGCTTGTAGTCCGGTCTGCATCCTTGCACAAATACGAGCTCCTGCAATGAGCAAATCCATGTCGAGGTAACAGGCAGATTCACAGCATCAGGAGACCAAAAGAACAGTACAATGTAAACAAGAACATTTATATCCAGATAACCATGACCTATGCCGGCCGCAGTGGCCACAGACCTCGCGTGCCTGGCTGATGAGACCGTGGGTTTGAGTCCCGCTCAGGGCATGGACGTTTGTCCGCGTCCTTTCTCTTCCAGTCTGACAGATAAAGACTGGCCATGGAAGGCAAGGCGAAACCACTGTGGCACCTTCGCAAGAAAACCCCGTAACGGGGGTCACCAACTTTCAACATTGAAAGTAGGATATTTAAAAAAAAAACATGACCTATAAAAATATGTATCATCACTAATCCATTCTGACTAAACTGAACAAGATGAGAAATCTTGTAAGTGGTACACAATGTGTTAAGGTATAAGCACATTCCATCAGCCATGTTTCAGGATCAAATCATGACCAGAATGCCGAAAAACCCTCTTCCACCGAACCTTGTAACTGAAGTGCACAGCAGACTCGGTCGTCCCAGCTTCATTACCAACGAAGACGGGGGCCAATATCTCTCCATCTGATCTTCCGGTGCGACACACAATCCTCACAGACACTTCATACTGTATCAGTTCACATGGCGTCTCTCCTATGCTGATTTTTCCTCTAACGTCATCTTCTTTCAAACCCAGATTGCTTCCTTCAATAGTGACGAGTGTACCACCTTCGATGGGACCACTGAGTGGTTTGATCTGGAAACATGACATTAAAATAATGATTACCCACTTAAACGATTAATTCATAAATTTCGGATTAGTTCTTGATCTGGCTGATAATCAGCGAGACGACGAGTCAGTGGTGTGGAGCTTACCATGTCAATGCGAGGTTTGGGACATTCGTTCACTGGCGTATGGAGACAACTTTCACTAAAGCTGCATGTGTTGGTGCACCACGTACATTGGTACTTCACATTACGGGTCACGCACAGAGAGCAATCTGGATGTTCCCGATGAGATCCTAGGATGTCGCATTTGTACAGCACGACATTAATCGTGTCCACGTGGTGATTTCGATTCCAAACAATTGTCACACTGGC
This sequence comes from Zootermopsis nevadensis, assembly GCF_977971745.1. NCBI lineage: Eukaryota > Metazoa > Arthropoda > Insecta > Blattodea > Termopsidae > Zootermopsis > Zootermopsis nevadensis. The sequence goes on from NW_028259157.1 coordinate 7,536,202, forward strand.
TTGATATTCCCCTGTATTGGCTTCATATGAGTACTGTGGAAAAAACACGACTCAGTTAGTTACTTGTATCAGTAACAATTATATTAACAACAATAACAATTAAGATGTAAGATTTGAGGTTTTCACAGCGGTGAGAATGGAAATTTCTGTCTTCTGGGTTGTTGCGCTGTGTAGTCTGGTCGATGTTAACCAACATTTCAGAGGTCATACTGCCTCTGTCATCAGGGCGGTGAGTATGAAGCTTTCTGTCTTCTGGGTTGTTGCGCTGTGTAGTCTGGTCGATGTTAACCAACATTTCAGAGGTCATACTGCCTCTGTCATCAGGGCGGTGAGTATGAAGCTTTCTGTCTTCTGGGTTGTTGCGCTGTGTAGTCTGGTCGATGTTAACCAACGTTTCAGAGGTCATACTGCCTCCATCATCAGGGCGATGAAGATTTCTGTCTTCTGGGTTGTTGCGCTGTGTAGTCTGGTCGATGTTTACCAACGTTTCAGAGGTCTTACTACCTCTGTCGTCAATTAAGTAATATCAAAATAGTATTAAAATATATTATGACGCACCTACAATATCTTAAGTAATATCAATAAAAGCCAAGCAACCAAAAGCTACAGGAGGAGTTGATTTGAACTGGCAGATAAAATATTAAACAATACTACAATAAAACAGGAATAATAACAAAATACAAAATATACAGAAAATAAGTACAATGAATTCTTCTCGGGCTATGCACTGTGTCAGATGGTTGAATGGAGGAAACACCATTTTTGTCCCTGTTTTAAAAATAAAGAACAATTACACGAAGTAAAAATAATTAATAGTTATTACGAAGCAAAACATACTTACTGTTGTCTTATCGCAGACAATGAAGTGATTATCCACTCGTGCTGGTACCATCATTTTTGCGCCTTCAATGTTAACAATACACTGGAAGCCTGTATGCCCGACTTGTGGATGAGGCAAGTTTTCAACTTCAAGAACTATTTCTTTTGGCACATTGTTTGGCAATAGAATATCCTCTGCTGGACGACGGAATCGAGGACAGTACTTAGCGCCGTGAGACATAAGGTGAGCAGGATTCTATAAGCATATATCAATTCAAACATATTTAATAAATACTGACCATTTATAAACACGAGATCTATGGTTGACAAAAAGTTTTCCCAACCACAACACACAAAGAATAAAATAACACAGAAACATCAACTTTTGCAAACTGTAACGAAAATTTAACCTCGTATTAGATTTGAGGTTGTAATAGTGGTAGTGGTGATGATGATGATCTGGGTTGTGAAACCATGTACACTCACAGGCAGAGACCAACATTTCTTCTTCTTTTCCCAGTTTAACAATGTTCATACATTTTCCGGTACCCTTTTACGAGTCCCAAACTTTTTTTTTCGTTGGCTTGATCTATAGACATTCGGTAGGGCTCCTTGGACGAGGGATCGGCCAGTCGCAAGGCCTCTGCCTGTACACAGGACAGCACAACACAGAAAAACGCGGACAAACATCCATGGCTTGAGTAGGATTCGAACCCACGGTCCCAGCGACCAAGCGGCAAAAGGCCCACGCCTCAGACTGCGCGGCCACTGCGGACCCCGAGACCAACATCTCAAAGAACATATTATCCCCAGCAAATACCTGCAAGTTTACATGGTGCCACAATCTAGAAAAACATCATTATAACCTCATCAGATCATAACAAATATCACTGCATCTGGATATTGAATCTTCCTGATGTTACAGCTCGATCGACTTATGGTCACATGAAACAAGTACGAAATGTACGCAGAATGCATCAATTCATCAATATTTAACTTCTGATTTTTACAAATGGCAGGAGAATTCCATGGACGAGGACTTCCTACCCAGTCACTTCCGCATGCAAAGACAGATTGCCAACTGCCAGAAAATCACATTCTATAACAATTCTGGAAGAATATTCAACAACAATAAAAATAGAAATAAGACTCCCCCCCTCTTCTGCCATGAGAATTAGCTACTATCTCTATCATCATGACCATTGTTGTTATGTCTGGCAGTTGTCAAACACATGGATAAATTAATTTAATTATAGTGATTCGCATTATTAATATGTCATAAGCCGGGATACTCGGTAAAGAAACTGACCACATGCTAGACAACCAAGGTTAGATTCCTGGCAAAATGAGGGAATTTTCTCTTTGGCTCCATGTCCAGAATGTCCTAGCCTATGGATGGGCTAAACCAACCGGAACGTGAAACATTTCAACCTAGTGTGAAGGTAAGGAATGTGTGGAGCTTTATAGTCGACGTAGTAGTTTTTAGTCGGTGGAGAAGATAGCGGAGCTGGCGGACGGGCCTAGTCTGTGTACCTGAGGTGGCACGGTCAGTGTATTTCTTTTGTTTGGGCGTTCAGTCACCCAAGCTCCTCGGTGCAGTCAGCATTAGACTATCGCAAAAGAGACTCGCTCCTAGCCTTCCCCTTGAAAATTCCACCGGCCAAAAACTACTTCGCCAACTATACTTCGGTTCCAATGTCACGTGTTAATGGCGTGACATTTCGACACAGGAGGCCACTTTATTTATCTTATTATTATGTTAGTAATTTACTCAGACTCTCAAAGCGTGATCCGTACAAGTCTTCGTAGGAACAGACAAATGAGTGATTTTCTTCTTTCCGAAACCTGTCCCTCGACTAAAATTGCAACACTCTATGTGATCACAAAACAGCGATGTGTAGAGGTTAGGATTATTTGATATGAACAACACAAAAGTATCGCATGGAAAAGAAACTTGAAAGTTTTACGATGCATGAATTCTTACATTCGTTTGCTGTCCTGGAAACGTACAAATCATGTTGGGAAGATAAACGAGTTCGTTCCTAGGTTTTTATAGATAAGTCTTATTAATGATCTGCTTTTGTTGAAGAAACAACTAGACGTGAATGTCTGCTGTCGGGCTTGAATGAGGGTTTTGCATGCTTCATCTAATAAGGGAAAATGTCGTCATATTGCCATATAAATTGGCTACATGCATTGCCTTTCTGTTCTTAAACTCAATATTTCTAACACATTAACCACTATTAATTTACCAGCACCTAACCCACATACGCGCACCAATAAGCGCTACATATTCCACACCGACCTGTATTCTGGTATAACTTTACTGCAGGCAATATACTTCGATCCCTTAATTTTGGGTTAGGCCCTACAACTCCCTATGAGCCTTGACCGTTTTGGAGAATTCTTCTCTCACCTTTTCGAATATCTATTTGTTTTCATATATGGTACAACTGCTTAGAATTCCAGCATATAAAACCCACGCCTCACACCACCTGGCTACTGGGACAGGCAAACAAGTTACAATTTCAGGTTAATAATAACTTGCATGGGAAATTTTATATTTATTCAACATAGAAAAAAGACAAGGTATGAGGTATACACTATTATAACAAAGTTAACAAAAACGGCTACTTTATTGGACTGAATTTGAACAGCTCATTAAAACGAAACTGGGACACCATCAAACGTACAGAATAAAAAAAACAAGAGGGATATAGAAAACAAAATACGTGACACTGCGAAGCAGAAAACTAAAGGAAGAAGCACCACAGACTCCATTCCAAATGTTAAACTTTTGCTGAGAATCTCCAAAAGCGATTACATCGTTTCCGAGACTTCTTTAAAATGCTTCTATTATTTCCGGAAAATAACATGGAAATGAAATTTAAATAAGTGACTCAGAAAGGTAAAATATTGAACAACCACATTTCTTTTTTAATTTACAAGACACTTTATATTATTTTGTGATTTGATTGTGGGAAAAAAATCCCCCATTTGGTTGTAAGGGAAACCTATAACCCTGTTCTCTTTCAACACACACCTCCTTTCTTCATTCACCCTAACTTTTCTCGTCTTCTTTAAGCCCTGTTTTTAACATTGTCCCTCCCTTGTGACTAGCATCACCTCACAAATCCCCGTCTTCTATTCCTTTTTATTTTCCCTTCTCTACCCCCCCCCCCCCCCAACAACCCAGTACTTTTTGTTCACCCAAACTTTCACCCAGAGTTCGCTATAGCATGCCGACAACCCCTCGACGTTCTTCAAATCCTTCTCCTTTCTGCTTCAATCTCATTCTCTCCCCGCACAACTTGCTCAGAGATCAATAATTACACGATGTGACCAGAACATTACACATTGCCAGTAGTCACACGCCTTTCTACGTTTACACGAGGCTTCAAAGACAGGACAGAGCACTTAGGAACGTCCACCAGTCAGTGTCTGAGCGCGTTCATACGTACACCTCGTGTTCACACCTTCCGAATCTCCTGTTCACAATCACAAAGTACGGGTTCTCTCCTTATTCACACCAGCCTTCCACTGAATCTCCACTATCTCGTAATCCAGACAACGGGATGCCACTTCTCACACATCTGCATTCCTTTAAGGTACAAAATCCTCAATGAAAAGCTGTTAGTTACTTAGCTGGCCAAGAAACTTCATATGAGAGTTGATATTTTTACGGCGATAAGGACGGTGAAGTTCTTCTGGGTTTTGGCGCCGTGTAGACTCGTCGGTATGTGCCAAAGTTCCGGAGAAACATTCTGTTTCCAACTTCAGCCCTGAAGATGGAGGCAGTATATCTCCGATGAGTCTACACTCATTATTCAAAGCCACCCTAACGTAAAAAGCCACACAACCTATGCATTTGAAAAGGCGTTGTTAAAACGCAAGAGTGGACCAATTAATTTATTATGCCTCCTAGGTATTCGAACTGGTCCCTTCCCTTTCTATTATAATTTTGTACGCATTTATTTCCCCCACTCATGCTGCTACATGCTCATCATTTATTCAGCCACCCTTAAAAATCAGCAGAAAAGTACAAATTACGAAGATTCCACAGGTGTCCTTCGTCCTTTACTGTCATCGGGGGTTAAAATGCAACCCCGCTCATCTACAATGCGGACTGTTACCTTCACATCTGCATGGGTTAGAGACTGGGGTCATGGTTTCCGTGGTTTTCCTCAGTCTCAGCAGGACAACATGCTACAGTATCTTCGAACCGGCTAAAGCTATCTCCTTCCCAATCATCTTCCTACACCATCCGATGCCATATAACTTCAAAAGCTGAGTGAGTGTCGTGTTAAATAATTTAATATAAATAAAATACAGGCTTCCCAGGCCGCCAGACACCAGAATGGTTAAAGGACCACATACGTGGATCCATGGGGTTCAAACAGTGCAGATGACAACTGCCTCATAAGTATCGAAATGGAAATGGGGGAAGAATATCTATGACGAACCGTCGAGAAACGTCCTGCGGCATATCTTAAGATGCTGTTCCCAGGTTCGCCTGCATGACCTTGATTCTATCTTAGTCCCACTCTTCTGCAGAGATTACGTATGCATGGCGTGCTGCTTAATTCACCGGGGATAGCTTTACCTTCATCTTCAATTACATTGGTTAAATGGCGTCGAACGCTAGCCTGAAGTGGAAAGGTTGTGGAAGTTCATTACTGTGGCCCATTTTAAGACACCGCCTCAACATTTACGAGGAAAAAAAAAACTGAGGACAACTACCCGAAACCCCAAAGTCGGCCTGCAAACGACTCTCGTTATACGAGCTTACGCTACTCGCAGTTTTCAGTAGAAGCTGCTCCGAAGGCCCACTGACTCGCGGGTGCAGTTTTGATGACTCACCTCACCATTTCGACTTCTGAGACTACAAACAAAGGCATCTTGTGGTGTATCACTTAGAAAATCCAAAGGAATGTTAACCGTTTTAAGGTGTATGCGTTTTAAATAAATGCAACCCCGCGTATGACGAGAGTCACCTGCACTCGAGTTTCCGGCGAAATTCGAAACAGCGACCTTCCAAACACGAAGCAAGGGCGATAACTATCGGACAGCAACGCCTGATACAAATACCTAGCCGCGTAAGAAAGAAGCAGGTGTGGGGCCCAACACAAAACTCCTAAATACGAACCAGACTTATTCATTAATTCTTTTTAAATTTAACAACTCTGTTTCAGTTTGGCTATAAATTGCGAGAATGTAAATATTTGTAAGGACGCTGTATTTCAAGGCACTGCCTTGCTATTAATGGGAAGAAATGAGGAAAACAACGAACTACGCCTTTATGTAACCGGTAACGTCACTGTTAACTCGCGAATGAAGCCTGGAAGTTCCCAAGCAAACTTTAGCTTAGCGGTAACTTCAGACAAGAGACAAACAAACTGATTACTCAGTAGAGAAATGGACAACATAAACACCTATGAATATTTAATGACGTTCTAATGCACACACGACGTCTTACTCATTTCAAGTCTCCAACATCAACTGCATAAAGGGATAACGCAGTAGTTGGCATAAAAAGTGTAAAGTGAATCTGAAGATGACTGACGGTGTGATGGTCGAAACATGTCGTTAAACGTGACACCAATTAAACAGGGCAGTGACATGATAGTGTAACTGCAACAAACAATGGTAAAACGTTTGTAGAAACTGACGTTGAAACAGAACGGTAACTAAAATTAAGATATTTTTAGACATAATCTCATGTTGCGGAGAGGCCTATAATTTCTGACGGATGAAAAGTAAAGGCTTAACAGATACAATACATCATCTGTTAGCAATACGACCGAATCGCATGACGAATATTACGTCATATTTCTTATATCTCCTATCTTGAATGAGTTGAAAAGCTATTACATTTGTCGTGATATATGAGGACGTGGTCTCTACAGTTCCTTTCTCAGACTGTAGAGCAAAAACGTTTATTTATAAATGTTCTACAGAAACGTTAACGTTTTTATGCTAATACTTTCGACGTACTGACTGCCAACAAGCGTTCTGATACAAGTTCCAGCCACATCGCTCGTCATTGATCAGCCATTCAAAGTTCTAATCTCCTGCTTCTCAAAACTGTATGCTGCAAGGTCACAGAAGCTGCAAAGCGATGCTAGCTTTGCTACGCTGCGAGGTCTGAACCGTCTTCATTCGCCTGGCCTCCGCTGCTGCGTTATATAACATTGTACGACTTTGCTGTGGCCTTGAAGCATGCAATTTTGTGATGGCTACTACAGAACAAGTCACAAACTATGTTCATATTGTTCTCCGTGCATCGTTAAGCTCTTCGTTTATATGGGCCTACATATATTTTTGTAATTCGTATTTTAGTTCACAGAAAAATATTTAAGGGAGTTATTATTTATTATTATTTAGTGTTCTGTCTGACGACAGGTCCATATGAACAGGATCCTTCCATCCTTTTCTCGGACTGGGACCTGTTCATATACGTTCTTGGCAGATGATCCAGAAGTGGTTTACCATTGCAAGATGATCAGTTCTGGGAGGGGTAGCAGATAAAAGATGTGGTCCATATATGAGCTTCATTTAATGTACCGATTCTTAACCGCTTCTATGACAAAACTATTTTAACAAACTTTTCCTGTTTATATATTTTCATTAAGAGATATAAATACCATTTGTGTATATTTTCACTTCCATTAAATGGTAGATAGTGTCTCACTCGGTATGTCAGTCATAAATTATATTCAGGGCAGAAGATGGCGGTTTAAAATCGATAAACCTCGTTCGTATCATGAAGAGGGTTAAAATTATACAACCTTCACAAAGCGCTTATAATACATTTAGTAGTTGTAAGCTTTCTGATTTCTTATGCCAAGTTCCCACAACAGAATTTTCGGTGTTACATATGGTAATTTCGAAAACGCAGGAAGTTTGCCAGAACTTGGAATTTGTTAAGATAATCAGAGTAATTCATGAACTTGCATCTACCCTCTCTTCCCCTCAAAGACAAGACCGACAATGACCTAACACCTCAGGCTTTGCACACTGTAGCCGTGCTCTCAAAAGATGTCATCTTCCCCTCAGTACGTGTAAATGGTCTATTCCCAATGCGCATACATAACCATCACGAGAATGAACGTAAAGGTGGAGCGAGGACACTTCAGACTAATTGCAGATCTTGCAAATGTCCTGCTTCTTTCAACGCTACTGTCTTCTTGCGCCCCACCCACACGCCCAACTATGCCCCGAACCCAAGTCCCTTTACTTTATATTACTGCTATAACTTAATATTCCGCCCCCGTTCCAAAACCCCACGAATTTCCATATTAACACCATGTAGGGGAGAAGGGGCTAGTTGTTACACGGCAAGTTTTAGTTTAAAAATCACTCACTAGCAGCAGCATCTCACGAGTCTCGTATCTACTGCGTCTCCCCTGTGCGCAGTTCTACCCAAGGTATCGTACACGCGTTGGCAAATGATTACATTTTATCAGGAAAGACGGTACGAACGTACAAAAGGAATACAAGTTTGAAAACGCTTAAGTTAGCAGCTGATGAAGTCTCTTCTGGAAGAATCTCGTTAAGGCAAGCTGCTAATATATGATGAAAATGTTTCGTATGTTTGAAGTTAATTTCTGTAATTAATTGTTAATTGGTATATTGTCTGTAATTAATTACTTAATAAAGGTCAGAATCGTTCCTTCTGTTTATTAATACAATGTGTTGTAACAATTTCCCCCTTCACTGTTAACAACTAGCACCATAACAGGGAACATTGACACAAACCGCCTTCTCTTAAATAAACAAGTTTTGTGATGAAACAAAAATGAATAGGCCTTTGAAAAAATGTTATTAATATAGCCAAATAGTAATAGTACTTGAAGCCATAATTGCTAAATTTGTAAACTTTAAGAATAAATGCACAAAAAATCGTAATTGAAAATTGTAAGAACCAGCCCCAGTCTCCCCTACCATAGGCCAACTTCCGCCAAAAAAATCCTCACTCTAGCTCAGGGGTGTCGAAAATACGGCCACACTTACACAAATCCAAGTTACTTAGTAGTAAATGCTGGAAGTCAGCTCGGTGTTGGTTGGTTCTTAAGTTACTAGCCGAGTAGTTCCAACTGAAGAGGTTGTACAGCATCGGACGGGATCAGAACATGATCGTGAATGGTGGGTCGACAAGATTCTCCATGAAGGGGCTTGTATATATTAAGGTAGACCTAATCTTATATCCACCTAAACGCAAATTTTATTTCGTATTTGAAAACATCCTATCCCAAATATCTTTAGCTCCCTAACGTTTCAACCAAATCTATTTGCTTATTGTCTAAATAATTTATGTATTTGCTGCTCATCACACTGCACTTTAAGCAAACATTTTGACAGTGATCATATCAAAGAAAAGGGAGATGGTTGTCTTCTGGCTTGCAGCGTCGTGTAGACTATAATCTAGGCCAGTGGTATTCAACCTGCGGTACGCGTACCCCCGGGGGTACGCGAAGATATCTTAGGAGGTACGTGAAATTTAAAAATATATATATTATTTTATGATAAACACTGAATAATCAGTAATGTAATTTATTTAATTTATTTTAAATGTAGATTATATACTATGTATAACTTGAATTATACACCAACAACTTTGGGGGTACAAAGTTAGAAGAGAAATTATATCTGGGGGTACGCGAACAAAAAAAGGCTGAATACCACTGATCTAGGCGAATCAAACTGAATGGCAGAACCAAGGAAATTTGAGATTTAAAACATTATTTGCAACAACTTTATGGTATGTGTCTGATACAAAGGAAGATTACAAGACCCATTCCTGACACGCATTCTATTTGTCAAAAATAAATTACACTGATATAAGGGTGAAAAAAGACTCTTATATTAACAGTTGTAAATGTCCACCGCGTTCAGCGAAGCGTTCCTGTTTCACGGAAACAGTGCACCAGACGAGGAATTGTCGATCTGACACGTGAAAATCGGGAACCGCTTCCCTGAACTCATTCTGGCAAGTTACGTAATTACGAGACGTCGAGTAGTGTTCGACAGTGGATACTCGTTGCATCTGTGAAAAAAAAAAGACATCCTTGCAGTTCGACAGCTGAAAGACAAGTGACGTACCGGCGCGAACAGGTTACAACCTGACGTGACCTTAACGAACTTTTGTGATTATTACTCCCATCGAACTGCGCTGAATTGCAACAATCAATATAAACATTTTAATATGGGTTGCGTGGATTTTCGACCACCCTGTATATTCGTACCAAAGAATACGACTTTAAAGCGTCCGCTCTTGTACGGCTAGCTTCACAAGAGAGCAAACGTTTCAATACGATTTGCAGCAGCTTTGCGTGCCATATCCTAGCTATTCCCTAACCCAACTGTTATTGACAGAATATCAAATGGCTTCGCTTTGTACATAGCACAGTGCTCGGTAGGACACAGGTCCATTTATATTATGCTTCCTGGTTGAAATAATCAGGGCGAATGTCGAAAGCACTGAATATTATGGTACATCTCTGTATGCGCCTTTTTCGTCTAATTCTGATCTATTCCAGTGTGAATTATCCGTGATTCAAACAGAACAGAGAGGAGCTAATACCTGACGACATCTAACACTAATGCTGACCAACAAACCTTTACGTATAATTTCTAGTCCTCCCTCTCATTCTACGTCAATTTATACCAAACCTCTTTTATATAATGCTTAGAACATAAAGGCAAGCATCATTTTTTGGGCTGGGATTGGGATTAAGTCAACGCAGTCTACAGTTCCCTTCAGATAAACACGAAAACCGAATGAACTTGTAAAAAGGAGCGAGACGGGAAAACAACTGCGTCGGAAAAATAAACTTAATTAAAGTAGGGCTGAATGTCTACCCAATTTGACCTTAGAACGGTGAAATGTACCACGAAATCCCTAACCTCCACAGCAGACTACTAGCCACAGATGTTACAGGAAGAAAATATGGACAGGACATTCCACGGAGCGTGGAAGTTATTGCCACAATGAAGTCCAAACCTTCCGCTCATGAGACGACGAGAAACTCCATTAAAGACTCCAGCAAAGAGAGTGGGTCCACGACAGTCACAAATAGATTGAAAATTCTGCAGACGACAGCAGACGATTCGGTTTGCTCTACTGCATAACAACAAAATTCAGAACAAAAACTAAAGAATTTCTGAGTGAGATCTCACGGTGAGATTTCAACAGCCCTGATGATGGAGGCAGCAAACATATCTGAAACATCTGTAAACTGTCTGCCATCTCTTCACATTCGCCGCTGAGAACCTAGCATCTTGCAAAAAAAAAATGTTCGAATCTGATCTCGCGGTAATATGACTTCAAAGCAAAAATCACACCCTGGTTCATCAATTGCATAACTGGTGTCGTCTTCGGTGGCACATATACAATTTTATGTTCTCAGATAAATTCACATACTCAAGCACAACTCTTCTCCGCTTCGATACATCGTTGAGTTTCACCCTGAAAAGAAGACAGGAAAGTCGTATCTCTTTGGAGCGAACTAAAATTCTAAAGACGTTCTTCACGCCAGATCACGGGCAATGAGGTCAGGAGGTCAAGAAAGGGAACAAACGAAATGATGTCATCGCTGCAACAACGTGGGCCAAGATCACCGTTACCCCAATTCTATGAAAGACGCGACAGACAGACACACATGGATGACCCCATGAGACGTTCTTCGAAAAGAACACCTAGGAGGCATGGCAAACAGAGAAAACCACGCACGATTTGATGTTTTCACGTCTAAAGATGGCTGTCTGCCGTGCAGTCTGGTAGAAGACTTGCACGGCGCAAACACCCAGAAGACAGCCATCTTCAGAGAAAACCACGCTCACAAGGCGTGCTTGAATACGGAAAATTGTATCCGAAACTAATTTTCAGTACCAAGTGTGAGCAATTTCCTAATTTAATTTTAAGGTTGTGTAAGAATGTACGAGCTTGATAACCCTTACAACCCGCCACGAAGTATAAGCAGGCAAGCCAGGAGAAGAGAGTTTGAGAGTACAGCAGAGGTTTGAGCTACAAGCGAGAAGAGATCGAAACTTTGTAGGAACATGTTCTCATGTACAAGGGGAAAGACCGAGCAATTTCAGAGCTGTATTTCTTGTCTGCTACAGCTAGAACCACGGCCATGTGTGAGGTCCTGGAAGTGACTTCCTGTTGGGAGTACAGAGAAAGAAAGGTTCCTTCACCATATTTCTTGCATTAGTCATATAAAAAACACAACATTCGTTCGTTAAGTCGTGACGATTTAACCCTTATTTTATTTTTAACCTGTTGCTGTCACTCGGAATATCCCACAATAATTTCCATAAAAAGCAGAGAGTTCTAGCCGTAACAAAGTCAGACTATTCAACTCCCTTCTTATGGCTAGCCTACTACTGAGTAATAAGATAAAAGTGCCCAATACCTGTTGCAGCATATGGAGAATGCTTACATTTTCTCCGCTGATGACGGCGCGCTGGCAGGAAGTTGTGTTATGAGTGCACGTATTCTCATACACGCACCAATTGCACGCCCACTGAGACTTCACGCAGTCCATGCATGTCGCATGACGAGCACAGTCGTAGTACGCGAAGTTGCGGCTGACGAAATCCTTGTTGGTCTCAGAAGATCTCACAGAAAGAGGTACAAGCACGTGATCTCTCGAATCGGGGATTCCTGGGCGTCCAGCTACGCCTGGGGTAGGACAGGACAGTCCCATCGCAGTTACGACCGCGTCAATCGGCTCTGCCTTCCCAAACACGCATTTGTATTTTGCTCCTGAAGGCAAGTCAGGAAGTGTGCGGATTGTTAGTTGGACCTGCGAGAACAAAAGACAGTTTCAATCAGTATATGACGTCTCCCATGTTGAATTGCGTTCTGTGACGCCGTACATGGTTAATAACGTTCCTGCAGAAGCGAGAACCTCAAACACGACAGTAGTTTATAGATGGCACGTTCGGCCTTCCGCCATTCCTTCTCTTATTACAGAAATGCTGGTGGAATGAAGGGGATTCCCCGAGACTACCGCATTAAAACAAAGTTCACACGGAAGAAATTGCAAGTTCAAGAAACGGCGACAGTTCGAATGGATTTCGTGTTATTTGGCCAAGAACTACGTAAATGTTCGGTCAAAAACTTAAGAAAAGAAAGTAAAATAAATCAATTGTAACTGCCCGCTGTTTTGGTATTGCGGATGAATTATTATCTAACACGTAAAAACAGAAACGTCAATTCTAAACTATGCATTTATACACTATTACAATTTAAGAGTACTGTACGGCGACGTAATTAAACTTGTTTATAAATGGTGTGCAATTTCAACATTCCAACGAGGACTTTCGAGTGCGTAAAATGTGAGGACACGGGAGTGGGCAATTTCGTCTGCCCGAGAGATTCCTTCGTTTCCGCAAGTCTTAAACGACTTAAATAAAAGTACATTAACGAATCACACAATAAATTGTAAAATTGTACACTGCAAGAAAAATTCATTTTGAATTGTATCGGTCCGAATATAGGTAACTAACTACTTCATGCGAAGCTCAAATTTAACATTTTGTTTAGTTTTCGCAAGAATATTTAATGGTAAAAAAATACAGAGATTCATTACTTACATAACTACCATAACTGTGACCCAGACAATTTTTTACTTGTCATATTCAGAACTCAGTTACGAGTTTATAGCGCACATTTCTGCCACAAGAGTTCAGCACAATATGGATAAGACGGAACGAAAATAAAATATCCCCTGTAGTTGTCATTCAAGCAAATTATTTGTAACTCCTGTCCACTCACCGTGGCGAAAAAACAAAATGTCCCCCCTCCGCTATATGGACATCGAACTCCGGCCGCCATACCAACTGAGCTATCCCGATTTCAGAAAATCTTGCGTCACTGAGTCTTGCTTGTTACAGAATCCTGAACGTAATTGCGGTCTGAACGCACCCATTCGTATTGTTAGGGCGTGCTTCAGGGTCCCCGGGTACACTGACATTGGCACACGAGCCCTGAGGGAACTGTAATGGTAAATATGGCTCACATCGCTGTCTCCGAGGACAATTCATCCCAAGTTCCTCCCCTGTCACTCGGGTAATTCTGCATTATGCATAGCCTTTGTGTCTTTCGATATAGCATACGTAGCAAGTAAACATGACGCGATTGTGTTGACACGTACCCCCTAGACAAATGATAAAAAATACAAATGAAATCAGCGAAGTAACTTCGCTGGATTGTTCCATTCACTGTCCATTAGTATTCAGTAGTTAAAATGCAGACAAGGGGACACAAACACAAAGACCACGAACTCTGATTTAAAAATAAGGTACTTAACCCTGCTGTAGATACGAACGACATCCGACTTTCCTTCCAGCGTTCACTTTCCGCTTTACAGTAAATGTAAACGAAGATGGCAGTCTCCTGGGTTGTTGCTCCGTGAAGTCTAGTAGAAGTTTACCAACTTACCGCAGAAACTTGCTGCCTACTAGTCCTGAAAATGGAGGCAGTAGGAACGTCTGAAACGTCGTTAAACATTTACCAGGCGACAAGGCGGAATGACCCAGAAAACTACCATCTTCATACTTGCCACCGTGAGAAAGTGAAATCTTGCAACAAAAATTAGGCTTTTAACGTAATTACATGAAATACTCACGAAATTCTCAGTATTTTATGTAACTCTAAAGCTCGTTGTTGTTTTCAGTCCATCCTGGTATTATATTTCTTTACGGTTAATTTTAATATCACGCTCTTATCTACCACTAAAGAAGAACGTTTCTAAACCAAACTTAGTACGAAAAATCTGGAATAATCGTGGCATTTTTTTGTAAGCGTCATCCTCTGAAAAACGGAATTGTAAGGACTTCGATCGACTTTAGTTCTACCCTACGCCTGGCGCGCTGTTGATTAAGACTGAAGTTTTTCTTGTTCTATTTGATGTTTTAATTCAATTTCTCTAACTTCACTCGGATGCCTATTCCCTGACGCTTCTAAATAGTAACGACAATTCGACTTACAGTTTAAAACCAAATTAAACCGACCTTACCGCTGCATTATTCTCCTCCTTCAACCACAAGTAATTAAGACGAAATCTTCAAGGAGCCTGTACACGGTTAAAACAGTTTCACTACGCTGCACTGTACAAGTGGGAGAAATGTGTTTCATGTGACAAGACAGGAGGGGAAACAAGGTCGGAATGCAAAGTAACTTTTAATTTCCCCAGACTCGAAAGGGTGGGATGGCAGTGAGCTTTAAATTAGAAATGCCCACCGATGTGTGAACGTGTTGCCGGAAGATCACAGCGAAACATCATAGAGACACAAGTTAGGAAATTGACACTCGACCTGACGGGACAAGTTCCTAGGCAGAGGAATGAACATCACACCATAAGCTTACTGCAACTCTTTAAAGCCCAGTGGTACCTCATGTTTTACCACGGACTTATTTTCTGGTTTCATATGGTTCTGAATACAAACACCACCAACCGAATGATCTTTATAATGATGTGTTGTTTTATCTTTGCGGTGAGAATTAATTTATTTGAAAAGTATTCAGATGAGGTTTGGGCTTCAAAAGCATTTGGTCTCCACCTCCCTGTTCTGAAGTGTGAAGACAATTTGATTTACTACAGTTGAAAACAAAATGAAACCAGCGTATTTCTCTCTTCCTTACTTCTTCAAATTTCTTTTATCGTGAAGATTTCCGTCTTCTGGGTTGTTGCGCTGTGTAGTCTGGTCGATGGTTACCAACGTTTCAGAGGTCATACTGCCTCCGTCATCAGGGCGAGGTTTTCACAGCGGTGGGTATGAAGATTTCTGTCTTCTGGGTTGTTGCGCTGTGTAGTCTGGTCGATGGTTACCAACGTTTCAGATTCATCGCCCTGATGACGGAGGCAGTATGACCTCTGAAACGTTGGTTAACATCGACCAGACTACACAGCGCAACAACCCAGAAGACAGAAATCTTCATACTAAGAATCGCCCTGATGACGGAGGCTGTATGACCTCTGAAACGTTGGTTAACATCGACCAGACTACACAGCGCAGCAACCCAGAAGACGGAAATCTTCATATTCACCGCTGTGAAAACCTCGCCCTGATGACGGAGGCAGTATGACCTCTGAAACGTTGGTTAACATCGACCAGACTACACAGCGCAACAACCCAGAAGACAGAAATCTTCATATTCACCGCTGTGAAAACCTCGCCCTGGTGACGGAGGCAGTATGACCTCTGAAACGTCGGTTAACATCGACCAGACTACACAGCGCAATAACCCAGAAGACGGAAATCTTCATACTCACCGCTGTGAGAACCTCAAGTCTTTTATCGTCTTTCATGCCATTTCCAACACAGTTCTGGCCGTGAGGTATATAGACGTAGCGAAAAAGTAAACTGAATAAGGGGTCTATAAAACACGCACAAAAATATGTAAACACGTAGCTAAACAGCACAGCAATAACACGGAGCGTGGTTGACGCAACAACGTGGCAAGTGCGTAGTGCAATTCTCATAAATGTACTCGGTTCGTAGAACAATCAACTCCGCCTGTATATCGTAGTATGGCGCCTGTTCAGATCCCTTCACGTTACAATTTAATCATTAGTTTTTGCTAAATAAGCTCTACAGCTGGTACAAAGACACAAGTTAGCAAGGGGAGTATTGCTGGTTTTACTTTTGAAATATCTGCTGCGCGCTCCTCCAAATAACATATCTACTCGGTAGTTGAACTTAAGACTAGCACTTGGTTCTCAAAGTTATTCACAGATGGCATTGGTTTGTGAATGCCATCCGCGAATAACAAACCACTATTCTCACACTTGCCAATAGATGGCAACCGCATGCCATTATGAATCATACGACACAACTTCCGGTTTTGAGCCATTCAATGATGGGGCTCCATTACCTGAAAAACAAATGGAAACGGATATGTTGATTTTAATCTTTTCTACAAATATTTACAGTGGATCAACGAAAACGTATTGAAGAGTTTATCTACGCTTATTTAATCAATCAAAATGTAAAATAAAATGAACTTATTACGAACATAGGCAATTTTATTGCATTTCTGTCTTCATCCACAGGACCAACTGCTTGGATAATGAAGGGATTACACAATGAGAAAGAAGAGACAATGAACACTTCGATGGGAAAATCTTCACTGACTTCCAACAAAAGCGACGTCAGAGCTATCAGAAAGTTAGTTTTGTAAGAATGAACTCTGCAGATGAGGACTGCATACGAAGCAGTGTGTCACCCTTTCTGCCTGCAAACAGGGGCTTCGGTTGCATGTTCAAGGGAATGACGAAGAGGTCTGTGCAGGTGATGAATATTTAATGGAACTTGGAGGCTATTGTGTAACGTGCAGGGACTAGTCCGCAAATATGGAAATGGCACATAACACTAATAATACTGAACCTGCTGTTATTCTAAAGCTTTTCTATGGGAACGACCCATCTTTCACCATCTTCATTGGTCTTCCACATCATATCGAACGGTTATCTCTTCCACCTTAACACATTCCATCCCCTGAACGAGACGCAGCTCAGTCGCCAACACACTAAACGTTTTTTTAGTGTTCTGTCTGACGACAGGTCCATATGAACAGGATCCTTCCATCCTTTTCTCGGACTGGGACCTGTTCATATACGTTCTTGGCAGATGATCCAGAAGTGGTTTGCCATTGCCTTCTTCTGTGTGTTGGGATGCCACGGAGAAACCGGGGAAGCCCCCGGAGGAAAACCCCGTGATGCCTAGACCACGGCCTTGCCCAACACAAGTTATAAATTCGGGCACCGCCGGGAATCGAACCTGAGACTCTGCGAATGACATATAGAATTACGAACGTAAAGCAGGTGGTACCCGGTTACTAGTGACGAATAAAGGTTTTAAGTGGCTATGGCGGGACATGGAAGTTGTAGGATTTTCGGACTAGAGAAAGGGGAATGTCAGACCTCACGAATATTAAACAAACGTCCGTTGCTTACACAGTACGAGATATTTAACTTGTAGTTTGATTTATTTCCCCAAGTTGTGACTCCCGCTGGGTCAGCGACCCGTTCGCTCCCAGAACAGGCCGCTCTGCACTCCTGCGCTGGAAGACATAAAATTCCCTTTCCACGGGAAACCTGGCATACGCAAGCAATAACATTCAGCCCGGCCTAAACTCTACTGCACATGAATCAATTATTTTAAAATATTATAATTATCGTTATTCTAAAGGGCATTTTACAAAGCTGTCCGAACTGTATATGGTAACATCACGGAATTTCGCATGGAGAGACTGACGACAACCACGAAAAACCTTCTGGGATCAGTCAATGTTCTGGTGATGGAGGCAGCAAGCACCTTTGGCGCAAGAACCAAGAAGGAAGAAGTGTCCGATCCCTCTTTGTTTAATCGAATCCTCTTGATACGTATTCTATAGAAAAGTTAAAAAAAAGTGTTTCAAACCATTCTTAATATGAAATGCGTCAGACAAAAGTTTAGGCATTCCCGTACGGACTTTACTATAGGTTTATTTCAATTTTCCTCATTTCAACGGACAAAATAATGTGAAGACAATTTTATTTTCCACTTAATTCCTAAATAAATCATACAAATCCTTGAAGTACATAAATAAATGGTGCAGCTGTAATTTGCGTTTTGCAGAGCGGCCACGGTTTGTAAGAAAATAATCTAAGTTCGCTTATCAGAACGACCGGAACTCATCTGCATATAACAGCACAACAAATGCAAAAATCAATCTCTGCCTACCCTTACACTAAATCGCTTTGCAAACATCTCAAATCTCTTCCCAACAACACACTGCCTTAGCAAGCCGCCATCTGCTGCATTTTCTACCAATCTCTCCGATCACGTGGGGATTATAGCCGCTAACATTCCCCATTTGAGGGTGAGGCCACGCGCAATTCACTCCATACTGACAATCACGCCAACAAAGCAGCAACACGTAGAACATTTCAAGTGCACACTTCAAAATGGAGCTAATTAGCTCAGTATTGGCATCTAACGTCTTACAGCTACACCTGGGAACGCATATTGGTACTACAGCCAAGTGTGATTCACCTTTAAAGCCCGTAGTCTGTTATATGAAGTTAAATCCAACTTCGACTGTTTTATTTCAAACGACTCGTACAAAAAATGATGAAACAGAAAGCATGAATGTTATTAATAGGTCTGTTAATTTATATTTCTATTTTAAATATGGTAAATCTATTTAGTGAAATATAAAGACATTTTCTGGCTAGTTGTTGTCTACAGCTTTGTAATAATAGCATACATTTTATATGTAAACCTACAATAAGGTTCTTGTTGACGTACATTGTACGTTTTGTTGCTGAAAAAAATCCAGACTTACTCATTTATCCAAACAACAACAAGGCGAATCTGACACGAAAAATAAGTACAGGAAAAGTAAACGAAGATTACTGGAGGAACCAGTTAAATATATTTTAGAGACATACTTCTTATACACGATTTATAACAGTGAGATCACATACCTGATGCTATGAAGAAGACATCCATCTTTAAACCCGTTTTAATAGTCCAGTTACAAGACTTCGACATTAAATCACCATAAAGACCAAATACATAAACTCAAAGAACGCGTTCTGAATGCGTGTGTGCGTATTTTGAATCCCTTGTTGCAGCAAAACCTGCTCAAAGAATATTTGTTCACCGAGAACGTGGGATTTGGATGCGTCAGAACCCACCGACCATCATGCTCCACGGATTACAGTCAATGGCATGACCCAATTCGGAATTAATTCTGAAGCCTTTCGACATTTTGTAGGACTACTTCGTTGCGGGACCCTGCTGTCGTACGGCTTCTACAAAGGGACACGCGACACACACGGAGTGGGATTCGAAGCCGCGACCATTTACTTCAACGGCCCCAGACTGTATAAAGCAGAACGGGGGAGTGCAATAACAACGAACATTACACGAAACAATAGGAAAACCAAGACGAATGTAGGAGAATAATACTGAAGCTGTCTTTAAAACAGGATGAAAGGTTGTGGATTGAACTAAACTGACTCAAGATAGGGATCAGAGATGGGATCTTATAAACATGTAAATGAATCTTCGGATTCCGAAGAACGCGAATTTCTAGACTAACCGAGGGACTATAAGTTTCTCAAGAAATTATTTATAGTTGATTTGACGTTTTTCAGTAGCTCAGAGTATGCAGCGTCGAATGAGACGATAGTGAATAAAAGAGTGTGTAAAAGAGAGCGCTCATGGCCTCAGGCATTTGCCTGGGGGGACTGAGAAAAATCACGAAAAAACCCAGTCAGGGTAGCCGGTCTCCAGACCGAAATTTGAACCCAGAATCTCCTGAATACGAAGGGATGTCAACCACTCGACCACGACGTCCGGTCAGTTCCTCAAGAAGGATTGTATTCCATGAAGGACGTGCAGTCTACATTTAACCTCATGAAACAGCCTAATCGCCCCCGAACTATCACTGCTATATTTCCTTTCATAAGGCCGATTTCTCCAGCTTTCTTCATCTGCTCACAAAGTTTCAGAAGCTCTCCCGTCTAAACGAAAATTAGATACTGGTCACAGTTTCGCTTCACTTCCATCCTAGTCCTTACCTTTGACAATTTCACTTTATTACCTAGTGTGAAAGACGCTTTCAGTTCGCTGTCTGAATGGTTAACTCGAGTTCCATCAGCTGCACAGTTGACCTGTTCACAGCTATACGTTTGTCTGCCTGCTATTGCTCGTTTCGTTCCACCATTGTGACGACATCCACTCGGGCTGTGATGAAATGTCTGCTGGCTTCCCTTCACTCGCTCACCCCTCTCATCCTCAAGTAACCATGGCAACGACACATAAATATCATTTGCGCCATACCACCCAGAGCTGCTCTTGGGAAGACCAGTGGATCGGAGCAGTGCAGCCACTACAAACGGATGCAAAAAATAAAAGTAATCTGCAATTGTCATGATCATGACATCCACCTACGGCGTCGAATATGAACATGGCTGTCTTCTGGGGGGTTGTTGCATCGTGTAGTGTCGAAGACGTTTGCCGATGATAATCGCCCTGACGATGGAGGCAAAAGTTCTTTCAAGAAGTCGGTAACAACGTAGGTCTAGCTGCGCAGCTTCCAGGTCAAATGCAGCACAACTCTTCCGAGCGTAATTTGCAACAGTTTGTAACATGATTAGAAATTAGTCTTGTGCAGAATACGCCAACAAAGAATTAGATTCGCTCCTTATGTCACATCTGATGGGTGTCATAGAAGATGGACAGCAATAATGTTGTTACTAAGACGGTATAATTATGTCAACGTTTCGGAGAAACATAACGTCTCCATCTTCAGGGCTAAAGTAACGATATTCCCTATGAATTTATTTCAAAAAATCATAAAAAGCATTTTCATCATTCTGTCCGTCATAAAGCCACCTTTTATCCACTTCCTCTTCGGCTAGATAATGTAACTCCACTTTACCAAGAGCAGAGTACAAACGCGTGGAAGACAGAACGACCACAGGCCAACAAACGAATCTGTTCCAAACCACACAGCAAAGTTTGCAAGCGAGGGATTAAAGAAAAAAAGAAAAGTCTCGAGACATTAAACTTCTTATGATCGATTAAGTGCTCGGATATATCAGACTCCCTATGGAGCAGACCTCATTTCCACAAAGTTACTCCCACTTTGCGTGGAACGTAACCTCCATACAGGTGCTGCTAATTACTATCACCGTCTCTCTCCATTCCACAACGGACTCTGTTTCGCGCTGACCGCGATGAATGTCGACTC
The DNA here is from genome assembly GCF_977971745.1 of Zootermopsis nevadensis. NCBI lineage: Eukaryota > Metazoa > Arthropoda > Insecta > Blattodea > Termopsidae > Zootermopsis > Zootermopsis nevadensis. The sequence goes on from NW_028259157.1 coordinate 7,557,779, forward strand.
GGCACATTTCTGTCACATATTCTCACAACCACCTAGTGATTTCAATATTCCTTCTTTTAGAACAGCAGCACAGGATATAACTCGCCCTGGTTTCCTGAAAAGTTTTCAGCTACTGGGAGCAATCTTCCCTCTTCCTATCGCCTTTCTTCACCGGGAACTCTCATCGACTTCTTTCGCCTGAAAGCATTGTTAGGGTATGAGAGCGTATCAAGTAGACAAGACATCAATCCATCCCTTAACTGCCATACCATGCCATTCCCGACTGGTCCACTTCTCCATCAGCGTGTGCTCCTTTCCTTTGAGTGGTCTTCCGAGAACCACCCACCAACCACCCCCGAAGACACAAAACTCAAGACTCAGGACTCAGGCCGCGAGCTTCTGACTATTGAATCGCAGACGCTGAGGATTTCACCTCACCCCTCCTGCTATTCCCACCCAACCCTTTCTAACTCCGAAACCCACCCCATGCCTCCTCCCAACCCCCGTCACATTCCCAAGACGAACTTTAGACCAATTTCCTTCCTTACCTCCACTTCTTGGTACGTCCGTGAATCTGTTGGTACAGCCAAACTCAAGAACGTGGATACTAAAAATGTGTGTTGCTACATGTAGCAATATGATGTTTTTTACTTAAATTGTATGACAAGAAAGTACATTAATTTGCTAATTCTTCACGCTGGAGACTGACTGAATTAAGGCTGAGTTGTATCGGACGTGTAGCACGGATACAAAGAATGAGAAAATCGTGTAACACTTCGATGATGATGATCTGGGTTTAGACGCCGTGCAGATTCGTCGGTTCATGCCAACGTTTCAGAAAACATCATCTTTACCACCGAAAAACCTGAAATCTTATACAACGGTTTAGTCAACCTCAAGATATGAGACCACTTGTGCGACGTAGAATAGAGGATACTATTAAAATGCATGTTCACAAACTAGATCTTTGAACACTTAATTCAGCTCGTTCAGGTAAAGAACAACTGCAGGCTTTTGGAAAGTCTGTTGCGAACACCGTGTTTCAAAAAATAACGGAACTTTACTGATCGGCTATGGAACGATCAACTTTTTAAGAACGAACTTACTCAATGGCAATTGGGAAGGGTTAGTTCTGTATCTCATTATGAAACTGCTGTTCTGAAAACGTTATATAACTACAGATTTATATGGAGACTATTAACGAAAGTTTTCTCTCCAACTGCTGTCACCACTGCGCCAAGTTAATTAACGGGCAAAACCACGAATACATCTGACGCAGAACATGTGACCACAATTCTTGACCTCGAACTCTGGTCCTTTTAGTGGGAGACCGGTGCACTCGTGTGTCAACAGAAACTGAATAGTAGTGAAGTCTGGAGAAAAGGTTATACCTTTTTATGAAACAGCTGCCGTAAACACGTCACGTAAGTAAAGATTTATATCTGTTTTCTAAAAATTCCTCTCCGCTGCTTTCAATGCTAAGCACAATTAAATGTTCAAAGACGTTAATTTCCTGGCACCCCGCGAATTTGGCCTCTTACATCATACTGACAACGGGAATGCATGGCTTATTTACAGGCCGTACACATTAAGAAAGTAGATTGAGCGATGAGGTACACCTTTGAAATATCTGTACGTCTGTACTAAATGGTCTGGAAAGGCGTTGAAATTAAACAAACCAAAGAAAAACACGTCCACCGGCTTTCCTATGTTTTTCAAGAACGCACGATTCAAAAGTGTAAAATGTATTCTTGGAACAGTTCGAAACAACTGTAGTGTATTTCAGAACTGGAGGCTGGAGCGTCCACCAATCACTTCCTGCGGGGAGGGAGAAGTGACCAGAAAACACTTGAGTGGTGCCAAACGTAGCGTTGTGGATCGCTGGTTTCCAGTGAATGCAAAACTGTTGTATTTTTATTCGCTAGTTTAGTCTTCAAATCCACATCTTTCGTTTGCATCAAAAAAGGTCAGGCTGATGTTTCTATCTGCAGACCTTTTGTGATGACTGGTCACTCACGAAGTGCAGAACTCGAATGAGCCACCGATTCTGCCGAAAAACACCACAAACGCATGAGAATCGTTACTAAAAACCTCGCAGTTCGTCACGTGACTGGAGGAGTTACAAGTGATAAGTGTTTTTAGCTCAGATTATAAGCATGCAACCACATACATCAGCACCGTGTTGTTATGACGTCACCCATGCTTCTAGATACAGTGAGCGCACTATACAAGCGTCTCTGGCTGGGTAGCCAATCCCAGAACAAGAACTAGGTATATCAGGCCTGGATGCACTAAGCTTGAATTCTGTGCGCTGGGAGGAGTCTGCAGGCAACCTTCCAAGGAAACACCCATTGTAATTAGCGAGCTCTTTTATTTTTTATCCCATCTCCTGCGTTTCTTTATGTCTATCCCAGTCACTCCACTTCACGGCCTCTCTCTGCGGACATGTTTGCCTCCGGCAGCGGTTATTTCATGAGCGGAATTGATTTTCGGCAAAGCTGCAACTGTTAGCACCTGTTACCATGTTACACTGCTATGGCCCGTGATGTAATTGTCAAGTTGCCTCGAGAAAGGAAGGACTGATATTGGCGTGATGCAAGGAAACACTAGATTTGTTAAGGGTAATGGTGTGTGGGATGAAAGCTTTGATGTTCTCTCTTCCGTTCGTATCATGTCATGGTACTAACTTTTTCAATTTTAAGAACGAAATATTTCGTTTATACTAAGCAAAGCTCACTTCATAGACATCGGACTTAGTATGTTCCTCCGAAATGTTGGTCTCTCCCTACAAGCCCACATGGGGTTACAAACGAGAAGACCCAACATTGTCTTCGAAAAATACATAAGTTGTGTAATTAAAACGTATTCAAGTTTTAGAGATTCACAAAGATCGGGCAAGCAATTCTGCAATTCTCACGCGGATGTAACGTGATTTAATAACCGTTCTACCTTGGTACAACTGCGTACTTTATGATACCAGAGGAATGTGGTTAATGCCTTCAACAGTCCAGATGGCGATCGTTACTTCGAACTTCTTCTTTTTCAAGTCTTTCTTAGGGATCTCGAAAATTTCATGAAGTTGCATTCGATACACTTGTTTTTAGAACTTGCGGCTAACTTGAGTTAAATGTTCAAAGTATTAAAGAATAGTTTTATATGTTTTATAAAAGAACAACTTTCTGAAGTGCCTGCTTTAAACACAAAGGTCTGTAGAATTACAAAAAGCAAGGAAGAATGTTTAATAAAAAGTTCGACGTAAAGAAATGTGCCGCAACCTTATCTGAGCACCAGTTCCGACCTTCATGTTTGAAATACACTATTTCTCGACTTTAATTTGTAAACCCTCAATCATTTTCTCATTGAGTTTGTGGTCCTCTACCGCGATGGGCCCTGGTACTGTATCCCACATACGCCCACACAAAGTTTTGATTTTATCAGACGCATAAAGAGAAACCACTCTCAAAATTCGACTGTGCTCGACATCGAGGTCTTTCCGGGCTGACAGAGCCTTGCCAGCAGATCACAGGTGCCCCTGTACTACAGTTGTCTTGTGGTATCTGTATCTATAAAAAAATAGCGCTGTTTACGACTGTGTCGTAACCGAAGATTCGACAAAGCACTTGCGCAAAAGACAGGCATCGCTCGCCCGAAAAACCTCGTCGACCTTGAACCTGCGTGGATGCGTCGCCGATATTTCTGTTGTGACAGCTAGCGGGATGGGCAGAACGGCTCCAGTGCACGAATTACACACGGACAAAAAAAAAATCTTAAGGCATGTGAACTACCTTCTGCGCATGTCTTGTGGACCAGTTCCCATCTCCAGCGTTCCATACAAAGTGCTGAAGATATTCGGACAAAACGAAGATAATTTAACTGGGGATAAATACACAGTGAGTAGCTTCCTAATTTTCAGTCTCCACTACAAAACATTAGGATGATCAAATCTGGGAGGGTGAGCTGAACGAGACATGTAGCATGGATTTGGCAAACGAAAAATGCATACAAAAATCTTTGTCGAAAAGACGGACACGAAGAAACCAGTCAGAATACCTTGGCGTAGACACTAAGATAACATTACTGCAAAATAGAGCTCAAGATATGGGATGTGGACTGGATACAAATGCATGGTGACAGGGTCCAATGACGGGCTCTTCGATTTACAATTTCAAGGATTCTTTGGCCAGCTGAACGTCTCTCGGTTTCTGAAGAGCACTGCTGCGTTAAGACTACACAAATGAATAAGACCCCATCTTAGATCTGTTGATTCTCTCAAAGGATACATTAACGAAATCTGGATAACATGTAGGCCTACGAGTCTGTTTTTATAGTACGTTCTTTCAGGGCTTCCTTTTGTGCCTGCTTCAAGTCATTACGCAAAGCGACAGCTCTGAATTACGTGCTATCTGATAGAAACTATGCCAGATTCAACAACGCAAATAACAGAAATACGGACAATTAGTAATTCCACATGAAAACTCTTTGTTGTTCGGCAAGAAGGGCTTAAGTCAATGGAAATTACGCTAGGCTTAAGCCCCTTTAATCATCAAACACAAAATAATTAGCCCGGGCTTTACTAAGCAGGCTAACAAAACCTACAAGACCCTTAAATGATGAGAGTGGTGACGAAGTATGTCCTGCTTCATATTCGTAAGGTCACAAGTTCGTATATTGAAATTTATCCTGTTCTCCGAACTGTCGCCAGATAAACGAAAGGACAGTGCCTCAAGTAGGTCACAGCCGATATTTTCAGAAGCTGCCATTGGGTGCTCATTTCATCCTGAAGTTGGACACGGGAACTCCGAAACGTCGATCATACAGTCTACTCCTATGCAGTGCAATCACCCAAAAGCATGGTTTACATTAGATTCTGTGCGAAAGCCTCAATTACAATAGAAAAGTTGCTGAGTCGGTATCAGACACTCAGAGAAGAACTCGGATATTTGGAGAGATCAATTTCTACTGTCATATCCCACTCCACTCCGAAGCTTATATTCTATATCCTATTTCAAAATGAACTGGAAACATACACATTTCGTGTACATGTGTAATGATGGGTTAAAGTATTTTATTTCGTTCCATACAAAGCATAAGCCATTAACTTTATTAATATCTTGTTAACATGACACCATACAGACAGGCTCACGTTTCACGTTATATTTAAATTGAAGGGAAACAGGGGTTGGGTTCGAGAGAACGAGGAAGATAAATAGCTAGTGTATGACTGAGGGTGGCACCACTGAGCAGAGCGGGGAGATACTGGCTCGAATGGGCGAACCTAAACAGTGCACAGTGTACTAACACACAATGACACACTCATTCATTCATCTATCGCTCACTAAGGCACCAATTCATCCATCTGCTCACACCCAAACCCATACTGACACTCACCCAGACAGAATGATACACCCAGTCGCATACAGTGACACATTTAACTAACTTACGCACTCACCAACCCACACGCTAACTCACACACTCAAAATAAATCCCATTAGAGGACGACGCCAGACCAGTCAGTCTGAATAACAATTAGCTCGCAACCGAACTGAAGCCGTGGCCAAAGAATGTAGCAGAGGGGAATGGGCCTAGTCTTTTGTTGTAGCTGACGGTGGTCGGCCAGGAACTGTACCATGGCAGTCCCTAATTCCCAAATTCTCAGACCGGTGGCAGCTTATAGTAGTTATATGGACTTCTGGGAGCTGGGGGCTTTGAGGATAACCAAAGCGCACTTGATGTGTATAGGCTACTTTTTCGTGTGCATGAGGTACTGAAAACTCCGAATATCACGTGGGAATATACGGGCCTAGAGGCGGTGTATTACCCAATGTAATATTCATTGCCTTTCTGCACAAAACAACGAAATGAATACTTTGAAGTTCCATATACTACATTTATAACACCTGGTCCAGGTTAAGATCACTCACGGGCTTCGTGAGTATGTTATTTTGCTTCATGCTTCTATAAAATATCTGAGATTGCATTGTTTAATTCAAATCCAACCTTTTACTACAGTGTTTGCCAATAGCAAAGAGCCTATCATAGACAAACACGAATAAAAATATACAACGCTAATAAAATACGAAGCAAAGACAAATAATAATTTTAATTTTTTGCACGCAAAATTATATAATTTTAATTTCTATATGTTGGTTTTTGAAAACAACGCTTACTAAGCGCATGGACTTTATAACGCAATAAGACAAAGTTTACGCCTTAACGCTTCGAAGGCTTCGTACTTAAGCAAAGACAAAAAAAATGACTCATATTTGTGTTGCTTTGTTACACTTTTCAATAAAAATGTGTTTATAAATAAGATCTGGCGAGCAATTGTTTAGTATGTTACAACTCCACGCACTTAAATTTTTGAAATAATTTTTGGGGAACTGTAAACTGTGATATGCCTTATGTAGTAACTAAAACTAGAAATATAATGATACTACTAAAACAGACAGTATAAGAAGAAACCATAATACGAGGTCTGAAAGTTGGAGTCGAGTACAATTATGGCTCACCCAAGTCGAGGTTGACCCCCCCGCTATACTGGAGGGCTGCTCAAGAGGGGAGGACATTGCAAGTAATTAGATCAAGTGTCCACGAGGCATGTAGCACATGATTCAGGGTAATGTACCGCCCCACTAGGAAACCTTTTCTGTCCACAGCGCAGAGAACAGGGGTGAAACTTAATACACGTTGCCAATGTCAAGTTTACATTAAGGTCGGAATAACGTTATTCTGTTGACGCGTGTCACTGCAAACAAATTTTCGTCTTTGCTTCGAAAAATTCTACATACGCGAAATTAGAACGTTGGAAGTAACAAGAAATATTTGTGTAGCTTCTTATTTGCTTACCTGCACCTACACAAACTTTGAACACATTCCTTGGAAGTGTTCCACAGACAGAAATTTCGTTAAAGGAAAATTAATATCACGTTAATTTAAACAATATAACCAGATACGAAACAATGTACAAATGGCGATGTTATGGGTTGCGACGCCGTAGACAGATTCAAACATTTCTGAGAAACATACCGTCTCCATCTTCAGAGCTACTTCTTCAAAACGTTTGAACATATACCAACGAGTCTACAACCGCCACAGGCCCCTATCCAATTTCATTACGTCATTTTAATATTATCCTCCCATACACACCTAGGTCTTCCGATGCATCATGCAAACACCTATTTGGCTCATGGGCGTATAGCCTGCAGCTCCAAAGAACACGAACGATCCTAATCGATTATATCCACTAGCGCTGAGAGTTACAGAGGCGTTTGTTGGTATAATTCGACTGATAATGAACACGAGGTTTCTGGTTTTTAAAGAGAAAAGGCTTTTACCACCCTTGGAAACGGTTCACTTTCAGCAGCTGTATCCTCGCGACATACGTGCGCATATGGGAACAATAACAAAAGCCATACATACTCATTTCGCGTACTTTAGGGGAAGAGAAAGTACGAAATCTATTATTACATCCTTTATCATTACGTAAACACGGTTTAATAAGGGACATGGGAAAGTCGTGTCTGATGTTTTAACTCTTGCCTCGTGTATTTCTGTGTTTGGGGAATGAAGACGCACTTAGGAGTTGACATTACAAATTATCCACTTTTTTTTTTACAAACAAGCGAACACCATCTGCATACTTCAGCTATAAAGTGTTATATTTGCACCGCCGTATAGAACAGTGGTATTCAACCTTTTTTTTCGCGTACCCCCAGATATAATTTCTCTTCAACTTTTTACCGCCAAAGTTGTTGGTGTATAATTCAATTTATATATAGTATATAATCTACATCTAAAATAAATTAAATAAATTACATTACTGATTATTCAGTGTTTATGATATTTTTTTTAAAATTTCACGTACCCCCTAAGATGTCTTCGCGTACCCCTGGGGGTACGCGTACTCCAGGCTAAATACCACTGGTATAGAACACGCAGGCCAAGGGATCAATCAGATTTTATTACATTTATTTCTATATTATTAATATCGCTATTTTTCTCTGAAGCCTAAGGAAGGAGGATGAATATTAGGACAACTGAGGAAAACTAATCAGAAAGAACGAAGCAAAAACGTTTTAATTCACCTCAGAATTCGTCTGGAGAAACTAAAAATGCTAAATTTATTCAGCATAAGCGAATGTGGGATATAATTCAGAACTTCCCTCAGAGTAGACTGATGTATATGTCTGGCCAGACCTGCACTGTTCAGTTTCACTTTGATCTGGAATACCTCAATAAAGAGATTTACGGGGTTCCTGTCTCCGCAAGTGCATTAATGGCCCATACCTTTGAAAGAGGCCAAATTATCCTTCTAAATCCCAAATACTCATTCGTGACCATATTCAAAGCAAAAATCTATGCTGAAATATAGTTTAAGAGACAATCAATCAACTGACAAAATAATTTTCTATGTTGTAACCGAATGGCGGCTTAATTTAAGAGCACGCTAATTCGCTTACGAAAGCGATGGTAACCTGCCTCATGCACAATCGAACCGTGTTGTTCTGAATCCTCACCTACGCACGATTCCAATTAAGCACTAGGCAGAACCACGAAAGGCTCACCAAGGACAGTGATTTCAACCGGGTACCTTCCGCCGATACAACCTTCGTTAAAAACTCAAGATTACTGTAACCAATTAAATTAAAAAAACATTAGAAATTAACAGCTGGTATTTCCTGCAAAGTACTATTTCTGCTACCAGCTCTCAAAGAGTCCTCTATTGCAGTGGTATTCAAACTCTCTTTGTTCGCGTGCCCCCAGATATAATTTCTATTCAACTTTGTACCCCCAAAGTTGGTGTATAATTCAAGTTATACATAGTATATAATCTACATCTAAAATAAATTACATAAATTACATTACTGATTATTCAGTGACTATCATAAAATAATATTTTTTTTTAAATCTCACGTACCCCCTAAGATGTCTTCGCGTACCCCGGGGGTACGCGTATCCCAGGTTGAATACCACTGCTCTATTGTGCCATATGCTAACTGCCACGACAGGGACCTCGCTACAAGTTAAATCAATAAATGTAACATTAAAATTACGGTAAATTTTCTTATCTATTATCCCACACGTTGCAGGCAAGAGAAAGGTAGTAGCTGTTCATTTACAAGTCAAACATTAATTGCATGCATTAAATTACTGCTCTAGCCTTACTGAATCGAAAACAGCAATTATGTATCTTTAGACTAAAATTTCCACTTAGGGGCTTAATGGTTCAGATAATACTGAAACAAAATTCGAAAATAAAAATAAAAATATAAATCCTACACTACATGTTGATATCAGACCAGCATCTAAAGAAGATGACGAGGGGAATAAAAGGGGAGTTTGGGGATAATTACCTCTTTTATTAACATTAAATTCTGTTGGGAATCTCGCTTTTCAATGACTCGTCACAGAAATGTATGCACACAACGATTTCACACGTCAGCATTGTATACGACTTTTGCATATTAACAATTATTAACAAATAAAAAGTGCCATAGTTCAGGTGGTTCCAGGCCACTGACCCGGGTGGTGTTCGTCGTGGACAAATTAGCATGTGGCACGTTTTCCATGACATCAGAAGCATGAAATAGCCGTTGCTGAGCCCTACCAGGCAATTAAATTTCTTCGTTTACCCGGACGTCCAGTCTGTCAATAAAAATGCCTGCAGGTCACTGACACTTGAAGAATGGAAAACGTCGTTAGACAATGACGTAGGAATCTAATGTTTCGAGAAATTTATTAGTAAATCAGTCAAAAGATCATAACTTCAGGGCTCGTGTAACATGAAGGGGATCAATGAGCTATCACTATAACAAATCTATCTAAATCTAAATATTTAACCACAAGTAGCATGGTTCATTCAAATTAAGTAACAGGGGGCTTCTGTCTATACTTCGTCCGCTGAACTACCCCAACTTCGCGTCTCCGGTGACGTTTAAACCGATACAGAAGGGGTGGTACGTTCACGTCAACTGCCCTAGCCCCGCTAACACGTTAAAAAAAAGACAAGAAGCCACACTTTCGCGGTTCAGTGGTACTCCATAACACCGGAACAGAGCAGAACCGATTAGATAAAGTACACCGTTAGTCAGCTACAACCAGTCCATCACAGACGTTGGCCAGCTGCTTGAGGCATATATTTCCTGTGTTTGCGCAGGCGCAATTAGAAGAGACGCGATATAGTATATGTTTGAGGAAAGGAGGGGGTTATATGACCTTCAAAGCTAAGATGTTAGCCAAACCTCGACTGCTTACACGCTACATGCCTGCGTGCTGTATCAAACTTCTCGCGATATTAACTGCATAACATCTGTCACACGCGTGCGTCGAGTTGTGACTTGTGCACCATGGAAGATTAAGTACTACGCATTTTCTCAGCTGCGATAATTTTATCGACCCCTCTCTACGCCATGGGACACTTGTGTAAAACTCTCGCTCAACCACTAACATGATACAGGCTTAAGGAAAGATCTGATATAACTCTGATAATAAGTTTCTGCTAAACAAGGAACAGTGTAAAGTTCAGGTGGGCAGTAATTAAATCCATGTTACTGAATTAGCATGCGCGATTTTCATTAATCTTTTAATACAACGAACGAATGCGCCATTTAATCAAATTCACTTCTCTTTATCGGAGATTCAATTTTTTCCCCCTCTTCCCCGCAGGAACGGCCGTGTCTTTCGCCCTCTTGTGTGTAGACTAACTCGCATGCTTGTAATTTTATATAATGAATGTATTTTAACCTTTGTGTACATTCACTGCTATAACCAGCGTTTCATTACAAATTTAAAAAAAAATCAGTGAACGGCACAGAATATTAAACCGAAAGTTCATCCAGACAGCAAAATTAACTTTCATTGATCTCAATTGTTGGGGGCACAGTGATGATTTTTTTTTTGTGACTGGGAAATTTTGCTTTCGAGTTCGTCATTACAAAGAAGAGAGAGGAGTAAAACCATGGGTATACTTTCTCTGCTCTACACGCCCACAGATTTTAATTTTGGGCAGACGTAAGCGCTTCACAGACGCAACGTTGCTTGCTTAGTTCAAGCGCCCCCGACTTGTCTGCAATTGTATATACGCATACATGCATCTGCACGTGTGTTAGAGCAGTGGTATTCAACCTTTTTTGTTCGCGTACCCCCAGATATAATTTCTCTTCAACTTTGAACCCCCAAAGTTGTTGGTGTATAATTCAAGTTATACATAGTATATAATCTACATCTAAAATAAATTAAATAAATTACATTATTGATTATTCAGTGTTTATCATAAAATAATATATATATTTTTTTAAATTTCACGTACCCCGGAAGATGTCTTCGCGTACCCCAGGTTGAATACCACTGTGTTAGAGCATCACAAGCAATATAGACAAAACCATGAAAGCTGAAGTCTAATACTTTCTCGTTCTAAGTTGTTAAGTCAGTCTGAAGTCGAGGTACGCAGTCGCTCATACGCAAAAGAAAATAGTCCGACTATATGCCGATAATCGTAATATCATCCGGTATCCGGTCCAGTAACGATTTTCCAAGCAAATGTTTACTGAGGAAAAACCACTTTGCTTTAAATCATCCAATTGCCAGTGAAGAAAGGTTTGTACATCGGCACTATTTCTTATTCGATGGTCTATTTGTAATCGAAGCTCGATGTAGCCCGAGGGGATGAATTATTTTACGAAAGAAGTGCAAAGCTTACTGGAACCAACTCAGGGAAATTTGCCCCCGTGAATTAAAAGCCCAAAAACTTCTCATGAACGGAAAAGAATTCGAAAATGGCGTCCATCAGGGCAGATGTGGGACTGTTCGAGTTGTACTATTTCGGCTTTAACGTATCAGTTCGCCAGAAACGAAGCGTTCTTCAAGCACAGAGACAGAAAAACACAATGAATCACACGAATAAGAAACGAATCAAAATCGTAAGAAAATATAAAAATTAGAGGGGTAGAAAATAAGAAGGAGAAACAAACAAAATAAAGGAAGAAGAAAGGAAAAGGAAAGTGTGGAAAGAAAACCGAAATAACACGAAATCCATGCATAATAACATGAACTGCGGTTTCCAAACAATTGCGTATTACCAAAAGCGTTATGCAGTAGGATCTCCATCGACCCTCGCAAAGAAAAAAGAGGGTGTTCGGCCGTGGAGGAAACATCATACTACTTATCCTCTTGGGTCTGTTGACGGATTTACTTCCGGATGGGTGAACTCTTTCCCTTGCACAACTCCACGATCATCCACCAACTTCCGACCGAAGTCTGTCTTCGCACTAATGACTGACCCCCCCAACACCTGCTCGGTTCAGACTACATGCAGACAGCATCGCTCGATAGCGCCTTCAGGATGAGGTAACAATTCCATTTACAGGTGTGCCACTTCAGGGAATCCTTATACTGACAAGGAACTTCTGGTGGAAGAGGACTCTAAGTTCAGCTAAAGTTCCTTTACACATCCTTGAACTTAATTCGGGAACGAAAGCAGTAATTAAACGATTCCATTTTACAATGAAGGTAAACCACTTAGGAAGCAGTGTGTCATTAAACTGTACGTCCTTAAAGGAAGAAAAACAAGGCGGAGAAATAAGATGGCTGTCTTGCGAGTTGTCTCAGGTTGAGGGTTGGGCGTAGGGCCAACTACCCCACACCGTAAAAACAAAACCAGTTGAAAAGCCGGAGGCCAAGGTCCTCAAGAGGACCGTAGAGCCACGAAAGAGGAGGAGGTCTTCTGGGTTGTAGCGCCGTGTAGTCTAGTAGAATTTTTACCGACATTACATAGGTGCTTTCTGCCTCCATCATCAGAGCGGTAGATCATCTCAGAAGACAGACATCTCCACACTCGTCGCCGCGAGAAAATGAAATCTCCAATCAAATACGATAGTTCTCACGGTGGTAAATATGGCGACATCGGTTTCTGTGTGACGCAGTGATACCGACGTTTCGGAAAAACACATTGCCTCCATCTGCAGTCACTACCTTCATTTTGTATGTTACTATGCGTCCACCTGTACAACTGGACCAATAATTGTAGAGAAATAAGTACACAGGTGAGGAAATGACAAAAAAAGTTTTGGGTTTGAATTTGAACTTTGAAACAATGATACGCGTTACAGTCATTACATGGCCTCCACATTCTCCGCTTAGCATTAGGACACAAAAGTCTTTTCAGCGTCCTGCTTTCACAACGCATTCATTGGGGCGTTTGTTCTATTGTGAATAACAGTTACCACTGCCCAACGCAGAACTACCAATTCACTATTCAAATTTCTCTGATTCACAATTGTAGCATTTCGAGCTGCTAGATTCGTCTGTTGCCAAGTAATTAATAGAATCATTTATTTTCTTATTGCAATGTGTAGAGTTTCTGCAACCATAATTCACTGTCTTTCGCGTATCGATGTTACAATGTGCTTTATATAAACGACTCCCGAAAATTTTAAAAGAAGCACACTCAAAACATGTGCATTTGAAAACTTTCCACTATACAAATATTTTAATCGGGTAATATAATCAAAACGTTCAAAACCGATTTCTTCGGAAGCCATCGGACATGATCCTAAACCAGTTCCACCCGTTTTTTTTTTCATTTTTCAAACAACCCCCCTCCCCCAAATATTTGTGTTATGCCATCTCCCTTGCCTTCCAATATCGAAGACCGAAATTCTGTAAGCATCTATTTCCTCCCAGTCTACATGTCCAGCCCATCGTAACCTCCTAAGTAGGAGGTGAAGAAGAAAGAGACGGAAATTATGGAAGAAGCCGGAAGTTGCGGTCGAGCAGTAAACACTCCTGCTGAGATGTTCCTGGTTCAAATCTCGGCCAGGAAGTTGCCCATGTTTTTCCACGATCTCACCAGCGCACAGATTCGCCTCGAATATAGTATTTGACATTATTTTTCTCGTGTTTCCTGGATAAAATTCTATTTAAGTGTAATTTTACAGTAACTGGACACGTAATGAATAAACATGATTACGAATGACCAATCAGAAGTATTTGAAAGATACTTCCTATGGCGTATTGAAGCATAAGAAATTCTGGCTTTCCCTCGGGAGAACCTGTCAACAAATCAGGCCAGAAATTCGTCCCAGAAACATTTCGAAAGTCGTCATTAGACAATTGAAATCTCACTGTCGATGTTAGCATGGTGGAACTGTAAGAGATATTGTAAAATATCGTTGGATGTGATCAGGCAATGGAGGTCAGATCGCCTTTAGATGTATGACGCGAAATGCAATTGCTTTGGTGTCACGTGCAAAATACGACGCTTGAATAAACGGTACGGGGGATGTTCTTTCTGCTTCTTGTCAAACTGTTTCCAATATTTAGCCCGCTGTTCATTCACCACTACTCTATTAGACGACACACTTTTGTAGTAGAAACAAATTCGCCAAATTAACGAAGACGTATCTTTCTTTTGGACATAGCATTTCTGCCTTGGTAACGCTACGAATAGCTCCTCATGATATGGTAGTGGTTAACGAGATTACAACAAAATTTGTTGTCGGCAAAATGGCACTAGCATATGTTTTTCTCCGAGACCAAACATATTTAACTAAACTACATATCTCCACGAAGGACAGTCGTTGGGGTTCTCGGGTAGCTGGTTAGAAATTCGCAGCTTTTATGGAAGCCGAAGGTTCATTACCGTACTCACAAAAGGCCAAACAGACCCCTTGTCAATTAACATATGAAAATAAGATTGGCCACGACTATTTTTTTCCCCTTACCTTGACGTCGTGCTTTTTTAAACTTGCAGTCACTTTTTTGTCATGATTGTCGTCACTACATTTTCGGGAAGAAATTATAAATAACAATTTATCAGCGACCACCATCTGACCAGAGTATCAAAAATATTCCCACTTATCGTTCTGATTCTCCACTTCAGATTTCCTTCTAATTAATCACTTTCGCTGCTCATTTATGGAAGTAACTGAAATCCCTAGGGTTCGTGCAGAACAGAATGCAGCCCCAGGAGCGAGGCAGCAAGTTTATCTGCCGCTGCCACAACACGCCCGCACGGAGAAGTAATAAATTAAGTGGCCCATGTTGAACACAAACAAGTCCATGTAATATTTTCTAGTTGTTGTCCCACACTGCTTTGGGAGAAATCGCTCAATGCCAACCTGAAACAATGGCTCTCTGAGCTGAAGGTTATACATGCGATGCGCTGCTGGACTCGGCCAGACTAGAAATGTCATGTCATTGGTCCATCAAGATGATCCTATGCTCGGCCTTTGACTATCTCTTTCTGTACGTATGCCCGTCTGTCTATCTGTCGCAGGGATGTGCAAAATTTACAAACGGCCAGTTTATATAAGGAATTAATACCTCACTCTTTACGGACATATTCTCCCGGTGCGCTGGGAACACCGCTGTCTTCTGGGTTGCTGTGCCATGCAGTGTAGCGACGTTTCAGAGGTGACTGCTGCCTCCATAAACACGGCGACAACTTAGAAGACAGACATTGATATTCCTCGCCGTTGAGAACACAAAATCTCACAACATGGCTTATATTCAGCAAATTGTTCAATATTAACACAATATAAACCAAGCAATTTTCTTCAGGAAAAAAGGCATTTAAATATCGTAGCTTCCCTTAATTCAGTCAGTGTAAAAGACTAGGGGCTGGACAACCGGGGTTCGATTCCCGACAAGGACGGGTCTTTTCTCTTTCTCAATCCTGTCCGGGTCGACACTGTCGTCCAGTCTCCTGACCAACAGTTAACGGGGAGCTCTTCCTCTGGTGGTAAAACGGCCGAGGCATCAACCCGATCACCCACTTCCAGGATAAAAATGCACCTCTCCGCTCTCCCGTTGGTGATTTAAGGCCCTTTCATCCAACAGTATGTATTCTGTGGCATGTTCGCGACGTAACGTTTGTGAGTAAACAGCTATCTTCAATAAGTAGGATCTGAGGTTTGCACGGAGGTGAGTCTGAAGATGGCTTTCTTCTGGGTTTTTGCGCCGTGTAGCCTGGTAGAAGTTTAACGACGTTTCAGATGACCGTTCTGCCTCCATCATCACGTCGATTCGCCCTGATGATGGAGGCAGCAAGCTGGCGTCATTTTCCACCCTTACCAATAACACTGACAAAAACACAAAATCCACTAGGTCAACACTGAATGCATTCGCCGAATCCAGACTGGCTAAAAATGGCATAACACAATTAAGGTGTTTTAGGTGTGAGCCTTTAGAAACAGTTTTATTACCCCTCGTGTTTCCAAGTCCAACTCTGATCCAAGCACAACGTAACAAAGGCTATAGTTTCATGCAATGAATCTCTGGAAAGAGGACACCAGAACACTGAAAACTTGTCAGGATAGGATACCGCTCTTATTCAATGGAAACATTTTGTATTTCCCAAATGATATAAAGACTTAGAACCAATGCTGGATAAATTATTGCATATGGAAGAACAGAGTTGCATGTCCCTATATGCTCTGAAACAGACCAAGCGCTTCATATACGTTTGTGTGTTTTATAAATTGCTTCCATTACAACCTTTGCAGAATAGCTATTTACTGATAGTAGTGGCTTCGTATGCTGAATGGCAAACAACTAGTAAACCGCCATGTTTCTCGTTACCAATGAGTTCACGTGACACTATAATAACCAGCGTCCTACCGCACTCACTGCAGATAGCAGCACAGTATCTGCAATATCAGCGATGCTATCCAAGGATAAACTAGGATAGCAAATAATGACAACTTAATTTTTTACTACAAGCTTAAAAAAAAGATAAAAAAAAAGATTGACAAAAGTCAGAGAGTACAAATGTCACGCATTGAAAACGTGACCGGACGTTGGTTCGTGATCGTCTATTTTGTTTCTTGAAAGCAAAACAAATTTAGAATTAAAAATCTAGTTTGATTATTAAGTAATAATATCCTCACTTACACATTCCCATGCAATGGCAGAGAAATCTTTTTATTCCTGATCTCGGCACATTCGGCTTTGGAAAGACAACAAAACAAACCAGATATTTGTCTCTTAACTTAACCGTGGCCTATAACCCACAGGAAGAACACTCCTACTTTGCCAGAACACCGAACGATCCGGGTGACAAGGGTCAACACTCCTGCTGTCTTTAACTCAGCAGGGCTATGAAAAGCGGCCATCTTGATCAAGCAGCTTCATGGTTTCCTTCAGACACTCCAGACTAATGCCGAGATATTACTTTAATGAGGCCATGAACACTTTATTTCAAACCCTTCTCAATTCATTATTCAGCAATAAGGTTTCTTTCTACGGTATATTATCCGAGCAACTGACAGTGTAGTCAAATAAACCATGGATAATACAAGCCATTCATTATAATTAAGCACAGACACATTACCAATAACGCCGTTATTCATGAAAAATAATGGCATGAACGACAGAAACATGAAAAACTCACCCCCCCCCCCCCCACCAATCCACGCTCAGAAAATATACCTTCCATCATTAATCAGGGCGATTGTTGTGAAAACCTCAAATTTAAGCTCTATTGCGACAATCAGTGCGCGATATATAGGGCTTATGAAGCCGTTCTGGGTTTGAGCGCCGTGCAGACTGGTCGGTAGATGCATCTACCAGTCTGCACGTCGCGAAAACCTAGAACATCATCCTCGCCGTCGAAAAATCCTCAGATTTTGCAACATACAGTTCTAGTAAATTCTTGCGTTTTTCAGGAAAGTGTGTTATTAAGAATGGAATCCCTTAAAACATTCAGAATAAATATAAAGCCAATAAAGGAAGAAAACTGTCAAAGACGTGTACAGACTACGAGCGCTCGATTCCCGCTCGAGGCACATATGTAAGAGTTCTGTTGTTATTTTGTGTAGGTAGAAGCCTTGCTACGGGACGATCACCTTCATACACGAAAGCCTACTCAATATCAACCCATTAATCGTTTCGTAATTAATTACGTATCGAACAGGCTTGAGGGCCTGATGTCCGAAAAGCAAAGAAAGAATTCCATGGTCTACTTCTGCCCCGCGCTAGTAAATTATAAACTGATCTAAAAGCGAACGCGCTGAAGATCAATCTTAACTGACTGCACTAAGAGGCACAGACAAGAACATGCTGAGTCATGAGTCATTAGAAGAGCTAAGAAGAATATAACAATCACTTCAGTTTTCTTTTCCACATGCAAGCAACGATCCGAGATCACTATGACCTCCCACAGAGCGGACCTCTTCTCCGTTGTCACGCTACGACAGCTAACCTTTCATATTAATATTTCTACGGGCCTTAGTATTCTATTACTGAACTTCAAGATTCTTATTTAAGGCCTAAGTGCATAGTCTACCAACTTCCATATCCCTTTCAAGCATTCAATGTACAATTGTGCCGATCAGGACAATAATAATAACTATGGAGCGAAGTCCTTCTTGATAAGATTAAAATCATAGAGCTTGTCAAGAAATTGCGTTTTATGAAACCCAAACGAACGTTTGTTCATACACAACCGCCACTGTTCATAACCTGAGGCAAATCAACCTACTCCATATTCCACACCCTCCCGCCATTATCTCAAGATCCGTCTTAATGGTATCCTGCCATCTCCGCCTAAATCTTATAAGTGCTTCTCTTCTGCTCATATTTCGAGACCAAGCATTTATCACCTAACTCTTGCGTGCTATATGCTCTGCTAATCCCCCTCTATTTTATCACCCTAATAGTACCCGATTGAAGGGTACAAATTATGGGTCTTGGAGTCACAGAATACGTAAGAGATTTGGCATTACTGATTGGTGATGCCCTAATCGCATATTCAGTAAGTAGTTGCAAGCAAAATGGCGTACAACAGTCTTTTTAATCTTCAAGTTCTTAGGACGCAGACGCGAAAACGTATTTTAAATTGTAAAGTACAAAGTTTTCCCCAAATTTAATTTTTTCTTAATTTCATCCTAAGCGTAATAATAATAACAATAATGAGGACGAGTAGGAGGAGGTGTTATGAAGGAAAGGAAGGGAGGGACGGAAGGTGGACAAGATAAAACAGTTTTTGTTTCACGTCATCTGCGTACCCGCAGTGTTTAAAACCATCACTCCACAAAAACTGACTTCTTCTGATGACTTCCGATCTGAAAGGCATACTTCAATCTCACAGAGTATGTGGCAGTCTATAACACTGTTAGGACTGCCGACACAAAGGCATCTTTTTACTGTACGCGGCTCACATTAAATTCATCAAAGTGATCCCAGAGCATCGTGGCCATGTTTTAATTACTACCCCGGAAGGTGGGGCTCGGCATCCTATATATATATATGTCTGTCGTAAAAGAGCACTAAAAGTCAATAAAAATGGCATATGATCCTATAAACAGTTTTAGATCCACCGTAAACGGTTTTGGCTAAGGTTTACAAGAATCGAAAGCAGCCTCTGGACATGAGCCAGCCATAAAAGCATTGTAAAACACTGCCACACACAAACGCCACATACTGTATTCTAAACTTCTGAAAACTAGCTATAACTCTGTCGTGTGGAGTCTTAGCACTAATTCTTCACTGCAAGTGTATTAGTCCATTCCGCGTCTTAGGGCTTACCGCTTTTCACTTATACACTGTATCCACGTTAGCGGCGAATACAAAAAATGTTGGTTTGAAAATCTGAAGAGATGTAAACCACATGAAATAATTAGGCGTATATGGAAAAGCTAAAATGAACATTAAAGAAGTTGGGTAGGAGGCTGTAAAGTACGTTCATCTGACTCAGGTTAAGACAGTGGCAAGGTTCCGTAAATGTCGGGTAATTTCCTTACTAACCGAGTTGCTATAAGCTCCTCAAAAGTGACTCTGCTCGAAGGTGTCTGTTGCATTAAGAACAAATGAAATACAAAACTGAGTTTTCCATTAACACTAAACGATTTAACAACAATAAAACCGTAGATTAGTAAAAGTGTGGAAAAATTGGATATAAAAAACTATTTTATCGCATATCCTCATTTCACTGTCTTAAATGCGACGGGAATTAAAAAAGTAAGGGAAATATTTTCGTTGTAATATTGGCAACACTGCTGAGGCTTGGTCACACTATTTCTCAAGGTCAGACAGTGACGTGCTGCGAGTGTGGTTCGGTTGTAGCCCATACTTGCTGAGTCAGGGTGGCGTAAAGACGGCTGCCACACTAGAGGTTTGCTACAAGTTCAAAATATTTGCAAAATGGTGTAATACTTTTTGAGAAATAGGCTGTCCGTGGCATATCACGTAATCTTATGTGATTGGTTGAAGATTTTCTTACACTCCTAGATTAGTTGCGCACTCTTCCGGAAAGAAAATTAACGTCGAGTACATGGAGACGTCTTTGACTGTCTGGAAAAGTACTATGGTTATTAGAGACCACTGTCTTTTTGTGACTGGTTGATAAACAAAAACATGTCAACACTGGTCAGCGTGCAGAAGTTCTCCGCGCTAGCCTCAAGACCGGTATTAGTACTAGGACCACAGATTCATTAACAGGTTCCGAAACAAAATACCCACAGCACGAAAACTTGTAAGAAACAACGAATATTTGTTTCTGATGATGATTTAGACAAATAACATCGCTACCTTTTTAACGGTAAGCGTAATTAATGAGGACAGGACGGCATAATGAATACAAGTGGAAAGTTTCTGAGTATAATTCATCCGAACAATGGGTCACAACATGAAATTTCGAATGATACTATCAGGATCTCCGGTGGGCTAAAAGAATCTCAGCAAACCTCAGGCAGGAGAAACACATAAATGTATGTCAGCAGACATTCTTCTTGTCTAGATATATAACATATGGAAAAGTATGTCTTACTGTAGTCATCTGGCTGATGGGAATGCGGTCCGGCAGCACTTGTTCAAAGTCTATGCACTGCTGTCCTGTTCCCAGCGAAAGCCACCTTGGGGCACTCTGGCTGGCTTTCTGGCACGCGCTGCGAACGGTGCACCTGAAACAAATTCATATTTCACACAAGGCACGTGATAAGAAACAACTGATATGCGATGAGATCTGTGGATCTCACGGCGGTGAAGATGTGTTGTAGTTGTTCTGGGTTGTGACGCCGCGCAGACTCGTCGGAAGATACGAACGTTCGGGAGAAATTAGCTTCGGAGAAACGACTTCAGTCCTGAACACGGAGAAGGCAGATTTCTCCGAATCGTTGGTTATCTATGGACCAGTATACAAGGCGCCAAAACTCAAAACATCGACAGATATACACAATTACAATAAAAATGGATGAAACATAAAAACATGTCGGACAGACAGAAGTGCAGTTTTCTAAGACTAGAATTCCGGACATCTACACGATTTTCTGACACAAAACAGGTCAACTTCATCCCGTAACGAGGATAATATGGGTGATGTAAACTACACGTAAAACATTTGCGAGTTCTAAATTTCGTCGAAATTCAACACATACTTCTAGCGATGAGACACATTCTACGCGCGTTTTGAAAACAGAACACAGAAAGCTATGTTTGTTGCTTCAGTCCCAACGCTCAGGGGACATGTCGAGCTCGGTTGCTCGCTTCGTAGCCTGTACCCTCGGACGGGCGAGGATTGGCTGCTGCCTTGTGAGGGGTCAGGGGTCAGGCGCCGGACAGCTATGTCAGATCGACAGACACGCCATGAGAGTGATGACCTTATTGTGGTGTTACTGCGAATAGGATGAGGTGAATAAATATGAGGTCAATTGTTATAAATATGTATATGCGCTTATTACTGACGTGAGTTCACAATAAACAGTTGAAAATTAAAGGGAGGACACAAGAGAGAGAGAACAAAATAACTCGAACGGAACAGCAAAACAGCAAACACAAAAATAAATTAGTTCCTCATTGTGGTTTATAGTTTGATGGCCAAATGATACCGCAACTGTGAGCCTCGTTCTCTTTGTCACCGGGTCACAGCGCGTACTCGGGTTGAGGGTGGACAGCTGCGAACATATACAATAAGAACAGCTGATACGGGGTGGTCCCTCAACCTGGGAAAGGAGATATTTTACGTAGGACATCAGACATGGTGACGGACGAGAATGGTGATGAATCCTCGGGATCTATGAAAGGTAAGAGATTTCCGGACCAGCCATTAGCTTATCAAAAAGTCTGCTCCATGGAGTCAGGGAGTCGGCGGGAACAGATTTTTGGGACGTTTCACTTGAAGGCATGCCGGTGTGTGAGCGTCAAAGCAGCTGTTTTTTCATATTATTAAATCAAAATTAATGACTCTCATGAAAACAAAAATTCTAATGTAGACTTCGGGTACTGGATACGCGATTACAACAAGGCCTTGATATAACGCGAGAACGAGGCTGACTGTTGTAACAGAATACCATAGCATTCGTATATCGCCTTAAATGTATGCAAAATGTCAGTTTATTCCCGTTTCTATGTGCCTCAAGACGAAGTTGATTTTAAATTGCAAGTGAAATACATGAAAACTAACATTTATCGTAATTCTTACTTCTTTATTTACCTCATCCGACTTCATTCTAAATCTTTATAGATTTGTCAGTCCTCGCAAATGGAACACAGAGAGTTTAATTTCCCGACGCACTGGTCAATCTTGTAAATTTTGTGTGGTACTGAAAACTTTTTCAAATTTACAATTCAAGTGTGTTGTACTAAGCCATGAATAAACAGACTAGAAGTCCGAAGGCGTCTTACGACGGTGCGCTATAAAACTTTTTTGTTTGTTTTTGTAATTCGTTCTTCGCCTAAATTATGAAAGTACAACGTTTCGGAAGCAAGATTATAATTTCTGGTTTCAGATAAAACGGGGGGCTAGAAAACAGAAATCGTGCCTACAGGACCAGGTCTGAGGCTCGCTCAGCCAGACAACCCGGCAAATCGGCTTTCTGCCCTCCCCAATGAAGACGGTGGCCGAATCGTTACAGCTCTAAAATTTAGACGACGGACAAGTCCAAAAACAAATTTTACGTATCATAAAAGAGGTAGCTGGGATTACTGCAATGCGTGTGTTACCTTAGTTTCGGATTAAGAACTAAAGCAAAATAATTCATTACAGAGCTTATTATTCAGGCTTACACATGCGAAAATTGTCAGACCTTTGATGTGCGCTTTGTTATTCTAGCCATTAATTAGCACCCCTTTGTTGTGGTGACGGTGTGGCTGCGTAAACCCTAATGTAACATTAGTGGGGGGAGGGGGGGGGAGGGAAAGGCAGAGAACACGGGCCGCGGCAGCATTTGTTTCACATCACGCAATAATAAGGACAACCTTAATTTGGCTCGGAGTGAATGAGGTGGCTTGAGAAAGTAAATGGGGGGGGGGGGGGGAGGACAAAATATTAGCATACGATTCCATATTCCGCCTAATATTATTTACAGGACAACGGTCATAAAACAATCTTTATGGGTCCTATTATTTAATTAATTATAAGATGATATAGTTGCGTCATATTGTGAAAATATATATTTAATTAATTATTCTTGTCCATCTAATCACAATTTAAAATTAAAATTAAGATAATTAAAGTATCATGTGATGTTCCTACCGAAACATTCGATTTACATTTAGAACATCTTTTCTTATTCTCCAAACACTTCTTTTCCTACATGAAGTTCGTTAATTTCGACGGAAGCAATGCTCAAAAGGTTCAACTTTCACATTCGCTGTTATTCACCGTAAATTTTAAACATCTATGGTAACAAACAGCTAATAACTATGTTAATTACTATAACAGTAAGGTTGTCTCTGCTGCTTAACTAAGCACCAAGCAGATGTGTGAAGAGTGGGGAGAGAGCTCCACGCCCGGCAGCTTTGAGGCGAGGAGAAGAATCCTGCCCGGTCAGCCATAGTGTCACCTAGTTACAATACCGACCGAGCTATCACGAATCCTAAATAATGAAAATAACAGCAGCAGCGGCATTAACAGGGAACAGATCAGAAAGGAAACAAGAATTTTTCCGGCCATGGTTTTGCCTTGCCCGACCTGTCCCCATGTCTAAACCCCGATGAAGGCAGCAAACACCTCTGAAACGTCAGTCAACGTTTACCAGAAGACAACCATCCTCAACGTAACTCGGTATTATCCAGACATTCCAGTAATAGACTTAAAACTCCGGTTTATACAGGTTAGGGAAGAGTACATTGGACACGCCGGAACCTGTTCCTGAAAATAAAGAAAATTATACTGGACCCGTCCTATCGTCGCAGACAAATTACATAATTACTCATACTTATAGAGACACATTTCTGCAAGGTAAAGGTAAAGGAGTACACAATCTGGTACAGATGTCAGTGCTATGAAGAACAATTTGGTAAATGAGAAAACTGACAAGCATCTTCAAGAATCTGATCACGACAGGGACAATACAAATTGCAACAGAAGTACTTATAAATAAATGATACATCAATACAAATACATTTCAGACAGACCCCGTGTCGACACAGTGCTATAAACAATTACATTCTTATTGTACAAAAAAATTTAAATATTATATCAGCGAAATATAATATCTACGACTTGATATATGAAATAAATACGGTAATAATAGTTTTATATTTTATGGTCGTATTTATTTGGAGTGTGCTTAGCAACGAAAGTGGGTCTTATCATTAAGTATCGTATTTTCTGTAATTTCCCTTGATGACGTCGGATGAGGACAGGTATCTAAAAATATGAAACGTACTGTGGCATGTATCGTGTGCAATGTAAAATAAAATAATAGCGAGCGAAGAGTACATTTACTCGTGCATTTCAGTGCGAAAACATTAAATACTAGGCACGTGGAATCTGGAAGGTTGACAGATACTACACGTATCTCCACATTTTTGTGACGCATTCTTTTTGTATGTTGCAAATTACAAACATGCAGCGGCGCGAAATTTTGAGGTTAAATACGACATTGTCTATTTCAAGTCGTGGAGATATACAGGCCTACGTACATTAATGAAAACCATATTCAGACAAATGAATACACGGACCAAACCTGGACGAAACCTACATGCGAAATGTTTGCCGGCAGTCTCTGTCGGTGTGTACAGCCTTAAGTGTCATCTACGGCTTTCGATGAGCCCTGAATAATCTAACAAAACAAGAAAAAATCTCCAAAATAACAATATGATGTCTCGCCAACTTATAAATCCGCATGTCTACCATCACATATAAATTACATACAAGTCAGAACTCACTGGTGCAGAGGCCAATAAAAGAAATTTCATTTGAACAAATTTGAAATTCCTTAAC
The DNA here is from genome assembly GCF_977971745.1 of Zootermopsis nevadensis. Taxonomy (NCBI): domain Eukaryota; kingdom Metazoa; phylum Arthropoda; class Insecta; order Blattodea; family Termopsidae; genus Zootermopsis; species Zootermopsis nevadensis. The sequence continues at coordinate 7,582,920 of NW_028259157.1, forward strand.
ATAATAGAATGCGCATATCAAACAACGTTACGAGCCATGTATCGACCGCATATAATCAACCTGCATGACAAATACCAGCAGAAATACATAGCAGGATACTAATTATAGGTGGGGTTAGCTGTTTCAAAAGATGGCAAAAAAGAGACTCGAAACGTGGGTAGTCTTAACTGTTTGTGTACAAAAGTTTCTATGATGAATCTGCGCCTACTGCAATCAACGCATACTTAATGCTCATCAGAAATACCGACAAAATTAAAATTCCGGTCAAACAGCAGCACAGAACAAACGCACGAAAGCTCGTGGTAATTACATTACGTCGCTTTACATAACTTGTACTTTGCTGCGATGCCAGCAGACAATATGACCAATATTATGGCTTCAATGGCAACTAGATAGAGGTTAAACCAATGACATCCAGGTTTCGCATAGAGGCACAAGAAATTTATCCATAATCGTGTTGTTCTGTGTTGTGGTAATCTTCAAGGTGAATATATAATGGTTTAGCATTTCTGGAAGCTTTATATAGGACAGGCAGACTGTTAAGATGGGCAACTGCAATGTTTGCCGAAATGCTGAAAAATTCTTAACACTCGACGCGGTTCATACGCGAAAGCCAAAGTTGCACACTGAACTCCAGCCCCGAAACCACACGGAAAAGGGAGAGAAAGAATATCAAAATTGCAATCCCAAGGAGACAAAGCGCGAATTAAATGCTAGAAACACTTGCTATCATGCACTACGTAATATTTTAACTTACCGTCTACCACACAGAAACCTACACGCGGACGGAGCTAGCTAGACAATATTTTAACCGGAAACCCTCAAGGAAAGATCCCGCTTTAAACAGATCTTACGCTGATATGGTATCGTGATGAGCTCTGCAATGAACTGGCTCAGAAAAGGATCCAGTTGCGGCAATGAACCTGTGGGTTTCCATAAATAACGAGGAGTTTCTTGACCACCTGAGAGAGAATGATCCACGGAGTTAGGAGTTTCTTCACGTCAAATTGTTAAAATGGAATCTGAAACACTATTACTCTCTCCCTTACTCCTCAGAATAAAACCTCTCCACTCATCCTCTACGAACAGAAAAAAAAACGTAGTAGGTGTATCCTGTCACTTAGTTATATTGCTGTCAAGATGAGAAGTAACAGATTAATCAAGAAATGTTCAAACAGCCATTTAAAATAAGTTCTATCCAATTTACGAGAAGAATACACTTAGTCCATAGAGAAACATTCAAAAAGGATGGAAGCATCTTGGATTGTATTTCCAATCAAGACGATCAATGATCTACAAGTAATGCTGCTGGTATTAGAAGGATCTTGTGTGTGTGTGTATAGTAGAGCTCTTTTATGTCCGGTGGATCCCCTACTCCTCGACGGGCGAACAACATTATAAAGGCGCTGTGATGTGCTCTAGCCGGTTCAAATTCTTTCTTACAAGCTACAAGGATATCCAGGGCAAGCCCAGATGTACTCTGAAAACATTAACAATTATCACGAAGACAGAAATCTTCATACTTACCGCTGTGAAAACCTCAAATCTTACATGAATTATCATTTTTATGACACGTATTCACTTCTTATTAGTTCCAAAAGTTTGTGACAATGAATACAATCTCAAGCTCATCAAAGTAATAGAGATCCAGTCCGTACCTTAAACAAAACACAACGCGTCTCCAATACCAAGATATGTTGACAAGCTTTCTTCAAGAAAACAGTAGGTTTACTCAGAGAATCACAAAAAAAACTACCATATTATTGCACTCCGTCGGAAAAATGGAGAGTTATAAATATAGCTACCATCGGTCACTCGGTCAACAGTCAATGCCCTTTAGACAAAAGAGGGGGCATAATTGTGAATTGAAACGGATCCGAAAGGAATCGGCGTTGGTCTATTTAAGGTATGGTACAAGCATATATGAACAGCCCGTTTACCCCATTCACACTTTTTCTGTTCACATGGTAAGACGGAAATTGGTCGACACCAAAGCTTAGCCGAGGATCCCCAGTTACAAATGTCATATACACGTGCGATTCTCAACGGCGTATAAGGGAAATAATTATTAGGATTCGAGTTTTTCACGGCGGTGGCTACAAGGACGTCTGTCTGCTGAAGTTTACCGGACTCAACGTCTCTCAGACTACACGGCTCTACAAGCCAAGATACACTCAACTTCAAAAGACCTGTGTTTGAGGCTCGGCAGGGTGAAGGCCTATCTTGACTGACGATGTTCGTGGTTTTTGTCAGTCACCCAAGATGATCGCTAATATTTCCCTGAAAGACGTTATGATCCCCTCCTATATTTTACCTACTCAACACGTGCCATTATCCACCCATCTAATTAACGCAACAATTTCTGCGATTAAGTATCTTAAGAATAAAGTCAACATATTGAGAATTGCATAGATATAACAGTACCTTACTAGATGTCAGTGTGCCTATCTGCATGTCCGAAAAACGAAAAATACGGGATAGGGAATGTATGTGGATTGTATGCAACTCTATTGGGTCCAGTGCTTAGAAGTGACCGATAACTATGGATGCGGAAGTGTGGCTTTATTAAAACTCTGAGGAACTCTTCCATAAAGTTGGATTCAAAAGGCCATGAAGCTGTTTCCAGTCAGAATAATGATCAACAACGTTTGGTTCCCACAGAACGGTCAGTTTAATATTGCTGACGGACGAGAAATTTCATATCCAACTACAAACTGTTAACCATGGTCCATATACATCATAAAGTGACGATAATCGTTCCGAGTGCAAAGGGTATGAACTGAACGAACACATCTGCAACGTTATACACCATTTGTATGCCGTCATGAAAATATACACTAGGTTGAATTACTACATGACCGTTGTTCCTATCCACAGTCATTGTGGATACACCCGATTTAAGTACCGCGCAAAGATAACAGAATCACCAATGCTTCATGGAAACTTTTATCTCTCGTTCGTGTTCGAAATGAAAATTATAAATAACCAAACAGCAACTTCCACGAAAACGGCTGTAATTTCTAGCACTTCGACACGGATCAATATCCACAAAACGCTGCAACAATCTCAAAACACTTCATACTATGAATTAAAAACAAAAATGCTTCGTTTTAACAAGGGTTACAATTAAAACACGAGACACTAATTTTCAGTGCACCCAATTTACACTAATGCTGAGCTCAGTTTATCAAGTGCATAACTTCAGTTCCGGTACTGGGAAAGACGCCACTGGATTTTCGAATTGAATTATGTATCCTTTCCGATTTCTCGTAAGCCAACTCCATACAAAAACGCAACTTGTAGGCAGGTAACTTAATTATCGACACCAACATCAACAAAATGACAAAAGCCTACAAAATATTATATACCCATACGAGATGAGAACGCAAGAAACAAAACAGGATTACGTTTTGTTTTACATACTGCTGCAGAAGTTCACAGACGTTTCAAAGTTGCTTGCTCGTCTCCGTCATCTGGGCGATCGCCCCGATGAACCAGGCTACACGGCGCAACGCCCCAAATACAGTCATCTATATAATCACTGCCGCGAGAACCTAAAATCCCTCCTGGACACAGTTGGTATAACACAGCTACATCCCAATGACGTGCTTTACTGAACACGCTAATGGACATTCGAGCTCTATAAAGGCAGGAAATTTCTTGAGCAGCTGAAGTAGCTATCAACTTGTCAAGAAAGAATAAGTGTTCGAAGTTACAAGCGGACGCCGGAATATCCGGATTCCAAACTATTGTTCTGATGCGGTGAAACCTGGTAACGGAATGCAGGGTACCTCTGGATACAAGACAGCCCACACTCCACACAATTAGACATACTGTGCAGATGATCTCTCCTCTTCCCAGCTTTGTGGCATGATTCGTTCTGAGGTTGTTCAACTCTTCTTCTGCTGGTTTTTATTTACGAAACTTTTTTTCTGTTAGCATGTGTCCATAGCAAAGTACAATTTCTGTTGGTGAAAAGCCACAAATTGTTGGCTTTAACTGTCGAGAGATGGCGGGAGAGGTTTCACTACTCCTATAACACCATTATGGCCGAACTCGAAGAATCTACATCGCCAATACCAAATCTCGTCACTGAATACGATTCATCCACCTCAAATGTAACCAAGCGCCACACCAAAACAACAAGGTTCAGTGTTTCGTGCGAGATACTTAGGGAAACGCACGAAAAATGTTAACATGGGACAGCCTTTCGTAAAGAAGAGAATCAGAATGTAAGATTAACCTAAATTTATCCTGATCCTGGCATTCCATGGAGTAACACGAGAAGACCAGAAGACCATCGTGACATAGGTAACATGGCCGACATTCAGAAAACGTAGTTATGGATGCACCAACTGCTGAGATGTGATTTATCTTCACGTACACCCGCGAAACAATTCCGAATACCGTACCGTGAGTCAGGAAGTGGTTTGTTTTCGAGTGCCAAAATACAATTTCACATACAGTGTCATAAAAGTATTTTCTGGCTTAAAAATGACAAGGGCGGACACAGTCACCATGTCTGACACAATATCTGTTCTAGCTATCAATACAGACATAAACAAACAAACAAACAAACAAATGTGTGCAGGAATGTTTAAATGACGTCTCCCAGGTCCGCGCTATATGAGGCAGCCAGTGTAAGAGTTGTATCGAGGCAGAGGGACTGATGCTTCGTTGTATCTTTCTTTTTTAGAGTGTCATTTACATGAAAAATTACTTGCTGGATTTGCCCCCATGAGTCCATGTGACAGGTCTAGGCACTTCAAACCGACACTCCAGAAGTAAAGAAAATATTGACATTTTAACAGACTCAATTATGATGGAATATCTTGCTTTGAAAAGGGGGCGTTACGACAACTTTAAGTGATACGCCTACTAAGTCCTTCAAATGGCTCAACCCAAGCCGAAGGGCCTGAACAACCACAATCCGCCAAGAAAACTGGTACTACTTCCTCTCCAGAGCGTATGTATACAAAGACGCAGGTACCGATAACGCGAGAAAACCAAAAATGCTGAATCGAAGTAAAAATTGTATTTGCACACATCCAACACGATAATTCGATAGGTCTCTTTTGAGCTGATGCGCCATGTAATCTGGTAAAAGTTCACCGACGTTTCAGAGGTGAGAACAATGACGGCTGTGTCGTAGTGCTGTCAGTAACTTATTCATCGCCCTGATAATGGAGGCAGTAACGACCTTTGAAACATCGGTAAACTCCTACCAGACTATACGGCACAACTCAGAAGACAGCCAGCCAGTCATCTTCACACTCGCCGGCAACGTAAGATGGCATTTCGTTTTTCGACGCTTTTGATAACATGTAAATGTTGCTGAGCCCGATTTATAAACATTAGCTCAGTAATTTCAAATGCTACGTAAAAATTACGCACGAGTCCTTTGTTTCCCTTCCACGGAAATTATGTAAATCAGGACCATAATAGCGAAGCTATCCTGTCAGCTGGCCACAAACAAGCAACCATGGAAACGGAAACTGAATGCATCAAAGTCCCAATGAGTAGCCTACACGTACAAACCAAAACGAATTGTTTAAAAAAAACTGACTACTCCTTCACATCATTTCATTAGACGCAATGGCGTGGAATGATTTATTTTTCATCTCAATCCTCAATGACAAAATTCATTATAAGAGTAAAATAAGTTTGTGTCTGCACATGCTTTTACTGCTCTAAGATATCCTACACAAGAAACGTTTCTACTGATATAGTTACACTACTCATTCACTTGCAAATTAAATCACAAACAAAACAACCTCATACATTCGCAACAAAACAAAATGTTCACTGCTTCGCCTCAAACAGGCGAAAGAGAACAGCAGACAAGTAAAGCTGATCTCATTTCCATTCTTGGCTGGTACAACTGCTCTATAAATTTCTCAACGTGTCCCCCTCTTCTTGAGTTTAATCAAAATACTAAAGCAGCCAACTAAAAATCCGTAAATTAAACAATTTTGTGTATATACAAACCTAATGGTTCCAGCATTAAGAATGATTCACTACATTAAATCCCCCTTGTGTCAGAACGCTGGAAACCGACGAAAAAGAATGTGCAAGTGACACATGAACGCCCGGAACAAAAGGAAGGAAAATGGATTCTTGATAAAGTGTTGGACGGGGATTTGAATACGCTTCTAGCAAAGACAGGAACAAGCCTGTAAGCTATTTTCCCTCAAGGCACCGCAAGCCATTCGAATTTCGTATTAATTAAATAAAACTTTCCTGTCTTTGCAAATTCAAACCGTCAGAAGATTCAGCTCGTATAGCAATAACAGTACGCAAAGCCACCGCGCTGACACGAGAGGCGGATGATAAGCTCTTCACTGTTCATCGCCAGGACGATGAAGGCAGCAAGCACCTTTGAAACATCCGAAAACTTCTACCAGACTACACGGCGCAACATCCCAGAAGACAGTCAACATCTTCTGGAATAATTTAGTATACATATTTTGGAGAACAAAAATAAATTTTAAACAAGGTTACTCAAAACAACACTCCACCATGTCGAAACATCACTCTTACTTTATAATGAAATATGTCAGTTATCATTAAATCTGAATAAAAAATTTGTGGCTTTTCGACTAGTGCCAAAACGTCTGTGACTAAAACGCTCCCCTGTGTACTTGTTCTACTCTTTTTATGATGAGAGTAATCCCAGGCTTTAGGATCGTTGCCGGGAACTGTAAGGGGCTGGTTGGCTAGCGACCGTCCCCTACCGCCTCCTTACCAACAACCGGCATGGGATTTGCAACTTGTGCGTCGGACAGTCACGCTACATTTATCATTTCTCGGATGGACAAATGGGAGAATGGAAGGGACCCTTCTGAAGCCAGCAGCTACAGTTGGGGCACATGTAACAATGCGGACATTAAACCACAACTAAGCGCACTCGAGTTAAGGCTGGTTCGCAATACGGTACGTAAAGACACGCGCCTTTTCCATTCTCACATGTACGAACTCCAGAACGATGAAGTCAGCATTCCGGGGAAGCACGGAACACAAAATTCGTGAATGCCAAATTAAAATATTTGTTTGTTTAACGTTTTCAGTCGCTCAGACTAGTCGTATGATAGGATGATTGATGAATTAGAAGGGATATGGAAGAAAGATGCGGTATCCTAATTTGATGAACGGTACAAGAGTTTTCCTGGAAGGATTAGAAGAACCACAATAAACCTAAACCACGATAGCCAAAATCCGGGGCGATATCTGAACCCAGGAACTCTTGAACACGAAGCAAGAACAAACTAGGAATCAGTCGTAACGTTCGGAATGTATTCTGATATACCAAAAAACATTCTGCAAGGAATCTTTACTAGGACGTTAACAAAGAAATACAAATAACGCACTGAAAGTAAGCCGATATTGTACTTCAGTTTGTAAACGATACCCGGAAATTAGTTTATAACAAGCCTCTGCCACAGGATTTCCAAAGACGCCAGCCACTTCCTTCCGCTGACGAGAAAACCTTACTTTAACGTAGGTGCGTCATAACGTACCGCAAACCGGAACGTTCTCATCAAATAACGCCGAGAATGGCTCAGGATCTAATTACAAACTACACTTGTTAGGATGAACTGAAATGCAGATGCGTTTCCCCGCCTGACAAGACTATAAAAGCTTTCTGGGGCAACGTTGGTTAACATTTCGAAGCACCAAGTTCATCTAAATGGCATTTAAAACTCAGTTCCTACCTCAGAGAAAACACGCGTCCACTCCAAACACGCGCTCAACGCCGTTTAAGGAAAACAGTTGTTATTTATTTTGAGAAATCATAAGAAACCCGTAAGTAACTTGAACTGTGTTCAAAATGCAGAGGTACTGAATTTTTAAGTAGATGGTACATGCAGTTACCACTGTGTTCTAACGGGGTATTCTAACAATGTATTTAACCGTGGCAGGATTTATGTGGAGCTGTGGTTGTATACTTCTGAATTAACTGTGTATTCAGGGGCCTATATGCTACTGAAAATAGCAATTTACATCACAATGGCACACATATTTTTGTTATTCATGTCTGTTTTCAAACTAAAAACAAAACAAAAACCACTTCCACTTTGAATTCACCGCAGTTAGCGAAATTCGTGTCTCGAAAACGTGAAATAGTAATGACAGACCTCGGGATTTTAATTGCAAGACCACAACCTGTAATTTGGGGAAAAAATTAATTTTAATTTGTATTTCTTAATTTTTAACTTTGTAATATGTAATTCTAAACAGAAAATCACACATAACTCTCCTTCTGGATAAGAAATGTATATTCCAGAGTAAGTGAAACATGTTGTCAAGAGTTTGAGTTTAAGTTTAAGCTGTTAAAAGCAGCCCCGCTACATGCCAATTAGGTCGCTTGGGGGGGGAGGTAGAAAAGCTCCCTCTCATTCTTGACCTCGGTAAGATTAGCTGACGACAGGACGTTTTTCATATCCACACTAATCTAACGTGTAAAACGGTTTATCAAACCGCAGGTTTTGTGAATCGTTTTTCAGAAAACTTACTAAAATGTAAACTTATGTGGGGTACAGTTTGGGAGGTGTGTTGCAATTAGTTCCAATCAAATCTACTGAAGAACCAGAGCTTTGAATTGAAAAACAGATGCAGATATCACCAGAGCATTTGTTTAAAAGAAATGTTAAATCAGTGAAATCCTTCGGTCAAGACGGCAGACCCCGGAGGCGAGAATAAAATCCAGGATCTTCTGGATACGAATCAGAACTAATGCTAACCACGCAGACGCAGAGTTCAGCACGAGTGACGAAAAGAAACACGATGATGTACACTGACCTTTGTTTAAAGTATGTCTGATATACACGACGTTTCGGGAGTATTTTAAAGGTCCCGCGTTCGATCCCGAACGTTGTCACTTACAATACAGACAAGGTGTCAGTATGACAACCAACAGTCTAAAGTCGGGAGTAGAGCCAATTCCCCAAACGTCGTATCAAATATTCCTCAGACAATGAACAATATCCAATACGGTATTTGTATGAGTCAACCAATGTCACAAACATTCAGATAATCAAGAAAGATACAAACCTACGCGTATCTACTGTGGATTTACTTTTTAAATGATCGTTTCTTTTTACTTCATTTCACATGCATAACGAGAAATGCACATTAAAGCTAGGGCAATCAGTTACATGCCACAACGTCCAAGTCCGAATGTCAGCCACAAGAGATAAGGACATCAGCTACTCACTCGAAACACATCTGACAATGTCAGCAACAGCGCTGGACCGAACCGCAGAAATGTCGTCACCCTCCAACCTCCTGTCTGCCGACGGACCAAGGCCACCAAGAAAGAACTCATTGTCATTCACGGACTTCTTTTCCTTGCGGAGGGAGTTAATACCAGTTCGGATCAGGCTGTGTCTAATCCACTAATAATCGTCCCTCCTTCAACAACAGCTCAGATACTGCAGAATACACAGCACTGCCACATGCAGCAATGTCCGGGACACGCACACGAATGAAACGTATTTTTTAGAAGACGACTTCAATGTCTGGAAATGCTTATCTGCTATCCGGAGAATTAAATTTGAATGAACGACAAACTTCACTGATCCGTTGCTCCAAGGAGTAACCAGTGTACTAAAATTTGTTACACAGCAATTTCCTGCTTTTATTGAGCCCGAAGGTTCATCACCATATTCACGAGAGTTTAGAAATTAATCCTGTCCCAAGTCACTCCAGCCCGATCTACATATTTACCTTCTGCTTCTGTAACATTCGTTTTACAGCCAGTCCCACACCTACTAGTTATTCAGTCACGTGTGAACTGTCAAGACAACCTTCAAAATTGTATTAGCTTCATATTTTATATCTTATGGTCAGTAGCGAAGACAGAATTTTCGGAAGTGTTAGGAAATTCCCGATACAGGGGGTGTCGTAAAAATCTTAGACACTGAGTAGTTATTTTTTTTTGTAGTGTTCTGTCTGCCGACAGGTCCATATGAACAGGATCCTTCCATCCTTTTCTCGGACTGGGACCTGTTCATATACGTTCTTGGCAGATGATCCAGAAGTGGTTTGCCATTGCCTTCTTCTGTGTGTGAATGGAGTAATTGTTGGGATGCCACGGAGAAACCGGGGAAGCCCCCGGAGGAAAACTCCGTGTTGCCTAGACCACGGCCTTGCCCAACACAAGTTTTAAATTCGGGCACCGCCGGGAATCGAACCCGAGACCCCAGGATTACAAGGCCAGCCTTCTAACCGCTAGACCACCATTGCGACTTCAGGCTGTCACATCCTTTCACACTGTGTAGTTTCTAACACCAGCAAACTTTTATTAACGGTGTTACACCAATGTGTAATAAACGTTTACTGGCGTATTGAACGTCTGTTTATCTCGGAGCTCCCTCTGTGTAGGAAATCTGAGGAAAAACTGATCTCTTCGTCAAGCATAAATTATGGGCAAAACAAACACACGTTATTACAATTCAAGCGATTAATTAAACTTATAGTACGCTATATATAAAAAATGCAAAATATTGTATCATTTTGTACTGTGTTCAGAGAAGTAAGTAAGCTTATTAAGTAGCAAATGTTCATAACATTTTCAGTCCTACATAATCCAATTTGTACACACGTGCATCTATAGGACTGCACGAAAATAAGGGACCAGTTCATTAACTCTAAACCAAACGCCCACACTCCTGTTTTTATGAATTCGTGTTCAAACACAGGCCTCCTATTTGAGCTGGATGAGCTGCTTTAGATAACAATTCCACGAATGCCAGCAAAAAATTGTAACAGTCTAATTAGGCCCATTTTTAATGTCCTGATTCGAGTCAATTAACCCACTGGTTATCAGCAGTATACTGAGGGCGATAAGAAATGTTAGCCCACACGTTACGCGCACATTTCAACCAACTGCAGTCCACGTCGCTGGTTTAAAACCGTTTTGTAGTGAAGCCATACTCCTGACATGGAGCTGTCTCCTGCAGCACATATGTTGGAAGTTTTATTATAGTCTCTTTCTGAATACACGAAAACAGAAAAAGTACAGTGCTAATTGAGTTACCTGCTTATAAAAATGAATGTTTACAAAAGCAGCTTACACAGTATAATTTTAATACCTCTTCACGACGGTGTCTGAAAACTTATATATGACACTGACTGCCACCCGTGATACATAAATTTTTAACATTCTCAAATCCAACATAATAAAGAATGACAACAAAACATTCCAACATGCAGGCCTGCAATGCATACGTATATATTTACTTTGACGAAAGAACATAATCATGAATGACAACACAAAGGCATTTGATCTTAGGGAGACATGTGAGCTGTTACATATCAGTTCGATAAAAGCTTTGCGACCGCGAATGTAATTTGGATCAATATACTGCATAGAAATTGTAATATTATCGCGTTGAAGAGATCCCTCTTTACAAAAACATTTTTGGTATGCAGCTACACCCATACATGACCTAAAAAGTCACTTTGAAATAAACCGTCCAAGAGGTCTCTTTTAGTTAACCAATAATATTCCCACTCTGGCAGTATGACACACATCACATCACTGATTGACGTTGTAAACACACATTGCACTTCGTAGTACATACGATAAAAAGCATAGACCCACCTATTCAAATATTCGCGCCAAGTATTACGGCCTACGAACATGGTAGCACTTTCGCGTGTTTCCACGTTCATACCTCTGGAAGATTTTATTCAGCAGAATTGTGAAGTAAAAACAATTTTTTATTCACTCATTTGTAAAAATTGACAGCAGGGCATTGTTAGTCGTTCTGACCCGGCTAACACTTAGGGAAGAAAATCTTGTTTAACTTTCGTGGATCAGCGGCACACCATACACTCGAAAACAGCAGAAGCGATCATACAAAATACATCGTTAGACAGCTCCAGTCAGCTAGACAGTTGAGTCTTACGCTCGCAGCGATCGCCTGGCCGGCGTTCTTTGCAAATCACATTCAAAGTAAACACCACGTGAAAACTCCCGCAAAAATCAAACTCTGCCAGACCCCACCACAGTCGCCAACGTAGCCTCATTTGCACTCGGTATCAGATATGTCACCGAAGTAACTAATCTTCAATTTTTTCCGCGTACCACAAACATTCAAGGGAGACAAACAACGGGTATTATAAAGGAGAACAAACAAATACGTGTTGATAGCTCTAGTTACGTTTGCTTAATAGCGGTTAGAACGTTGGCCTTGTAATCCTGGGGTCTCGGGTTCGATTCCCGGCGGTGCCCGAATATATAACTTGTGTTGGGCAAGGCCGTGGTCTAGGCAACACGGAGCTTTCCTCCGGCTGCTTCCCCGGTTTCTCCGTGGCATCCCAACAATTACTCCATTCACACACAGAAGAAGGCAATGGCAAACCTCTTCTGGATCATCTGCCAAGAACGTATATGAACAGGTCCCAGTCCGAGAAAAGGATGGAAGGATCCTGTTCATATGGACCTGTCGTCAGACAGAACACTAAATAATAATAAATATGTACATATAACATCTCCCATCTGACGAAAACGCACCGTCCGGTCAGTCGTGATTAGTAGCAGCAACAAGTTCAGATCGATGTTTTCATCATCATCAACACAAGACAACAGAAGCAGATACTGACCAGGAAGATAATCACTAACAACACAGATCCAGCTGGAAAAGAACAGGTAGAAGAGATTGTGACAACTTCTCAAACCGAGAGATAACTGAGAATCTGAGAGGCGAATTAAACACTTCGTACACTGCAACGCGTGAACACCAGTTTCAAAAGAACTCTGCACATTCTACATGCATGACACATTGTTCTAAATAATACTCCTTGACACATGTACTATATCTGAAACATGCAAACAAGCAGTTTGGTACCAAAGTGCATGATTTAGTACATGACCGGACTCCTAACCTGCAACCGCACAGGATAATGTTGACGGCGAGTATGTTGAAGTTAATAATAAAATGGTAATCATAATTAAACGATGCTTATATCGGCGAAGTGTTTATAAAATTCCAAAAGTTATTTCCCCCTCATGCTGGAACATGAGGCGCCAACAACTCGAAATTAAATTCTCTGCGCAAACCGGATGGAGAAAACTGATGTTTAAGCAAACTCACTAGCCCAATGCTTCAGCTCCCCGTATCGTAGGCAGATTAAAGCGCTCTTCCAACAACAACCATCGATGTGTTTGTGTGTATATTGCTTATCTTACACATTATATATAATTTATTCTGTTATACACCTTACCGTGTATTTCCTTCGAATTTCAAAACTGTCAGTTTCAATCCGACATTGCACAACGTCTCACTCAAATTTTCTGAAAGCACGGCAAACTGCCAAGACCAATTTTTTTTATTTCCAATTATAACACTGTTAAGATTATGCCGATGTTGGACAAGACGTAATGTCCGACTGAGTCGACAAAGGGCCCGGGGGACTTAAAAGAGTTTCAGAAGTCCAGAGTAAAATCGGAACATGCAAATGATTTACATCCAATTCGGTGTATGTGGCCTTACACTTTGAATAATATCAGCTGCAATGCAGTGGGAAACCACGGTCAGTATCCGCGGCACGTCGAAAGATGGCGTGGAGAATACAAACAAAAGCCAACAGGACAAGTTGAATGAAACGGCGCGCAACGTTAAAAAAAAGTGAATATGGACGTTAAAGCGGTGCCAGCCTCATGTTACGCTGGTATCTTCTCAAGCCCACACGGCGTTCCAAACCGGAAGACCAATATCGACATCTACACCGCCGTTAAATCCTCAAGTCTTTGTTCTGGGCACATTTTTCGACACGAAGAGGATACATTAAAAGTGCGTCATTGAATGTATACCACTGGTAATAAAAAATAAGAAGCCGGAATTGATGAATACAGAATCGAATAAGGAAAGACAGAAAAATATAGAAAATGTGTAGGAACAAACCAAGAAAAAGAAATTAAAGTTAAGAAACAGAAAAGTCTCCGAAGTGGGAACGAGAAAAAGGACACAGAGACAAAGAGAACAGCCGAGAAGAAGGAACGAAAATAAATGACGGAGAACGTGCAGGTATGTAATGTTCCTCAGACCTGCGCTGTTCAGAATTTTAAGACTTTCAATTAGTAGCTCTCCTGACAAGGAACCAGTTGGAGTGCAGATTCTTGTCGCCCTACAATTAACGAGTCTGCGGTATGCATACTGAATAATTATAAGTTAAACAAGACCAGAAGAACAAAATGTAAGTGAAATTACATAAAGTAGTTTTCTTCCCATAATATCAAACTTCATTACAGTTTCGTTCTCAGGCCAGAAATAGTGTTTCTGCTGCAAACGTAGCTACTGAGGATATCAGTCGGTCCGAAACATTTGTTAACTTTACACAGGGTCAAACTGTGCGGTAGATTTTATGCAGGCTTCAACTGTGCATTATACCCGTCGAAACTAACACTCTGTACTGTGATAATAATGCAATGTTAGTTCCAACATGGCACTTGTTGGCTATCTGGTTGAAGCCAGTACGTACTGGGAAATCACAATAATTAACTGGCGAATCCAAAAACACGTAGGCAGAATGGGAAAAGGTTATGTTGGAATATTATGATAACATTAAACGTTAATAAGTGAACTGGGACGAATTTATCCACTGGGATTTCCATGGACCGCGTTAGTCTGCTGTCTTTTTGAGCTGCACAATCGCCCAAATTGCAGTTACAGAGCTCGTTTTTAGCCACCGTTAAACAGAATGAGATAACTCGAAACCCGCTTTGCATTTATCGGGTCCCTGGAATCATCTACTGAAGTTTCATCAGCCGTTTGGCATTCTATATTAGTATACGAAATTTAGCAATTAACTACTCATAAACTAGTATGCTTTTAACAGTTTCGACAATATTTTACTGGCAAGATAACGTTTTCCTCAGAAAACAAAATTATCATATAAAACGTGACATAACAAAAGAAAGTTAAACATCGATTAAATTCATTCACTGTTAAAATGTCAGAAAAGTCCATTTAGCACGCAAGAGTACATCTTACATGGAGAATGTGCAAGTAAATATTTTAATTTTTACTAACATCGTCTGAGAGGATGATCAAATTACTGTTTTAAAGGAATGGCGTCTCAACACGAGAAACGTATAATTTATTATCATACATCAAACATAATACTACTTTCTGCAAACTTAATACGTCTGATGATCAGAAAATGGCTACGTAAAGAAGTAGAAGTAACTGAAATAGTGTAGATGACAACCTGAAGAAGTAACAAATACTGAAGAAGCAGAGACGGAGGAAAGTTTACTTTAACCATTTAAGCTCGGCCAACACTTTGAAAATCGAAAGAAAAAAAAAATACCTCCGTGGTCCAGTAGCTCTAGCCAGCCTAGCGTTGTTACGCTCTCCGCGAGCGTAATCTTGGCTGGCTGGAGCTGCCTAACGATGCATTTTATCTGATCGGTTCTGCTGTGTTCCTATGTACCGAGTAACAGTGAACCAGGAAAGAGAGAAGACATTTTATTTTTCAGTTTTTAAAAGTGTTAGCCAGGCTAATAGGGGTAAAACGAACGCTCCGCCCCCAGTTAATTATTAAGAAGTACAAACAGGTACAAATTTGAGTCAGCCAGCTGAAGAGTGCGGCACTGGAGAGCATTCAACAGTCGAGATGTTTAATTACGCTAAACTGTTCCACTCATCACACCTTAACCAGCCCAAAACCTGTTGCTATACCCGTCAACTAATAACCTGAAAGCAAAGTGCAGTTTCATACAATATCCGACTCGACGCGGTTAAAGAGACGCTGAAAACATCACAACAAATGAACAGACGAGGCGATTCAATGCACGTCTTCGCCCGGAGAACGAAACTACGGATTCTCATTGCGTTTGTTTGTTTGTTTGTTTGTTACTAATGATCACGATTCCTGCTGAACAACTGCGGAGCTGCAGACCAAGTCAGGAAGAACAGATATGACTGCTAAGTTCGAACGACGTCTAGTATCGAAAAGTCTGAAGCAAATGAGGAATACAACGACATTACGGTATCTAGCACAGGCCGAGAACATCTCGCTGAACAAAATTTGATTCAGACGTTTGAAATATGCCCCATATAAATATTCATTTTTTGACACACGTAAATTACTTCCTGCTATAACAAAAACATGAACAGCGAAACACAGAACCTCAGACATAAAAGTTTATCAGCGGCTGCATATCAGGGCTTCACCGTCGTTTCTCCATTCGCATTTCCTATACGTGTTTAACTAATGATGATATTTTTTTAAATTAAATACTTTAAATAATATCAATTTTAAAGGTGTTTCCGTCCTCAGGTGAAAAGGGAGAGGCATCTAGCTAACCTCAGTCACTGCAAAACACTAATTTCTTACTAAACAAATTCATTTACAATTATACATTATATTAAATCCTTTTCTTGCGAGATTTTCTCATCTGATGGCGTACTGTACTTCCTTCGCCATTTACTAATATCGTAAACCGAGTAGATATTTACCCTCGTCTCATTCATTTGTCTTCCTTATTATATGACATTTTCAGGACCCTACCGTATCCCATTTTAATCTCATAATTCAAGAGATGGGCAGGGCATGTAGCGCACGACGGAGATGCGAAAACAATTCTGACTATGAAACGTGAAGCGAAGAGGCCTTTCACAATGCCCAGAAGTCAATGCGAGGACAATGTTATAAAAGATGTGTGGATCCGGAGAGAAGTAACCTAGTTCAGAATAAGGGCGGGTGACGAACTCTTTGCTTCCATAAAAGACGGAGAATTTCCTGGATACCTCAGCGTACTGTTAGATTCTCCAAGAGAACTCTGTTTTATGCAGTTACTTTTGTTAGTTAAAAGCTGTCCCACTATACGCCATGTAGGCGCTTGGGGGGAGAGAAAGTATAGCTCCTACTCATTCTTAACCTCTGCACTAGATGGGGGTGAGTGGTCAGCATCACGCCCCGGCCGGCTTTACCCCCCGGGAAAGGACCCCGGTACCCATTGGAGAGGAAGCTGGGTGGGCCCCAGAGGCTAGAGGAAAAATCCTCTGCCCCCGTCGGGGATCGAACCCCGGTCGCCCAGTCCGTAGCCAGTCACTATACTGACTGAGCTAAAAAGAATATATTTCATTTACAGCTGAAGTAATGCGGAGTGTACATTAGTTGCCTTAGAAATAAAGAGAACGCATGTTGACGAATTGGGAATATTTGAGTACGATGCGACAAAATTTACAAGCGACCTTCAATCGGCAGATTTCGGTGGCGCGTGGGCCCTAATGCTTAAATCGCGATTTCGAATCCCATCTGGGGCACGGATATTTTAACGCGTTTTTCGTCTAAGCCAGCATTTCTATTCATCATCGCATTTCCCTCTCCCCGCGTCACTAAACCACATCCACGTTGCGGCAAATTGAAACGGGCTTAACAAACCGAACCACGTTTTAGTGCGAACTTGTATTTAATGGGCTTATGTATACGTGTGTGTGCATAAGCTATGTGCACGAAACTCTTTATACTTCATTATGCTTTACAATTATGTACTTTAAGTGTGATATGCGTTAGAGCTCAAAAATACACAAAAACAGACTGATGGTCTGGCTCACTGAGGATGGCCAACGATCACTTTCATCTAATCGGTTCTGCTGTGTTCCAGTGCAGTGGTATTCAACCTTTTTTTGTTCGCGTACCCCCAGATATAATTTCTCTTCAACTTTCTACCCCCAAAGTTGTTGGTGTATAATTCAAGTAATACATAGTATATAATCTCCCAAAACGAATGTCCTTACGTCCGGTTATCCTGTGGCGAACCCTAAATCTGGCCCTGATTATTCAGTGTTTATCATAAAATAATATATATATATTTAAATTTCACGTACACCCTAAGATGTCTTCGCGTACCCCAGGTTGAATACCATTGTTCCAGTGCATGGAGTACCACTGAACCGGCAAGTAAGACAGAAGACTTTAAATTTTTTGTGTTTACTCAAAGTGTTAGCCGGCTTAACATGGCTAACACGAACGTTTCGCCCCTGCACGCCACCTAGGCTGCACGTCAGCAGATATGCTGCAGTGTTAATAGCTTAATACTGTAGATAAGCTACGTTACTTATGGGCAGTCATAAATAGTGGCGTATCAGATTCTGTAAGATCAACAACCAATGGTATAATTTTTTGTTTGCAGAGCGCTGTCGGCCGGCGTAGATTCATAGCAGGATGTACCCAGTGAATCGAAATGCATGTGTTTTTTTTCTCTCCCCACGAACAACTGTCATGGGCTAGTGCGGACAATCGAACCACAGTTCAAAGCGAGCTGAACAACCACCAAGCTATCAGAATGCTAATTAATATCGCTGCTTTAATGCACCAACAGAAATCTGTGTATTATACACAGCAATGACACTGTCTCCTGGTATACTGAGCCGTGTAGTCTGGCGTTTACTGGTGTTTCAGAGGTGCTTACTGCCTCCATCATCAAGGCGATGGAACCTTAAATCTAAACTTTGTCATCCACCACACTCGGTACTTCCAACTTAACTATGTAGAAAAGCATCTGGGAAGGTGAATGAAAAATTTAGGGCATATTATTCTAGTAATTCCATTAAATCTGAATGAGTAATGGGTATAATGACGATGTTTGGTAAAGATGTTCATTAAAACTAAGCTTTTCTTCGCCGGATGAATAAAAACGAACTGCGAAATCAATTCGCTCCGCAATTAGATTGTTTTAGTTATTAAGCTTTAATTTTCAGTTCTGATATCATATTTAAGACCGACTCACACGTAACAGTGACCCCTCTAATACAAACGCCAATGAAAACACAGACGGCATTAACGAGCGTAATACCCATCGATTCCTTCATTCGTAAACAATGTTTTTTTTTCGTTTAACGCCCATCTCCTTTTTACGTTAACATTTTCTGTTTGTTAGAAGTAAATTTACTTTATTTCCTCCCACATTACATTTTAAGGCCAAACCACATTCACTAAGCCTAATGTTAGCTTTCCTTTCAATCAATCTTCAGTTTTAGACACGTCAGACTGTATCATCATCTTACAAGGTCTTCTGGCTGCACTGCTGTCAAACACACACACACACGGTCCTCCCACTCTACGGAAGGAAATATTTTTCTTACTACGTGGAAGGCAGGTGCATTTCAAACTCCACACAGACGTGAATCGTCCCCCACTCTCAATGTTATCTTTAGGTTATGTTTCACAAGACGAGAGAGCATTCTACCAATTCTATTTGGAAATGTTCATGTGGTTCTATCCCATTGCTTCTCCCAAAAGATAAACACCTGAAATATCTCCATCTGAATCAACCCTCATAGCTAAACCATCCCCGTCATAAATTAGAACAGAATCCTGTTCCCCACAATTCCCATCTACCCTACATAGACTCCGTGCTTCCCAGTGGTTGATTACAGGCCTGCAGAACATGAGTTTAATGAGACTCAGAATTCTGTAATACATTCAGATGAACAGTGTAAAATTTTCACTCATGGAGAACGTTAGTGCCAGGCAGAACTCTACCACACTTACAGAGGGCGTTTTCACAACATATAGCTTATAGTTTAATAGCGTCTGGACCCAGACAAATTAAAATGAAATTACAATTGTTCTAAAATCAAGTCAGGCTTTGTATCAGTCTAAATAAAACAATAAGCACAAGTGAGATTTGAAGTTATCATGGCGGCGAGAAGAAAGATAATTAATTATCTTCTGGTCTTCTGGGGTTGTTCATCCATGCAGTCTGAGAAGTTTCCCGACGTTTCAGAGGTGCACCTGCAACCGAGCGGTTAGCACTCCTACTTCGTATGCATGAGTCATGGGTTCGAATCTGGCACCGGATACCAATTATAATGATTGAGGTTTCTCATCTAATGCTGAGTTGGTATCTTAAATCAGGTCACGACTCATTCCTTTCAAGTTACTCCCAGTTCATTCGACACTATCTAATCTGAGCTACATTTCATTCTCTAGTTTTCATACATTAGCTATTCTGAGATGTTCCAATTCATAATTATGAAACAATGGATCTTTTAAACATTTCGTAGTGCGACTGCAGATTGAAAGATGTACGAAGCACAGAACAACATACTTGTATGAATACAACTGTATCCCAAGCGGGATTAAAAAATGCAACATTACAATTCCTGTTATCCTAAACGAGAAAGCTTCGTAAAGTGACTGGCCACGAACTTGACAAACGGAGTTCGATCACCGACACGGTCAGGAACTTATTCGCTTCGCTTTTACATCCAGACTAATTTCTAGGCTCTACGAAACGGGAGCCGGGGATAAAACGGGCATAGCGTGAAGTTGTAAATTCACTCCCATCTTGTGTGAAGGTCTGTAACGTGTGGAGCCAACAGTAGCGTTCTCTTTGTTGTTCAATTAACCAAATTACTTACTAATTAATTGACTCTCTGACGTAGCGGCTGAGCTGTTATCCATCCTGCTTCGCATTCGGAAAGCCCCGTGTTCAAATACCGGATCTGGGACCAGATGTCGAGACGCAAGTTCTTTTACGGGGTTTCCCCTAGTCAATGCAAGGATAGGCCACGATCACTTCCTTCAGTATGTTCACAAATTATTCATTAGGAACCACACAGCTTCAGTTAATATTGAGTGTCGTTAAGTAATAAATAAATGAAATTAAATCTATTATAGCAGAATCCGAAGGCCCAACATCACTTACACCAAAGCGTATCACAGGACAAGATACCAGGCCAGTTTAATCCAAATCCCAACATTATAACAACTTTTTGTAACAGTGATCTTAAATCAATCCTTCCGTCACCTTCTCAGTGTTCCTGCCCGTTCAAAAAAAATTATCCAATAATATTCTGCATGCATTTCTTCTTTCCCTTATCCTAACTACAGGCCCAGCCCATCGGAGTGTCCTACAGATCACTACCCTGACAAGAAGCGACTTTCCTACACTGTTCTTTTGATGTTCGTCTATCGTATACGTGTGGTTAAAATCACGACGTTTCGGAAGCTGGTTCTGTCCCCGCCATCAAATGAAAGGAAGCCAAAAGCGTAACCTGTTGGGTCCCTGAACCAGGTCCAGGTTTGAGAGCAGCTCGACCACGGGGCGACAAACATTAAGATTTTGTCTTCCTTTAACCTGATGACGGAAGCAGAGCCAACTTCCGAAACGTTGTAGTTTCAATAACATCTACACGATAGCCCAAAAGAACGCTCTAACACAACGATCCGCACCATCGTCAAAATCCTTCAAACTTCAAGAAGTGGCTTTTACAGGACGCGGCGTCTGAAATGTGTACTTCGTCCATCTTAGGCCCAAATATTCTCTTCTGCACTCTCCTTCCAAACTCTTGCATTCTATTAAACGCGCCTTAAACCCATAAAAACTTTTGAGGACTGGTTCACACTCTTCCGCTAAAGGTCTGGACCGCTTCGCCATTTTCACACACAGACCTCACAGCTATAGCAGATCATCAATTGGCAACGGGTCCACACCCTTTCTTCTCCGGATGAATGTTTGTAATCAAAATATTTTCGTTAGAACGCCACGCCCCCATCCGCTCACACTTGACCGGTGAGGAAAGAGGCAGGCAGACAGACAATTATTTGAGGTGACGATGGACTGACCCCAATGGCTAGTGAGTTAGTTAGGAATGTGTGCCAATTTACATTCATTTATACTTGCTTTACGTTCCAACGTTTCGTCTGCCACATCATTTTATTCTGTATCGCTTGCAATTTCATTTGTGTTAGTGGACTTCCATACATAACACGTTTCCAGCAAGGCTACTGTGTCTTCTATCACAACAACACACAGTGGGGATCAAATTTATAAAAAATCCTCAGACTATGCCAACATCACAAAGGGTACTTCAACAACCCAATGTTTTCGAAAGGGATAAAGATATGCAAACGAAATTTACATACTCAGCGAATGAAAAAATTGTTTCCAATTTTAAGGTACAAAATTGAAATGGTAAAATAGAGAAAACACGTACATGTCAGCTGGAATATTAAACATGTCTTACAGAAAGAGTGCTCAGCAAACGTTTGAGGAAGATATAAATTAGAATAAAATAAAATGAAAATAAAAACGTGTTTTCGCTTTACATGATGGCAAGATAAATGTTGCCATATCGTACTGTAAAATGTGAGTTCAGACGATAAAATTTCCGTTGGAAAGAGGAGCTGAGAGGTTGGGGGGGGGGGGATTATACCACACGTTGCAGCAAAACAGATGCCAATTCTCACGAGTATGTCGGAGACTAGAGTCCATTTAAAAATACATCTCGAAAAACATTGACAATACTCTCTCTGTACAGCACTGCTGCTAAACACCAACACCAGAGACACGAGATAGTTCCTCATTTAGTAATTGAACCTTTGAACCTTTTACCCAGTTAATTCTCACTTAGATCAAACTTCAATACTTCGTTAACAAACACATTTAATTCATCGTGATTTGACAGATGATAAGCCCTACTCACAGAATCAAAATTCTTACTAGATGGAAAAGGCATTGCGATACGAACACCAAGTCAACAGGTGACTGACACAAAGTAGGATGGCCCTAAACGAGCTGAAACCCGTCCACTATCTTCTATGGCATTTCGCTTGAAATTAAGATTTCAATAAAAACCCGAAAGGAAACAAAAATAGTTACAGATTCTGTAAGATCTAAACTGTCTCATTTTCTCATGGTGTCGCTTGAGAAATTGGTGTCCAGGAAAGAAACCTAAGGGTCTCTGACGAAGCTAAAACGCACGCTGCGGGGAAATGCAGCTCTCTGAAAACTCAAGTAAGGAATCTGTAAAACTGTTCACAAGGAAATTCTGCCCGAACGACCTGACACACTGTGTGCCATTTGGCGAGATGGCAATGCCTTCTGGGAAACTGCGCCGTGTAGATTGGTATTTTAACGACATTTCAGAGGTGTTTACTGCCTCCATCATCAGGGCTATCGAAATTATCACAGCTATTCTCAAATACCACATACATTCTGTACGTAAATGTCAATGTTTTCAAGCGATATATATAAATGATAGGCCCAATGGATAGGAAAGAATATTTTCATTCTATGTCTTCGATTACAATACTTAACTCCAGACTATTAAGAAGTAATTTATAAAGGCCTTTGATGTCAATGATACCCGAGTATCTTACTGGGACGAAAAAATTTGTAGTTCGCCTCCGGCACGATGGCATAATTCTGTACGTCTCTGATCCAAATTTTAGTATCCCGCAATCCTCATTTGCTTATAATCGTGGTGCATTTCCGTTCATGTCTAAATCACGCGTTATTATGCAAGCAATAACATGACGTGTCCAGCACCGACTCTCGACGTGTATCGATGCAGAACCCCTCTCCCGTTCAACCAGAACAGCTTTCCATCATCAACGTCTACACAAAAGAACTATCACAGCTTACCGGTGCTGTTATTGTTGTGATGGGGTGAGATTATGTGTTTGCGGAACTGGGGTTCCAAAGATCCCTTTGTCCATCCCCCAGATATGAGTGAATATCGAGCAATGGTGAAATGGTATTGACAGAGGAAAACCGAATGACTCCGGGAGAGAAACCTATCCCAGCGCTGCTTTGTCCACATGGACTGGCCTAGGAGCAAATCCGTCCTCCGCGGTGAGAAGCCTGCTACAAACCGACTGGGCTACTGCACGATCCTGTTATCGTGGCTTTGTGGCAGATGCGTTTTAGAATTACAGTGTGATAAATGGAAAAATGAAGGCAAAAACCGGTGTAAGAAAAAGATCAGAAGGAATGGATTAGGGACAACATTAATAAATAAAAAAGAAAGAACATAATGACAATGAGGATGGGTTTAATCCAAATACAGAAACGTAAAAGCGGCAATGTAGGCCTATATCATATTTCAACCAAAATCACAAACCTTTGTAAAACCTTCAACATCACCCCTCCCACCCCCTAATGCGGAAGTTTCATAACGGCGCTAGGCCCCATTCACGTAGGAGGAACAGATCCGAAAGAAGTTCACAATACAGCCTACACAACTTACACGTATAACTGGTTATCGATAATGATCGATACCGCGAACGCAGCCCCCAGTCTCCGTCCGATGTAGCAAATGGTCATCTTCAATTCTGCCTCACTTCATTCCTGTATCATTCCGTCTCACATCGGCCAATCAAATTCGATTCCGTAACCTGACAGCTCCAATCAGTGGAAAATAAAAACCAGAAGGTTTAGTCTTAACTGGACTATAAAATCCTCAGATAAAGTCAGTGGCAGGTCCTGAGCGAAGATTTCAGTCTGAGGAATAAAACAGACTGGGGTCAGATCAGTTTCAAACCCAACTACCACGGCACACAGCATCTCATCTAACCAGATTAACGGGGACCGCGGGAACTACTTCCGATATACAGAGTGTCCCACGAGTTCATAGCCATAGGAGAACTGTTATTTGGTAAAATAAGAAATAAAACATAAAGAGGAAAATGTCGCAGATCATGAGTTTGCAATCTCAAGCGATCTATTTTTTAAACCTAGAACGAGTCGTTACGGCGCTACATAATTTATATTATCACTAACAAAAATCCACGGCATTGGATGACAGAAATGTTAATAACAAATGAAATGGAAAGGAAAGAAATGTTCGTGGCTAACTAAAGATACTGTCAGCTGTCTGGGAAGGGCTAGGAAAGACATGAAAAACCTCAGACACGATGCCCAGACTTCGGGCCGAGATCTGAACCCTGAAAAACCCGTGGAAACATCTCGGCCGTGGCGTGGGGTGTTTGAAGGCTGACCATATAGAATCAAACACCGTCTCGGAACATAGAACAAAACTACACTAACGATTTTATATTAGACACGGGCAAGGAAGCACACACAGCGTGCTTAGTACAGGTGCTCTGAAAAAAGAATACAGAGAACATTCGATTACGCCAATCAGCCTCTTGCCAGATATCAATGTCGTCGTGTACTATGCAGTTGCAAATTACAATGAAGAATGAATTTTTTGTATTCAGTTTTACATTCATATTTACAATTAACTCATAATTAAACAAGCATTACGAAATGTAAACTATACTACTGACGTAGCATCATGACGTTTCGTGACTTAACGTTATATAAAAAAAAAATAAAAAAGGGGGGGGGAGTTGCTGCAAGTTCGCGAACTCTCAAGAACCGGGCTTCATTGTAAAAGGCATATTTATCCCACTGGAATACTTTGCCGGCTGATGGAGGCCTGCTCATTCGGAAATCAAAACTGTCAAATGTCCCTCCTTATGTAAGCCACGTTACAGACATAAGCGTCGTGCACAGTCTAAGCAATGGTGTGCAGGCTGGAAGCTTTTGACCTGTAATTGCTTACCCTAAGCAACGGGTAGTCTGGTAGGCGGGGATTACCACTGAGCTTGCCCTTGGACTGACCTCTATGTTTGTCTTGCGCACCTCTGGTAGCATAAGCTTCCTTGGAATCATATACCAGCAAATAATTATAGAGAACAGTAAAAATCTTGATACTTCGCTTTCATTATCGACTGACACGCTGTTTCGAACAGCCCACAAATACTTCTACCCCCCCCCCCCCAACACACTTTAATCATAATTCTCCACGCACGTATCTGTCACTCACATAAACAAAGTTATTACCTGGTGGTAACTTCATCACCCAGACGCGGTAATTCAAGTTATTAGAGCTTCACAAATGCAGAATTTATAGCGGCAACCGTACAGTCAAAATTACATCCTTCTGCCCTGCATACTCTCGATCAATTCTAACTATGCTTGACACCCTCCCGCACTGATTGGGGTTTAGCATATAGTCCTGAAACCCTTGCCGCGTGAATCCCATTCGCCCTAAAGCATCCACCTACTCTCCGACCCAAATCCCGTTTCGACGGACGCTAGTGGTCGCTCCCACCAAAAACATCAAATCGCTAATGGCTGATTTGCATTGACAAATGTAACGGCACGAAAGTGCACCTTACTCCATTACGCGAGTTCCAAAGTCGTCTGACGATCACTTAGTGCTACGACTGTCCTTAATGGGTGATAAATTTGTATTCCCAAGATGTCGGCGTTTAAGCCCACTTGAGTAAGATGTTCTGATGATTAAAGTAATAAGAGTATCGAGTAAAATAGCAAGAACCACTACTATTACCAAAGCGTTGTTATCATCATTATTGTTGTTATTATTACATTCAGCAACAGCCAACAATTTAAAATCAAAACAGCGCCAAATATCTTCCTACCTTCTCCTTGATAATGGAAAGTATACTACCCTGTTTAACATACCTCAAAAGTCGATACTTAACGAGTGTTTCACACGTCCCTGCTTTCTTATCTGTTGTAATCGGAGTAAAATATTTCCCGCTTAAATTTTCCTAACTGGTGTCCGTGGGAAGCATCTGCAGCCCACTTCGATAACACAATTATACTACGCGAGAAATGGACCCATTTCATCACAATTTCTATTTTCTACAGGCAACGTTCGTTGCAGTACATATCAACTGTCTTAATCATCATTTGCATTATTAATACCACTGAAAAAACCACAATTAATTAGTACTTCCATCAGAAGGGATATTTCAGTAAGAATAACGCATATTTCGTTACGGAACAACACAATATTATAAATATAAACTCAAAATTAATGGAAATGTGTTAACACTTCGTCAATTGGGAGTACTAAACCGACAAAAGAAAGCTTGACATGGCTGTCAGATCAATCTCACCATTAGACGCAAAAACGTATAACTTATTCGGCTAGAACAGCGTCATTAATTAGCAGTGGTCTTCACCTATATAAAAGTGTGTGGCAAGCTTCTGGACGTCTGTAAATGGCGGGATGAATCATGCCATGCCGGGAAGTGAACTCAAGTAGTCTAGCTCCTGTCCAGTACGCTTACTTACTCCGGCTAGAGTTTCACAGAACATCCGACAATTATAACGTCTTGTAGTCTGGTTTAACGGCGCTGTCAGCAGCTCAGAATATACTCCGGAGAACAAGATGATGACTGGAAACGATGTAGAAGGTCCAACTCCATGCACTACCCCGGCATTTGCCTAAGGCGACCGAGAAAAAACCGTAGTCGGGATACCAGGTCTTCGGGACGAGATATAAACCCAAGACCTCCGGAATACGAAACAACCACTCGACCGTGGCGTTCGCGTCAGTCCTGTGTTAGAGAACACGGTACTTAGACGGGGTTCGCACAAATTGAGTACCCTAGCAGAGGCAGACGCGCGGGGTCTACAGGAACAATTTCACGGATCGGCTAAGTAATCGAACATGACACTGTTCATCTGGAGCTTCAGTCGGCTATTCCGTCAACTCTCCTTACGAAATCCAAACACCCCAGCTGGACACTCCAAATTCAATCTCAACTAGTAATGACGTCTGTCAATTCTAATTTCCTACAAATAAACGTAAATATTACAGCCTTGCCTTCCCAGACACTCTTGGTCAGTTTTAACTGCTTTACGTATTGCTGATCATCACTTTAATGACATCATTTAACTTTGCGTAGAACATAAATGGACTAATTGTGGCATTATTTCAGACTCACGAGGAGCAATATACCAGGGAGATGAAGTCGTGTTAAAATTACAGCGTACAAGTCAAGTACTTAGGTCACACTAATATATTCAAACGTTTTGCTCTGCGAAACGTTAACAGAACTATATACAATTAGAACCTTTATAGCCTAGCATAAAAGTGAAAATTAAGTCACAGTAACCGGTGAATTGCGTAAAAATCTTACTAATTACAATTATGGTATTCTAAGAGTAACTGTTGACATCAGATCTTGCTTTTAATCTGTCAAAATAACGAGACATCTGACTGACTGATGGCAACAGAATCTACTTCATATTTTACAAACATGGAAGCCTTCCAAATGCATGTTAGTATTACACAGATTCCTATGATATTCGGGTATGTCCATACTTAAGCCAGTTAAACCCAACACGCACGGTAGCGTTTCTGTTCAGTTTTAAGCACAGAATAATTATATATACATCCTGGTATGCAATTATGACACACACTGTACACAAGTAGACAGGTCCTTAAAGAAACTGCTTATGGAAGTAATGAAGTTATAGCTTGGAGGGTGCTAACATTAAGATAGATCTTGAAGATTAAGAAGTGTAACGAAGACCGCAGCTTTCACACACTGTACACGGCGCATGCACTGATTCAATAACAGTTAAAATTAGTAAGCGATTTTTTTAAAACATAAACAGTTCTGCCGTACGTGTTACTCCAGAAGGGTGACTTCGGTCAGCCGGCCAAGACGATGTGATCTCTACCGACGACACGAGAACAACACACTTACCTGTAACAAGCAGAAAATCAAAACCAATAAAAACAATATGAAAATCAGAACAAAACAGCAAATCCAGCATCACTCTATGACATTCAGAAATTTCTATATCACACTATTTCTCCCGATAAACTATGCACACGCCTATCTACATAGGCCTACATACAAATTACTTCAAGGCTGCATAACACCGAAGGTGTTAATAGTTTCATTACATCGTTTATGAATAGCTTACATGCAGGTTATTTATAAAACAGGTTAAATTGCATTTAAAGTGCGTGTAGAAGACCAACTCGTATCGGTGTCTCTAGTTCGACATACGCCATGGCCTAACACCTTCAAGTGTCACAGCGCTTTTTCAACTCGAAGGCAATCGTCTTTCTCTTCGCCCAGGGATCACCAAACCCTTTAGGGGTGACGGGCACTAGAAAAATCTCATAATTAACTGTGTCCTCGTATCTGCTATTGAAACTGCCTCAGAGGAAACATTGCAAAAATATGAGTTAACAAATTAAAGACTCAAAACTTAAAAATTCTCTCAAGACCCAACGAGCCTGCGTGTAAATGGTCGGCAGTCCCTGCCCTCACCGACGGCGTGGCACATAAACCGCAAATGCAACGCGCAAATACCGAGCAGCTTTGCGCTTATTAGCCTGACACTGCTCGCTAAGGTTTCCTGCTAATGGCTTTTAACAGACCCGCTGATTCACTTTTTCAATGGAACTGGCAATGATATTGAATTCGCCTCTATTAAACCTTGGCGAAAAAAAAAAGTTAAATAGTCTATAGAGCTATCCAGCTGCAATCACTATCCTGTACGACAGGTTATCGATTCCCGATACGAGCAGAAACTCTTTTCTACAACCCCCACGTCCAGACCAGCTTTCCTATTCCATGGGATCCTGAGATCTCTTTCAGCAGAAATAAAGCGGCAGTAGCTTGAAACACGCAATTCTCCCCCCCCCCCAATTCAGTATCGAGGTTAAGAATTCGTGGAGCTATACCTCCACTCCACTAAACGTCATCATGTCGTGGTCCTTAATTAAGTATAAGGACCTAATTTATATTCTTACAAGAACGGGGTTTGTATGTAATGGTTTAGAGCTATTGAAATTGCCGTTAGATAAATTACAAATAAATATCGTGTCACATTAATAAGCAATTTATTGCATAAACGCGTTCCTTCCTATACGCCGTCGCTTCAAGCTGTTGCAAAACGGTAGACGTTGCTGCAACGTATCAACAGTAATCATCTCGGAGCCTACGAAGTTAAACGAGACAGACTGGAACGAGGGCCGAAGGCAACAGTTATTCTTGATTAAAACTTGGATGTTGATCAAAACATCAGAGAAGACCAATGTACATATCGCAGCTTCCAATCTGTGTCTTCAGCTCGCATCCCCCCTTCCACCCCTCAACAACCAAAACCTACTCGAGCGTTCTGCCCGATATAACAACGCCAGGCAGAGACACGAGATGTGACCCAACCTTCAGGTTGGTAGTGGATGTTAAGGGCACGGACCGGCCTCACGGCTAACTTAGGATATCACAGCACATGTAACGTTATGAGCCACAACAAATATCTGCACAGCAATTTTATGGCCTGGAATTTAATATCAAAAAGGAAGAAATATTGCATTAATGGGACGTTTCCCGGGTGATAATACTAGTACCATACATCCTAACTGGTTTTATTTCGTGTGTAATAACAGATTGGAAAAATAAATATTAATAAACAATCCAGTGTATTACTACCTGAATATAAAAATTAGCAGGCGTGTTACTTCCTCGCACATCCCTAGCTGCACGATTTTATTTCAGAATGTTGCTGTAATGTCCTTACAGCTGCGTATTTCTATAACAATAACACACGCTCGATACTTTGTTTTCGGAATAATCGTGATATTTACGCCATTTGTAAAATCAGTGGTGTACAAAATTTCAGCTGACTCTGAACAAGAAATTGAGGTTCTCACAGCATGTCTCGTAGAAGCTGACAGCCTCCATTGTGTTAACCTCAAATCTCGTATGGGCTCATTATGCAAGTTTATCCATTCCGTATTTTTCCACTTTCTTCGGTCCATGTATTCTCGTCAGCATCATGTTCTCACACAACTTCAATTTCAGTCACTCATGGAATTGTAACAACTAGTCTTCACAAGACTATAATTACAACGCTTTAATTACTATAATATACAGCCAAGCCCTCGGGTCGAAACTTCGTTACATTTCACACATAAGAGAATCGTCTGATACTAAATTCCCATTATGCACGCAACTAAGAATCAGGTGCCTGATTTTCTGTCTCATTACATACGAATCCACTCACGTTGCTTCCAGCTACCATTTATACACTACATATTACTCCGCTGGGTGCAATGGCCAATATTTTATGGGTAGCTTTTCATTGCATGTCTCATACAATCCCATAGCAACGAAGCAACTGTTTTATAATTCAATATGCTTATTACGTACGTATTTCGTGGCCAGTTCTACTGCATCTGACTGTAAACTGACTCAGAAATTGCAGGACTAATAAGTTCTGACAGATGAATAACTGTGAAAATTGTAGAAGTGTAACAATAATCTTCCATCCACTTACATATATTGCGTAAAAGCGTACGAACAATAAATAACCACTGGTGAATTAATAATTTTATTTAAGACGGAAAACATGCATTTATAAACTAGAGTTTTAGACAAAGGTGCTTTAGTGTTAGTCGGGGGAGCTGTCCTCTTTATTGTCATTGGATAATAATTCTGCATGTCCTTACAAATAGCAAAGCATAATGATGCATTGGTCCGACGTCATCAGTCCTGGTATGTGACATTATCAATCGTTTGAACTGAATTTAAAAGCCAATTTCACGAAATGATACTCACAACTTATTAAAACAATAAAGTCACTGGGGAAAAAATAAAATGTGTATACGACTTGAGTTATTCTCTGCACTGTCGGAGTCACGTAACAGATTTTTGTCCGTCCCGAATTCCAGAAACTATAATCTTCTTATTCCTTCTCGGATTAGGACATTGCCTGTACCGGTCTCTCGTTAAGAGCTCTAAATAAACTTACAATTACACTACATTCGAACAGAATTAGCTAAAATCCCTTTGTCCCCTTTCGCTTGAGTTACGAAAACTTGCAAAGCCATAGCAGCCTCTGGTAAACTTAATGCCACACGACTACATCCAAAAGTAACCCAAGTTTACGAATAAATGGTCGAGGTCGAACGGTATACGGGTGTTGAGGTTTCGTAAGGGCAAGGTTTATCTGTAGAGCAGAGGTTCAATCTTTGGCCACAGCCTTGCGGCAGCATGGTCTGACAGGATATCGCCGCTGCTTAGCTGCCACATTGCGGGAATTCAATGCAGTTTCTGAAGTAGTGACACCCAGAACACAGTGTTCTGTTCATTTGGATGTCTTCCAAGTGGCATATTCAGCGTCTACACGATTACTCTCGGTTTCTAAACAACTGCGAATTTCACTTTACAAGTCGGAAATCTTCACATCTGAAAGCGTTTCAAGTGTCATTAAGACAATTATCCTAGAACAAAATGTTGGTTGTACGTAGACGTAGAAATCCTCACTTTTAGGACACTAATTTGCGTACACCAAACACATAATGTCATCACCAAATATAAAATGTAATTTATGTAACGTAAGTGCATTTAACGACGATCATAATTTGCGTCCGTCAATTTGTCATCAACGCTTGCAGCATATTCAAAAGTGTTATTCTGAGGTCGTGCTTAATGGCACGATGTCCACCACATCAAATTTAATCCAAATCCGTCCAGCGATTCTCAAGCTGAATCGACTGGACGGACAGACATGACCAGATCGTAATGCATTCTGGCTATGCACTTCGTCGGAAAAAAAACGCATAAAAATAAACCTCGAAAACAGACAAACAGATAACGTGCAGTTGAGGATTTCAGATGTGGTAGCAGGAAGAAGACTTAACTTCTACACCGCTGGAACTTCATTTGCTCCGTTATGGAGAAAATCAATATGGACTGAGATTTCATCGATGCAAGTCAGTAAACGAAAAGAAAATTGAATCAGTTGTACTCTGAAGTACGTCAAACGCTTATCTAACAAAATATCACGAAACCGTCAGATGACCGGGCATTTCTACATATAAATTTCAGCTTACACTAGGTAACTTCAAGAAAACAAACAGAAATATAAATATGGAACAAAAGGGCTTTTATTTTACATTATCCTTCGTCTACGAGTTCTTAAAATCACGGCGTTTCAGATGTTGGTTTGACTTCCGTCATCAAGTGAAAAGGAGGACAGAAACGTAAATATCCATTGGGCTACATGGCCGAACGAGTCTCAAACCCCTTAAGACGAAAGTAAAACCAACGAACTCCAAACTTTGTGATTTTAACGTCTACACGATTACCCCCCCCCCCCCCCCCAGCCCAAAAAGTTAAAACAACACGCCAAACTCGGTAAACTTTTTAATAATTTTTCATTGTAGTTTCTTTCATCTTTCAAACCATGATCAAGTTTTCGTCCCGGTGAATTTCAGAGTGTTTTGGTGCTGACAGTGGGCGGGCGGGGTGTTCTGTGTTAAGTGAGTCTGTAGGGTTGTGCGAGGCCTGCGAGGCAGTTGAGATGCTGGGGGTGCTGCGATCTGTCTAGTATCAGTAACGGTCGGGTAGCTAAGTAGCTTAGGGAGTTTATTGCTGACAATACGTTTAACATTACTGAAAGAAGACATTTCCAAAGTTTCATGCTGAATATTTCACCTCAACCCAAAATCGTAGTAGACGCATTGAACGATTTTAAAAAGAACACAAGTCTGTTCGAAATGTAGCAGAAAGAGAGAGAGGAAGAGATAATATTCAAACATCACAAAACCTCATTTAAGACACAATATACTTTCACCACAAAATTTAAATAATTTTATGAATTAAGCATATATCTGATATCAGAGAGTTTTTGATGTTAAATATAGATGTTCTTTGGTAGCTCATGCTATTATAAGATTCTTAGGGATAATTCCACCGAAGTTTCGCAACATTACATGTACATTACGAGCACTATTTGGTGCCAATATTTATTACGCCTTCTAGTATCTGCACTACTAATAGAGCCGCGCGGGATAAATATTTCCATTGTCTTGAAGCATGAAGAACTACCAACCTTATCGCAACTTGGTAAACGAACTCGAATTTATGACCTCTGATACTATATACAAAGCCTATTAACAAACACCAACTACAGGAAGACAAATCGAACTTGCAATAAATAAACCTCGTTTTAGAAGCACACACAAAGAAAAACTTCGCAAACAATCCTTTATGTAGCAACATCACGAAAGGCATTCGTAACAAGCAGGGATGATGGCTGTGCGTTGACAACGCCATTATACTATTCAGCAACATTATATGAAAATGCTGGTAAGTTGGTCGTTCGTTCAATAGAACTGTAACAGGCTATCCGTAACTACGATACCAAATATAGGAATATATGTTAGAAAATTCAAATCAAAATGAACACATTCCACAAAAACACAATTCTCTTTATATTACGTTCTGAGGAAATCCCACATTCGGGAAAAAAGATAGGAGAATCAGTGTTCCTCAGTAACAGGCAAGAGATGAGTAGTCATAAAGAGAGAGAGAGATTTATAATGGTTTCATAGACCAGTGGCAGCAACTTTAGAAAATTCTTCCGCGCCCGTGGGTATGAAGATAAAATATTCAACTTTCCTGACTGTACGGTTGCTTAAAATTCAACATATACCACGCAAAGTCACAAAAAAAGCACTGCAATTGACAACAATCGATAAAGCCTTTCCAAAAGATCATTTAAGCCAATTTATGTCTTATTTGTCTCATTCTTTGCGTCTCTTTCTTTCTTTCATTCCCGTTCTGTCTTTCCATCATCACATATTTAAGTTATTTATACCTCTCTGCTGTCCTTATAAGAACCGGAAGTCTATAGAATGGCGTTAATATGTCATTTTCTAAAAGAACTCAGCGGTGAGCAGCTGTAAGAACACTGCCACAGAACCACGTCACAACTGTTTGTTCCTGCTTTAGCTGGCATTTAGTAAGCGATGCTCTTTAATCCCACGAGGTAGGCAGAAACCACAGACTGCAGGGATCCAGTGTGGCTGCCGCTAACTAGCCGTTGCAAACATTTTACGGGCAAAATTCTCTCCGAGAACAGCACAGTTATAAATGGAAACAATTGTTCGTCTCTTCAGCAACAAGATCGCATTATAAAGACCCTGAGATGTAATCCGGAAACCGATATCGTGGTAGCAGTTGTTTTCAGGCGTTGCTACAAGCTAAAAGGATTTAT
Organism: Zootermopsis nevadensis; assembly: GCF_977971745.1. Lineage (NCBI taxonomy): Eukaryota > Metazoa > Arthropoda > Insecta > Blattodea > Termopsidae > Zootermopsis > Zootermopsis nevadensis. The sequence continues at coordinate 7,617,517 of NW_028259157.1, forward strand.
ATCGCACTCCGTTCTTTCCCTAAGATGGCTGAACTTCGCAAGTTGACACTAATGCAGATCACTGTAGCAGCGAGTTCCCCATGGCATAAGGCAGGAAACCTAGCACCGCTGTACCCGTGATTTACACCCACACATTACGTGGGGCGGGGGTCATTCTGTGGCCTTCAAGCTGCAATTTTGTGATAGCCACTATAGTCTGGAACGAAAATACCGACACTTCGGAGATTCTTACTGCCTCCGTCATCAGGGCGATGAATTACTTTGTAAGCGGTTTATTCATCACCTCGATGATGGAGGTAGTAAGCACCTCTGAAACGTCAGCAAACATCTACCAGACTACACACTACGTATAACAATTCAGAAGACAGCCATCTTCATATTCGCCGCCGTGAGAACCTCAAATCTCAAAACACGTCGGCCTATTCAGCTGTGTTGTACACGCGCTCCTGCACGTGAATTTCGAAAACGTACCAAACGGCATTTCCACCAACATTACACGTGGGGGCTATGAAAAGCAAGGGAAGCGAGAGACATGAGGGGGGAATTAAATGCAAGCTATTAGGTTTCAATTAGGGGAAAATTCCCTAAAATCGACACATCATCACACGAAGAGAGTGGGTGAAAGCAGGAGACAGCGAGCGGCTCGTAATGAGTACGAAGCTGGCTCAGAATTAGCCTACAAGGGTTCGGTACGAGGGTGTCGGCTAACGAGAAACAATTAGGGATGCTGCTGAGCAGCTCACTGGGGCCCGGTGTCTGCGAATAAACACGCCTGCTACTACCGAGTAGCACAAATTAGGACCAAGATTATTTACTGCCATTTTAAAACATCTATCCCTGAGCAGAAGCTGCACACGTTAAATATCTTCCCAATTCTGTGATAATAAATTTTGAAACAAAAATGTTATTTGTACGTCCCCGTAACAAATTAATAATTCTAACATAACAAGATTTATTACACATATTCTTTATTCAAGGATAGAACATACAGAAATGTTGGCTTCATAATTCAACAGCCAAAGAGATTAGGCACCTTTTCTAATTACCGTATCTTTTTTTGGTTGATCAGAGAAGCATCAGCATCCTATCCGCGGCCTTGGTAGAAACAGCCGCGCAAGCCCAAAGGGTTGCGCGCGCCGGTTCACTGACTCGGCCTACCATTTTGACTCCTCGGACTACATATTACGGGCCCCTCATGGTACATCACTCGGAAAATACAAGGGCATGTTATACGCTTTCCATTTTAGGCGTTTTTCGATATTCACGGCGACTTTCAGAAACGTAGTTCAGAATATAACGAATCGCCCGTATAGGTAAAAAAAGTTGTAGGAAATGGTTGTGGCCTCAGCAAAGCGTTGCTGTTTAACAAATCCCCTCGAAAATGACAGAATATCAACCGCTTGAATCCAAGTTGTTTCCAATTTATCATCCTTCCACTCGACGCCACGTCGCTTGTCGTCGGTAAAATCGCTTCAGTGAACACAAAACTAGGTTTGACTTCAGCACTAAAAATATGACCTAACCTATGCGACCGAAAAAGATTATTCTCTTTACCAACGAATAAATCTTAAATTGCGGGAACAGGATTATGGACGGGAAGCTGTCTCCACACTGAACACCGCTCACTCTATTTAATATCAGGCCGTAGTGGCAAGCAATGATTTTGACGTGGTTAGTATAGAACGGAAACGGAGTTAGCATTCCCTTGCCAACAGCTAAAACTTCTTATCGAGGACGAAACTCTGCTGAAAGTTTTCTGAGATCGATGGCTGAGGTCTGTCAACTTCCCACTAGTTATATCATCAGGCCTACATGCACACGCTGCTGACAGTCCAACACTTCTACCGCGCTGTACGTAACATAAGAACCAGCTGAAACTTCACTCAAGTTCGGTCAATGAGGAATCCAGACTTAAGTTTTCACGGCGACGAGTATAAAGACGGCTGTCTTATGGGTTTACCGAGGCGTGTAGTCAGAGGAGCTTGCTGCCTCCATCACCCTGATGATGGACGCAGTAAGTTCATCCGAAACGACTGTAAATTTCTACCAGACAACACGGCGCAACAACCCAGGAGACAGCCATCTTCAATCAAAAATCCTCAAGAGAAAATACCACTCAGTAGATCTAGGCATAGAACATGGTGTTTAGAGACACTGGATTAAAGTCGCCCAAGTGGCTGGCTGGTGATGCATAATAAACCTTACGTAAGAATAAAAGCAACCAAGTAACTTTTTAATCACATGAATAATTTTCAACTTGTCATGGATGATTCTACGTCACTGTGGAGTTGATAAAAGATGGTTAAATGAACAACGTGTAAATCGACTTCGCCAACGTATCGATTTCGTACTACGTGATTTTTCTCAGAAATACGGAACGTTAGTGGAAGAGAATAGATTTCCATAAAATGATAACAAGTATTTGAAATTCAGCAGAAATATTAAATTTCTGCAGAAAAGGCATGTGAAGACGTAGATAATATGGCGAAAGAGAGTCCGGGAAGGAAAAAAACTGTTCTATTAAAACACATTTTACTTAAGTTTACCTCACGTTCAGCTTGAACAGAGCGATAAGACGTGACTCAACGAACATTCAGATTAAGAAGACAATGTCAATGCGCGGTTTGTTAAAATTATTCTCTTCTAACACAAGTTATCAGGAAGGATATCACCATCAGATACTTCACTGAGTTTTATTTCTAACCTTTGTGTAGCAAATGCCGGAACGTTTTATCACGTTTTCAGAACTACTCACTGAATTCTAGGAGTCGCCTCAGCAGTAATGCATCTAATTTGCATTTCGTAGCTGCACGTTACTCGACTCGAATATCGATTGAGAGAGAGAGAGAGAGAAAAAAGTCCAGTACTATTTCGAGTTCTGTCATGGTATCTTAATCGGAATGCCGAGAGAGTACTTTAAAGTAGGTCATGCAAGTTTCCCATTAAAATATCTTCAGATTCCAAGTTCATGAACATCGTTACAACTCATTAATATGCAACTTCTAAAAACAGCATCGTCAAACAGAGTACAGGCCATCCATTGAAATGAAACCGTTATTACCTTTAATCATACGACACTACTAATCCTTCCGTTAAAAATGTCGGGAAAATCGGACATAGTAAACACAGTCATAAATATTATCCCATAAGGCTCAAAATTCATTCATCACCAACCGAACAAACTGCTTATTCATATGGACAGATGAAGTCACAGCCTAAAAGTTAAAACTTCTACGTCGTATGCGGGAGATCCTCGTGTTCAATTCGATCGGCTCCCTTCATTGGTCCCTCCAGACAAATGATGGGATGGACAGAATCGTGTATCAGATGACCGCTTTTCCCATAAGCCTTACAATTCGCAACTCATAAATTATAATTCGACGCCATGCCGTCTCAACTACAGATAACATGGTTAAACGAACAAATTTTATTTATTTATATATATTCACACACACACACACACACACAGAGTATGAATTATTACCACATACGCAGGGTAATTCACAAACGTTTGCATTATCTAAAAGTCTAACAAGACGGAACGTTTGTACACCGCGCTGTTAATCTCATTATTAAGCAAAGCTGTAATAGTCTAGTTGCCATGAAGTTATAGAGCCCAACATGCAGTCATCACATTTAGAGGCCGTATCCGCGATATAATTCTTCTTCGCCCAACAGCTTCACAATAAACTTCGTCCTTAACACATTAATAGACACACATTCAGATAAATCATCGTATCTTGTAGATTTGTGATTTTATGATTTGTTAGGAATTATTTATTAAATATCTTTTTGTTGCTAGTGCTTTGCGGTTATTGGCCTTTTTTGGCTGTTCTAATAAATGAATTGAACTGAATTAAATATTTCTCTACAAACACAGACATTATTAGTACCCATAACGTTAGAACAGCCACAGGCCCATATTTCTCTGCACTACGTCATGAAAGCTTTGCAGTGGGTGAAGAACCACGAATCCTAATTCTCGAACTGAGGGAAGACGAAGCAACTGTAGGGTCTGGTCTGGTCTGGTCGCTTTTTTACACCCGAGGGGTGGCGATCAGTGTTATTCGCAGCGTGAGTTCCAGAACCGTTTTGAACGTGACGGCAAAGCGAAAAATTCTAAAGTTCCTATTAAGACTAGAATCCCGACCATCATCTCCGAAGCATGCCTGACCGCGTTGGTACTGCGATGCACGTTCTGTGAGCTACTCTTTACATTCACGGGGCAGTCTGTTACTTCCAGCAGACAGCACTAAAATACACAATTAGAATTCCACGAGGAAAAATTAAATTTAAATTACATAATCAAACATTCAACTGCGGTTAGATATTTTATGACAATGCAATCAGATATAAATTATTCATTTTCTGGCGTGTACTAGACAGAGACAAAAACTAAAAGATTCTTATTTTACCAGTATAAGAGGGACATAACTTTTACTGTTGGCATAGAAGTAGGATCCCCCCCCCCCCAATTCACGCTGTCTTATTCGTGTCTGGGACTCGGGATGAGCCCAACAAGGCGTATAAAATTAACCGTCTACACTCGGGTTAAAAAAATCAGGTTTAACTTGAATACTGGAAACTGCAGATCTGCAACTTTATTAATGCTGAATTACGTTTCTTTATTCGTACAGAAAATATGCACAGCATCCACTAACTAAAGGACTTTCCACTACATTTTACATCTTAATCTACGGGTTCTCAACCTTCCAAGAGCTGGGGGTCATATACATCGTGCGAGGGCGGGGTACAAAGCAGTTGATTAAAAACATTAACAAACCAACTAACTAACCAACCCTTTCACTGCATATTTCGAGTACAAACTGTGGATTTCTGGGTTGTACCATTAGCATTCTGGCTGTGTGCCATAGTTTCGGAGAAACACAGCTAAGCCAAGATTCGAACTGGGCACCTCCCACTTGCAAGTCTAAACGAAAAATTTTCGTCTTCCCCTGTTCCGAAATAATACACCAGCATTTTCTGAGCGGAACGCTACAAACAGTAAATATCTAGGCTGTAATATCGTTGGGCAATTTGAACGCGGTGCATATGCCATAAGACAATAATGAAATGCAAATTCGCGAGGACTTAACAACTACGGGATTGAAATCTACTTTAAATCTGTAAATTCTGAAACCAACTGGAAAAACCTCCCTTTTAAGTGGTGAGGCTGGTGTTCGCTATACAGAGTCTGGGTCTATTCTGTCAGTATTCCTCTCTACACCATGATTACCATTTAATTAACGTGGTAAAGATGCGATTATCGTCAGTAGATTAAGACCCTGCCATACGACTGGAATCGAAATTAAAGCCTCTGTCAGTATTTACACTCGAGACATGAAACAGACGAGAAATTCATATAAGAAATGCAAAAGAAACCTGTGTTTCTGTTTGACATCTGAGAGGTGGAAGTTTCATTTTGAGACATGAAACAAATTCACAAGTCTTTTTAAGTTTCTTCAGAGCATTAATTACGTTCTTTACACCTGTCTTCTCATGTTCGTAACTCATTAGAGTAATTCTGATTGGCTGTAAACATGACATGCAACCATGTCAGCTGAAAAGTGATACAAATTACATTACGAAATTAAATACGATGAACACTTCTGTACTCCACATTACGCCCACATCGTAATTGAGACCTCCTATCAAATCCTCCACTTCTAAACGACAAGTAAAAACGATAAAGGAAATCATGAGAATTCATGACTCTCCGGAATAATTAAACTTCATGACCTATTACCATCTGAACCACAGTCTGCAGCTGTTTTAACTAAGCCAGCTCAACCCAGTCAATTATGTCCTAACTTCAAATGAAACATTAAATTCCACCAATGCCAATAATTTATTCGTAATGTGCCCCAATTATATTCAACGTTATTTGCATTTATTTTGTTCATACATATTCGAACATTTTCGATTAATCAGTTGTCATGTCCGATCTGTCTACAAGAACTCTCCCTCATTAACAAATCAAATATCGGCTACTGGAACCGAGGGCATAATGGTCATGTTTAATTCCTTTTATTTGTGTCTGGTTGAGAGTTCTCAATGAGTCGTCACACAGCAAAATTTTGTGATGCCATTAGGCAGCTTTTGGAAGTGCTTCTATTATGGATGACGTATAAACTTTGAAACAACGTACTTGTTCTAAGGTGAAAGGAATGGAAAACGAATACTCGAAAGAAGAGAAGATGATAAAGTATAGAATAGAAAAGAAATAACGGGAGTAAGAGATGAGGATATTAAAAATATTAGCCGTTGAACAACAACGGGCCATGTCCAATATAAGTTAGAAATAAAGATAATTGACGAAGAATATGAAGTTGGTTACTGAAGCATATGTCAATCTGACTCTATTTATTTACACTGCCAACTGAATTTTGTAGTTTACTTTAAACGAGGACGCTCTATTTAATGCATAGATCACATAGCGTGGAACAGGCTGCAACAACGATTCTGAATGAGGAATTTAGAGCAACATTGAAGGATATCGTCGCCTATTCTGTGGAAATACATCAATCATTCGCCCCAAGAGACTGAGGTAAACCACGAAAATCGGCAATCGGGTCAGCCTAACATCGCGACGAGAGTTTACTGACAACGCCTGACTGGAGTTGGCTAACGTTGCATCTTATCTGAACGGTTCTGCAGAGCTGTTGTGTATTTAGTGAGTACCACTCATCCACAAAAGTAAGACAAAAAACAATTTTTATTTGTCGTTTTTCACAGTGTTGGCCGAACTAACGGTTAACATGCAGATAAAGAACTTTCTCGCTGGGATATCAAAAGTTAAAGTTTCAGTCTATACCTTACAGCTTAAAGCAAAGCCGGATTTTAGGTCCTAATGCAGCAGTATGGTCATCATACATGTTTTTCCCTGCGAAGAATGCTAAGTCTTCCATCTGTAGAACACAGGTCGCCAACCCAGTAGAAAAAGACGGGGCTCGTGAACGATACAATCGCCTTCTTCGGCCAGAGAGAGACAACAATCCTTCCTGGCAAGCCACCCACGTTGAAGCTGATCACGACACGGACTCCACATAACCAGAGGGTAGCCAAGTACAGCTCGCTACAACCAACATGGAAACAGCTAAGCTGCCTCACAATTAGGAGCTCCCTCACGGTCAAAAAATAAATCCACCACACTCTACAAAACGCATGTTAAACCCAGGGTTTGCTAAGGGCCGCTTGAATAAAAAGTTGACTGTTCCGGGGGCCATCACATGGAGTCGGGTAAATCACAACCGTTAAATCTGACGAATTCTAAGCACACGTTTAAGATTTATTTTCTCACAAGTACACATAAATATGAATCTGAAGATGGCTGTATGCTGGCTTGTAACGCCGTGTAGTCTGGTGGATCGCCCTGATGGTGGAGGCAGCAAGAACCTCTGAAACGTTGGTAAACTTCTACCAGACTACACGTCGCTACAAACCACAAGACAGTCATCGTCGTGAGAACCTGAAATCCTGCTAAATGTAAATTTCATTAAAACATTTACGAAAAGTTCAGGATGCCAGTTAACCCACCAGATATATGAACCAAGTCCAACCCGAGCAGACCACTACTCCATAGCGTCTCTGCTGCTCAAAGCTTCTCGGAAGACATCAATAACAGTTCTACGTTTACTACAACGACCATCAGTTCAGCCAATCAAACATCGCTGGCTGCTATTTATTCAACAGCTTTAGTGGGACATAAAGATGAAAAATGAGATGTCTAGTTGATTCGATTAGACAATTAGTGACAACGTAACTAGAGTTACAGTGACATTAGTGTTGCCAAGGGAAGCAATTCAAAGCGCCTTGAAACATACTAACACTCTGAAAATAATTGCAAAATTTGAACGTACCGAACTAGTTTCAAAAACTTCTTATTCGACAACAATTTTACAGCTGTGAAAACTTGTACGTTACATAAATTATATCTAATTTGTAGCTATCAATTTTACTTCCTTCTTCCTTTATAAATTATTTCTCTCCTTTTCATTAACTTCCCCGAACTTTTACACAGCGACATTCTAACAAAGTATTCTTAACATTAATTATATAACTTTCTTGCATTTACGTGAGTTAAGTTCATGTTTTTCCACGTTCTCCGAAGCTACATTTCTGTTACAAAACGGTAAACATTTTGTACTGCGTAACTGATAATGGATGAATCCTGCCGCATGACAGCCAGTCATGTCATGTAAAACGCGTTATGTAACGTTTTACAAATAAATGCTGAAACAATAAAAATCAAATATACAGAACTGCAATTTTACCTGTTGCTTTAAAAAGCTACGCATTTAAACAGAGCAATGTCGTTTCGAAGGGAAGGGCAATCATCGACCGGCGGTCGTTTAGAAATAAGTAGCAGAGGGAAAATTCGAGTATTTGGATTTTAAGAAAGAAGTAACAGGACAGCGTATAAAAGCAAATAAGAACAGACTTCATTATTTCTTCCCCTAAAACTCTTGAGCGTAATGAGGAAATTAATATGTGTAGCACTCCTGACTGATTTATTATTATTTGCTGTGTATTTAACGGCGATGTCAGAACTTCAGAATATATAGGGTTGAATAATACGGAAAAAAGCAGTCGTGGCTTAATTTAACGCACTATTTCGGTAATTTTACCATAAAAACAGAGAAAAACGAAAAACAGCTGTCAACGCACTTAGGTTTCAACCTGGGATCTCCCAAATATGAAACACTCGTTAGGGCGGGACATGTAGCACACGTGACGAAACGCGAAAAGCATTTTGGCTGCAACAATCTGGGAGAAGGACACTTAGTAAGGCGTAGACGGGAGGAGTGCATTATAAATGACATGAAGTTGGGTCGGTTGGACTCAACGGGCTTATGGTATGTTAAATGACGTGATCTTGTCAACACAGTAACAAACTTTAAAGTTCCACAAACGCGGAGAGTTCTTGAGAAGATGAATACATTATCGTATTCATACGAAGATTCTGTACCATGAAGTTCGTTACGCTGATGCTCTACTAGATAGTAGTAAAGAAATCGGTTTAGAAGTGTCACGGTTAGCCCGGCTAACACATTTAAAAACGAAGAACAAAAATCCTTCTGTCTGATAAGATGCGTTGTTAGACAGCTAATTGAGGCTTACGCTCACCTAATATAAAATGAGGTTCACCCGTTGGTTTAAACGATGGAATAACTGAGATAATCTCTCGTGACAAACTAAAATACTATAACGCTAAAGGGACAAATTCGTTAACTGAAATATTCAGTGCACAGCTTATTCGTGTGCAAGAATGTGAAATTTACGAGTCAGGCAGTAATAAACCCATTTAGTTATTTCGTAGAAGATTAAATTAGTCACGTAAACACAACACTGCTCTTACCCTGTCTCACGCAATCTGTTTTACTTTTATTTCAGTTAAAAAATGAAGTCCTTCCTGTTTTACTTTGATTCGTAACTGAGTAAAATGAATGTCAGAACATTTTAAGCGTCCTATAAAAAAGGAGATGTGGGGCCCGCAAATAGACTACGTAACCCTAAGGAAAAGATATTACTATACATTTGGGAAGATGGCTGTCTTCTAGTTTGTAGCGCCGTGTAGTCTGGCCACAGTTATTTGCCTTGTTGACGGAGGCAGCAAGGAACTCTGAAACGTCGGTAAACTTCTAGCAGACTACACGGCGCTACAACCCACAATTCGTAATTCGTAATTCGCCTTGAGAACCTCGAATCCTACTATGAATATTTAATACACACTTTTCCTGTTGATCTCTCGCGGTTATTACAAAAAAATTACCCTGTGCCTTCATATTTCCCAATTTGGATCCCAATGGAGCGAACGTTTTCCTTATACCCTCTAACAGTGAATGGGAACTACACTTCCTACTTTGATATTATCGTAAATTTTCATTAAAAAAAATATATATCACAGTACAGTTTGTTTAAACCCGTATTAATACTCTGCCGCGTCTCACGAAGTGTACGTAACAAAATTAAATATGGCCTGCTAAGCTAGACTCGCCAATGCTGACATGTGCAATGGTTTAGTTTATTAAAATACCTTTATTTCATTCACTGAATGTGTGTATACATAATTTTGGGACACGCTGTAGATTTACTTGGTATATTAAAGTGCTTACAGTAGGCTGACAATGTAGCTTGAATGAAAGAAACAACGTATACACGAAAACGCGTAGAAAACGGTCACATAGAAAACATTAACCGACGTGTTGCGATGATATTAAAATGGAACTCGGGAAAATGGTTCGTAGTAAAGTGGAGTGGATTAAACACCCTTAAGTGGGTTCAAAAGTGGGTTTCCAGGCATATCCAAGATTCTTTATCAATACAGGGACGGAACAGAGAAAGTCGGAGGCAGTATGACCTCTGAAACGTTGGTAAACATCTACCAGACCACACAGCGCAACAACCCAGAAGACAGCCATCTTCATACTTTTCATTTATATGTAACCTTGCCACGCTCCTGTCCACAAGAAATCGTGAAGAAGGCCGTGGGTCTGGAGAAGTCTGCCAACCAATGGCCTGCACCAAAGCTTCTGCACGAGATAATGACAAGGAAACAGGACAGATATAAAAGCGTATGTGTCCGTGTGTACTGAGCGCGTTAATGCATGTGAGGTGAATTTTTTCACACTAGACCATCACTCACATCCCACGCAAACCAATGCACAGGTCATCCAATCAATAAGTGCGGAATGGCGATATAACATCCAATACATCCTTTCAATATATCGCTACAGATGCGTGGTGAAATGCATCGTCATCATTCGTCATCATTCTATAATCTCCCCCACCAAGTTTCGCTCATCTCTCTCACAATGTGTCTTTTACATTCGTTCTAATTGGTATCTACAATCTTGAAGAAATGAGTAGGCCAGAATCCAGAGTCCCGATTCAGAGGTCCTTGCTGCCTCCATCATCAGGGCGATTACCTTGATGATTACCACTTTCTACAATAGTAGACGCCGTAACATCCCAGCGCCATGAGAACCTGACAACGCGAAATCTCATATGGAGAACTCATTTGGAATTTTGACTACAGGTGTTTAGGAGTCTGAAACAAGAGACGTGTTACGTTTCGGATTCCACATACACTGCAGCAACCGTACATCAAGAATATCGAGAAGAGTTATTTATATCAAACACGATTGCGATAATTAACACGTGCAGTCGCATAAAAAAAACATTTTGCTTTGGAACTATGGCGGCACAATATTCAGTCGGCAGTGTACAACAGCACATCACATACCACTGATTTAATTGCTGTCACGCAAAATTCCGATGACAGTAAGTGGCATCTCGAATCGATTATCCCACTCTCATAAACACACTCATAGTCGACAATGTAATGTACAGTCAATAGTAAGCAGGGTCAATCAGCTAATTCTCTGACGCTGTTCTGATTTGCTTATCGAGATAGCGCTATAACACATCATCAGCAGAGGCATGACAGATGATTTACTAATAGTGGTCATCTCTCCAATATATTCTGAAACCAAACAAGTGAGTTCAATCAGATTATCGGTCAGCATTCGGACAAACAGTGGAAGTCTGCAGCATCCTATTTCTCGGATGAGCATTCATCCATTCTGATCAGCGAAAATGATTTACTATATTAAGAAATTGTAATGACAAACCGCAAGCAAAGATCCAATTCTGTGGTTTGGGCTGATTTAGGGGAGGAATGGCCGCACGCCGAGTGCGTTTGAGAATAATTTCTGATAAACACAGCTGCCCCCCCCCCCCCACAAAAGTGATGGAGAAAATTACACGAAGACCTTTCACAAACTAATCCACTTACCTAAAACTACGCGATAAATTCAAAGGGGATAAGATAGGCAGAAAATGTAGCACGCACTAAGAAAATGAAACCTATTCAAATTTTGGTTGGAATTTCTCAACAAAAGGGGTCATGTGGAAGATATCGAAGAAAATCTCACGATAATATTAAAACAGAACTAAGAGAAATAAGGTGTGAAGTTGTGCACTGCATGGAACTGGTTCATAAAAAGGCTCAACTGCAGGCTTCTGTGACATCTCCATAAAATTCGATTATTTTTAACCTACTGAGTGACTACTTGCTTCTTAATAATCACTATTCCTTCATGTAATTAGTTTTCGTTCTATTGTGCCAACATATAACACAACTGATCGTGCTTCCACGTCTCACAGAACATTCACAAAGTCCTTGCTTCGTATTATTTTATGACACTGAATAATTTGCGGATAAATTACTCATTTTACTATTGAAAGAAAGGGGAAACCCATTTCAAGATAAAATCCTAAAGTGTCTGAAAGTGCTTAAGGAACCCATGAAAAACGAGTCAGAACACGTTTCAGGACAGAGATTCGAGTCGGAGCAAGATTACATTTCTATGTTCCGCAATCAACACAAAGCGCCATAGAGAAAATGCAGAAGAAGCGAATTCAACGACTGCGCCGAGCATTTTAATAAAATATTTTAATGGGCGTTGAAACAAAATGGATGCTAATTATAACATGGAGGGCCTAATGCATTTAAATCAATTAAGGAAGAAACGAATTGAATTAACCACATAACTGCTGACAGAATAATTCTGCTCTCCGTAAAGACTGTTCGCAAAGGCAGACTTGAACATCGATGACCCATTTCCTTTTAATGAGCTCAACCTCAGCAATGACTTGGGGGGGGGGGGGGGAGCTGTAATTTTATGCTATAGAAGTATAGTCGCAACCGAGCGAGTAATGTTTCGTTCGACGGAGACCCAATCAGGGCCAGGACGACGAGGGAGGAAACGAACAAAATGAAATAAATCCGTGAAGTAAATAAAGAAATATCTGTTTCCTTCCTTCCACGACGTCCAACTGTAATGACAAAAAGTCTATCGAACCACACGTACTTGTGAATTTGTTCCAACTGGTCAGCTTCTTTGAACTCACTATATCAATACCAGAATTTCCCAAGAACCTCGCTCTAGACTTGCTGAACCCGTATAGTAACAGACTATCTTCCATAGTCTATATCCAGCTGTCCCCCCACGTCGAGCTAGTTTGAAAACTTGTACTGCAGTGTGCAAATTCTTTCAAACTAAAACGTAAGCAAATAGTATTGAAATGTCCAACCCAAGAGTAACGGCTTAATATTTTAGTTCGGAGTGGAACACAAAGGACTTCGGAATACTTTATAATAAGATCGGATATGAACTGTGAAATCTTCCAATTTAGTAAGCATCTGCAAATGCTTTGTAAAGATGAGATACGAGCTTTTAAAATATAAAGTTAACTTTAGAAGCATCTTACAGTATTACAAAACATAAATAACAATAAGTAAACAACGGAAGTTCTGAAAAACTCGAGATATCATGCTAACAAAAATTCTAGCTAAACTTGTTTTGTGATTCAAATGAAGTGTTCATCAGCCCTGATGATGGAGACAGTCAGTCTTCAAAATGTTGGATTACAAGGTCATTATCACTGCTAATCTACAGGGACCACCTCACCGCACACAACCGCGAAATCTTACATACCGTCTTGGCCTTCAACAGTTCCGCACATAGCCATGTCAGTAACAAAGTCTGCGGGACACGTTATCAAATTACCCTTCGCCCTACAAATACGCACCACACCTCGGAATTCTCACAGCCCTTATCGAAGAGGCTGGCAGACCACACCTGCCATTGATCTGTGTGCAATGTCATTATCACACACCAACCTTCCTCATTTATAGGCTATTAATCGTTGTCCCGTATCAGGTTTGGACTGGCTTGCACATGTCGCTCGCCAGTTAATATCCAAAACCGACGTTAACACCCCTCACGCAATTCTGAGTATCCACTTCCAATAGTGTACTCTGCTATTCCAGAGGGCAGTGTGCGCTGTGCCATCGGGATGTAAACACGTGTGCCAATATTTTAATTGTACAAGTAAATCTGACCCCCTACACGCCACAAAGGCACTTGTGTGGGGAGACTAAATATTTTCTACTCATTCTTTACTTTCCAACAAAACAGATACCCGAAGAAATTAAATTTGTCTTCACTCTCTCTCTTTATCGCTTGTTCACAGTCTAGATTTAACTCTTCGCTGTGCGCGAGAGAGAAATGCTTAAATTCGATTCAGTAGTAGTAATATAAAATATATAAACGACTTTCACACCATTCCATTAACGTAAAAACGGATGCAGTGAAATGTTCATTGTGATTGTGCGTATTTAGCGAGGGATTTAACCTGCCGATAATGGCGCAAATCCAATAATTGATATCACGCCGCCCCAATACACAGCGAAAAGATCAGGACTAATGCAAGCGGGGTCTTCTGGGTCACTGACCCAGGCCAGAGGTCGGGGAGTAAGTGCTAAGCACAGGGTGCGCCGTTTAAAACGCAACCAAACAACCACCACGTACTATGGTGGAAAAACGAAATCAGCCGCAGGTTCGCCCTCGTCTCTCTCCTAGTCACCACCCTAACACTCGAGTCAAGGTCATCCCGGTTTCTAGGCCGCTGCTCACGTCAGTTGCGCAGGAACCGTGCAGGTGCGAACATGGTGTATTCACAAACAGAACGTGTGCTCATTCTCCACAAAACTTCGCATCTGAATCGTTTACAGCTATTCTTGAAGCATTTAGTAATGCGTATCCTGACAAGAAAGTACCGAATTATCGCCCTGATGATGGAAGCAGCATGGACCTCTGAAAGGTTGGGAAACTTCTACCAGACTACACGGCGGTACAGCCCAAAAAGACAGACATCTTCGGGCTCACCGCCGTGAAAACCTCAAATCTTACAATCTAAGAGACTACCCCTTCAAAGGGGTCCAATAAATAGGAAGCACCCCCTCCCCCAATTCTTATAAATGAAAAAATAAGCATCCAGTTTCCGAAACACTGTTTGGTAAAAAAAAAATCAAGACGACACGTAAAATGCAAAATAAAACATGTTTACTTTTATAGTAACTGAAATGACAACTGAATGTAAGAATAAATTACCTTAAACAGCTGGTTTGATAACAAGAAATGTATTCGTAAACCTAAATACCCAGTAGCAAAACACCACACACAATATCGCCATCCTGCAATTCGAAACAGATATCTTTATATCTGTCCCATTTTGAATACCAAAAACGAATTAGCCTTGAAGGGTTGTTTCCTGCAATACGTATGCTCTGCATTTCTCCTTAACCCGAAGCAGGACCTGCGGAAGGTACAAACAGATCACCAATTCTAACACTAACGCAATTTACACCCTTTCAAAATACAGACGTGTCTTGTTCACTGAACCAAATATTTAATTCGACAAGCGACAAAACTTCCAACCCCGTGCGTTGTTACATATGGTATAGGCTTCCCGGTCCAGGCAACTAACACACCCCACAGCTCCTATTCATTAAAATTGGTTGAAAATAACCTCCAATCCATCATCACAACTTCGCGACATGCTGAAAGGCCCTTCCTGTGGTCTACAGAAAACGGTGGTGTGGGTAGAAAGGGTCATTACGCAAAGCGATAGCAAAAGAATGGGCAACAATAATCCATGCTCTAACAACCTCATTCCACCCTCTCTCACCTAAAAAAATAATAAAAATTCGCCCTCCCGCAAAACCACTAGCATCATATACCAACACACACAACCCCCCGCCGCCCAAAACCCAGAATCGATCGTTTATCTACTATCAAAGGCTCTGGAGCACGGCGATCCACACGCACGCACGCACCAAAAACCACTCTAACATTACACAAAACATAACAACCACTGATAACTTGTACTACAGTGTACTACATCATAGGCTATGCATTACACTGCATGGGCTAACACATATCAACCCTTCAATACACTTCGCATCCTATTCACTTGTTTGATTTTTAATTTCTCGCAAAAGAAACTCGATCAAAGGGTAAAATTCAAATTGCTGTTACACTAAATTTATATTTATTGATCTGACAATAAAGTAATCCTCCTCGTTTCCATACCTCACTGACCTCAACTCGGTAAAGCGGGCACTTGCTTCATTTTCAAATCACATAAAGCGATTTATTAAGCCAGTGTCTTCGCCTTTGTCCAAGTGTGAGAAGTTTAATAATCTATTACGATGGAAACGAAAATTTTGTATGGCATACACAGGAAAGAAGGGAGATAAAATTCTCAGAAATATTGAATATCTTGAAGATTAGAACAAGCCTGAAACTACAACACAGAGTGGGAAAGAATCCATTACATTTCTGAATAAGATATAACATACACAAAAGCAAATGTCCTACTATTCCCTACACATTTCTACTAACATTTCATTTCTCGTCAGGTCTCAGCGGAGGACTGGTCTCACAATGCCAGTAGCAATTTGTTTTAACTTCGTTGTTGTAAACGAAAAATCTGAGACAGGTATGGACACACGAAACACGACGGAGGAAGAGGACAACCATCTTCTACCATAAGGGACAAGGAACAGGTATTTCTTTACGCAACGCACTAATGAAATCACACAATAACAGGCATGTCATTCGACTGAAAGTCCGTAAAGCAGTTCAGAATAAGATTTTAAATTACGAACAGAAAACCGTACATGTGCAGGTTAATTTTTAATAGAAATTTTCAAATCTTCCGATAAGGACAGGTTTCTGCGTATACAGGTACGTTTGAAGCAATTTGTACTGCATCTGACTTGTATAACACGTGTGGTCTTTACAAACTATTTAATCTAGTAGAATATGTGAACTCTTCAATTTGTTCCAAGTACAACGAGCACTTTACCGGGCTTGCTAATTTACATATCGCCTAGTAAGACCACACAATCGGAAATCTAAACTGCGCGTACATCAGCTTCCCAGAGTTTTGTCCGATCCAGCGAGCTGGTAGCAATTAAATAAAATAACAGAGCAGGACTAGTGTCGGAAGCCCGACTGAAACCGCTGTCATAATCTAGGCAAAGAGCGAAATAACCCAGCATTCAGATGCAGCATCAGTTCCAAACCAGACTTTGGGTATTTTATAACGACTACCGCAAATTACAGAATGGAGAGACAAAAGGTTAAAAACGGTGAGTCCAGAATTAAATTTCGAAGGCATCTACAACATATGAGTTGGAATGGTGTTATTAAAATAATAATGAAAAATAATTTCAGGAAGATTCCTGATATGATATTAAAGAGGGAACATAATACAATTCATTGTATCATAGTTAAGTTATAACGTATTCATAGATGCAAACTTTCAATTACTTTTATCGAAAAAAGACGCCCTTAAATTTGGTGGAATTTTGCTAAAACGATATATATATATATATATATATATATATATATATATATATATCACTGCAGAATACCTGGAAAATACTCAGATCACAATTCATATAAAATCTATAATATACGTTCATTGAAATGATGCCACTATTCACGAACTATTTAAACCATAACAACAAATTTTGTCTTCGCCTGGGAATTGTCGTATGATAAACAGGTTCCTGGCTGTAGTTTATGGTAATAAGTATCATTACTTTTGAAGACCGAACAAATATACGACCTCAAAAATCTGCAACGACAAGTACACTTTCGTTCCAGCTAATCCTTTAGAATTTCAGCAGAGCGAACGTTCCTCGTGACGAGACGTCGAAAAGGGAACGTATCGACAGCCCACTAGCCCCAGACAGGACGCTAAGTATCTAAGGGTCTGAGCACAGCGTCAATAAAGCTCGGAAATATTTTGCGACAGGTACACAAGGCAAGAAATATTATTTAACTCGAATAAGACAACATGCGGACACAACGCCGAGTCTGTTCAACACCCATTAAATAATAAATAGAACCAAGGCGATTACTGTCTTAGAAAAGCTTCCAAGTGATAGCAGAGACGGGCTGGGAGAGCTTTCGACAGGATACAGTCAGCCGGCGGCGGACGAGAACAGATCAAAGCCCGGCACCCAAGCGCGTTCGGCCTCCGTCCCTCCTTCTACTACGCGGTTTCTCCATTATTCACTATGGAGTCTTCTGAAAAACTCGGCATGCCTGGCCGTAATGTCATGGAACAAACGTAACCTGTTAATGGTACATGTGGTTAGCCTGAAGATTTAACGACCCCCCGACAGCATCTCCACGACAAGGAACGTCACCCCAGCTTAGGGGGACAGAGATCGTAATCCGACGCCAGACATCAAGACTCAAACACAACCACGTCTCTTCAATTTCCCAAACTGGAGAGGGGTTACGACAGATTCGGAAATTAAAATGCTCCTGCAAATATGCGGTACAGAATGAATCACTGAATATTACATTTTATACCATCTTCAGCTGCAAAGGGTTGCAACAAATATGTCCCAGTCATTATAAGGAAATCACACTTTACAAAACCAATATCTGAAGAAAGTATACGTAAATTGAGCCCATTGCTGGAGTAATCAGTATCCACACAGTATCTGGCTAGATCATACGATTAACTCAACAACGCGCCATAAATTCAGTACGAAATATATTTCTGTACACAGCGCACTAAACTGTTTACACTGTCAAGGGGAATGTGGATAATGTCTACCGAGCCAGAATTTTGCCCTGACCTGGACGTTAAAAGCGAGACACAGAAATACACATTTCACTCTCCATCAGAATCGTTTGATCAAACATGTGACCACGACTGCACGACATTAAACGCGTATAAGGATTAAATACACAACGACTCAAAGCTGCGTGCATTCTTTTGATTTTATTATTCACAAAGGTAGCGTTTTCCGAATGACTGGGGCCTTCAACATTTCTGTAAATGTGTTAATTGAGTTCTCTTAATGTCCTCTCCATGACAGAAAATTTAATGAACTAAACGAATGTTTGTAACACGCACTTATTTATTCTCACGTCTTTACCCACGAACACAAAAAGAAAGAAAGAAAGAAAAATGAAAACGAACCGTCAATGTAAAGGCCTATAACATTATTCAGAACATAATTAACACTTCAATAGATGCACAACTGAAACACATAAACGCGAGGCAGGCAATAGTCGCATTGTCTATTTGGTCAGCTGCCAATTTAGTGGAAATATTCATAATTATTGTTGTTTTTTTTCAAAACAGTAGACCACTCTTTTTCAATGTAGACCTTTCAAATGCTCGCTTTTAATTCCGCAAATATGTGTTTATACAATACGGCTGGGTATAAACAAGACCGAAATATAAAGCACTTTTCTGAACTCTGTACTGTATCTACAAACCATCTGTACACTGTAAGATTACATTTATGGGGCATCTTCAAAGGTTTAAGGTTCACAGACTTCATTCCGACAGTCATATACTGTGTGTCTCTGAAGTGTGATGCTTCTCACAGCCACCCATTGCATTCTCTGTATGGAATCACGAAAAATGCTCTAATTTAAAAGCTCCGATAGGTAGGTGTGAGATTTGGAGAATTATGAAGAACACAGGAGAATTTGGTTGGTCTGGAAACGAGGTATAGCACCATGAAGACAGTTTTTATAACCTCAAAGTTATTACAACTTCAACGTAAGATTTTATATGAGATTGCGGTACGTAAAATGGCACATTCTTTAATTAGGCAAAGATAAGTAATGATATTCAATTTCTTGTTGTACAACATTACTTAATTTTAATTTTAGATGTTCTTTTGTGGAAACAATGCAGTGAAACAAAAGACTTCACTCATCCATGGCCTTATATGTATACGTACTTATACACAACCCAGAAAAACATGTTTACGTGTTAATGAACAGCAAATTTCGTAATTAAACAAAGACAATTAATTATTTTAATTTTTATACGCTACATGTTTTAATAAAAAGAGTTTTTGCTACTTCAGATTTTCTTGTCATTCTTGATGGGCAATTAATTATCTGGGTATTTCGTTCTTTAATATTTTTACTATAAAACTTTTCTTTTGTCCTATTCAGTTTTTTTATAATATTTTATTACTGACAAGATAAGATGGTAAAGTTGCGTCATATTGTGATATAATAAGTATATATTAAATCTTGTCCGTCTAATCACAATAATTCTTATTAAATATTAAAATATTACAATAATTAACATTTTAAAATATTTAAAATATTAAATGATGTTCTTTATCGAAATATTCGATTTACATTAGACCATCATTTTTCATGAAATGTTAATTATTGTAATATTTTAATATTTAATAAGAATTATTGTGATTAGACGGACAAGATTTAATATATAATATATATTTATTACTGACATAAAGTGGATCCGATCTACACGTATCATAACACTGACAAATTATAAACCAGAGCAGTTAAACTTCTCCTATGTCCTGTAGAGGAAACCACTGTCACGTGGAAGTTACCTTGAACTACCTTGTATGATTATTTATTTTATTTTTACGATCCACGTAGCAATAATTTGTTAATCGAAGTAGCTGGAGCAGAGGCAACACTGAAGGTCTACAACCCACGTACTTTAATTTTAGCGCAGATTTTAATGATGAAAAAAGACAAAAAAATTGAAGCGTGTCGAATCCTTGTGAGTGTAAACAAACCGCAAGTTGAACTTCACTTCTTTTCGTCTATTTCCCGGTGGTGAAGAACCGAATCCAATTAAGTCAGAATGCTAGTATCAAAGTGACAAGATCCGCATTGTAAATAGAAGTGTATGAGGTCGGACTTCTGCCAGAGGCTACAATGTACACGCAGGGCTTGGACTTAATTTCTGACTCCACTTTCGCTCACAAAGATACGCAAGAAAACTAACTTCAAACGTAGGCCACATACTAAATTAAAACACGTCGTTGCGAGAGACTAAGACCCTTCTGGTAGTCAGGAATTGTGTACATAAAAACACCACTGAATAGGAAATCTAATGATAAAGTAAATAGATATGTAATCACCTACAGAAGCCATAAAACAAGAATAAATCAAACTATACCATCTTCCCGTCCAATTAACGTACGGATATTTTTTGTGATATAAGGTTCTCACGGTTGTGTGAGTGAAGATTGCCGTCTTCTTGGTTGTTGCGTTGCGGCCAGGTAGAAGTTTACCGACGTTTCAGATATGCTTGCTGCCTCCATCATTAAGGTAAAGCAAGAACCACTGAAACGGGGGTAAATTTCTACCAGACCACACGGCGCATCAACCCAAAGACAGCAATCTCCAAATTTAGTTTTGTTTAAGGAATTATCGCTTAACGGATGGCTTTGTTTGAATACATCTCTATCACGAAAGAGACAAGTTTGGTCTATCCAGTCCACAACACATGAAGATGGAAGAAACTCTGACATTCAGTCCAAGACTGTAATGCACTTACCGTACAAACTAACTTCACAGTACCACTTCTCTGATTAATCCACTCTGGGAATTTAAGCGCTGTAACTTGGCTGCATTGCTTCCTCATTCACACGCAGACGCACTTATGTGGCTGTAACCGTTCAGTGGACGCCTATGTCAGACACGGCGTCCAAATGGGTTGTTCAGAACATGTGAATCACAAATCAAACGAAAGGAAAAGAAAGAACTTGCGAGATCTTAATGTCTGTGTCTGTCCCACCTTACAAATACAGAACCAGTAGACAGATTTTCATGAAACCTGGTATGAAGCACGGAGTCCTGAAATGATTTAAGCTAGGAGTGAGATTAAATCACATGGTCATCAGCGGATAAACTAAGAGCCATGAGCTACTACGTATTTTACAAATGATGTGAATAATAATAATATAATAAATATTAGCAATGCTATAATTGTACGGACAGAAATCTGTGTAACAAAAAAAAACAGGCTTTACGAATTTTATCCGGAATTCAAACATTTTAACTTAAAATAAACTACCTTACTTCACCTGGCCAAGCTGATGACTCGCCGAAAAACAAATGCATCTCAGCAGAAACTTGATAAGCACTACAAATTCAAGCATTTACCTTAAAATTCATGAAAGAGTAAACCATTCGAAATTAAGTGTAAAATGATAACTGGACAGAGACTAGCTCTATCTAAGGAACCCAACATAGTAGGTGCCTCTCACCTGAAGACGGAGACAGAACCAGCCACCGAAACGTCGTTGTTTTAAAGAACAGGCGATGGAAAAAGTCCTGACAATGAATAACTTTAAGTGTAAACTACCGTCGACAAAACCCTTTATAATTGAATATTCCTTCCTCATTCTAGGTAAGCCTATTTATACTAGAACGCGTATCTAGAGAAACCTATTTGCTGTTTCCCTGCTTTGACCGTTCTTCATTAAATATTTTTTTCGCCTTCCTTATTCACCTCACTTTCATCTATGAATCTGGGCCACCCAGAGCGAATGAGGTTGACGCTCCATCGCTTTTTCGTGTACTTAACATTTAAGGGGAATGACTAGCAACTAAAACACGACTCGCCTCTTAAAAAACACGCACAAAGAACACCTTTTGCGTCCATACACGGGGGAGGGATTCAAATTTACTCTGAATACAACCTATTTAATTGAGAGAGTGTCAGCTTCTCTGTTAGAATCTGTAGGTACCTTAAATGACCATCTGTTTCTATAGATTATCGTTCAGCAACTTGGCGCTGGGGTACGAAATTGAATGTCAATAATACCAATGAAACATAAATAAAAATATTTGCAAATGAAATATTAAGGTTGAGCATAATACATTACATTCATATATGATTTAAAGAGGTTATCTATAGACTATTCATAATTCAAAACTATAAAAGAGGATTCTACTCAGCATCATTCCAATGACACGAAGGAAATGAAAACTAACAAGGAAAACCCGACGCGCTGTAAAGACTTTTCTCGAGACGAATTGGATCACAGTTAGCTGCATCTCCTGCAGAGATGTGGTTCGTGCAAACAATAGCGAGCCTAATTAGACTGCTGATAGCCATGAATGCGTTCACTCAGGGATGTACATCATGGCAACGTGTTTCGCTTCGATTTCTCCGGAGATTTTCCCTGGTTTTACTCACCAATTACGGGCAAATCCCGCGAGAGAACCTTCACACGGACTACACAGTTTTCCGAATTGGCCGTTTACAACCATTCCAATCCATGAAATCTATGCAAGTCACAACGAAACATTTAAATAATTCTTAAAATGTGGGGATTTCATAATATGCACTCTTCACGCTGTATTTTGTGGGTGATAAAAGTAAGTATGAGATGGGCGGGGAATACGGCATGCATGTGGGGAAAATACCAACTGCGTATTACATAATTTTGACGGAAAACTTCTAAGGAAGAGAACAGTTGGGGAATCTGATACTATATGGGAGGATAATATTAAAAAGTGTCTAGCAGAAAAGGGCTGAGAGTTGTGGATTGGATTCAACTGACTTGAGGTATAAACGCTCCAGTGGGCTACCACATCACTAAAATGGAAGGAGTGTAAAAGAAATTAATTGACTAGCACAATGGCAGCACTGTTGTTGTTGTTGTTGTTGTTGTTGCCGCCTTTGCACTGTGGTACGACTGTTGGACTGACTTCATCATACAGAATTTTCACACGACCAAGTTTTCCCATTGGACCTAATGGCGAAGTTTTGTGAACAATGTGATGAACACTCAGGTTACAGAAAAAAATAACCTCTTTGTCTATACCTGAGTTACTAAGCGTCCAAGGACCATCCTGTGTCACGCAGTTACTACAAACAATGAAATGCATTTCATTGGTAAGATGGTTTCACAGATTCGCATCAACTCTATCTCTTTATGATGAGGTATAAAGCAATGCCTTCTGAAAGCTACTTTAAAGCTTTGTCCATTTCTCCAGACGGTATCAAATCTCACGCTACATTGCAATGTGAAAGCAGAAGACAGTGCAGGTTCAAGATGAAGAAGGGTAGCTACCCGCATAATCTGATGTCGAGATTAATGCTGGGGTATGGTGATTATATGTGCTCCCAGGGGGAAAGTGTAGGGCGTAATTTGTAAAAGCTGCCTTGTCTAACCCCACCAGCAGAATTGGTATGTGCTTGCTTTCTTTAGTACTTCATCCACTCTGTGAGTAGTTTGATACAAAGTAATTACTGTCACGTCAGATGTTAAAATTTCTCGTATATTTAAAATAATTTGACAGAAAATGCGGTTATGAGCAACAGAACGAAACAACACACACAACTTACAAATGCGTTCCTTGTCGAAAACAAGTCTTTCGATACCTCGCAATTCTGTAACACAAAACTGGAAACAGTTTGTAAAAACGGTGCTGCGCGGCCAACTTGTATTTTGTGAAATCTGAGGTTTTCACAGCGGCAAAAATTGTGTTACACGGGCATATTAATGCTGGCAAATCTTTGCCCATCTGTACATTTGATCCCACAACACAAGATTCCTAAAATGCTTTCCACATCTGCGTTTAACGCTAATCAGGGTAATTTAAATTCTTTTTCTATGGCAGGCATTAACAAAACTAATCTGGAAGCAGACGTTTTATGTTTTCGGCACCTAGAAAGGTTAGGGAGGAATTGGCTACGATAGAATTCAGTATAATAAGAACAAACTACGTCAAATTAATATTTAAAATAAAGTCACAATGTATTCATGGAGCCCTAATTCGGATTTAACGGCAGTTTGGAATATGAAAATTGATTTTATAACGGATTTCCGGCATAAATAAAACAATGCTTATAGACACAAAACCCAATTAACGAACATTTTTGAAAATAAAAATATGTCAATTAGTTTCGTTCAACATTTCATCTTCCACGATACAACAATTTTGTGGTCAGAGTTGCTGATACGAATTATTCTTGGCGTTCCACCAATGGGCTTTAGGAAAATAGGTGGGAGGATATGGATTGCCTTAATTTGGTTCAGGATACGGACAGGTGGCGAGTTCTTGTGAAAATGGCATCGAAACGTCTGGTTCCATAAGAAGTGGCCAAGTGAGCGACTGTTGACTTCTGAAGAAAGGCTCTGATCCGAGCAGTTTCAATAACGGCACATGGGAGACAATATGACATAAATATAAACCAAACACTCGCCATTACTCATAAAAATAATCTCGGCGTGGAAATAGTTAACCAGACTGTTTAGACTCACTGACTTATGACGATATTTTGTCCAGGAAGCCTACAGATAAGAACACAAAAGAAAGCAAATTTAAGGCAGTACTTTTCCACCACAGCTCCACCCTTTCAAATCGTGTGCCTTTAAAGCCAAGCGGAAACTGTAGACTATTTGCTTTTTCAATAACTAACTACTCGTATAAACTTTGTATTCAAGGGTTTCGTATAATCCTCGCTGTTAACAATAATCATTTCCTTTTCCACAATTAACTAGTTGATATTCGTAATGGCGGAAGTGTTGTTTTCTTTGCGGCATGGACAGAATCCTCAAATATTAATCAGACGAGCTTCTGCTTAAAAGGACAACTGCTTATGCCTGACAGATACTTTTATCGAAATTACATTTTTAACTCAGATCATGGCCCAATACAAATAACTAACACACCACAAGATACCGTAAGCAAAGGATGATTCTCGCATTAGAGTACAAGGTCCTCAAGTTAGTTATGTATGTGGTATAGGTTGCTATCTCTACTTGCCATGCATACAGCAAACCACTCCCTACGTTTGCAGGCAGCGACTACAGAGGATTGGCTTGCTTTTCTAGTCTTGTGCCGCAGATATGATATTATCTCGAGGTTAATCGTCATCGCACAGCGAGGAGAAACCGTTTCATCGTTGCAAGGAAGGGAAATGCTAATTCGTACACCACGACATACTGTGCTATATATACCATATAATTGCGTATCTAAAACCCAGCGCCTTCCAGTTTCATCTTACATCCCTTCACAGCCATTTGATGCAGCAGAGATTCAAAGCTCAAATCGCAAACATCGTAATGTCTAGATGAATTCGTATCCGTTACTATCGCTCGGGCGGGAAATTTATTGCCTTCGTACTCTGGTCGCGCTCACAATGATTGAAATGCTACAGCATCCCAGCTTCTTAAATGGAAGCCCAATGGTAAATATATGTACCACCTACCTTAACAACCGGCAAATACGCATTTTATGAGTTTCGTGTGATTCTCAGAAGAACGATTCTCCCCCATACACAAAATTAACCAACATTCATCTTTGTAATGGTGAAGAGTAGTGTTTTCTTTGCGGTACGGACTGAATTCTTAAATAATACTTGGACGAGTTTCGGCTCCAAAGGGATAATAATATTATTTTTCGACGTTTGTTTGGGCGGGTCATCATAGTAATAGAGATTCATTCAAAAGTGAAAGTAAGAGATATGGGCCCTGAACACGGGAAAACCAATATGAACGATGTCGCATCTCTCTATAGCAGGGGTGGCCAACCCAAATGATCTTTCGGGCCACTTTGGAAATGCATCATAACTCCGCGGGCCACATATAAAATTATATATCCCCATATTAGATTTAGATACACTATAGACATTTTTTTGGAGTGAAAAATTGAAACATAATGAGTTATTATTATTGTGTTTACTATTATTCTTACATTTCTCATAATTTCGACAGATAATTTTTGAATATATGGATGCACAAATAATGTATTTTTTTAATACATTGGTTTTCACTACTTTGGCCATTATAAAATAAATATATTTTGTAAAAGTGTGATGAATCTCGCGGGCCGGAAAATGTTCAAGGCGGGCCACATGCGGCCCGCGGGTTGGCCACCCCTGCTCTATAGATTGTTCCCTTAACCACCGGTCCACGGCAAGTCTTTTATCGTTCAGAAAAACTTTTACTAACAAAGGTATTTTATTTCTTAAAACTATTGGTGAGGATGCGACAGAAAATTCACTCAGTTTCAAACAACAATCACAGTGATTATCTCCAATTTCTTTTGTTATCGGCCTGCATTCTTTGCAAACATTTACGTATATGCCTTTAAATGTAATTTCTTATTGTAGATTTGTTTTTAATTTAGTAACAAAAGAAACGATTAAAAATTTTATTCCAATAAAAATATATTTCATTTCAGAATTTAATACAAGCAAACACACACATATTTATCGCCATGATAACAAAGGCAATAAACACCTTTGAAACGTCCGTAAACACCTTTGAAATGACCGTAAACGCGCAATATCCCAACAAACTATATTCATACTCGACGCCGTGAGAACCTAGGAATCTCGCCAAACTTGAATTTTATTCAGATAAATTTGCAATAAGCACTGTAATTCAAGATGGGAGGTAGTATGATGTAATACGAAGAAGAAATAAAATATTATGAATTAAACAAAAAAACGTATCCTTTACATAAGATTTAGAAGGGAATTATTGTTCGTATAAATATTTGTTGCTTTTACGTTGAGTGAATTTTGTTTGATACACAGATGTGATCGGTTACGCTACGTGCATTTACACTGATAAATACCAGGCCAAACGATTACAACGACCAGTAATAACCGTGACAAAATATCATGCAGCGCACTGCGGATCCAATGAAGGTCCCATGACATGTCAATTCGACACGGTGTGGAAGAGGAACCACAGAAAAAAGTTGACAACGGGGTTTCACTAAAGAGACTTGTGAAACCGCTCAACAATTGGCAACAGTGCGGTGGTCCACTGGGACGCCTACGGATAATTCCGCTCTGAAGCAAACAATAACACGTTCTCCGGTTGAAGCCAGAAAAATTATGTCCGTATGCATACACCGCTCGATGTTCAGAAGTATTAAAATGTAACCGATCTAATATCCCGAAACTGGGTTTAAAACCCGCGAATGGTTCATTCTCTAACATCAGAAACGTGAGCGCGTTTCTGAGGTATTCATTACTTCATTCAACGACGTTCTCTCAAATACACAGGTTATATATTATTGATTCGAAGGATGAATGTTAATATGGAATTGTAAATTATGTGGATGGACGCTGTCGTGACCAACTGAAAGGACACTATCCCATAATTCATACATGGATAAAATGCCCCCACAATACGAAGCAAGAGTGCTAACCAAGAACAGAGAAGTTAAATATCAAAAGGTATTTACTTCTATAATTTTCGTCGAAATGTTCTGTTACGGAGAACTTCTGAATTGTACCAACGACACAGAGTAGGGGTCAGTAATGGTGATTCAAACTGAGCATCAGAAACTGCGTAAAAGTGCGACACGAAATGCAAATGCAAGTTCCGTGCCATTTTCTGTTTCGCCAGATAAACAAATAATTAAGATCCATTAACAACCATGAAAATCCATCTTAAATATTCTTGTACCCCCACCATACGGCCTTTTTAACTGCAGAGTAAATGGTTCTGGGTGTACCATAAATCATATATGCGATAGGTAATCTTCAGGCAGCCTGCAATCTTATTACAATCCACGACGTTGCGAGTGTTGACCCAAAAGTATCGATCACTGCTTCTTAACACATTACGTGCTGAATAACTACGCCTTCTTGTTTGTGTGATTCAATAATAACGCGACACTTAACACTGACTTTTTGTTATTTAACAACGCTGTCGCTAGCTCAGACTATATAACGCCAAATGATAGGATGATTGGCGAATAGGGAATTGAAAATGATTTTCCCAGTTTTCTATGATACGTCTTAAATCAGGCGAAGTAATAAAATTTAAAGAAAACATCGTTGTAATTCTACGAACTGCCGTCCACAAGTGTATTTAACAACGCTGAAATAAATTATAAATATTAGAATGCTCACAACAACAAAGCTTCTTTCCTTAAGATATTACATAATTCTGCCTTTACTAGGAACTCCTAATGTCATACTATAGTCTGCGCATCGAGACAGAGCTGCTTCAGTGAATAAAGGATTCAAAGTCCACTTCATTACTAGCACACATAGAACGCGCATCTGTTCCAGCCCAGTTTAAACTATACTGTAATAGACACGCATTAAATCCTGTTTATTTCAGGTGTACACGTTCATAATTTTCGAAAAAAACTCGACTGAGAATTCTGGCCAAATAAAATTTTCTATCTTTAAACTTTTAAACCAAGATTTATTCCCTTATTCTCTGAAGGTCGTATGCTTTACATGCAGCTGGACGGATCGACGAACCATGGTATGAGTTAAGAGAAGAGACCTGATTACTAGACAAACACTTGGAACATGAGCACGGGCAAACAAACCGATCCTACGCGTCCTATCCCGTGAACACACACACTTGCGAAGAACAGGGGAACACGCGTGGATCTCTTACTAAGTCAAAAGATAATATACGGCTATGTGATACCAAGATTTAAAGAAAAAGGGCCGACTATTGTTAAGAGACAAAGAAATCATCACAAACCGAGAACAAGGCAAATAAAAACGGCGAGAGATAAAGTGCCTAGTACATAACCACCTGCTTATTTGCCTCACCGATATTTCCAATAGCTTCTGCTTTTCCAAACTCCTCTGCCTTCTTTCCATTTCCCCCCCGAGCACGTTGCTGTACTCCACTTGCACTAGGTCTTCCACCCATTCCATTGCGTAAGAGCAGATGCGAGTCGTAAATTATTTAGGCGACGAAATCGAGAGATAAAACGAAAGGCGACTTCACATCAGAACCCTGATGATGGGGACAGAGTTGGTTCCCGAAACGTCGGTTTACTACGTTAACCAGTTAACGCGGCTGATTGCCCGAGAATATTTTATTGACCACAAGATTTCTTTCATATTACGATAACGTGCATTCAGCCGATAACTTAAAATTTACCGTTAGTCGGTAAATATGTCTTCTAGTCTACAAATACTTCTTAAAATTTCGAACAAGAAGGGTATACATGGAATGTAGCAATCTTCATGAAGAACTAAAAGGGGAAGAAATGGCAGTAGAATGTAAGTGCATGTCAATTGAAGGCAGCGCAGCTGAGGAAAGTTTGGAAGCGAAACTGCATTATTTGCAACGCTGAGAAAAAGTTTTTATTTCTCCGTACGATATTTAATTTTGTTTCGCTTCGTCTCACAATCACAAACAAATGTGAACTTCGTTGAAACACATTTCCGCTTAGATTTAAATATAAAACAGCGGTACACAAGCAGCTATTTCGGATGCGTTTAAAACTCAAAATCGTGTACAATCCGAGAAAAGAGTCGAAACAACGAAAACCAGCAGCGAGTATGACATGCTAGTTCTAGAACGTAATCTATACAAATAACATAACCATCAACCAAGAGGCTACAATTCTTTAGTTATCTTGGTCTGTTCGAGACGAATAAAACTCAAGTCCGCCCTGTTTTCGCCAAACCCCATCAAAACGTATGTCACGAATGTCCTCACTAATAAAATAAAATTACAACCACAAGTATTACCTTGTTTGCCCAAACACAGACAAACATGATCGGCTCCCATCCGTAACTGTCACGCGAATGTATATAGATCTTTATATTGACTGGCAAATATGGCTGGCGAGAAAAAGGCGTGGAGTGAAGAACACTTACATTTTTTTTTAAAACCAGGGCAATGCATGGGAGGTTCCAATTTAAAACCCCACTCACGTATTCACACGCACGTACGTACGACTTGAATGCAAGGTGAGCACGCGAACATACCTCGCATTTCCAAACTGCAACAAAAGCAAGTCGACAGAATGAAAGATACGCAAATTCACTTTCATTTTCATACGCACAACTTGAAGCGTGTTGGGACGGGGCGGGGCGGAGGCCCGGGGACTGCAGCACTAGAGTAATCCGCGGAGGACATGAAGACCAAAGCAGTGACGTACGGACGACGACATTAATGAACGACTGTTTAACATCAGTTCACGCCACAGCTCACAGCCGTTTCATAATGGTTCTAAACGGTAAGGAACATGTACCTAGCTACAGAACGCCACGTTCGAACCAATGAACGTGGAATACGATAAACCCGTGTATTCTGAAGAATTAGTCAGCCGTCGCTTTATTAATATTCGCATAACAAAATGTGGCTAATACGAACGTTTGTAAAAAAAAAAAAAAAAAGCTTACTACGAGGATGATCAACCTTCATCACTGTTTCTACGACGGGATTCAACCTGTGTGGCAAGAAGTCACTGTTGCTAAGGGTCACTCTATCTGCACAACCCGTGATATCAGTGCAATAATGACACAAGACTCAACAATTACGTCGGATGACATCACTACGACCTACATAATATGCCGCGAGGAACACCCATCAAATATCAATGTACTCCAAAGAGTACGTCTTTTCAATTTTGTATCAAAGTAACAATCTCTTTTGTTCCGTCTTATGACATCCAATAATTATTTAAATTTCAAATACAAACCCCCGCATATTTTACGTTCTACCACTTTCACGATTGTGTTTACTTGATTAAAAGAATCCGTATGCCATCTCGTAAACACCAGTGCAAAGATCCCTGCCATAAAATCTTCTTCGCCTTACCTTTTCTCCAAAGAACACCATCCGCAGTAAGGGTCCTTGGCCTCCAGACAGCTGGAGCAGTTTCCATAACTCGTGCAGTGCTCCACTTTTACTTTCGAGATCTGAAGAGAGAGAGAGAGAAAAGAGCGAACATCAGTTTCCATCTTCGAGATGCAAGATCACTCGAAGGAGGATGCGACATTTCAAGGTCACTATAACAGAGGATTCAGAAGGTAGCTGCAGTGGCCACGCTACCTACCGTGTGGATGGAATACCCATAATACATTGCGGTCAAAAGCTCCCTCTCAACAACATCGATGCTGAGACGAAACGGAAAGCAGAGAAACAAATGAGAAAGGTGTCATGGGATTTGCTGCAGTCCCAAATAGTGGGACGTGTATGGCTTCTAATTTTATGTCTGTGAAAGAATGGGGACAAAAGGATTTCTCATCATCTCTCCGGTTACAGGCGAAGAAAGAATTTTCTTTATCTCGTTCGTTCACTCGAAGTGAATTGAAGGCACAGAAGACGGACACCCGGAGTTTGGGAATTTGATGTCTGGCTGTAACTTATGCTACGTGTGAGCACAGGCTACATTTCATTCACAGTTTGTTCCATTCGGCTTCACAAGAGCGTCGTTTCCTTTTTCTGTGGGTAATAATCAACGATTCATTATTCACAAATGAACCTAAAACGGCTGTCTCCTGGGCTCTTGTGCTGTGTCGTCTGGTAGAAGTTTACCAACGTTTCCGATGTCCTTGCTGCGATCGCCCTGATGATGGAAACAGCAAGAACCTCTGAAACGCTGGTAAACTTCTACCAGACGACACAACACAACCCAGAAGACACCCATCTAGTGTGTGTCTGTAAATAAACTTACGTATTTGCTACATTTACGAGGTTTTCTTTCATTTTTGTGGACTATCAGAGGTTTTGATTATCAGGGGGAGTACACTTCCCAACCAACTCCGATAACCGGGAGTCCACTGTAATTTAATCTTCAGCTTTTTAGAACACGCACGGTTCGGTAGTTTCTACTATGAGAACTGAAAATGTTTTAAAACTCATTTACACAAATACCAGTATTATAACTAGACTGTGCATGAACCAACTGAATTAGTAGATCACATGCTGGGGAAGACATACGACCCCAACTTGTCTGCTGTCAGCATTCAGCAGGGGAGAAGATGAGGAATCTACGACACATTCAGTTCGCTCGCAGTAATCGAGAAAAAGAAACCACGAGAAACTGCGTCATAATGCACATTATTTGAAACTGTTTACTCATCTGCCGTCAGTCAGTACATTTGCCATATGTAGTCGTTCATTCGACTTTTTAATACAGCAGCATTCACACAGAGAACGGGATGGAAAAACTTTGTTTGCTCCAGGTATAAATTGTAACAATTGATCGAATCGTGAGCGAATACACTGGTAGTAGCGGTGGAAGTCAACTACTAATTGCACAGCTTTATTTACAAAACACCCAATTATTATTTTTACAAAAAAACGAATTCCATCAACAACGGAATTTCATTCTCCCGACTGAAATTTAAAACGCGACGAATTTTATAATCCCAACAAAAAATAAAAAATCGCAGGTTATAATTGGATTAAGGTATTATACAAGATTAAATACATATTACATATTAATATAAATATTAAATTAAAAATTTGATCATTTTACAGGTTTCTGGCTCTGCAAGATTTCCAATACAAGCTACGAGAGTAATTTAGTAACAGTTTATACAAATTAACACATTTAATTTGTTTCAAAATTCGTAGGCCAGTACTAAAATGAAGTTCCGTATCACAGGCACGTAGTGACACTTTGTAACTATGGTGATAATGTAAAATAAATTAAAAAAATGGTATACATGCATTACTTATTCCAGAAAACATTTATTATCTAAGACAAAGAATATTTAAGAACGATATCAATCATTACTTGTAATAATCCATCCACTTTGGGCCAACAAAGTTAATTTGTGAAAGCAAAGACACCAACTGGACTCTTTAGTTACAAACAGTGGAACAAAAAATGTCACGGTTTCACTTTGTTGGAAAAGCACACAAAGAAGACAATTCTGTGAAAAATAACTCGACATGACAAGGGTTAAACTTAACTGGAGCGAATTAAATAAAACTAAATTGGGTTAATGGCTGCAGTAAAGCATGCAAGAAATTTGGTAGTGCGGATAACTACGGTTCACAGCATCTGCCTCAGCAAATGAAATAAAATCTTAGGAATATTTTACAGGATTCCGAGGAAGTTTCTGTGAACAAGGAAAACACGAAACAAAAAGCACGATATCTCTGGTGCAGCATGAACGGAATTGTCTTTCCCCGAGTGCTTAAACATCACACTTTTTGCTTCATAAACACAATACACCAGTAGAAACCGCGAACGACTGCCCCTTTATTCAAAACACCAAGTACTTCCGAAACGTCGGTAAACTTCTATCACACGACGACGCGCTACATCACAGAAGACGGCCTTCTTAATTCTCGCGGCCGTTACAACCTCAAATCCTACTTATTAAATCTACTAAGCTATACTTGCTTCTTTCTCGTTTGGTAATACAGCATCATCATATATAACCCATTCCCGTCGGTGCCCAGGTAGAACGGCTTGGCAGGGAAACCTCGCTGTGTGTGGGCAAGAAAGTATGGATGACTAACCTGCTTCAGTTCCCTAAACATTAAACCTAAATGACACGTTTTATAAACTACTCCTGCCATTCACAATACTACTGGAGGCTACATTCAGTCTTGCGTGTTGCTTGTTACTCATCAATCATAACAAATTCAATTTCCTTCCCTTACAACAGCCTCAAAACTGTGAAGGTCCTTTACAACTGCAATCCCCCTCAAACTACTGCCACCGCTAATAAAATTACTTATGACATGCCTAAAATAAATTAATTTTAACAGAGAAAATAATGGATTTCACAATTTGTGCTCTTAAAAAATATTATTAAAATGGAAATATCCAGAAGGATAAGTTGAGAAATGCATGCAGAAGTTTGGTCGGACAACATGAAAGAAAACTATCCCTTGGGAGACCCTGGTGTAGATGGGGCGATAATATTAAAACGAATCTTAGAAACATATAGTTTGAAGGCGCGGACTGGATTAAACAATTTCGTGCCTTGGCAAACAAGGCAATGGAATTTCTTGATAGTGAACAATTTCGTAAACACACAACAAAATATTTCCTAACATAACAAAAATTTACACTTGGTTTCTTTTGGGCAAAAACTGAATGTTTGTGCACTATTTAGATCAGCGCTGATGTTAAAGGGAAAATTTATAATCAGGTGAAACAATGGAACAACGTTGTTGACCCACTGTGACGGAGGGATCACCCACTGACGACACAGCGCTGGAACACAGCCAGTTCATAAGTAACGTTCGTGCTAGAGCACGGCTTACCTCGAGGAATGAACACATGTAGTAGGTGTGTGTAAAGGTTACTTCTAGAAATCTTAAATCTCTGACTCTGTGGGCGAGACTGCCTCATATTGCAATTAAAACAATATATACCTCACAATCCTAAAAGTGCGCGCGTTATTTAATGGCCGTTTTGAGTGAATAAGCCACTCTTTAATCAATGTGAATAAATTAATGAAGAGAAGTGCAATATTTTATTGAAATTACAGGCCCCTATTCGTTCCATAAATCCTCTATCTCACCGCACCGATATATTCATTCAATGAGACTCCTCCTTGAGTATACGCAGGCCACGCAACATCGTAAACGGCTGGTGGCAATATAATGGTAATAAGTGTTCATCTTCGATTTGTTTATGTACGTTACAGACAGAAAATGAAGGCAAAACAAACAGATAGAAAGTCAATATTCATTTCATGTCCCTGCACAATAGGCATTGTATTAAAAACTGTTGAATTAGAAATTTTGGGTGGGACTCAACTACTTCTCTGTTCCTATCCAATTCCAAGGAGCAGGGTCTTTCTTGAAGAAAGATTATAGTTGCTTAGTTACACAGGACTTCTACAGAATTTTGTGGAACCAAAATGTTCATCACAGTGTTCTCAAGAACAGATACCAAGTCACGGTTCCAATAAATCACGCAAAATATCACTTTTCCACAGAATGTAATAGAAAATACAGGTGATTAGTTATACGCGCTTCCGCCATCCGCGGATGAGTAACTGTGACGAGGTGAATGCAGGATGGTACTCCTCCGGAGTACCATAGTTCGTGTCGTTACAGGCGCGGTACCTCACGCGACGAGGCTGTTAAACTCAAGAGTACTTAAAAATAAAAGTCTCTTAGCTGGACAGTTCTTGATAAACAGCTCACGAGGAAAAGACTAATTAAAACTCCGTAATTATTTTCGCATTTAACGTAAGAACCAGTTCCAGGTGTTGCAACCTGTCATTTCAGTGAATGCAATGTAATATATCTGATATATTACCTGTTAATACTAAAAAGAAATAAAAGGAAAACGAAAGAGACGATAAAAGTGGATAAAGAAAAGAAGAAAAACTACGGAATGCGAACTCCGTATATTGCAAGAATAAAATTATGTGCAGACGCCAAGTTTCGGAAGTTCGAAATGATTTATGATGATAAAAACGAATGTTTGTCAAATCTTTTCAACGAACTCGTGTCTTCGGGTTTCGACGGCTGGTACACAATGTGAGACTTCCGCTTTCGGGGATAAACCGCCCCATACACTGTTTCTAAAAACTCCCAACCAACACATATATTCACCCTGAAGACGGAAACTGCGATGTCTGCCACGACGCTGGATGAACAATGTTCGACGCCGCCCATCCCCGAAAGACGAGGTTTCACACTTTTGTTCCCGTATCTTCGCACATAACTAATTTTTAGACTGTGGTATTCTGGGTTAATGCGCCTCGCGGTCTTCTCGTTGCATACCAAAGTTCTGGAAGACCATGCTGCCCCCATCTTCAAGGATACAACGAGAATAGTTACGATATTGGTGGATTACATGAGGTTAGTGGAAGATCGTGCTAGGGAGTAGCCTACTACATGACGGCCGCAACACCGCGACTCGAACTTCGCCGTCGTGAGCAGGTAGCTGTTCCACCGCTTCCAACTCTTCCTACGTCAGAAATATCTCCGTAATGAAGGCAGATTAGTCCAGCTTGCCTTTCCTTCTACGATAATTTTCTTTTCCTTTGTTCTTGTTGCTGCTGCAGGACTCATACCGACGAAAATTAATTACTTGGAGCGAACGAAACTTCAGGATGCGGTTTTCGGGGATGGGCCACCGAGCATGTGCGTACACCACAGCCACTAATCTGCTGCCTGTTCTGTTGGGGGTCAGGGGTGTAACTAATGTTCAAAACAACAACACTGTTCACTACGTCATACACGATGTCCTCCCCCCGTCATGTGCTAAATCAATAATGTTACCGTTATCAAACAGTCGTGCTTTAGAGAACGGCCTGTAGTTGGAATTATAATAAAACAACACAGCTGTTTCCTTCATCAGACTCTGTGGTCGTTACAGAAACTGCGTGTTCTGCAAAGAACTTGCAACACTTCTGATGATTCTCATTGCCCTTTATTTACGTATGACCATACTTCTGAGGAATTTGTTGGCAGAAGATGCGAAAACCACTAAAAATCCATTCAGCAATTTAAAGATACAGTGACCAAAAAATATATATACACAAAGCTGGCCGATGTAATTGTTGTGTGTAAATCTTTTTGGACAAATATATATATATATATATATATATATATATATATAATTTTTTGGCAACTTGAAAACTGACGAGGGTGTTCGCGCTCTTTAACAACTGTAACGCGCTGTACACGGATGCTATTTATTTATTTATTTAGTGTTCTGTCTGACGACAGGTCCATATGAACAGGATCCTTCCATCCTTTTCTCGGACTGGGACCTGTTCATATACGTTCTTGGCAGATGATCCAGAAGTGGTTTGCCATTGCCTTCTTCTGTGTGTGAATGGGATGCCACGGAGAAACCGGGGAAGCCCCCGGAGGAAAACTCCGTGTTGCCTAGACCACGGCCTTGCCCAACACAAGTTATAAATTCGGGCACCGCCGGGAATCGAACCCGAGACCCCAGGATTACAAGGCCAGCGTTCTAACCGCTAGACCACCAGAGAGGAAAAAAATTGTTTTATCGTTTCTGTAATCCCAATTCTGCGAATCACGTGACGGAAGCTCACGGACTGCTGGTGGTCCGCGGACCACAGGCTGCGAACATCTGGTCGTTTATTTCTTCCTCCAAACTGTCCTCTGTCCACTGAAGCAAGAACCGTTTGCTCACCAGCGGCAATAGTCGCACAAGGAACGACACATACCGTATTTACTTTCAAAGACGGGCCGTATAAATAGAGATGGAAGACGACGATTTGTAAATACTGGGCTTCTGCAAAATCAAACAGAGCGATGGAAATTACGTACACAAAAAGGGGGCGCCGACGATGGAAAAGAACACTGCAGTCGTACCACATTACATATTGGAACTGATGACGTCAGGAAACAGAAACTCTTTTTTCTGGACGCCGCTATGGTTTCTTCCGTTGCTATATTTAATCAGACCACCTAGCGATATGACGCGTGGTAATGTTTCCTGCAGCTCAAGAATCACGGATTTGACGCACTAACGAAACCTTGTACCCTATTCTTTGTTCGGGATCATCGCCTAAATCGTTACAAATAAACCGACAGAGTCCCGAGACCCCTGTAAAAGTTTCGTAAGAAAGGACACTTTACTGTGAAGGACCATTAACTACATGTGCCATCCCTTGTGGCACGTCAGCAAATTATTATCAAACTATAAAATCTCCCATAAAGAACGAAGGGAAAATCGAAGGTCCTTCCCAAAAACATATTTTTATTGAAAAGTGTAACAATAAGTATATAGAAATCAAAACCACGCCTTAGCTTTACGAAACGTTAAACGTGTCCATCTAGGAATCAACTTACGATGGCAGGACTTCACCGATTTTTGAAACCGCGTGCGCGCGAAGTGCGTGTTTGTTATACCGCAAATAAATAACCGCAATACTTAGGCTATAAAACAAATTACATCATAGCGGTGAAAGGGGCGCGGAGGTAACGCTCACGCGTCTAAACTTTGGCGGAAAATGAAGGTGAGTGGTCTCCTGCGCTGACCACTTTAACCGGTGGGAAAGAAACAGCGCGTCGAATGCAAAGAATTACGCCGTGTTCATGATAGCCGGGACAGTCTTTTTTGTCACTGCATGAACGATATTATTTTGCACGAAAGTGTCTAAAAGAAGTGCAAATTTCTGTGACGCCAACTCTCACTACCAAATTGTGTCATTTAGACTACATCAAAGGTAAACCACATAAAGAAGTTTTCCAATTAATTAATTTTTTTCTGTTGCTCCCTGCATCTTCCAGTTATTTCTGACGCAACGCTACACTTGTTTTTGTGCTACAGCTGTGTTCCACATTTCTTCCAAAGATACAATTTAGCAATGGACGTTTCTGCCCTGTAGTCTCATTATTTGCTTCAATATTTCTTTCTCATTTCCAAGTTCATTTGTTCTTTTCCGCGTTGTTTTGTATGAACCTTCGCCTCTGTCCAATCACCCGGACTCGCCGCCCAGACTGCCGGAGGCTTGTAAAGAAACCTGTTCTTAACACCCGAACTGAACAAGCAAACCATCAAAATGCCTGCACTCACAGAGCGGGCTTCTGCAGCACTAAAAAGATAAAGTCGACGTAAAAAAATAAAAACTGCCCCTCCCCCAAAATCCTGGCAGTTCTTCCTTGTGACGTGCACTCGACCAAATTGAAATTGATCGCCTACGATCTAGAAAAAAACAAAGCGTGGGCCAATCGAACGGCTCTGCCAGAAATACGGGCGTATTTTCAGTTACACCGACCGACCATCAATGTAGTTTAGCTAATTTCTCTCTCACACTTTCGGTGAGTCGCACTTGGTGTCCGCTTAACGTTGTCGCAGTTGACAAGGACAGATGAACGCAGCGTTTAATCAAGCGTCTCCGGCCGGGGTCAGTCCATGTAGCTGCAGAAAGAGACAAATACGAAACTCGCTTGTTTATAATGTTATGTAACGGAGGAAAAGAATAAAACACAAAACGCAGGCAAGGACGGTAAAAAAAATGTCCCTACACCGGACCTCCAAGCGCTTAACAACCAACATTCTGTGTCAAAACAAGGCGAGGTGTGACAACTGCTTGTACAGTATCCGAAGTCCACGTAAAGTGAATGTGAAGGAGACGAGCAATTTTGCGAAGGGGGCAGTGTAGAAGTATCGCAAACATCCCGTACCTCTCTGGCGTTGTTTATATTGTAAACATCAATTTTATTATTACAACATGGATTTCCTTTCCTCGCCCTGAAAATTAGCATTCTTAATTTCGTCAACATTACAAAAAATTTTCCAAATGCCAACCAATTATAACCGTTGTTTCAGGTTCCAAAAGTACAGTACAAGGCTTATGTTAGATTCGAGAGGTTTTCGGGGTGTTAAAGGTGTCGAAGTTCATCTTCTGGGTTGCCGTGCCATGTGGACTTATGGGTACATATCAGCTTTTCGAAAAACATTCAGCCCCCTAACCTCAGGGCAACCCCCCCTCCCCCCAGATATCCGTTTCTCCGAAATGTTGGTACCTACCTACAAGTTGACAAATTGTTACAACCCGTAAGAATATCATCGACAATGTATATTCACGGTCTTTCACTTTCAGGGGGGCCTTACGTCGGGTTACCGTACAGCCTGCAATTCCTACATTTTTAACATGGATCGTACGGAAATGAGTATCAAGTTGAACCCGGAGCGATTTGTGGCCAAACATGGTCCAGTGGCGAAGGGAAAAAACGTCCCCTGCCGCGCTTGGAAGCCAAACGCAACGCTTAATGGACGCCTGAAGTAATACCATGCAAGACGAAAGGAGAGAAAGGTAAAAAAGATAAATAAACAGAGAAAACAAAAGAAAAAGAACGAATGAGTAATTGGTGTGTGTCGGAGGTTTTTCTAGCGAAAGCGGAACTGCATCTTATGAACCGGATGATACAATTCACGAAAGAAAAGACCTCTAGAAATCTAGAAATCTATAAACAAAGGTGCGGGTCATTAAAACTATCCTCGAATACGTTTCTTTTTAATCTTGTAACGAGGCTGTACTCAGCAGAAGCCAGCTGTTCTGCAGAGACTCCCAAATGAAAGTGATTCTGAAAAGAACTTCAGCATTCGAAGCGGATATTATGGTTCTTTATTAACCCATTGACTTGAACGATGAATCGCCGACTGCATGCATTCTTCGTTTCTTGTCCTTGATACAAAGAGACGATAATAGATGGCACGGAGGGTTTTGTTCTGTACAAGATAAGGAGCTTTCGTCTGAGAAGGAATACAATGCAATACGTTCGGCCTTTGAGGTTCCACCACACAAGAAAAGAGCAACCTCTAAAACATAAACACAGCTTCTGTGAAAAAACAAATATACAAAGAAATACTACGACAATGGATTAACATAAAACAGGATATTCTTTCAGATCAAAAAAGTGAATGTCTTCTAACGTCGAAAACGGAATCGATAAGCATTAAGAACAGAAACGAGCCGGAGCCTCGCCGGCACTTCAACATAAATATGTATTACTCGGTGACAGATGCAAATTTCGTGTTCAGATGCCATAAATAAGTATCGAGAGGATCTTTTCTACACCCAGGCTTCTTTCGCAGTGCAGTAACAGCTTTCTGAGTGTACGTATAATTTCCGCTGATATA
Organism: Zootermopsis nevadensis; assembly: GCF_977971745.1. Lineage (NCBI taxonomy): Eukaryota > Metazoa > Arthropoda > Insecta > Blattodea > Termopsidae > Zootermopsis > Zootermopsis nevadensis. The sequence continues at coordinate 7,658,487 of NW_028259157.1, forward strand.
ATTGCATGATGATGGGGAAAGTACTCTGAAGATGGAGACAGTAAACTTTCTCCAAAACATTGGTATCTACCGAAACGTCCAGCCGACATCGCTGAACAAAGACGAACACAGACAAGTAATAGGAAAAAGTTACAGTGGAACCACGGTTCCGGAGAATTTTATGTAAATACGTCTATGCGGAAAGGAAGTTTATATATTGGCTTTATTCTAAATATTTCCTTTATACATGCTTTACAATTGAGATAAGTTTGATTAAGACATTGCTTATTTAACTTGAATTAGTTACGCTTAAGATGGGTCTGTGGTAGCTGAATGTAATGTAAAGTAATGTAATGAAATGTAAAGTAATGTTTTATAGGTAACAACAATGCCGAGTAAACAGATGACGTTTCCTAGGTAACAACAATTCCGAGTAAACACGACGTTCCCTAGGTACACTTGTTACACTTTTTTGCTGAATGACCCTTCCTTATAGACGTATTTAAGTCAAAACAACAGGAAACAAACCAATGAATTATCAGCCAACAAACCGATGTTATTGTAAATTAGAATTTTAGGTGCACACACATTTAGGACCAGTAACTTTCACTTTTCCCTTTGAGTGAGAAGCTCATGTGTAAAGGATTTAAGAATTCAGTCCGTGCCGCAAAGAAAACACAGCATTACAAATACAAAACTGATTTACTTATTTACTTTTGACAAAGGCGATACATACTGTTAGCATCGATCCTGAAAAGTTGAATACGCAGCAGAATACCGACCTGGGCCTATTCCACTTTCGAATTAACGCGTCTAACACCCTGATAACACACTCTCTCTCTCTCTCTCTCACACACACACACACACGCACGCACGCACATAAAACATAAAAATGTACAGCTTAAACTCCGGTGTTCTCTGCCCTAAGATTATTAAACCACTCCACAAGTCGCTACAGCTCACGTACTACGTCATTCGCGAAATCCTAAAATCTTTGTTCCACAAACTCACTCACCAGCTGATCACTAATCTGTTAGCAGTTGAATTCATCCACAGCACAGAACAGAGGTTCTGAACTAATTCTCCCAAGTGACCACGAGAACTTGCACTGGCGACCACTTGTTCTGCAACTTCTGTTTCGCGGCTGCAACTGAGTGTAATCAGTGGTGTCCAAAGTTTAGCCAGCAAATTAATTAATGTGGAAGTCTACATAAAACGCAAACACGATGAGCTCCCTATGAAAACGACGAAGTGAACGTCAATTGCGCTGGAAACAATCAAACTTTACAGTAAAAATGCATTTTACGATACGAATACGTCATATTGGAGATGAGGTACGAATTTACTTCGTAACGAGCATCAATATATATTTATTTATTCGAGAATGTTCAATATACAGTGTTTAGCTAAAGGTCGCATACTTCCAAACGTAATTATCCAACTACCAAGACCATCTGGCGACAAACAGCAGCTGAAATTGGAATAGTGTCGTTAAATACAGCATTAATCAATGAATATGTCTTCAACAAGGACAGTCTCAAATGTTGTTACGGACGGGAATATCATTATGACGGGTGATAATCGACTCTTCGAGATATTTCATCGATGAATGCATCAACTGAACGCAATGTATAATCATACACAACATGACAACCTATACAAGGGGCGAGGGTATGATTTTGTGATTCAACAAGAATAATTCGACCTTGTCCGACTAGTGGATAGATTTCAACTGCTGTTCACAACGCTACACAGTTCACCCCTCCCCCTCCAAATCTTCTCACAACATTTCCAAAGTAAACAATTCTCTCGTGAGGCATTTCGTATGCTATAAAATGTGGTATCCAGCCACGCATCCATTTTTCATGGTATCAGAGTAGCCCCAAAACCAGACAAGCAGTAAGTGGGGAGAGAAACTTCGTTCCTTCGTTCTTTCTTCCTTTCTTTTCCAAGTCTTTGGGGTTGTTATAAAAGCTGCATTGACTTCAGTAACATCGTTGTGATTTACAATAAAACACAAAAACCTGTCACAGTCAAATTTCGTATTTGAAGAGAAACTCGTAAAATATAACTGGATTCTGCCCTGTGTCAACGTACGTCTTCGCATCCTTTTTAATACTTTCAAACCCACAAAACTACATTGCATTGCATTTTCGATTAGTGATCGCTTGATCACTCAATCTTTACCAATATGTTTCAATTGCCAAGCAGTTATGAGATCCGCTGTACAGAATTAAACTGAAAAAATATCTTCCTCCAAGAAGAGACTGCTTGAACTCCGTAACATGCACGTGTACCACGGGGGTCTAGCGGTTAGAACGCTGGCCTTGTAATCCTGGGGTCTCGGGTTAGATTCCCGGCAGTTCCCGAATTTATAACTTGTGTTGGGCAAGGCCGTGGTCTAGGCAACACGGAGTTTTCCTCCGTGGCATCCCAACAATTACTCCATTCACACACAGAAGAAGGCAATGGCAAACCACTTCTGGATCATCTGCCAAGAACGTATATGAACAGGTCCCAGTCAGAGAAAAGGACGGAAGGATCCTGTTCATATGGACCTGTCGTCAGACAGAACACTAAATCAATAAATAATAAACTAAAGAAAACCGCGAAACGTCCATCGTCAGTACAACACGCAGTACACGAAGACTGAAATCGGGTATCTCCCAAATACAATCCCAGAAAGGTGCCGCTGGGTTTTTGTTTTGTTACAACATTCAACGACTGCCACAGCCACAGGCAATTATAACACAGACGATTCCCTATGCATCAAACAGACCTTCCATCTTGTTTCTAATTTCCGTACAGTCTCAGGCGTGGCACGGAAACTTGAGTCCGTGCTGGAAACGCAAATGTCTTGTCGAAACTCACGCCATCCGTCTTACGAGTAGCCTACCCTATTCAGAATCCCCGACGCTGACAAATTGGAATGCCGGGGGCTACGAACAGGAGGTCTGGCTCGGGAAAGACATGAATTCCTCTTTTTTTTTCGCCTGCTGAACTTGTTCTTCAAGACAAGAGGGCCATGGGTGTACAGTACGGCCTACCAGTCTTGATTTTCGAACCTTAAACTGCCACAAATTCAGTGCCCCCCCCCCTCCACCTGGTGTGCTAAGACAGCCTCAATAAAAACGTTTTTCCACATATAAAAATGGCAAGACACACACAACCTTAAATAAACAATACCAACATGATAAATCCCCTTGCTGTGTTATAGACGTGTTCCTTTGTGCTTTTATAATTTTCGAAGAAAACTTGGGGTAACCATGGAAGGAACATTTGTGTGCAACAACGCACGATGTGTAAAGTTTGCCATCACAACGCTAAGGTAAACCACGCAAGAAATCTGGGACATAGAGAACCAGATATCCTTAATTCAGCCCGCTGAATAAAAAGTTTCCAAAGAAAATAATATTACGTTTACTCTTTAAAGCCTAGTGTGGTCACTTAGGTATCACCTACTTCAACAATTAATAATAATTATATTCACACGCGAAGTGTATTTATCGGTTTTATATGATTTTCAGAACAAACAACTATTATATCCCTAAACAGCATTAATTAACTGATATTTGTAATGGTTATGGGTTATGTTTCCTTTGAGGTAAGGTCTGGATGTTTAAATATTATTGAAACGAGCTTCGGCTTCAAAGGGGCGACCTTCCTTTCATATCACAAAATTTCCTACGGCACTTTCTATGATCAGCAATGTAATATTACATTAAATATAATCTAACTATATTACACACGTCTCGGCAAAAACAAATCTTACGTTGACGTCTACCTATTAGTCTCAGACCAAAACCTGGGACATCATAACCATCACCCTCACCGTTGAAAAAACAAACATCAAATTTAATAAACGGGTGAGAAATGTGTCGATGACTTTTCTGGGTCAAAATGTATCGTTACAGGAAATGGAACATCCTGACGTCAATTTCGCCGTTACTGCATTACAGTTTATGCTGATCTCAATTTTTCTTCTCTGTGACATAAGCTTGTGGCTTTACTGTGAGGTTAATCGAGTCGGGGATTGATGGAGTGTGATGAAATGCAAATGTAGTTTAGGGTGGAAGTGATGCAGTCTTGCTTCAAGGGTCTAATGAAAACAACAGCGGACCAAGTAATTAATTTAAAACAATTATATCCACTACCATTAACTCACGGACTGCTGAAAACGACAGTAATAGAAAGTACATTACCATACGGAACATACTTTCACCTTCTGTGCAGTGCAATTCTAAGAGTCGAAAAAAAGAGGGCGTCTAGCGGATGACAGGTGTCTGGGCGCGCGATTAAAGTTCACAGTCTCGGCCGTGTTCCGGACACTCTGAGACACTTCTCAAATATTTAACAAAAAACAACAGTAATTACCTGTCTACCAAGTCCACTACAAACATTAATGTAAACATCAGAATGAGACAACATTAAACAGAAGACAAAGTTTGCACTGTTATTAAATTTGCCGTCCTTTGTTGTTCGTAACAACACGAAGACACCTCAGACGTTCGTCAAATTTCCTGAACAAATTGTCCATTAAGGAAATAAAATACAAATAATTCAAACACAACATTAATAAAAAAAGGCTTCTAAGAATTATGTGCTCGTTTTAAAATTAGGCGGTACTGTTACGGTTTAAAGGGATTATACTCGACAAATGAAAATGTCGTCGAGTTCAATGCAGGTATTTCAATGACTAGTATTTACAAACGATCAGCTGAACCTCAGCGGGGAGTGATTTCTTCATAAGTAGGACGTGAGGTTCTCACGGCGGCGAGGACTAAGCTGGCTGTCTTCTGGATTCTTGTAGTCTGGTAGAAGTTTACCAACATTTCAGAGGTCCTTGCTGCCTCCAACATCAGGGCGATGACAATGAACAACACAACAGCACATCATGTTCCGCTGTTGTAAAAAAAGATGTTCTTTTACAGCAGTGAACTGACGCAAATACTTATAAAATCAACGGCGCATATGCATCGGGAAGGAAACCTGATTTTATCAGACATAGAAGCCTGTGAATTAGCTTCGGAATGATCCAGTAACCAGACCACTAGTGTCCCACACATCCAGTCAGGTGTGTTCAGCTCTATACTAGCTCGCTGTTCAATCCATTATGCAATTACACTTGTTAGCACTGTTCTGCACTAGCAAACCATTATAGTTCTCATCAGAACCAGCAGAGGCTTCCCAGGTCTCGAGACATGTGGTAAACACATTACTGAAACATCAACTCTACCTGAGTTTGATAGTACGATGTTACGTGTGTGTTTTCTGGCAGAACTGTAGCCCAGTCGTTTTCAATTAACACAGTCTACTAGGCTGAAATGGGGTTTACCAACTCTCACACTATGTGACTAAACTTCCGACTACACAACCTCCACTGGTTTTACATTAGTTGCTTATAAACATCAGTCAATACTGCTAAAGGGATTTGGTTCAAACTGCCTCGGGTTATGACGTACTATGCATGATTCTAACACAATACAGCTTCATACGGACTCTACTCTATGCAGTGTCCCAACGGTGCATTATAAACAGTGATTTCAAGTTGTGCTTCAATGAACTAAAGGCAGATGGGGAATTAATTTTACCTCGTAAGTTTATAGCACTCTATTTAACAGTAATTTCGTATAGTGTGTTCTAAATTAATAACGAAGCCTAAAAGAGAAGCATACGATGTTAATGTGTATAAGGAAACATGAAATGGACAGCCAAGAGGACAAGAGTTTCATACAGGCAAATGCCACTGTAAAAAGACATTATAAAATCGAGAACTTCTTCAACACAAACACATATAGAAATTACCTGCAAATAATTGGTCCCTGATATGCAGGGAATACACTTTCCTCACCAATAAAGGTAGTTCCACTGCCATGTAAAATTATTCGTACGAAGGAAAATCGATTAAATCATTCCTTTTCTTTCTGGCTAGACTGGTACGGTTACTGAAACCAGACGTTTCCCGGCATTAGGCCAAGATATAATACAGAATGCAGTTGTCAACACCTTTTAATACTGTTTATGACACTCTTTTCAAGGAAACTCCGTTTACCATGACGTAATTAGTTACAGAGTTACAGGTTTCTTCACGGAAAACATCGACAATGTTATGTTATTGTCTAGCGAGATGAGTGAAAAATATGAACGGCGAATTTAAAATCGTGGAAACAAACGGTCGTAAACCCACAAGGTCTAAAGCGAAACTACACACACCTCACTGAATGGATTAGAACAGGCTACTTCTCAAACAGAAATAAATTTTATTACCACAGAGATAACCTGCTAGGTCCTGTTAAGATAAGAGGCTATATGAAGTGTGAAGTATACAAATGCTAAATCGCATAGATATTTACATATAACAGGTGGAGAAGATAATAAATACGCATACGACGTTTTGTACTTAAAGGCACGGGTTGGGAGAGGGAGCTCATTTTATTTAAAACAATATATTATGTTCTTTTCTGTGTCTGCCTTCAACTCTGTCACACCAGAGGTACATTAGGGCATACGAGGCAGGCACACATAATCGCAAGGGAATGACAAACTATGCACTCTCGAGAAGTAATGCTGCACGAAAGATGAAGATGATAGTGTCTGAACGAATTTTCGGTATGCAAGTTCGGTATGAATTACAGCGTGTTTATTGAAAGTCATTCTAGCAACGGCCATATTTCATTTCGAGATTCGAGACGCCGTTTATCGTAAAATCAAGCTCTAAGTATTAGTACGCATGATTCAGACAATAAGAACTACACATTACGAATTTGAACCTGGAGGATTTTCTGCCTTGAAGATATTTAAATTCTTATTTTTTATATAACAGCGTTTGTGTGGGCTTTCAAGTGTCATTCATAACTGTAAGTTGATGTGTGATGCGGGCAATAATTTATTCCCGCCTACTGCAAAAGTGTCTGACATTTAGTTTCTACGCGTTACTTCATTAAAAGTCAAGGGGCGAACTCAATGACAGGACATTTTGTTTTGTCGTTATTGTCAATGTCGGCGCGAATGAATATGAAATGCCTTCTGCGAGGGTCTTACCTTCGCCGTTGAAAGAACGTACAGGAAATCACCAGCCGGTGTAACCGTCGTGTCTGGCAATATGGCGCGACCTGGATCAACTGTGATCTCCTCGTACTCAGACCCAACAAGTGCGCCGGACAGTAACACCTGGAAATAAGAAGATTGATGTTACTTGGTAACAAAGTAGAAATGTTCGAAACACATGGAGCTGGAGGGCCGGGGGGCACTATTCTGGTGGGCAGTGGTTACTTTAAGGGCAAAATCGGGAGTGGGAATGAAGATGGACACTCTCTTGCCTTGAATTTGTACGGTTATTTTTACACTTATGTAAGTGTATGTTTTGGTCCCGATGTCTGTGGAGAGTTAATGAACAGCACAAGTCGAAAGAAAACCTTGCTAAAAATGAGCTGACAGTTTTACAACTCTGAACGCCGATTTACCACAACCTACTTTGACCGACAAAACACCGAAATTTCATGATCCCACCGGCAGACGCTTCGGCGACTTCCTCGCATCGAACTGGCCATGAATAAAAAGGCACACAATTCTTCAGAAACATCTATATAATTATTTTTCGTGCTTTGTAAGGTTCGGTAAACACCCCCCCCCCCCCCCAAGATTTCAATGGAGTAGAGGTATATTTGCAACAATATTTGCCAGTTCAAGCAGATGCTACTGGTATTTGTAAATGAAATGTGGTGTTGACCGTTATCGACATGAAAGGGGTTAACATTAGCCCGTTTCTCTCCAACGGTGTTCATAACAAAGTCGGGTATTTCCCTCCGAAATAATCGGCATCGCGTGGAAAATGATGTGAATTAATTCAAATACATATTTATAAACAGGCGCAACCCTTTTGTTGAAACGACAGACTCTTGGAATGGGCGGACAACAAATTCCTTCCACTTCTCTTACAGTCTCTATTCACGCTTCGTACTTATTTACTTGCTTTCACAGGTAGGCGCCTAGTCGATTAGCGTTGTCTGTTGTATTGTTAGTAGCGTACTGTGAGGAGCAATATGTGAAATAGGCAGGAAAGGAAAATATGGCATGTATTGTCACGAAAACAGATGCCCGAATAAACTCTAAAATCACATAAGACTCGAATAACAGAGACGATGCAGAAGAAAAATCCAGAAATGACAGACCAAACACATATATAACATCGAATTACAGCTTAGTCCAAAGGTTTTTTTTTACGAAGGAGTGTCATTAACCCTTCAAAGCCCAGTGATAACTACACGTACAGGCTGCATTAGCACCAGAATTTTCATTTTCTGTACATGGGTTTCGTACAACAGTCCCTGTAAATATCAATTACATCCTTAAGCATATTTAACCAACTGATATCTGTAACGGTTATGTGGTGTTTTCTTTGCGGTGCGGACTATTATTAGAAGCGCTTCGGTTTCAAAGGGTTAAAGTGATACATATTAATGTACATTCCTTTGATCTGTGTATTTAAAAAAATACGGAACGTTTGTTAAAATATACGACTTAATTACTTGGGTAGATTGGAAAATGCCAAACTCAATCTCGACCTGAATGAAGATTATACGCATTATACTTGTTTTTCGCTGAGTATATCAGGTCTAGACCTCGAGTTTAGCCCCTGATTTAAACTTCACTGCACAAAGTCACAAAGGTCACTGGTCTGAAGATATACATATATAATTTAAACTGTATGTTGGAACATGAAACATTACAATAAATTAATTATATGATGTTAAGGATTAAGATGTCACAATTTTTAGGTTACAATGGCACAAAACATCGGGGAAAAAAGTTTAAGATCGTCACTGAAATTCTGAATATTTAATTGTGAGCAAAAGTTCATGATTATAGATTTCTTATGTTTATAACTGTAGTAACAAACGTAAAATCTTACAAAACTAGGCTCAACCCGCTAAGATCATATTGGTAGCCCACTCGTTACGTCCATCCTACTTACACATATAATCGTTACACAAGCCTATTATCCCTGTCATTCCGCACAGTTCGTTCATCGTACTTCCACTTCTGAAGATTCCGTAAATGAGAAACCGATGAGAATATACGTTGCACCAAGACCTTAAATTAAACAATTTTGATATACAATCGTGTGAAATTAAAGATACTAATGTAAAATACTGTTTAAAATTACAGCTTCCACGATGAAACTGGAGAAAGTAGCATGCAGGCATTCTGTGCAAAATACAACGTCCAGCCCTTAAACAGAAAACACGTGAAAGGAAGTGGGAGGCATGAATACAATAAAAATCAAGTTACTTTTTTCGATCCCCGGAAGTGGTAAACCGAACAAATTGGCAGCCAACACTCTACACAAAGCTCCAATGTGGTTTATGCTTCTCCCAAAAGAAACCACATGAACATATAAGTCAGCCTAAACAGGAACGATTTTAACAAAATAATGTGAAAAACACCGTATGAAGAATGGAAAATTGTCAATAAAGTATGACTCAACAAAGTAAATAATAAAAATAAATAAATAAATAAATCTGTATTCGTTCCTACCCACAGCTAAAAACAGCAAATCCCTGCGCGCTTTGTGCACGAAGCGAGGCTCTGGAACCGAAAATGTCACGCACTTCTCTCCAATGTTTCCGGAATTCTCGTTGCCGAATAGTTTAAAATGCGTCCGTGTACTCAGTAACCACACCACTGACGGATTTGAAGGTTAATACCAACGTTTCGGAGGAAGATACTGTTTACATCTTCAGGGCTATGTGGACTTGGAACTGTAGGTAGATACCAAAGTTTCGGAGGAACAGGGTGTCTCCATTTTCAGGGCTGTGCAGACTTGGAGTTGCAGGTAGATAAAAAAGTTTCGGAGAAACAGATCATATCAAACTTCAGGGCTGAATATGAAGATACGGTGTTACAACCCATTAGAACAACACTAACACAGCATGATTTCTTGTGTCAGTTCTGAGTATATGAGGATTGAGACAGTATGTTTCTCCGAAATGTTGGTGTCAAAACATACAACCAAGACGACGAACATCGAAAACTTCGCCGCCATGAGAACTTCAACTCTCTTCCACTGTTCTGTTTTGTATTGGCTTCTTTTTCACTGGAGACTGATCCAGTCCATATAAACGTTCATTACATTCACCGCAAAATGGTTGTTATATCCGCTTGCAAAATCTAACGATTAAACATGAAGGCTGTGTTTGTTACTAGAGACGATCGACTGTTCAAAGTAAAATAAAATCCACAAATGTTATGACTATTATAACTGCGACTAAAACTTGTTGAAATCCGTAACAACATAAAACGACCCGGTCAAAATGGATTACAAGCCACAGTTGTTCCGAAAAGACACTGAAACACTAAACTTCTAAGCCGTATAGTGTAGCAGATATCGATCTCAACTCGTACGCCGATTAACGCTATCGAAGGCGATCTCAGATCTCGCGAATTCAAGAAATGACGACGATGTGTGCGACACGCTGAAACGCGCAGGCTGATCAAAACAACGCCCCAGCAATAAGCTTAGACCATCACAGTTCCCATTCTGTAATTATAAGAAAAAACATTCCTCCGAGGAACGTCACGACATGAATAAATGTTTTAAGAGTCTATCAACTACTGCATAGGCTTTCATACTAAATAAAGCGTCTTATCATCATTAGTGGGTCTACACGGGAACATTTGCTGCCAGTCCAAAGTCAAAGAGCTTTCGATGTGCTAGACCACCAAAACATCCTCCTGCCTCCCGCTTGTCAGTCTCCCCAGACCCCCAGTTAACTTTTTTCCACATAACTATTAATCTCCATCTCATTTCAGGTTCATAATTAAACGTGATAGTTGGCTTCCGTCGAAGGCACATTTGTCTTTATGGAACACACATGACAGGCGCACATGAAGAAGGAATTACCTCCAGCAAGATTCGACAGAGCAACTTATCATCAAGGCACAGTTGCGTTTAAATTCTTTTAAAAGTAAATCTGTAGGCGCTAGACACTTACTCCTTATAAAATGTGCCCTCTCTTGCCATGTACCATAGTCTTGTTCGTTTGCTACTCTCATACTTGTTCATATGAGCAAAAACCACTAAAGGCTATATTCAGTCTCTGTATTTCGACCCCCATCGCCCTGATGATGGAGGCAGCAAGGACCTTTGAATCATAGGCAAACAACTACCAGACTACACGGCGTTACAGTCCAGAAGTAAATCATTTTCTTCTGTAATATATTTTTAATACGAAATGCACTTCAGCAGTTAAGGAACTTTATCTAAAGTTGTTAACTGCATATGGTTTAAAATAAGTCATCAGGTCTGTTCTGCGCTGATGGCTGTTATTGGGTGAAGTTATAAATATCACAAGGAGAAACACGAAAGGTGTATTAGGTGCTAGTGATTGATTTAGAAATAAAAGCAAAGAAAAGTCAATACATGTTCATGTTAGAATAAAGGACAAAAAATAAAGGTTGCTAATATATCCATCAGAAAGAGATCAAGATTTCATTCAGGAAGAAATTAAGAACAAATTAACGGAGGGAAAGAATTGCTACAGTACAGTTCGGAATCGTTTGTCTTCCCCTTTGCTATCTAACGACGCAATTTTAAATGCTGCATGCTTATGGATGTCTACGAAACTTGCAGCCTCAAGAGATGGCAAGAACACAGGCTGTTAGGTGATAACGCGGTGCTAAAAGGAATATTTCTATGTGACTAAACGTCAAAAGAGTGAAAAACACTGCGCAGTAACGAGTTTAATTATCTGTGCTTTTCACTAAATATTAGAATGACATAATATTAGCTACTGGTGGTAAGACAATTTATGTAACTAAGCAAAAACGAAAATTGTCATAAAGCAAAACGCACAAGCTACAAACAATACCACTTAAAACATCCACTATCTTACTATTTGTAGAATTAATGAAACATAAAAGAAAAAGAAACATGTCACACAGATGGGCGTCATATTTTAGAGCCACCATTTCTTTAGGACTCCCCCAACATCACATAACCCAAATGTTCCAGCCTTGATAATGATTCACATTTATACCAGGCCACTGCCATTTTCAAGTCTCCCTTAAAATAATAGGGTACTCAAGAAAAGCATTTATTCTCTCTCAAGTCAGCCAGAGATGAAATAAAGGAAAGATGTTGAGCAGGTACACGCGGCGACAGAGCAAAACTTCGGCCATTCCTCGCCACTTCCACAGGACAAGTGCGGATGTTCGCACGCTTTTGTTCGATCTGCCTGTATTCAAGAATCAGGTCTCTCCCGTTAACCAAGGGCGTGCCCCCCCCCCCCCCAGATGCTTCATCCCTCGCATGCGTACGGGAGCTTCCCTCTACAGATGGGAGTCATTAAATATAAAGATTATTTCTATTTTACTACAGAGTGATCCAAAATGTACCTACCAAGTTTAAACTCAATTTTCTCCGCAACGTGTGATTATAATTTCAACAAACTTTGCTGACACACTATAGTACCCAAACCATTTTTAAATTCAATCCTACAGTACCGAATAGCGGATGTTCGTCATCGAAGAGTAGATTCGATCAACTGAAAGCCCAGAGAAGATCAGAAGAGCGTTCCTGGTAATGCTTGGCGTCAAAGTTGGGCAGAACAGCGGCTCAATTTCTAACCTAGACAAGAAATTTTGCACGACAGGATCTAAAGCGTGGTGTCAAATTCCGGGATGAGATTATGAAAGATCGTTGAAGATGAGGGGAAAAAACAGTGCAAACGTCATAAAATAAATGACCTGACATTCTGAGACGAATGTTGTTTGAATGAGATTTTTCATGCCTCGTCGTTCACGTAAAACCATTAAACTTGTTGGGTACATTTTGGAGCATTCTGTACATACGCGGCGACGAAGATGATGATGATAACAGTAATGAAGTAAACAAAACAGCATGCATACCAAAGCACAAATTTCTGTTTTTTCGGTGTCAAAATTTCGCCCAATCCACATATTGCTACTATTCATCAGTTATATAAACAAAAAAATCTTACAACCATGTGACTGAGGAAAAACTGCAATGATCTCGATCAGTATGACCTGTCTGTGAGCCTAGATTCGCGCGCGCACACAATTAACACTATGTAAGCAAGCGAAGTAGCCCCTGCCATATTATTACTGGAACGACAAATGTACACAATAGTCCAAACTGACTAAATAAACACGGAACCAGAAATTAAGGGCAACAGAATAAAAATATACATGCCTTAACAGCTAATGAAAGGAATTTAGACATAGACATAACGATAGGATTAAATACAAAACTAATAGTGCAACTCAAAGAAAATTGTATATCCAACTGGACGATTCATGTTGGAATTCTCGCAACAACGCCATTTTAATTTCACCGCTAACAACGCTTGGAGCGTTGCCATGAGACCGCAACTTAACAAACACCAAACCCGAGACAGACTTCCTTCCGTCCTCCCAGAAATCTCGGCACACTTCACTTTTTGGCCTTAACATGTTCAAATCGTCTATTCGATTCTCAGAGCGACAATACACACGCACGCCCCTTCTCGTGCAATGTTGGCGACCTTTACGTAACCCATTAAACCACTCCCCAATAACACTAACGACTCTAATAAAGAACTACGGAGAATGAACTGGGACATTAATCAACCGTGCGTCTGTTGGCTGGGACGGAGCGTACGCGATAACGCTCAAAACGTGAAACCTGTTGACCAGTTTCACGATAAGCCCGCGGCCTATCAGAGCCAGGCACCTCGCCCCAGCTGACAGACGGCGACATGATGCACGGGACACTTGTCACGGCACAGCGGGGAATGGTTAATTAGTGAAGACAATGAGTCAGCGGGGGCACGGAATTCTGACGAAATACAAAGGCGGCTTCTTTTTTTAAGTGATAGGTTCGAACGCGTACTGCAGTTATAGTAGGGTAACCCAATTCGTTATTTAAAGATGTTTCAAAATGTACACCTAAATGCAAAATGCACGTTATTTGTAAATGCAACAGAAGAATGTTATTTTAATTTTTTTTATAGAAAACGGAGAAAGTTTTAAAATGCTAAGATAATGAGCAGTGCGCCTAGAAATTACTCCACCGGTTCTGAAATTGCTGTTTTCCGGATTTACAAAAAATTGCGGCCACCGGAAATCGTGTTGCAGCTCTCAAACCCATGGTCAAGAACGCGCAATGCCTGAACTGACATGTCATATACATTACTACACCTTCAGAACAAGTTTCAATGGACAGTTAAGTCAAGTCCATAAATTTACAGCCATTAAATCAAACGGACGAAAGTAAACGCAAATTAAAAACATCAAACTAGATTCGCCTTTTTCTTGATAACGGTTCGGTATGAAAACACTTAAATGCAGGTCACAATGGTAACTAGAAACTACAGTGCGCATAATGTGTATTCTGGTACGAACTGAAACATTTAAACTCCACGCGAGATACTTAACTTGTAAGCTTATTCTGTTACAAATTACCAACCAACGGGTTACCTGCTGGCCGAAATTTCGCCACACTACGTACCGCATTAAAATCCACATTACACATTTACACTATAACTGTGACGAAATCTTTTTCAGATACGTCTTAAAACATTACACATTTAATCATGCTGTTTTCAAACTGATCCCACGTGTACTGCATAGGGCCTATATGTTAAATGTCAGAAAACAAAATCAACCAGGTTGGAGAATACTCGAACTGTGATATCGAAAGAACAGAATAGTTCCAAGTGAGATTTCAGGTTCTCACGGAGATATACTTCTGGGATAGTGAGACGCGTAGACTTGCAGAAATTGTTACTGCCCTGATGATATTAAGAACGACTGGTATCATTAAGTTAGAATTGTTTTTTTAATACAACTTGCAGCCTGTGGTTGCCGTATTATTCTGTTTCGTACCTTCAGACAGTTGACTAAAATGTTGATCACTGTTTACTAATCGATAGTCATTTGTGGTTTAGTTTCAGTCTCTGCTACACGAATTATACCCTGCCGCGCGTGCACGCCACTACTGTGTACATGCTTCGCTCCACCTAGACCAGCAGCGAAGCACATTATAATATCAAGCCCACGACATGAACTTCAGTCACGCAAAAGAACGGCTAGACGGATTTGTTGTTGTTATTTTTTGCAATTTTTTCCCTGCATTATATCCTGAGTAGCCTATTTGATGTTTTGTGGGAGAAAAACGTATCTGGAGTTTAGGGCTGATGGGTAAAAACCATATATTTAAACCATCAAGTTTGAAAGTTGTAGGTGTTTCCAATGGTGTTTTAAGAGTCTCAAGGTACGTAAAAATCATCATCATCATCATGAACTGTGCAGGATTATGCTTAATTCTCTGTACGAATTTACAAAAGTCTAACACACATAAGTAAAAACTAGTGTCTACAAATTATAACGATATATTTAAAATTATCACCTTTGATATTTTAAGGCCCTAAGAATTCATCCTTTTCGCCAAAATTTTTTGCAATTTTTTCCCTGCATTATATCCTGAGTAGCCTATTTGATGTTTTGTGGGAGAAAAACGTATCTGGAGTTTAGGGCTGATGGGTAAAAACCATATATTTAAACCATCAAGTTTGAAAGTTGTAGGTGTTTCCAATGGTGTTTTAAGAGTCTCAAGGTACGTAAAAATCATCATCATCATCATGAACTGTGCAGGATTATGCTTAATTCTCTGTACGAATTTACAAAAGTCTAACACACATAAGTAAAAACTAGTGTCTACAAATTATAACGATATATTTAAAATTATCACCTTTGATATTTTAAGGCCCTAAGAATTCATCCTTTTCGCCAAAATTTGTTCACACTATCCGTACACCTTAATATCAAAACGATTTCAATGCGCACCCCATACAATTAATCACGTTCTGACCCTACCTAGAAGGCAAAAATAAGACCCAATAAATTCACTAAAACGAACACACTTTCAAAATCAAATCATTGTAATTTTAAACGGCTCGTTGCTGAATACGATCATTTATTTCGTTTCAGGTTTCCCAAATGGAGTCCCTTGGTCTGTTCCGATACCGAATTAATTCTGAAATTATACATCAACTGGACAAGATTCCTTTGACGGCGAATGGCTACATCGAAAGTCATGTCTACCTACACAAAATCAGCTGATTATGTCCATATACATAAATAGTTGCAAAGCAGGCGAAGTGAAGTACGCAAGGATTCTAAAGGAGCCGGTACTGGCCTATTTGAAGATACTGTTGCAAGCATTAGCCATGGATGAGGGGCTTCGGAGGGCGCCAGCGAGCTGCTCCCCTCCCCCTCGGCCATCATACTGACTCGGAACCATCTGCAGAATGGAACAATAGCATGCCCACAAATTAAGAACTCTTTACAACCGAGGGGCGTTTTATCATGTTCACACAGACGAATCAAACAGAACGGGAGTAGTAAAATATATCGTGAAAGTAATCGAAAACATTGTTTAGCATGTCGCATGCCAAATGGGGCGGAGAGGTGTGGGCCCACACAGCGAGCTTGCGTGAGAACGTAAGAAACCAGGCATCGTCTAAATACAAAACCAGTGACCGCGACCCTCCTTAATTTTGTATACAGGTGGCAGCTCCTTTACCTCAAACGTTTAATTAACTAAGCCCTGAAGAGAAAGGTGGAATTCTCAAGGTCATTCACCGCTTAAGTGTAACAAACACGACAGACTCCCATTTCACTACTAATTGAAACATACCGTAGCTTATAATTATTATAAAAGTAGTGAAAGGACGTGGACCAAAGCCGGTGTTCTTTAATGAATAGGATTAAGGATTAACCTCTGTTAACGGGATTATATTAACAACAAGCTACGAGAACGGACAGAAACATCCGAACTGTTACTTATTTTCCACTACCTTAACTCCGCACAATTTTCCAAGGGCTAGCAGCCATGGCAACATAGAAGCAGACTTTCAACAAACAGTTATTCCGACGGGATACAAGTTCTCGAAGTGAAGAGAGGATTCTGAGGTCGTGAAGTCTTGAGAGTTTCTACCACAATTTGTGAGGAACATGTTTCCTCCATCTTCGGGTAACATTTTCCGTCGTGATGACTAATATCACCGAAGTTTCATGGTCCACGATAGCCCGAAAAGATTTAATATTTAGTAGCCGTGAGGACTTCATGCATCTTCACACTTCCGCCGATTATTCGGCGACGAAAAACCCCTCCCCCTCCGTACCCAGTGGATACAAGAATAAGTGGGTCAGATTTTAAAACTATTTAAACAAATCTTAGATACCACAAGACCGGACATGCTTACATTAATTAACCATCACATAATTAGACTAGAACTGATGATGAAAGCAGCAAATGCCTTTGAAATGTCGATTAATTTCTACCAGACTATACGTGGCGACATCCCAGAAGACAATTTCATAGTTTAGAGAGAGAAAAAACACGAAAAAAGGCGAGGACAAACACGTTTTGCTGTGCACGACTTCGGATTATGTTTCGGCAAATATTGCAGGTGACTTCTTCAACGTTTGCCGAAATGTTGGTTAATACTCAGCATTTCCGAGCGGTTCATCCTCGAAAGCCGAAGTTATAAATTCAACTACAACCGAGAAAACCTCAGGACAAGAATGCTTTATAGCAATTTCCACCGCTCTGCGTCTCTGCAAGGAGCATTATCTGTATTCTACCCGACGGTCTGTCCTTTACAGGCTACTGACCACTAGCAAGGAAGTGGGCGCGTGGCAACCGCATCCTCCTTAGAACCGCTGAGGCTTGCACCAGAAATACAAAGCAAATTTATACATCCCAGAGGGAGCAAACGAAACCTAATCTTTTTTCGTTTGGGCCTGAAAACTGAAGTGAAGTCCAACACAGCGAATTCACGTGTACAGTGAAAATTTAATAAATTGACTACACAATCCTACAGGAATTGAATTTCAGACCCACTCCAATACTGTTTCTTTTAGACAACAAAACTGACCAAAGGCATCTGATAAGGCAAAAATCTATGTAATATTTCCGAGGTCCCAGTGGAAAGCAAAGACACAGAAAAATATACGGACAAACCTGGGATCAAAGGACTTGGGGACATAAAATTTGCACGGACAAACCAGTTCATCACTTCATGAAAGACTGCCAGCACACCCTATTATTTGAAATGCACATTATAAATGTACGGGAAGGATTTCACTTCTAACAATTTGGCCTATATTTTATATAGATTTCAGAAACCAATATTTATATTAATTTAGCTGTATGAAATTAACACCAAGGATAAGTATAAAAGGTGTTTTGTGAAAATTTATGATTAATAGTTTAATTGCTATTGGTAAAAAAGTTTAATTTAGTAACAAACACGATACACTCCAAAAATAGAAAAAAAATGTATCTGACTTCTGAGCCGGCCATATATATCCTTGTAAAGTAGGATTTGAGGTTTTCATGGCGATGAGTCCGAAGATGGCTGTCTTCTAACTTGTAGTGCCGTGTAGTCTGGTAGAAGTTTACAGACGTTTCAGATGTTCTTGCTGTCTCTACGATGAAGGTGGTGGGAGGCAGCAAGGACCTCTGAAACGTCATCTTTCAAATAGTTCTTCGTTGCGTTCTAAATTACTATAAGAAAAAACAGAACAGTATCGTCAAGCGATGTTTATTTAAGTGAGAGTGTTTAGTGGTTGTTGTGCGAGATTGCACAAGAGAAAAATCTCGAAGGTACTGAACATTCATCCTCAGCTGCTGAGCGTTTCCTATTGTTCTACCTGGGGAACTGTTGTCAATATTCGCAGATCAAATGTGCATGTGCTTACATAGCAATAAAGGCGTTTAAAATTGTAAACAGCAACTTGTTTGTCCTGTTTCTGATAATTTAATTGGCGGTCCTTCGGTGACAGCGGGTACTTGAGTTTTCGTGCGAAAGAAATTCCTGTCCTGCTGGGCATTCCGATGTTAGACGTGGCTTCACAAATCTCGAACAGCGCGTTCCTTGTGCGAGATTCGTCGATTGCCCTATATCCAGAATTGTGCTATAAGGCTTTTCAGTAGTCACTTTCTGATATCAGCCTCCGACATCTGGGAAGTGATATACGAACGTAGGAAGGAATAATGCAATTTCGCTTTGTGCTTTCCTCTACCACCACACTTCGTTCCGTTCCTACAATTCCATTCCCTCTTCTCCTGCGACCTCTACATCTTTCTACACACACACACATATCCTGCAGTTATTATGGCCTACAACCTGCCATCTTAAATCCACTTTACTGGTTCCAGTTATACTCTTGTCACAAAAACTGACGTATGTCTTTGATAATAAAACACTACTTTCTTCTGGCCAACACCAACCATTAACTGGCATTATTCTTTTTATGGCTACAAAACACAACCGTGTTTCCTTTGTACCTATCCATCCAGATTTCTCCATTTCTCCCACGTTTGCTTTGCTTAATGTTTCATTCAATCATTCATTCACTGTCTAGCAAATTCGATCTTCTGGGTTGTGAAACCGCGTAGACAGCCAATGTTTCGGATAAGCAATGACTATGGAGACTATTTTTTCTTCAAAATGTTCGTATCCACCTACAAGTCTACACGGCATCACAACCCAGTACATCATCATCCTCACCGCCGTCACAATCTCAAACCTCACATCCGTTATTCAGCTCTTTTCCAATCTCTATTTGCTTCTCAACTCCCTTGGTTCTTCCATCCTTGAAAACAAGGACATTAGGCTTATCGGCTGTAAAAATAAATCTGCCAACATTCTGGACAAATTTCTGGCTCATTATTAGTGTCCAGTGTTCACATAAATGTGCTAGAAACACAAATGACATAAACCTACATAAAAACGTGATAATATATCTGTTCAGTGTACTTTATCACACATAATCACTCAAAGTGCTAACGCTTCTTATTTTAATAAAAGAGACAACACAGTGCGAAAAGTGTCTTTAAAGGACTGTACAAAGGCAAAAGTTGGAAAATCTTAAAAGTTTCCTCATAAATGCAAAAAAATTAAATAAAAATAAAAAATAAAAATAATAAAAACATTACACATGACAAATTTTCTTCAAACAAACAGCTGGATGTAGAATTTCTTTACTTTTAAAAATCAGTGTATATGTTGTAGTGTTCCACGCCTGTTTTCCGAATCTAAGGAACAAATTCATGGTTAACAGTTTCTTACGAAGTCTGCACTTATAATCAATACACCGTTTTTGGAACTTACGCGCCTTTCTCTTTTGACGTTAACATCCCAGAGATTAGTTTCCTTGAACTTGTTAACGAGTCCGAATTGACTTGACACTTCTGACGCACTGCATCCGATAGTTGGGTATCTTTACAAATCGGAGGTTTCGTCCATCGACATGCACGAAAATGCATACACATCGTAGCAGGACCCTTCAACTCAATAAAGCATAATGGTAACTTACGTGTACCACGTACATGAACGCGCTCTAACCCAGCATTTCGCCTACAGTGTATTTACGGATTTAATAAGATTATGAGAATAAACAGAAGTAATGGAGACGTGCCGTTTTCTTTGAGGGAAGAACTGAATTTTTAAGCATTACTTAGACGAACGTCATGCTTCAAAGGTTTAAATGTATGGATGAGATTTTCTCCTTGGGGTTCTACCACAGTGACTTTCTATAACATGTAGCTGTCCCATTCTTCAAGGTGAAAAGATAAAATCTGTGCCATTCTTCAAGGTCTGCGAAGATGAGGTTGAGCTGTCATTCAAGGTGCAGAGATGATACCGCGCGATTCTTATAGGACCCTAAAGACAGAATCTGGTCCAAGAAATCAGGCCTATGACTGCATTGTAGATAGAAACAGAGGAAGAAAAAATGGTATTTATATAAAAGTAAATGTTAAACAAAAACGAACAGAGTGGTTGAACCCAACGTAGGTTTATTCGAGTCAAATACTAGAAGCACATCGTTTCCTGAGAGAACAATGATTGCAGTCTGAAGTTCGATTTCTTCCACAAATTTCCTCCATATTGCACGTGGCCTGTGGCTGGCTGCAAAAACAGAAGAAAACGAGATAAAAAGGGAACTGAAATTGATGCGATTGCATCTTTAGGTCCAATTTCCTGAAGGCGTTCTTCCCTCGGGGTCGTAACAGCCGGGGGCGTCATCAGGTCCCAGAGCCCGACAACGCGAACCCTACACCAACAGCATCGCCAAGTAACAGAATCTACGGGGAAGAAAGACACTGACTGCTCCACGATTCGTGCCGTCCTATTCAGCACCAAGTCGGCGGATCACGCAAAAGAGACGGCGTATTCCCACTGCAAACTAGAAGGAAGAGACGAGACAGCAAACACTTGCTCCTGCTATTTCACAAGATCAAACATAACACCCAGACAACACAAAAGAACTTACGCAGAGACAGAAAATCCAATTTCATTCGAAGGCAAGAAAGCTGATACAGATTCTACTAGCAATCGGGCGAGGCTAATAAAGCACGCTGAAGACGGGTGCTTGTACACACGGGGGATATTTAGTCATTAAACATGCCGAGGAACAAATAAACTGTCTACCACTTTTGCACAGAGATAACATACAATGTCAGAGGCTCTCGTGTACAACGAATTATACTTGTCGCAAAGTATCTCCGAGCGTCGTTGACTGTAACAAATACACACGTTGCCAGCCAGCCCAGCTGCACGGAGGGAGCGGAAGACCGCCAAGCAACAGGGAATACGATAATCCTGAGATACTGTGATGCGGAAAAAAGCGAGATTTAATACAGAAACCTGAAATTTTGTGTGGTTATATGGTTTTACACATAAGCCACGTTTGTTAGCTAGACTTTGCAGGGTACAGAAATTCGAAATATGTGCAGCAGACACACCTCGGTATTGGTGAGAGAGGAGTTGCTGATACAGAAGGCCATGCATGGACTCTTCATAAATACACACAAGATTTTAATGCAATAATTATTACTAAAGGGTGATCCGTTTGAAATTACACGGCTCACTCATTGCCCTGACGGAGGCAGCAGGCACCTGTGAAACGACATTAAACCTTTACCAAACTATGTGGCGCAACAACCCATCCAGCAAACAGCCAACTTCATGGCGATGTATGACTGATGCTCAAATTATATTATGATCCTGTTACAACTAAACCTCAATGACAGCCAAACAGGTGGAAACATCAGCACTAATGGTGCGTAGATTATGATTCTGTAAGGAATACGTCACGGGCTATTTCCGTGTTACCTAGAAATTCGTCTGAGAAAAGCGGTAAACGCTTACATAGCAAGAAATGGAAACCCTGTCGAGTTTTATACCGGGTACCTCCCGGATATAAACAGGACATTTGGAATGTAGTGCCATACGAAGATGCTAACTGAAGAAACAGTTAAATGTACAAGAATAAAATTTAAAGCTACCGACAAAACGTACTTTACAGCTGCTATTATTCACATGCATGACTTGATGTCGGAGTCTTGGCGTGTTGGTGGCACAAGAGCGATGCAATGAGCAACAATGTTTTGCTTCTAATCTCGGAACGACGCTTGATAGATAATTCGAAGCATTCCTTTTTGTCACTGTCGCCAAGCAACGAGACCACGCGAAGCAGCATTTTATTCTCCAAAGTATCGACAATCGAGCAAATGGAGGGAAGAGTGGAAATCGTACAAGGGAAATTCTTCACGAGCGAAGGAGAATCGCGTGTCTCATTCTGTCTTCCATTTTACTTGCGAGGAACGCTGCCTTTATCGTTCGCAGAGACGGTAAGCAGGAGAGATCGTCCTTAAAATGAAGAAACTGTTTCATTTATAAAGGTACATGAATGCGATATTTAAAAGCACTTAGTCGACATCCGAAACTAGTCAGTCAATCACGAACTACACACATTTCATAGAGAGGCCAATCTTCGCCATTTTCTATAACAAAAATCATATGATACTCTGATTCAGAAATAGTATCTAGTTATAAAAGTAATACATAAACGACACTCATTAATCGGATAGAATATCAGGAAACTGAAACTCTCGTAATATTACAAAAAATACAATTAAAATACAGAATTGGTTCTGGTAATTAAATGTGAAACTATGCGAACGCAATTTGCTGAGGTGAACGCGCGCTGCTAGTTTGTGACCACTAATTATGATTTCCGTTCTTTGTTCTCGATTCTAAAAATATGAAAGTTTATGAAAAAAAGGCGAGTTCACGTCTAATATCCCAATTTCTGTTTTGTACACTTGTAAAAGTCAACTGGATCCTACCTCACGCGCCAAAGCCTTATCGTCGTTATCCGACCAAACGAAGTTTTATCAACATCGCTATCCCAACAAATCCCCTTTTATCTGCAACTGTTTGACCGTCATGTTAATTAACAGCTTTGGCCAGCCCCACCATACATCGTCTAAGGGGAGACGAATGTGAATACCAATGAATCACCATGTGCTACAAAAATAAAGATCAGACTACTGTCTTGTGTGATATTGCGCCCTGATAAAACAGACAGTAAGCAAATCTGAAACGTCGGCCAGTTTCCACGAGACTAGACGGAACGACGTCAGATACGACAGTAAAGACAACCTTCTTACTCCTTGCCGTGAGAACATGAAATCTCACTTTAAGAAAATGTACACACACAACCGTTCTTCGAGTCGAGATAGGAACCCACCCCTCCGGATTATGAACCAGGAGTGACAAATCCAGGGTGACATTCGCTTGTATTCCGACAGGTTAAAATCTCAGCCCAGAGCTCGGCTGTAAACACTGAGATTCAGGTTGTGTTCCTACAGGCAAATACCATAAAGTGGGCAAAGACCACATCCTTAGAAATTAACGATTCACTAACTAACCCGCTAACTGCGCACAGCAGATTTAACGTTGACAAACTAGTCAGCTAGTCAAGAAAATCGCTGCTTTTATGGAATCCGAAGTTCGTTACCGTATTAAGAACCCACCACCGGTCCCTAACATCTTGAGACAGACGAATCCTGTCCAGAAGCCTGACTTTCCTTGTATGTTTAGGTAATCACACCGGAAAATAAAATGTGAAATATGGACACAGTACTTCTAATCATACCTGTACAGCTTTCAGGTGGGGTAATTAATGTACCGTATAACCTGACTCACAAGGGAATCTAGAATGCTACAATACGTCTCTCGGCTGTCGCGTATAAGTTTCCGCAATTATTTTGTAATGAAACACTGTTCAGAAGCGGTGTATTTAATTGAATTTAATAAGGCACTCATCTAATACCTTAATTAACGAAAATTACAAAAGGGTAAATTGTGTATTGCTAACTGGGATAAAAATCTGTGAATGTCGAGACAACCCCTCTTCATTTACAAGAAGTGAAACCAAATATAGATTTCAAGTGAAATTTAGTACATAATTTCATTGCAGATCAATCTATATAAATGAACACAAACATAATAGCTGTAACGTAATGAAAACAGTAGTATCGTGTATGTTATTTATGTTAAATAAACGGCATGTTTTAACAAAACATGTCAGCAGAAGAAAATACAAACATAGCTAGTGACGAGTAAGTTCTGCTGTCTCCTATAGAAGTACAGGCCCACTCACATGCACGTAGGGTGGATATAAATTCAATCAAAGTACCGCAGAAACTTGCTATAAATGTTAATTCCTCAAACACAAAACGTTTAGAGTGAAACATCACAGTTGCTATTTAGGAACGTATTTCTTATTTCTAAATCTCGATTCTACAGGCTTGCTTTTCTAATCAATGTCACGAGACAATTCCAACTGATGCGAAATTATTGATTTCCACCAATTTCTCAAACAATTTACAACGCAAACACTTTTACCAAAGTATTTTCGCAGCTTCTTTTTTAACATCAATTCCAGAGAGTCTGAAACACCCGCTTTGTACAGGCCTTGCTGCAATGGCGCGCACATCACAGACCAGCCTATTGCAGATAGGAGACGTGGTGGTTCATTAACAACGTAATTCCTTTGTATACCGACGATGTTCACGAAGAACTAATCGCGTGTGCTTATAATGTGGTTGCAGTTTTAACCTTTACAAGCCCAGCGAATTTTTTAAGACACACCATTGGTATCTCTAGTATGACCTTTTCCTTACAGCGGAATACGGGGTTGCATATGGAAGGGGTATACGACGAGATAGACGAAATTCCGAGCCAGCACGAATACCCGACTCCATGTTACTTATTAGAAAGGTCAATTTAATGGCGTTTATTCTGTGCTCACAGCGTAACAGACGCCAGAGTAAAGCAACAAGGCTTATAATGCAGAGTAGTATTTTAGACTACCTGCTCCACTCACACGTGGCACCAGTTGCCGTATGAGCACGGCGATATGCGGCAGTGACAATCTGTGTACGAAAAATTCACAATTTCTTTTAGTGCTTCTATTATCAGAACACGAAGACTCTGGTGTGTTCTTAGTGAATTTTGCTTTTGTTTTATTTCCTTCCTTTCAACCCTTTCTTTCTTTTATTCTGTATTTTTAGTCAAGTCTCGTCCTGTCTTGTCTGTGGCAGGAATGTTCCTTCTCTGACAAACTTCAGAAAGTAGAGCACTGCCCAAATGTTCCAAAAACCACGTCACATTTCCTTTACAGCGTTAAATGGTTACCATTCATTGGCTTTGACTCTACATTCCCCGGGCCGCAGAAGGTTGGTTTCCTTCTTACCTAGGCTTCAAGTCAGCGTAAGTCTATTTGATAATGGGATGAGAACTGAGATAACGATGTTTCCACAGTCAATGCAACTGCTTTAAACCAGGAATGCGATGTACATTAACAGAGGGAAACTTAAAGTGGCATTTTCCTTCTTAATGTATTAGCACGCGATGCAGCAGGGAAGATGGCGGAAATGGACTGGAAGAAACAGAATCTGAAGGGAGATGAAAAGAATATGTATGAAAATACGTAATAATATTAGAAGCTGCATCCTTTTTCGAGCAGGGAAAAAATACGAAATATAGAACATTAAATCAACATAAACGAAAACAAAATAAAGTTTACCCTTCGGAGCCGAAGCTCGCCTAAATAATATTTGAGAATTCAGCCCGCAGCGTAAAGGAAACAGCAGTTCACCGTTGTAAGGATCAAGTGGTTAATGCCGTTTAAGGACATAATCCATGTTCAAAATGAGAAACATACAGACCCAAAAATACGAACTGCAAGAGTTATTAGGTGTTAAAGCAGGCATATAATTACAACTGGACTTCAAGGGTAAGTGCAATTCATGTTTGGAGTCATACAAAGTATAAGTAAAACGTCCGAGTGGAACTGAGCTGTTTACGACTACAAGTCTGGAACGGAAATGGAATATAGCTGAAGGCGAAAGTGAATATTAACCACAGTAACACGCACGAAGTTTGAGGGGTCTCACGGCGGTGGAGATGTCAGCGTCGGTATTCTGGGAGCTGCACGAAGACACATACATTCTGCCCCGAAACAAGTCTAGGTCTACGAGTCCACACGGCGTCGCGTCGCTGAAAAAGGCAGAAGGTAAAGGGGGAAGGCAAAGAGCCTAAGTACGAAGACTGTAATTTAAAGCATCCCTCCTTTTAATTTCTTCGCAAACGGTGGCATTTTCATACAATGTTTACATTACACGGTTTTTTTAAAACCATGTAACTATATCACACAAACAAAACATGCACACAGCCTAAACGTAACACTTTCACATCGGACGGAAAACAAAAAAGGCTGTGAAATCGCTCCTTATGACCAACATCTATAAGCACTGTAATAAACCTTACCAGGATGATCAGGCAGTCAACGAATTACAACTCAAACAAGGCATAAACCATCCACAGCAACGCTGTAACTTGAGATGCTTGTTTGCTGTAGTAAGACGAGAGTAATGTCTGTGTGTCTGTGCTGTGTTCACTTGGCGATTAAACGCGGCTTACGTGTCTTCTCATAAAACAAGACTTCCGACCGGGCAAGCACACACCACATCTTCGATATTTTGCCAGTCATTAGGAAAGACAAAGTCAGGGCAGGTATAAGCACCCAATAAGGAACTGTACAATGTAAACCTCAGTGCACCATATTCCAATTCATCCTGTACTTTCAAGACGGGGAAAAAAAGAAAGTTTCATTGATCTACTGGTACATACAGACCTGAGGCTTTTACAGATAGACATTAGTCAAGAAATAAAACCACGTGATTAACATGTATCGGCAATGCACGAATAACAGAAACGCAACCAAAATTAAACAAATTGCCAATGTCATGACGCCAACAAGGAGCACGAAAGTATGCTTGAATAGCACCAACATGAAGACAAGAACTGCTGTCACTCGTATGTGTGTGCGTAATTTATATAAGGGCCTAGAATGTATTTTTTTTTATCTAGGCACGACTGAGAAATGCTGATGAGGGTACTGGGCATACAAATGAGGGAGTAACAGGTGACAAAAACTGCGTTAGAACATCGTAATTTGTACTCGTATGTTGCTAGGCTGACTATAACAAGGAAAAATACACGATGGCCTCAACATAGAATATGGTGAGAAACATAAGAGAGATTCATGCCGAAACTTCAGAGAGGAACGCGGCTCTATTTAGACAGACAGCTATTGGAAAGGACTTCTTCCTTAGTCTCACAAAGCATTCTGACGGCGATCGTATGAAAAGCACAGAGGTCGACATCGCCACTACTTCCAGCGAAACTGGATGTGAGCCGTCAGCTATATTCTCGTTATTCAAAGCAGTTTGATGTAAAATTCAATTTGTCTTCGTATTTATTGGTTTACATAGAGAACCTTGAAGCTGCTTTAAAAAGCGAGACTTGTGATTTCCTACATATTCCGAGAAAGCACCAGACAGAATAATCTGCACGTTACAAACTCGATACAATGACTACCAGCTATTCTGAACCAAGTAGGCTAGGCCATTATGACTTCTTCATGTAAATATGTGAATACTGAACATGCATTATGGGCTATCGATTACACACATACAGTGTAGTTTTGCAGGTGGTTAATTCAGAGAAACACGCCGCCTGCATCATCAGGATTGCACGGCACCACAACCCAGAACACTACAACACCAACATCGTCAAAATCATGCCAGTCACGAAATTCCCCGCTATTACGGAATCAGTAATTGCGGCATTCACAATATAGAGCAACCAAGTTTCCGCTGTACAATTAGTGCAGAATTTATAAATAACTTTCAAAAGTGCAGCGGGTTGCCCGGATATAAAAACGGAGTGCCAACTTAGAGGTTATTTGTCGTCGAATTAGCATGAGTTTAATGCCCATGTACGGTAAATAGAATTATACGGAGACCCTACATCTTTTAGCGGCAATCGCCACTTCTTCATCTTCCGTTGTCTCAACGGAAAGGGACGGGCGAGATTTTACCCTGACAGAGGCAGCAAGCCTTTCAGTTCTCCTTTCTTGACACAAAAGATAAAATTGTTGTCTTCGACAAACAGGTTTGTAAGTTTCGCGGAAAGTTTGATTTTCCCACCCTTGTTTGATTGTGTGACAGACATGCTCACTCATCTCTAATGGCGCGATAACTGACTACTAGTGATAGTGTCGTTATGAAACGAGGTCCAAATCGTCCCCGCCAGAAACCCCCCCCCCCCCCCGCTGTTGCAAATCAAGGAGACAGGTCGTGCAGCACGCGTTTTCGAAACGAAAAATTCGTGAATGCTATCGGATAGACAAACAAGCAGATAAGCTGATGATATTAAATCAAAACTTAGAGGAAATCGGTGAGGCATTGCAAACCGAACTCGAGTGGCTGATAAGATAGAATTGTGGAGTTTTCTGAACACGGTGATGGATATTCGGATTTCATAAAAAACAGAAAAAACGTTCCTTTTTTTTGTAAGAGCAACTAGGCCTGTCAACTTGTGAGAATAAATACCCCGGGCCCGGGAGTTAATTACATACTTAGGAAGCCCAAAAATTATTCCGGTTAATTTAAGACTCGGGTTTAAATATTTTGCAACGAAGAACACCGTGTATATAAATTTCTAGCAGACGTTTCTGATTATGCTGTGAGCCGTTTACAAGTTTGCACAAATAATGGTCGAAAATGGAACAATTTATATACCAGCGTACACGAATTAATGTTCTTAGAAGCCTCGCACAGCACACATCTTTCCTTCCCACTGTAGTCACGTTTCTACACTGCATTTAACAGTGTTCCGTATCATATTTCCTGTATGACGTAATACGGAACGCGTAGCCGAGTTCACAATGCCCATATGCCTTGTAGCAAACCCACAGTTTGATTTATTCCTGCAGTACACAGGACTGCATTGCACACGCAACCTTACTCATGGGATATACCACCAAGTGCTTTGGGAGTATTTAAGGGCGATGCAGAATGCCGGTGTTATCACATCAGAATTGGTATTCGTTCGATAACGCGAAGTACGAAGGTAGATTTTCAATAGGCTAATGGGAGGGGAAAAAACACTAAAAGTCTTCACAAACTTATACGGTTCATTGACATTGCCGTGCAATTATGGACTAAAAGGAGATGAAATAAATATTACGATTATGAGATGCTCACATCATTTAACACGCAGACTAGTACGAAGCTAATGCTTACAATTATGGTGGCAAAACCATTTGAAAATCAGATGCAAAGATGGGAGGATAATATTAAAAAAGTAAATCTCTGGTTCTCATGGCAACAAGTATAAAGATGACTCAGTGTTTCTTCATGCAAATAACTTTGACGTAAAGCCGTCGTTTGTTAATTTTCAAAAGGTAATTTGATTATCTAAAATAAATAACCGTCCATTATATTCTGTACAATACAGTAGTCATGTATTACCTCAGTTGCGCTGTATGTAGTGTGCACCATAAGACAGTGAACTGCGCATGCGTACGAGAACATTCTTGGGTCGCTTCCGTGGTAATCCTCGGGGGAGGTTGTCGATGTAATGAACATGTCAACACCATCCATGCAACCGTTATACACTGGCTAAAAAATCATTTACAGGTTTATTCGATTAGTCGCCAACCAACCAATCAATCAGTACTTCGAAACAGGAACCCTACAGACAGCCGTTGGTGGACAAGGAATATAACGATGCGCATCTTTTGAAACACTGTGTGTGTCTTTCCGAAGTCTTATTTCGATGAAAAATACATGGACAGAATCTACAGAAGGTAAAGTAGCTGTTAGTTGATACTTTTATTTTAATTTCACACAAAATACTTCCAAAGTTATTTGTCCTGCGAGGGGTGGTAAGCCTGTAGATAGATCAGAAGCATTTCGTTAGCATCTAACACTGAAATATCATATAATCTCTGGACGGTGAAGATGTGGATTGTGTCCTTCTGGGTCTAACGCTGTTTAAGCCTTTAAAACCAGATAGAGAGGGGGGGGGAGAGAGAGAGAGAGACTTATAGTTAGAAGGTTCCCAGGCAATGCCCGATCGTCCATCTGGTAACGGTTAAGTAAGAAGCTGGCCTAAACAATATTTAATAATCCGGTCTGTACCGCGAAGAAAAGTAAATAATTAGATGAAAACACTGGGCAAAAAGCAGATTTTACGCTGGCCTTGTAATCCTGGGGTCTCGGGTTCGATTCCCGGCGGTGCCCGAATTTATAACTTGTGTTGGGCAAGGCCGTGGTCTAGGCAACACGGAGTTTTCCTCCGGGGGCTTCACCGGTTTCTCCGTGGCATCCCAACAATTACTCCATTCACACACAGAAGAAGGCAATGGCAAACCACTTCTGGATCATCTGCCAAGAACGTATATGAACAGGTCCCAGTCCGAGAAAATGATGGAAGGATCCTGTTCATATGGACCTGTCGTCAGACAGAACACTAAATAAATAATAAAATAGTCACCTGTATTTCTTAAAGGCTAACAATGATATTTCTGTGCCTTTGTTACGCACCCCCGCCTCGACAGTATGTGGTGCAATGCGAGGGTTGCGTGAACCACATGACTACGCAGGCCTGCTCTGCAGAAAACCGCATTTAAATTTCATGGCTGAAACGTAGGAGGCGAATATTCCCGTCGTCCTAGCAAATTATGTAAAACTACGTAATAAGACCGTCTAAGCCTTTCTACCACGCCGTGCTTTCTCTCACCTTCCTGTTATCAAATCGACGCCGTGCGTGTCGAATTCGCATTTGGGAAAATCCCCGATGCTAAGTCTGAGGCCGTCTCTACTGACTGGGATATTTCATGACGCCCCGTGGTCTTCAAACAAATTCCAAGAAACTGCACGTCCTCTATAACCTGTTATTCTCATACATTCTAACACTCAACCATAATCTCCTTCAGCAGAAACGAGGCACGAAGATACGAGATAAAAATAATTAATGTAAATTATTCTCAATAACAAAAAACATGTTTGGTTATAAAGAAAATATACAAAACTATAATTTTAACTATTGTTTTTAAGATTATGAAATTTAGTATTTCACAATGAGGGCAGAAAATTGATAGTATTTGAGAAAGAAGTGATAAGAAATATAACTGGGCCAAAGAAATATAAACGGATATGATCTAGAAACAAAAACCATAAACAAAGTGCACAAATTTTCTTCGCCCAGTTCAGTGAAATTCACGTGGTGGAATATACTCGCAAAATTGTGGAAAATCTCTCAATGTAAGGGACAAGTGGACATAGATGGGAGGACAATATTAAACTGCATCTTACTGAGACATTGTGAGGGGAGTGCGGAGTTGGTCGAATAGGCTGTCATTCTGGGCGGTCTCGAGATACGGTAAGCTGGCGGGCGTGATCTTGGTAGCAACGGTTACAAACCTTCGTTTGCAAGAAGACATTCTTTACCACGGGTTACTATTGTCAAGCAGATGTAAAACAGTTATAGTTATAATTATCGCCGGTATGACATGAACTATGAAGTGTCAAAGAGAATGGACATTCAAGTTGTCGTTTTGCCCCAAATGGTAAATTATGTCCACTCTTCCATCCTTAACATGTTCAGAATTTCAGCAGAAATATATACCTTTAGCCTATACCAGAGGTTTCCAAACTTTTATACCTTGCGCCCGCTTAAAACATTTCATAAATTTCACTCCCCCCTTCCAGAACAAGTGCAAGCAAACAGATTTGACATAAAATTTAGCTATAAGTATACATTTTTTATAATTTAGTATATATTATTCAATGCATTTAATTTAAAAAACTGTAATAAAATATACGCTCTGAATTCTACAGCACTGTAAGATAACTAAACTGCCTCAACCAAGCAAAGGACGTTAAAAATGTTTCTCCATATTTCGTTAAAAAAAAGTTTTTTATACAAACAACACCCCCCCCCCCAGGGGGGGGGGCGCCCCACAACTTGGGAACCTCTGGTCTATACGTTTGGCCTAACTCAGTATTTCGATGTAAGGAATGTTGTAAATTGTTTTCGTAAGTTATCAAGAGATGGTTATTAAAACACTGTTTCTCTATTAATATCGTACGAAATAAATATAAATGGAAGTTAAAGAAGATTCAGTGTCATACATCTCGTCCCTGGGACGGAAACTGTTAATGGCCGAGGTTGAAATTGATTTTACGTAAACCCTACATGATAACCGCCAAAGTGGTGAACAGATGTCTAAAGGAATGGCGAGTTACCAATGAATACACCACATTACTCGTATGCTCTCATTAATCGCCTTTGTTCCGGCCGTTTCCAGTTTATCCTCTGAATCATAAGTTACAGCGGAGTTACTTTCTTCAGTTTACAGGTGACTGAGTCGCATCTGGCAATGGCAATGTCTGCCCAGCACTGGGACTTCACACATCAGCCAGCACACGTTACGTGGCTTGAAAGGTTGATGGGCAAATTCTACAAAATGACTACAAAGTGAAAACCCTATTGGGTCTAAATTATGTTCTGCACAAAGCAGTGCCGGCGGAAATACAAACTTCATTCAGAGTGTCATTTTCAGGCGAGTGAAGCCATTTCTACCACTCGGCTGAAAATGCCACTGTGTATTAAACGCATATGAGAATTCAAACTTTTCAGCGACCCAGACGTGCACCTTTTCTTCCCAGCTGGTGATGTTGACGTCAATGTTCCCACGGTTAAGACGGCCAGTCGAAGCAGCTTAATACAGACAAAACTCCCAGCATTTTAGAACGAGTCACCACATACGTTTCAAAAGTGAGGAACTTGTTCCCGCGGAAAACTTGACTGCAACTTTACTTGACATTCAAAGAGACAAATAAATTTTAAAAATACGTAAAATACACACGTATAATCTGTTAACCGAGCGAATCTGAACCCGATTAGTATAATGAACTAACAGTCACAACAGGAAGATTTGGGTATGACAAGAAAATTTGACAACGAAAAAGTATGAAATGCAAATGAAAGATACCAAGAGTATAGACAGAACAAGAACTACAAACGTAATACAGAAAATAGCGAAATTATTACAGCCTTTAGTCTTGATCTCAATAAATGAAGGCAGTAAACACCTTTGAAATGTCGACCACTTTTATAAGACTACACAGCGCTGCTGTCGTGTTACCTAAAATCTCACCATCGAAAGCAATTTTCTAAGCTACATTTTAATAATATTCTCACATCTTAATCTACGTTTCAAAAATGGGAAACGTCAAAGAATCGTACTTTTTTATCCATTTATTTATTAACAATTCCTGGTTAAACTTCTAAAGCTCAAGATGCTTCAACAATTATATTTCTTCATTTTCATTTCTGGGTTTTGTATGATTTTCATTGTTAACTGGGCTTATTTCCTTACACATCATTGACAAGTTAATCTTTGTAATGGTGAAGTGTGTTTTCGAGATACTGACTGAAATCCTGAATATTATTAGATAAGCTTTGGGGTAAGGGTTCAAAGACTTTCTTATTGTCTATGATGATATAAAGTCGACTGACGAGTGAATAATGAATTAGAGAATTTGTAAGAAAGGTTTGTGACATAATATAAGGCATTTGCCTGGAAGGGCTACAGAACACTCAGATCTCCGTCAGTGTGGCTGGCCACCAAGCCGAGATTTGGACTTGGGATCTCTGAAAAAACGGAAGAGTAATTTTAAATTCTAGACCATACTCGACCGCGACGTCGGGTACTTAAATCTTGTTTGAAAGGGGATGGACAAATGGTCGAATTTCCAGAGAGACGAAATAAGTCTTTCAAAATAACGAGTCGGACGGACAGACGAATGAATTGAATGGCCATTGGCAGCTGGGAGCTGGGGCAGATGGACAGAAATGCTGATGCTGCAGCTGACTGCCTACTACACACGCAGAAGGGGGGGGGGTGTTACGAGGTTTCATTTTACCCTTCCCAACGTCATCAAACCCCGTGCCCTGCAGGCAATGCCGCAGCTGATACCAGAATGCTGAACTTCACAGAATACTTGCAAGGATCGATATAGGTAGAAGGGGAGGCACCTTCATTCAGTATCAAGTGCACGCTGAAGAAAATGTAATTCCTACATGTGCCCCTCTCTTGTTAACCCCTTACAGCCGAGCGGTAAGTATACGCACCGCCTACTTTAACAATCAGAAACGCTATATTCGAATTTATGGCTTTCGTATGATTTTAATTTTTAAAAGCGATTATATCCTCAAACATTATCCAGATGATCTTCGCAGTGGTGAAGTGTCGTGTCTTCTTAGCGGTACGGACTAATTCTTAATATTATTTTGGTGACCTTCGGTCTTAAAGGGTTAATGCTAGTCAACATTTTACTAAGCGTACCCGTCACAGCTCTGTAGCAGGACTTTCCATTAAAAGCACGAACAGAACCCTTGTAAGTACACAACGTGTACGTACGCATTAAACAAGCAACTATTACGCAAAAATATTTATGGCTTCTGTCAAAGCCCAAAACAATCACTCAACAACACATTTAGAAAGTGCAAAATAACACAAATTCAAACATTATACTTTAATTACGCATACAAAGTAAAGGGTTGAACATGCTGCTGAAAGCAACAGCGCTCACCAAATTATGCCGATTAATATTTAAGGTATGTAACATCAAAATACACCGAGCAGGATGGTGCATATTTGTATCAGAGAGGTAACTAGTTCGAATCTATGCAGAAATTAAAATAAGACTTACTGATATTTTAGGATTTGAGTGAGTCTGAATATGGCTGTCTTCTGGTTTGTTGCACCGTGTAGGTTGGTAGAAGTTTACCGACGTTTCAGAGGTCCTTGCTGCCTCCATCAACAAAGCGATTATATTTTACTGGCATTCCTACAAGTTTAATCCAAGCTTTCTGGGAAAATATAGCGTCAGTACCTTGAAAATGCTCACAGCCGCTTATTTCTAAACGCCTGCTACACGCCGTTCATTATCGTTTTCCATCGCACACCAAGCTACGTGGTCGAAACAGTTTCGTTACATAACCTTACGCTCAATGAAACATTAAAGTAGGATCAAGTGGTAAGGAAAATGACCTCTCATCACCAAACATCGCATCAAACTGTTTGAAACAACCGGAAATACGACTGCAGGTTATAAACAGAAGAAACGACGTAAAATTTCAGATTCACGTACGACACTTCATTGATACACCGGAAAATTCCGATATCTTGAGACCTCCACTGGGAAAACTAAATTCAGTCTTGATATTTCAGTAACTAGCGGCTTCAGCCCTGAAGATGGAGGCGAAACGGTGGTAAGCCCTCACAGGATTAAATGGCGTTGCAACCCAGAAAGCCGCAGTCAACTCGACGCGTAAGAACGTCAAAACTCAAACCGAAATTGCTCTTATGAATGCAATTTATATTGCAAGATTTAATTTCATTTCAGAACACATACTGTTACCTTGAGATAAAGTATCCTGTGTATTTGAACTGTTTGTTGTTCGTTAATTTTACACTTTGAATGATGGTGCTATTCCTACAGATTGCATTTTGGTAGAATGTCATCGAACAGAATGACAGCGTTGTATGTGTTACAAGCGATGAACATTTCCTGAAGTATCAGAATGGGACATGGTATTTAAACGTTTACATCTAACAACGCAATTGTTTGTCGGGATGAAGGGCACTAAATGAGAACGCTATCCCTCGATAACCAATCACAATTATATTATCTACGAAACGCAAATTTGACTGAGCTCTCACCATTACGCTAGAATTTGTTGAAACCTGCGTACATTGTGAACAACGAAAGTTCGCAATCGAGTTCCTACCCCATCTACAGTTAGAAAAAAAACAAAACATAAATGATAGTCAACTGTCACTTCTGAACACAGATAATGACGGATATGAAAGGGGATTTATAATTACACAGTCAATTCTGTGGGATAACATGTGCTTGTCCATTATCCATGACATGAATTTTTTGTACGAAAAAATCGCCAATGAGTATGTATGGCAGGTGGCATACATAAACGAGTATCATTCACTCTAGCGTAACAAAAAAGGAAAATAATGGACTATCGCAAATCACAAAGACAGGCATTTGTAGTGGAATAAACATTGGCAGTCTGTGTGTGTGACCCCTAGGACTCGCAGATTGATTTCTGAATTACTGGCTCGTGTTTAGATGTATTTTATTTATCTAATGGGTTGGGACAATTGTAAAATTCGTTATTATAACTAGAATCACTGGTTTCCTGGCAGCGATACAGCACTTGAACAGAGTAGACAAGTAATGGAAAATAGGAAAGACGCCCTCGTCGTTTTCCGGTGGGGGGGGGGGGGCCCTCGGACCTCGAAAACCCCCACGAATGCAAATCAGTAACGCACGTGGGCATAAAATTCACACGAAAAACGATACTTAATACGTTAAATTAATTGTTAATAAACACGTAAAACGTCGGTGGGTCTACCGGGATGTCATGGCTGAAAGCTGTCAAGAGTGATCGAACACACAACGGCAACAACAAGTTCTAAAAATAGCGAAAAATACAGTCGAAGTACACTCAATGTGGCACGATATCTACGTAGATACTGGGACAGGCGGGCTGTTATGTGCTAATCCGTGCGCCTGCGCAAGAGGGACGGGCATTTGCCGCGATGCACAATTATTACCACCACCACAATTTTTTGCGAACCAACGAACGATGAGGAACTTCTATGTCTCAGACCACAGGGACATGAAGTTCGTTTAAAATTGTAGACTGAAACCTAACCTCTGTGGGTCGTCCGGACCCCTACCACTGCTAGCGTGTACTGTTGCAGATGAGATCCGTCACAAAAACTGCAGATAAGGCAAAGAGGAGAACGCTAAGCTCTGAAGGAGTTAAGGAAAGGCCATAAATATATCAATACCTCAAAACTGTTCTGTCGAAGCGCTAAATCTATTCTGTGATATCAACAACTCCACCTGCAACTCGGCGAACAGTGAGGGAATCTCGCTCCACATTTGATGGTACGAGAAACGTATCTGGAGTCTCTTGAAATCTCACCGGTTTTTCTACGATGCTCTTTTTATTCAGCAACTATTATGAGGATGATCAAATCGAGGTGGTTGAGGTGGGTGGGGCATTCGGTGCATTTTTAGTTCTGACGCCTGAAGGGAAGACACCTCAGATGTAGATGACAGGGTAACATTAAACTGTATCTTAAGAAAAAAACGTAAGACGATTGGGATGGATTAAAGTGGGTCGGGTAAGAGACCAATGTCGGGCTTTTTTAACATGGTAGTGAACCTTCGGGTTTCGTAAAAGTTAATGTTCTTAACTAACCGAGAAAATACCAGCTTCTGAACGGCAAGGAGTTCGTTTTCAACTGGGGCCCTCTTAAATTGTACAGCGTAAAATGAATGGTGTAATGGGCAGGATTTGGTAGGAAGCGTCACAGCACGTGACTTGATGGAGTGAGGGTCACCGTCAACGGACGTCCGCAGTGACCACAAATGGACGTCGCAGTACGCAACTCGTGTTGCCGAATAGTTCACAAGAATATCGCACGGCAACGAGACGCAATCACTTCTTAGAATATGAGTAGCATGATTCCACTGAACCTTAACCTACGCATCACACATCTTCCTTTGTGGAAACCGCTTGCCGAGACTTGCAAGGAGCGGGGTGATACAGCCATGTTGGTTATCTGATGTTACGAGAAAAGAAGCGATGTCTGTCAGGCTGAGAGGGGGTGAAAATTCATGCCGCATAAGGGATACTAACGATCTTAGCTATCTGAGAGAGGGTAAAAATTGTGAGATGAGGGAATCAGCCTCCGCACTGAGGACGACAAAGAGGACGGAGGTACACAAGAGCATGGGAGATGTAACCCCAGACTCCCTGCTGAAACAGCCGAGGTGTCCTTGTCATCAGTGAGGTTGTGGGAGGGACGAGGAGGGAGGTTATAGGAATGAAAAGAGAGAGGGGAAATCATCCTCGATTATTCCGTGGAAAACCCTGCAGTAAAGAGATAGACGCAAAGAAGGGCGGCAGGGTGTTTGGGGGCG
This sequence comes from Zootermopsis nevadensis, assembly GCF_977971745.1. Lineage (NCBI taxonomy): Eukaryota > Metazoa > Arthropoda > Insecta > Blattodea > Termopsidae > Zootermopsis > Zootermopsis nevadensis. The sequence goes on from NW_028259157.1 coordinate 7,696,768, forward strand.
GAAACAGGGCGATCCTTCATGCCGTGCTGTTTTCCGTTATCTGGTTCCCTTGTAGTGGGTGACCTCACCCCATTTCCGTCACGTTGTTCCTACAAGGGAGGACACTGGTCTCCACAAATGTGACGTAATCACAAAGATGCAGTGGCTGCATGACTTATTACTAGAGGGTGTGTAGGTGTTTCCCACGGAGACAGACCCTGCAAATAATTGTTATCTACTCGTGGCACAAACTGTACATGCCCGTACAGTCCCAGCCAAATGAACTGCTACTTCACGAATTACTATATTTCGTACAGTACTATCGGCGACGATCTAACACCACGAAAGATCTCGGGTAAACGTCTCGGCCCGGAAACGGGACATTCTAGGTCAAGGTCTCCGTGGTTGTCTTCCTTCCCCAAAAGGCAAATGCTGTGACAGCATCTTAAATTAGACCACGACCACTTCCTTCCGCATGCCTTCAGGTCTTTATTTTATCGCGAGACGAGGTTCCGTACACTAACATCGATCGCTATGAGCCAACAGAGCTGTTCGTCCTACAATGCTCAGCCTCGTGACGAAAGAATGACCCTGTACAAAGACACACGACGCTTCGGAGTTTATAAAATCCCAAAAGAATCCGAAAGGTCGGCCTGGTGTTCGAAACTCATTATTTCCACATATAAATTTCTAACGGGCTCACAAAAAGCTTATACTACGGACCAATCACGGAAGAAGCAAGTTCCAAGTGGGATTCATAGGCGATGATAGAGAGTGCAGTAAACCTGCAAAAGCTTTTGAGCAGGACAAATAGGAACGGAAAACAGCACAGTGGAGATAAATAAATAAATAAATAAATAAACACAGTGTGTTTTGTAATAAAAGCAACAACAAACTAAGCAGCGAAATAACTTGCAAATCAAAACAACCGAATAATGAAATCGCTAACCCAAAAATCATATACTCTGAGCCCACTGGTTTATAGATATCAGCAGAAGGAGGTCAAAATCTGAATTAATGGCAGAACAGAATTTAATATTCTAGCAACATCTCGCATCGCTATCGCAAATACGTAATCGTTACATTACACACAGGCCTTTCTGTATCCGGTAATATTTAAACGTTTGCACATGCATGTTGACTATCTTCTGGGATGTTGCGCCGTATAGACTGACAGAAGTTTACCGACGTTTCAGAGGAGTTCGCTGTGTCCATCATAGAGCTACATAAACTTCTTGGCCGCCGTGAGAACCTGAAACCTCGCAAATTAATTTGTATTTTCATGTGCTGAAGAAATGAGACAGGCGCACGCACATTATACAGTCTATTTCGGCCAATCGCAGCTCCCCCTTCCTTTTATTACAGATATCATAACTCAAGGAGTTTCGATTTGTTGCGCGCGTCTCACGCCGAAGCTTATCGGCTTATCACACACTCAATTTCTTTCGACACAAGGCACGCGCAATGTTGGTATTGTCTTTCCAATACGCCTTCTCGTTACTGAAATAAGGGAGACTGTAATCCTTTTTCTTCCCAATCCACGAACATTCATTCCACCACCCACGCCTCGCACAGGCCTTAACAAGGGACACAAAACAGACGACTCTATTCTCTTTGGATATCTCATTGCATTCGGAGCAGATAACGACATGGCAAGCCAGACCACGTTATAAGACGGGATAATGAGCTCCAGCGTGGACTCCTTCGCATAGGGCTATATAATCCACTAAAACTACTTTTCTTGCACTCTGGCTATAACGTGTTGTAATAGCCGCTTAAGCGAAAATGTCTGTCTCGACCGTGGACGAGACAAGGGATCTTCACGTCAAGAGACTATTCAAGTGGTTAATAGTTACGACTATTGTACATTTTGAATGAGCGTACTGGGTTTGACGAAGCATAATAATTCTCGTATTCCGTTCACATAATAGTTCAGAATGTTCCTAACGACTTCTTCTCACAATGCGATCTTCAAGAGAACTGACATACAGCCTTTTTGACGTAGGTCATATTAGTAAAGTTATATTAATGAGCTTGTACAGACTAGGACCTTAGAGCTGTCCTGACTCTCAAATACCTCTGAAACAATGAATCCTTTACACATTTAGCAGAACTACCTGCAAAGTTGGGCAATCAATCATAAGACAGGGCAAATACAAGGTGAAAAAAGCTAATAAACTGTCCTGATCCGAAAGACGTTTGAGCCCAATTTCGCAATTTTAAACCTTTTGAAGCATGGCGTTCATCTACAGAGTATTCAAAATCCAGCTCCTTCGTCAAAGCAAACAACGCGCCTCGCTTACAAACATGAATTGATTAATCTTGTTTAGGAAAATAGTTACTAACTACTTTGAAAGAAAGAAAGAAAGAAAGAAAGAAAGAAAAAACAAGGCTCAAAAACTCCATGAGCTCATGTAAAATTAAAAGATTTAGGATTTTAGGTTGTCATGGCGACGCGATTACGTCTTCTAAGTTTTCGCGTCGCGTAGTATTTTGGCCGAGTACCAATGTTTCGGAAAACGTAAATGGTAAAGTGATCATTCTTAGGGAGGGTCCAGTGGCGGGATCTTGTAACGCGGTAATAAACCATCTGGTTCCACAAAAGACGGAAATTTCCAGACTAGCTGACAGAACAGTGGCTTCTCAATGACTCCGCTCCATGTAGCACATATTCAAAAATACAACGGACCGACCGTCAACTATTTATATTACATAATCAAGTGAGTGGCATAAAACATCAATTCCGCAGTGACCACCAGCCTGTGGTTTGCCTGTTGAAAACAGAACTCCTTTGTGAGCATCACCGGGGAACGAGAATGCCTCACCGGCGACTGGAACAAAACACATTCCTGAGCGATGTTTATTCTCAAACACTGCTGGGCGTTTTCAACAATAAACGCAATTTTGCGGATAACAACCGTCTGGGGCAATGTGCCGTGTAGTCTCTCAGCAGTTGACCGACGTTTCGGAGATGCTCGCTCATATTGATGATACAAGCACTTCTAAAACGTCAGCTAATTTCGACGAGACTACAAGGCGAAATGTCCTGGAAGGCTGTCATCTACATACTCGCCACCTTGAGAACCTGAAATCTCAAACGTAATTATGCTAATAATAGACCTGAATTACACATAAACAGCAGGTGTTAAATCTACAGAACAATGATAACTTAACATGACGTATAAGTGCTGAGAAATGCCATAGATACAGAAACTCAGGCCATGTTAAAATTACCTACGTTTTGAAAAAATCTTGCAGTCTCCACAATTAACGCAGACAGCCATGAAAATCTCAAATCGCACTGACAAATATTTAATTTTCTCCAGAGTTACCAGGAAGTAACTGTTTACTTTTACATCTCTTCAGTAACGGGATTATCACACTTTCAAGGCTGCAAGCAATAGAACGATACATAACTATGTAGACCCGAGTTCTAGAACAGTCTTGTCGGAACTGGGGTATTGCTGTAGATGTAAATTAATTAGTAGGGACTTGGAACGAGGATAACACAAGGCCGTCCAAACACCTCGGAGCAATATCAAAGTTTGAACAGGTTAGAACCAACAGGTGATAACGTAATCCCATTTATGTCTGTAATATTACAATGCTTATTATACAAGGTTTACTCAGCAATCATAAGCTTACACATGTACATATTACTCTGTATTTAAAAACAATTTTAAGTACTTATGCACCGTATTTTAACATTCACCAGAGAAGAATTTACCTTTTAAATTTTAAAAGAATTTATTATACCAAAAAATCTATATCAACAAATCAAACCGTTATATTAACGACAAAACTGAACATAATTTACTCTGTGCAATTAGAAACTTAATCTCAGAAGCTTCATAATTATAGTCATAAAAATTAACAGACCTAGGAGCAGTTGTGAAACCTCTGTTGGGTGAATTAACGAAACCCGTGTGTCTACATTCTTTAGCTATAGGCTGATGGGTACCGGGTTATTTAACGACACTATTTCAGCAGAAATATCTTAAACGAGCAGTAAGTAGACAGATGTTCTTTTTCGGAAGTACGACAAGAAATTCTCAGACCTTTATGGAACCCTAAGGCTCACAGCCATTTGGGGGGGGTGGGGGGGGTGTCAACGGTCCCAATCCTAAGCCAGACGAATCTTATTATTTATTTTGTGTTCTGTCTGACGACAGGTCCATATGAACAGGATCCTTCCATCCTTTTCTCGGACTGGGACCTGTTCATATACGTTCTTGGCAGATGATCCAGAAGTGGTTTGCCATTGCCTTCTTCTGTGTGTGAATGGAGTAATTGTTGGGATGCCACGGAGAAACCGGGGAAGCCCCCGGAGGAAAACTACGTGTTGCCTATATAAAACATATATTCTTGTTTTCCTAATAAACATTTTAATATTAACCTCCCATCCTCTGAACCAAAATCTCGCATGCATTTCACACCTCATGCGCGCTGCATACCTTACCCAACAATCATAATATCAGCTGAAGGGTACAAACTACGAGCTCCACATTATGCATTTGTCTTCAGCCCCCAGTTACTCGAGGCCTTTTACGTACAAATGTTTTCCAAAGCGCCCTGTTCTCATACTCCTCTAAATGCGTTCTATCAACATAAGAGATCAGATTTCATACACGTACAGGAAAAATACACAAAATTTTAGTTCTAATCTTTCGACAGCAGGCCGGAAAATAAAACATTCTGAACTGCACGCACTTAACACCAGATCTGGTTATTATTCCCACGTGTAAATTTTTCTGGTTTCACACAGGAAGCGGAAAAACGTTCGCAAATACGTGCCCGAAATAACAGCGACTGTTCTATCCGGACCGCATCGAAATCTACAAAAATTCCTGGCCCATCGTAGTTGAGACTCTGTTGGCAAAACGAGACCCCAGGTGTGACAGTCAGATTTTGGGTAGATAATACCGCGCCACAGAGGTTTTTCTAGGATGAATTTCATCCTTCCACTGTCCCTACTCTCATGGACCGTCTACATACAGTGCAACTTTCGCACTTGAGTTCCACAAATGGCCGCTGGGATTTGGAACTTCGCAGAAATTGCAGTCATGCAGAACTTCTGCACAACCACTCGAGTATCAGTCCACTATTACATCCGACTTCGAGCAAAGTATTCTTTCTTCCTTCCTTCCTTCTTTCCACTTTCACCTCTTTCTTTCTTTCTTTAATTCTCTCTATCCTTTCACAATTTTCTCGTCTGGTACATTATTCTTGCCCAACTCCGTGTATTTTTCTCTTCGTTGGTTTCACTGTTCCTCTGTATGTTTGTTTAATATTCTTCCATTATTTTTCTCTCTTCCGTCCCTCATTCCTTTCTTCGGCTCTCATACTTATTACATTTATCACAGCGTCCCTCTCTCTAATACAGAGACTTGCAGTGAGGTTTTGATACTTTTGTTGCAACAAATTCTAAAAAATACTCGGAATCAGCCTGGAGTGAGTTACGCTACGCACCCCATCATTTGCGACTTAGTACGTCTACCAAGGCGTCATTTCATTAAGTTTATAACTACTTTGTAGAACATAATCGAAACTACAGTTTGCCGTCTAACTGCCTCGGGATAGGCCTATATTAAATTTTCCATTGCCAGCAACATTATCCTTTATAAAACGTTATATTTTTAATAATTTTTGTGTCAAGTCTTTTTCGCTTGCCTGTTGCTATTATCCTCGGATTCTGATACCCAAGTGTATCTGAGCGAGCTAATGTTTACTAAACAGCGCGCTAAAAAGTGATGTTTTCAAAGGCTTGTTCTGACGCACTGTGGTCGTAAAACGTACAGCTGTTAGTTCGTCACTGTCCGATATATATATATATATTTTGCACTGAAGGAACAAAACAGGCTACAATGAAATCTACTGATTCATCCCGCAACATTTAAACGGAAACAAGACTAATTTGTTGCTGAAACATCTGTTTTCGACTACCTATTACCGCCCGGAACTTTAATAACAATAAACACTGTCTTCTAAGAAAAAGTTCTAGACTACTTTCACACTTCTGTTCCCTCATTCCAAACCTTAACCCCCCCCCCCCCCCCCGTACTCACGGAATTCTCGGGTTCCTTTCTGTAATAGAAGGAATTGGGAAGGAAATAACTATCGATTTTACGAAAGAGCTTCCAAAGCATTTGCTTGTATAAACACCGAATGACAGCCTCAGGCATGTTGATCTAGCAGATCGAATGCCTCGCTGTGCTAATTAATTAATCTGTTAGTTATTTATCGACACTGTTTCAACTTCAGAAGTTATACACCGTAGAAATCTCTTTTCACATAAAAGACAGAACAGGCAAGAGCATGTCCCGTGTGGATCGTGGCCTACTTAACTCGTGTGGGAAAACTTTAGAAGCTAACCCGACCGAATTTTCAATAGAATAACTACCGTATATTAATACCATTCCCAAAACTGAAAAAGTTTATAACAATTCAAGTTAATTCCATTTTGCCAACAGTAAAATCATGTAACAGCCTAATTTGACTGTTGATAAAACGGAGCGTTTCGACAAGGCAAGTCGGATAATCGTATGTCTAGTTGGGTATACACAACGCATTCACTGCACATCTTGACTCAATTGCCAGCATCCATTGCATTAATTAAGAAGATGAACACGGACCACTGACCTATTTTCTTCCTGCGCTGATAACTGTGGGGAATATCCAGTGATGTATACCAGTGGACTATTCGATCACTTACCTGGAAAAAGAAAATAGAAAGTGTCACTGTTAGATATCCAAATCGTACATTATAGAAACTGTGAAGAACAGTGTAGCACCAAGTATGGCATGTCCTTTCAAAAAAGGACTTCTCTGTCTGGGCGCAAAGAAACCTCTCGGTAGATTTAGCTCACTAACTACGGCATTCCGAGATGTTAATTTATAAGGTGTATAAACATGAGACTAAATAAAAGAATGGCGTGTCTTTGCACTAAAAATCTTTGTTTGGAAGGTCTAACGCACTTTATTTACATTAATAAGAATTCTTCTACTGATCTTCATTTAATTTTCATTGATATTTTAAGTTTAATCTATTACAAACAAGTTACAAATTACAAATAATGTTCTGTAAAAATATTTGCAAAATTTATTCAACTGACTAAAAATGGGATTGTATTAAACTTCCAGTGTTGATAATAACGAAGTTCTCAAAACTTCTATCTGCGGCCCACTAAAAAAAACACTTCCGCCTGTCTTCCAGATCAACAATTAATTTCATTTCTCCACTGTTTTAGAAAACTGTAATTAAATTGAGACGAATGCACAGGAAATTACAGAAGCCACGACAAATCGTCTACGGGAGGTGCTCGGTTCGAACACGAACAATGCCTGTTACTGATAACAATGTTGGGGAACATTCAAGTTCATAGCCTGAATCTGCAGTAGTGTAACGGAGTCTTGGTTCGTCATTTTGTGGATAACAATGTTTATGTGGTGGGTGGTAGAATGGACGCCGCGAATGAGATGCCCATGTCCGATTGTAGCGACTGAAGTACCCGAGTGTCATTATACCTTCCCGGCGAAATGACTGGCATATTTATGCGTCACGATTATGAAACTGATTGGATGACTAGCATGTCAGTGTGTCTCAAACGATGAATGATTACTGGGCATGTGCGTGCCAAAGAATGATAACCGAATGCCAGTATTTTTGGACATTCTTGCTGTGGCTGCTGACTAAAACGATTTTCAGTCTTTGTGACAGATACACCAGTCGGATGAAGTTCGCTATCTTATGCCTGGGCCAAGTCATCGGAATTCCGGGACACTTCCAGTTCGGCGATCCTGGCCACAACGACTGTACACACAGCAAGAATAGGACACTACTATACTGCAGAATCATGTATCACCGAACAATATTCCCTGCAATGCCATCCAGTTCTAGCGTTGCACCAACTTGAGGGTGAAATCTGATTCCTAAGTTTCCTCGAGGGACTAAGTGTTCCGAACTGTGAAGTGTCATGTACTGACTGACCACTCCTCACATCACTAACCAACCAACCAACCACTAAGGCCATCAGAATATCAGGTCCATCACTTCAACACAAGAGCTATTCAACTACTGCGTATATAACGGGGAACGAACCAATAAATTGGGGTTTGTTACACAAAATACACGTAGAAATAACACCTTTAAGTAAGAAACACGATTTCAATAGTTACTTTATTGATAAAAGCCATCTTTTGAAACGACACTTGGGCAGGTGGGGTGTTGACATAGGCTTCTTACAGAAAGAGAATAATTGTAATAAATTCAGTAAAAAAACATTTCGTTAAAATATTCTTTTACTGTCAAGTAAAATTATCATATTATTAAACCCAGTCATAGTTACATAGCCCACGTAAATAATCTAACCTGGAAAGTGTTATTTACAAATAAAATCAACTGTCTTGCCGAAAACGTCATTTCTGGATTCTCAGCGACAGCTTGCCAATACACGCATCCCTTCATGCCACAAAGCAGTTGTTGAGGCTTCTCGAGTCTTAAATATATTTTCTCAGATGCTGAGGCTAAAAAGCGGAAACTGGCAGACGCATCATACCTGACAAACTGGAACACGTGTATAAGGAATCGGTTGTGGCATATTTTAATGGAAAACGTGGAAGCTCCAAACAGGACAGCAGATATAGAACCCAGGAACTCCCTAAAACGACACGTAACCTGTCACCATTCCATCGCAGTACCACGAGGAAGTGCCTGGGAGGGGCTGATCAACTGGTCTCCCCATTATAAAACACTATCGAATCGTGCGCGACAATTGTGAGTATATGGAGAAGTATATAAACTACAGAATTGCCCAAAATGTACAGAGTTAATGCTTTATTTCACATGAGTGATGAGGCGTAAACATCTCATTCAAATCAGCATCTCGAGCAATTACGATGCCTTCAAATGCGTTTGTCCTTAGCTCAAAATGATATTTTCCAACCTCGTCCCAAAATGACACGACACTTTGAAGCCTGCCTCGCGAAATTTCTTGACGGGGTTTAAAACCGTGTACCTGTCCGGTCCAACTCTGACGTCGAACTTTACCTGGAAAGCTATTCAGAGCTTTTCTACGCTTTCAGACGATCGAATGTGCTCTTCGATTACGAATATTTACTGCGCTATACTGCAGACCGCCGTTTCTCGATATCTAGAAAATCTAATCAAAAAACTAAAATGGCGTGTCTCAGCAAAGTTTCTTCAAAATAACAATCACTCGTTGCGGAGAAAAATCAGTTTAAACTTGGTAGGCACATTTATGACACCTGTATAGGCGTTGATACTGAATCGAAGAAGAAAATCTAACGTAAAACAAAACTATTCGCCTCAAATTATTCCTCCCTTCTTACGAAACACTTTTTTGTCGTCTACTCTCTCAGTCTTTTCCTTCTTTTCGAATGGACGGGGGGGGGGGGGGGGGGGGGGGGGCTGCATTCGTTATTGGGTTAAACAAAGGGTTTTGTAGCGATCGGATTTTCAGTAGACTCCCGTTTCATTCCTGTCTCTGTATAAAGAATCGATAGTTGTCTGTGTTATCTCCTTTGTGGTTCTTGACATGTTTTATTATGTTGTGAATAAATAAAAACGCTGTAAAGAATGAAACACTGGAGATTTCTTGAAAGTCGAACTTTGGCATACATTTATTCCTTCAAGCTTCAAAAACTTTTATTCTCTTTATACGTGAGACAAGGCTAATGAAATATGTTTCACTTCAAAAACCATACGTGTATGTATAGCGTTACTGCAGTAGGATGTTCAATGATTACCAACTCTGCGATCTATAAGCTACAGATCATGTACAAATTTAGTATAGAAATCAATGTAGTTATGAACAGCTACCCGATTTTATGGTTCAAGCTTATGGGGGCAACAAAAGAACGAACCTGCATATTACCGACGCTGCATGTTAGGCTTCACTAAAGTGATCTAGCTAGTTAGTCTGTTTACACAGGCATAATTCAATCTACGAGCTTCTGTAACTAACAATTAAAGAGATTACATATCTGTCGATTACTGCCTTCAAGGTAGACTAGTTTCATATGCCCAGCACATGCATTTTACCCCTCAGTTTGACCACTGCAGACGTGACTGGGATCAATTTAAGGTACTGAATACATCACACGATTTCGTACGATGCGACTGGAATTCTTACTTTTCTACTACGGTTACAGGAAACGCGAGAAACCAATTCTGACCTCACTAACGTCACTGGAAAGCAGCAAACTCATAAGATGCCTATTTTATAGGTAGAATTCGAGGTTCTCAGGGCGGTGATTACGAAGACGACAGTTTTATGTGAGTTGTATCGCCATGCAGTCTAGTAGACGTTTACCAGCGGTTCTGAGGTCCTTGCTGCCTCCATCATCAAGGCTGTACGGAACCCAGAAGACAGCCATTGTTTCCTATTTCACCTAATGAATACCATTCTATGAACATGCATTCATTTAATGACGCTTTGTCGTCGTCATCATCAAACAGCGATAAATGGGAAGACTGTTGATGATGAAATGGAAAGGGTGAAAGACATGGTCTTCCGCTATTTTAAGTAACATCCAGTAATAAGGCCTATCTCGAGTATTTGAGGACAAGAAGTCTCTTTAATTTATTTTTGGCTTATTTAACACCGTTAGTAGTTCGGACTATAAATATAAGACATTGTATAACAAGATAATTAATCAGTAATCGGAAATTATACGGAAGAAAGCAGCCGTCGTCTAATTTAAAGTAAGAGATACTAAGGTTCTCACGGCTACGAGTACGAAGATGAATCACTTCTGTGATGCTGTGCTACGTAGTCTGGTAGAAATCAACTAAAGTATCAAAAGTGGTCTCCATCATCATCGCCCTCGTGATGGACGCAGTAAGCACATCTGAAACGTCGGTCAGTTTCCAGAATTTCATGGGCGTCATCTCATCCGCCAATGATCTCCTTAGTTAATTCCTCTGTAAGGGTTGACAGAAACAGAACCGCCTGTCTCCGGGTCGTTACTTGAACGCGGGACAATCTGGATACGAAGCAGGAATGTAAGCGACCAAGTACGGCGATGGTGAAACACCTCATGCTAGTTGAGTTCAAACATTGCGTGTTATGCACATGGCAGTCTGTTAAACGTTCAACAGCTATCATACTGCACAAACCCCAGTCACGTAACGTGCTCTGTCGAAGTTATTAATGTGATGGCGGCGGCAGAACGTGAGCAAAGCGATGTTCAGCAAACTGAATGACATCAGAACATGGCCGTCTGCAGCAGGCTGGCTACATCACTAATAAACAGGCGTCATGGTGCGTCATAATTGTTACGTCCAAGAAACTGATCCTCTGTCAGACATTCTGCGCCACTGAGTTATTTTCTTGTTCCTCCCCTAGACGCTAGCACAGCGAGCCCACAGCAAACTGCATCTCAGTCGCAGCACATGAGGTTATAACGGCGCTGTCTTCTGGGTTATTGCGCTGTGTAGTCTGGTCGATAGTTACCAACGTTTCAGATTCATCGCCCTGATGACGGAGGCAGTATGACCTCTGAAACGTTGGTAAACATCGACGAGATTACACAGCGTAACAACCCAGAAGACAGAAATCTTCATCGTCCTGATGACGGAGGCAGTATGACCTCTGAAACGTTGGTTAACACCTACCAGACTACACAGCGCAACAACCCAGAAGACAGAAATCTTCACACTTATCGCCCTGATGATGGAGGCAGTATGACATCTGAAACGTTGGTAAATATCGACCAGACTACACAGCGCAACAACCCAGAAGACAGAAAATCTTCATACTAGGAATCGCCCTGATGACGGAGGCAGTATGACCTCTGAAACGTTGGTTAACATCGACCAGACTACACAGCGCAACAACCCAGAAGACAGAAATCTTCGAGAGACTATTAGTTTTTCTCCATTCGTTATTTTTTTTTTTAACGTACAAGAGTATCTTAATTTCAGCTGTCTGGAAGGCAGTCCTTATAACAGTGTTGCAGCGTAATTACTCTGCATAACTCAGTAAAGGCGCCTCGATCTTGTCTAATTTTAGAACCAACCTTCCCTGGAAATACAAAATAACACTTCTGGATGCTTGACGTATGTTCGTCATCAATGTCCCTCTCCCCCTATTTAATCTCAGTTTGTAATTACCGGTGATTGGCGGAAACAGAAAGTCAGGCAGCCCCCCCTTATCCTCCGACAGCCCTCCGCCAATCTCTTGTCGAAATTTAGGGCGTCACTCAGCGGACGGTCGAAGTAGCAAGCAGTCTGGAGCCCTGACAGGCAGTCGAGTTGAAGTTTTCTGGCAACAGCACGAAATTGATGGCAGTGTGACAGCTTATCAGCACTGACACGGTTTGGTGCAAAAAGTACCAAAATCCACTCTGGAGTCAACTGCATGTCCAGCAATTTCGTTAAAATGACCCTAGTTCGTGCTTCAATTTAAATATTCAGACAATTAATTTGCGTTCAGCAATTTCATTACAGCAGAGAAACTCGTCTCCTAATATTCTGGGTGCATTGTACATACATCGCAAGAAGAAATATTTTATTTTCGACTACTCGACAATGCCATCACAAATGTACATCTTAGACCTGAGGATGACAGCCTTATGGGATGTTACACCGAGTGGTCACGTAAAAACTGATCAACGTTGCAGGGATGTGCACTGCCTCTATCATCGCTGGCAGTATACACCTCTGAAACGTCGGTCAAATTTCAACCAAATATACATTGTAACAGCCCAAAAGGCTGTCCACCATACTCGCCACCGTCATCTCAGGCTCATAACTCCAAGTACGTAGCCTGGAATTACAAATAATAAATATGAAGGAACAGGCCGTGATCTATGGAAAGGTATCGCTCTAAAATTTGACCAAAGGGTCTGAAACGCCTGCCAGTACAGTCGACCTTCGGGCCCAGATTCGCAGCCGACACAAAGATGTAGTGTTATCCATTAAGACACTGCAGAAAATCATATGAGATGAGGTAAAGCTTGATAATTAACTCAGAAATTTTACTGCACTGTAACTATGCATATTACAGACATGCCTGTACGATGTAATTTTACGCGATGCTACTGAAGTTCTGTTACAAATTGGCCTTATCTGTAAACTACGACTCCAAACCCAGACAGTAACATGAAGTGGTCCTCTAGTACTAGGAAGAATATGTTTCAGACTCAACAGCAGCTACTGTTCGCGACAATTTGTCTTCAACTCACAACAATCTTACACTGATTGATTCTAACAAATTGTAAAGTATTCAAAGAAGACATAAAAATGGTTTAAATTGTGCAAACTTTAGAACACTTTATTCCAGGCGACGACATCTCGATCCTTTGTTTCTTATTAACGTTTTAAGAGTAAGATAAGTTTCCGTTCTATCATAGACACTGCTGGTATTCGTGTGTCTACAAGGCAAATACAATTTTCTACTTTTAGCGGAGGCATAAATATTTGTTTGCTTCTGTGAAACAAAACAGAATCTAATACTTAACCATTCGCCAAAGAATAAAATGAGTGTGCATTAAAACGGCAGAGTCTTATAAGAATGTTAAGTACTGCGTTAAAACTAAAGCTTTCCCAGAAAGCAATATGCGTAGTACATATTTCTCGTCGCTTTGACATCACGACTATAAAAACTTCACTGCATGAATTTAATCTTAAGTCCTACTTTAGCATTAATTTATTTCCTTGCCATACTTGTGTTATCCAGTTTAACAGGAAGCTTTAGGAAGTAAATCTTAACAATAAAACAAAAGTGAAATACAACTTTAAAAAAACACAATGCACTGGCTTCTGCCAGAAATTATTAATTACAGTATAATTCAACGAGAAAGTAGATATAACCTACTACACCTCTTAAAATATTCCAGATCCATGAACGTATATTATAACATTAAACACGTATTTGCATAAATAGGATGATTAAAATTAGGGACAATGGAATATTAATACTATTTTGCTCAGATACAGCGAAACCTATTTAAAAGCATATTTAAATAATTGAATGCATATATGCCCTAACCACAAAAGCGATATTTCACAGCAGATTTCACGTAACTATCGCTGCAATGAAAACAACACCCGAGTGCGTGCTTTTCATGTTTATTAAATTATTATTTTAAAAGAACTGTACAGACGGACTTGGACCTGAGGTAAATTTACCCAGAAAGTTTTCAACAACTGAGAAACAATACAAACCTCTGAAGCCAAAGCTAGCAGAAATTGTATTTAAACATTTAGTCCCTTAATAAAAAAATAAAACAACGCAGGTAAATGCAAGCGTTTCGTAGAAAAATTCTGCAATCATTTTCAAGACTGAAGTTGAATGAAGACGGCCCGAGCAGACTCTTCGGTAGATGTCAAAGTTTCGTAGAAACATACTGTATTATCTTCAGGGCTTTCTCCCAAACGATGGCATCTACTGACGAGTCTACACGGCACCAAAACTCAAAACATCATCTTAAACATCATCGGGTCTCAGCAGATTTCAATCCGAACAGACATTACGACCATCAGTTAATTCTATTCTCAATAACGATTACCATCATATTCAGGTCTCAATTACAGATATAAATTTGTGAAGAAAAAGTGTCGTTAAATGCCTAATATTCGACCAGTCAAAGCGTTCCATACGAAGGTAATAAAATTTGCTGATGGAAGACAAGGGAAAATGCTGCAACAGCGAGTCATGAAAATTCCAACCATGAGTTGCTTCTCCTTCCAATTCCTGTTCTTTATAGGGAGACACTTTCATGGAGCTGGCAACACTTGTCAAACTCACGCACGTCATGAGCCCGGATGAATGCAGGGAAAAACACTTCGATCTTCTGCGAGTAAAGTGAAGCCCCTGTTAACGAACACGACTGTCTTCTGGGATGTTTCCCCGTGAAGCCTGGCAGAATCTACCGACGTTTCAGAGATACTTGCTGCCTCCATCACCATCGTCCTTCCTTAGCAAATACAACTGGAAGGGATGGGAAGGTAAGACAAAGCTGAAGATTTCTGTCTTCTGGGTTGTTGCGCTGTGTAGTCTGGTCGATGTTAACCAACGTTTCAGAGGTCATACTGCCTCCGTCATCAGGGCGATGAGTATGAAGATTTCTGTCTTCTGGGTTGTTGCGCTGTGTAGTCTGGTCGATGTTAACCAACGTTTCGGAGGTCATACTGCCTCCGTCATCAGGGCGATGAGTATGAAGATTTCTGTCTTCTGGGTTGTTGCGCTGTGTAGTCTGGTCTATATTTACCAACGTTTCAGAGGTCATACTGCCTCCGTCATCAGGACGATGAAGATTTCTGTCTTCTGGGTTGTTGCGCTGTGTAGTCTAGTCGATGTTTACCAATGTTTCATCGCCCTGATGACGGAGGCAGTATGACCTCTGAAACGTTGGTTAACATCGACCAGACTACACAGCGCAACAAGCCAGAAGACAGAAATCTTCATACTCACCGCTGTGAAAACCTCAAGTCTTACATAAGACAAAGCTACCCTGAGCTTAAGCACAACGCCATGAATATGATGCAGAAGCAGAAACAAATTAATTGAGTCACGTACGGGTGTACTAAATAGGGTTTACATCTCCCGCTAAAACTGTCATTGTCGGATATGACGTCATAATTGTGCCGTAAAGGTAATGCACGTCTTACAGTAAATATATATATATATATATATATATATATATATATATATATATATATATATATATAGAACAAATTGGCTTCCCAGTGAAGTGTCCACGGCTGGATCGTGTCCTGGCGTACATGCTTATTCTTGAAGTTACTGCATCACATTGCGTTGACGTACCTAATGTACAGGATGTCTACAATGAAACGCCCTGATTTTGGAGAGTTTTAAAAAATAGGCAAACGTTTTTTTTCAGTTCTTAAGGGTCTCCTGCGTGCTACAGGAGTTCAAATTCCCGCCTAAATTGTTAGGGTACCTCACGGGTCACCGTTGGGGCGCTGTTGTATGACTAACCAATCTGACAATGTTCAATGCAAGATATATAAATTTTATTTGTGGTTTATTTAACGACGCTGCTATTAAATGAGAATACAGCATCGAATGGTGAGATGGTCATGAATTGTAAGCGATGCGGAAGGAATAGTGGCCTAGTTTGAGGATCTCTCCTGGAGGAACCGAGTAAAACCACGAAAAAGACAGAACAGCAAGTTTCTGGGTCGAGGTTTGAAGTAGGGACATCCAAAATATGATATTGGTGTGATAACCACGTAGTTTTCCTCAGTCATTCACAAGCGGAAATGAACTTAAATTAATCGCGTCTTTGATAAGTGCCGCACAGCGTAATTTGAATAACGTTTCCACAAGCCTGGCAGAATAATAACTGAACACGGAAATAAACACAAACGGGATTTGCAATGGAGATTCTTGATTACAGCCACGTACGACTGCCTGCAATTTCAATAGAGTCTAGCTACAAAACAAACAGAACAAAGTTCCTATGCAAAAATAAATTAAAAGCATTGAATATGAGCCCCATATATAATTGTGTCTAAGCCTTTTGTTCAGAGTCCAATTCTTGAAACACAATTCACCACCAAGATCGGTTTTATATACCGACTGAAACTCTCGAAAGCCAAAGCTTTCGATTCGTTGTTGTAGGTCAATGGGCATTTCTGCACACGACTCCACGAAGACTACAAAATGTGATTTATTGTATTATTTCCACAAAAACAATGGTTTTCAAACATACTGCATTCACAGAAAAAGGTGGCCGTTTGAGATGAAAGAAGGAGAGGCGGCGGCGGGGGAGGAGGGAAGGGGGGTGGGGTGTTTCGCTGATTGCAATCCGGTACTCGTTGTTTAGGCCACGGGGACGTCGTCTCCCGGAAACGGGAGGAATTTAATTAGGGCGAGAATTGTGCAATACCAACCAGGCAGTCGCGAGAGGTTGATACGGGTCAACATTATTCTCGAGATATCCCAAAAGGGAAATAGGAATTGGGGAGGTGCTGGTATCCGAATTCTTTTTTCATGCAAATTGCTGCATCCTTTTGTCGATGCTGCTGGCAGAAGTGTTGTACAGGACGAGATTCTAAACGAAAGGAAAAGATAGAATTCAAAACGGGGGGCGAGGGGGTTAGGAGAAGCTCCTATAAACAAGAATAGACGAGAACAGAGACCTGTCTTAAACTGCCACTGAAAGATTAATGTGGGAAAAAATGACTTTTCAACCTTTATTTTGGTTTTCTGGGTTGCAACGCCTTACGAACTTGTGGGAAGATATTATTTTGGAGGAAGGAACATACTGCTTTCGTCTTCAGGGCTTTCAGCAAAGTCCATTAAAATAACAAATGTTTACTTATTTGCATCATGGTATGACCTCCATCTGCAATCTTGAGTCGGCCATGACTTCTTAACAAACTAACAAATTAACTACCTAAATTGTGTGCAGATGGGGGCAGTATGTTCCTCCGAAACGTAGGTACCTACCTGTAAGTCCACACGATGTCACAACAATCAATACGTTAATCAGTGTGTGAGAACCTCGAATCACAATAGAGCAAGGCCATTCTTCAGAAGCTAATAATCGCTCAGCCAATAAAATTTCCCGCCTGTTATAGAACCCGAAGGTTATTTCCGTGTTCACAAAAGCCCGCCAATTACCTGTCCTGGCCCCGAACGTGAAGGTCCACACAAGTGTTCACAAGCTTCCGCCTGTGAACAAAGTCCTGGGCCACGTTAACACGTCAAAAAAGCTAAAAACTTATTCCTGCGCGTCCACCAAGAGTCTTCTATTCAAGATGTTACATTTAAAATGTTGAACATGGTCCTGTACGTCTCCTTATGCATGCTACATAACTCTTCCATCTATTCCTCCTCTAATTGTTCACCCTCGTATTTGAGTAGGTGGTAAAGATGAGAAGACGTCCCAGGTACTTAATTATGCACCAAGAGAAGAAGGAGGAGAAGGAGAAGAAGAAGAAGAAACAGGGAGTGAAGGTACAGCTCCACGCATTCTTAATCTGGATACCGCCTAAAAGAACAAAAATTAAATTCTCCCAACAACTTTTACTCCAGATCGCCGTCAATACAAATTTTAAATAAAATGTACACAGTAGTTGCATAGTTCGGAGGTAAAGCAAATGAATGCCAATGACTCTGTGCACTTTAAAGAAAGTGCGCGAGAATAAAGTCACGCCCGTGCTGTGTAATTCATTTTCGGAACAAACATTTGTGCCTTAAACTAAAAATAAGGGATCTTTTCTCTTCTTCGTGAATTATTACGACTCGAATCCAAGTAAATATTTTTTTTTGAGCCGGGATGGCTCAGTCAGTATAGTGACTAGCTACGAGCTGGACGGCCGGGGTTCGATCCCCGACGGGGGCAGAGGATTTTTCCTCTAGCCTCTGTAGCCCACCCAGACTCCACTACAATGGGTATCGGGGTCTTTTCCCGGGGGTAAAGCCGGCCGGGGCGTAATGCTGACCATTCACCCCCATCTAGTGCCGAGGTCAAGAAATAGAGGAGCTATACCTCCACTCACCCCAAGCGCCTTTACGGCACGTAGTGGGACAAACTTTACTTTTACTTTACGTTTATATATATTTAAAAGTCTGGTCTGGAAGAACAAAGAAGTTTCTGAAGAAGCGGCAACTATTTATTCCTGTCACTTCACACATGAAACACTTCAGTAGCAAGTCCATTATCAGGATAACTCGCTTTCCCGGCCAGTGAATATATTCAAACGCCGCCTTACCAAAATAATCACAATCTAATTCTTCTTCCAACCCCCAAAAGCAGCGTAACATTTTTTTTCTTGAGAAAAAGACCAAAGTCTGACGTAAACTGCTTTTGATAAGGTCCTCCTCCGCGTTGCTTTACAAGACTCGGCGAAACTTTGCATACGAACTGTAAACATCGTACGTTGCTTGGGGGAAGAATTCCGCCGCAAGATAAAAACGGAAACTGCCTTCTGAGAAGTGACGAAAACACATCTGCAACACACACAGCCCTACAGTAACTTATAAGGCGTATGGGATAATCGAATACACCGTGACAAACCATAACGACTAATGGAGTTTCGAACAAAATTCACTCCTTGCCTCACGTGTCGTCTTTCAGTAACATGAGAGAAAGAAGTACTTCTGATGTTTGTGTGTAACACGCACGGCCTGTTACATACATGCCCCGCGATCTCATCCTCCCCAGGTACCCGGCGTCAGACGGAAGTGACGTGTCAGAACCCAACCCCCCGGCCGCTTGACCTCTGGCACCCTTTGGACAGAAGGCGGGGTCGATATCAGAACTAGTCTGAACGGTGTGACTAAAAGATGTGCCAATGTTTCCAACGGGAATCGAACCCCCCAGTCATCATACAGAATGCGCAACCACAGACGAAATTATTTTCTAACATTCTGAAACCGGAGAACATTAGGAAGAGAAAAATTATGGGAGAGAAATAAGAGGCATTTCTGGGATGGGAGGGGGGTCTTATTGTGAGAAGGTTCCCAGGTAATGCTCGCTCGTCTTTCAGACAGGTTAAACAGATGGTATAATTCTTATTTTAATTCAGTCCGTACCGCAAAGAAAACAGAGCGTCTCCATTATAAAAACAACTGGCTAACGCTGTGTATTAAAGTAAATGCTGTTTAGTCTGAGAACAACACAAAAGCCATAAATATATTCTGTTTACAAAAAGCAGGATTTACTGATTACTAAAGCAAGTGCTACATTTTGTTACCGCTGGCTTTGAAGGGTTGCGAATGAGTTGTGTGTGTTAGGTTTCCACTGCGGCTAAAATGTTTTAAAGCCAATCCAAATGCATGGAGCGAGAAGAGCGACAACAGGACATAAGAAACCATTCAACGAGGCGACTTAACGTTAGTCGTCTAGTTCTCGTAAGCTTACGAGAGCGGAACTTTCTACTAATGGTATCTGGCCAGTGATTATTGCTATATTACTGTGATTGCCCAATGCACTTTAATTTCCTTCGTTCGCTGTCCTCGTTCTCGGTAGCTGTAAGGCCATTCCTCCAGATCCTCCGTCTGTCTGCACCGCGTACAACCGCGTCTACTCAGCACCCCGTATATCTTTCGTCCACACGTAACTTCTCAAACGTTTGGGTTAGAGCCAACAGCAAACTTTATTGCCACTTGTCAGCCATGGCCGAAGCAAGCGTCGACTTCTACTGCGTCCAATGGTATGCCATAACATTGCGCTTGGCTGCTGTAAAATTCAATGTCTCGGGGAAATAAACAGAACAATCAATTCCGAACATTTATCATCAAATCTTCTCCGTTACAAGCGCTTGTCAATTCCTATTCCCGAGGTGTGGAATAGTTCGTTCTACAGAATCCAAGTTGTTTTCTTTTCGACATCTAAAATCTCTGAACAAACGACACGTTCGAAACAAAGAAATTAGTAACACAATACCACAGCCAACGGCATTCAGAGGCGACAATTTCCGCGCCTGTAATTTTGTCTGTGGCGACTGATCAGCATACTGTGTTCGCGTGAAACTCAGAAACTGGGCAGAACTCAAAAGCATTATATGTTTCAAGGTCATTCACGATTTTAGCTCGACATTCGTCACGCTCAGATGAGAAAATCAAGTTATCGACCGAGATTCTAATCGATTGCCACTGAAATGCAATCCAAGCATTCTCATATACGATACCTTTCAATTCTATAGGCCTAGATGATGCATAAGTAAAAGTTAAAATTATGCTGCTTTCTAAGTGGAACGAGACCTGTTCTATAAAAGATGGCAGTGCTAGTAATGTGAATATTTTGTCGGAACCAAATGACATGTTTCGTTACAGAAAAAACTTCGTATTCAAAGCATCATCTCGTAACCTCCACTTTGGCAATTACTTAAGAAATGCACCTAGGAAAACTAGAAACGTTATACTCATATTAAGAAGCTGGCATGGATTCATATATATCCCACTAACAAGACGCACAGATCCACAATTATAAAACTTACAATTTCACTTTTTCAATTACATGTGGCATGCAAAAATAAGGATTCTGGGATAAAATATAGTTTTCTAATGAAAGCGCTCGGCTTCAACTTAAGCCAACTTGAAACTTTTCTAGCAAATACCTTCTCATCTTCCTTCAGTGTTACATCCCAACAAGAAGGGATGAAATCTTGCTGAAGTATTTGCATCCTCCTCATGATTCAATTCAAATATGCACAAAAAATTTAGCTCTATGAAAATCCTGCGATTAATTAAAGGCCACGCCCTGACATCCTACTTTCAGAATTCCACAACAAATCAAAATGATTCCCGAAGACTGGAATGCGAATTTCGTAGTGAAATAAATTCGAGTCTCTGAAAAGTAAATCAAATCACAACAGACAGAAAATCAACTGGATAAAACTGCTGTTAAATGTCTACCTAAAAACTACAATTACGAGACGACATTTATGTAATCAAGTACTGCTGTTACTTGTTACGTATAACAACTTCGTACGGTGAAATGCTTTTTTTCCTTTGTCGGTTAGGTGGTTTAGTTACATATTTATTAATAGCATTTACTTCGCTTATTGTTAGTCATCGCTTTCCAACTAATCCGCATCAAAATGTAGCACTCTGCCTCAAGTAATCAAAAGTGAGCGTAATGAATCAGTTGACTATCGAAATATAATAACAAATAAACAGTATTATCAAAACAAATAAAATAAATAAATCATCACCGCATTCTGACATTCCATGACCAAGGAACATTATAACGCTAGCAGAAAGGTAGCAGGTATTTTTTAATTTAATGCATTATTTCAGGTTGGTATTCTGGATTATTACGACGTCTGGACTTGTAGGTAGACACAAATCTTTAGGAGAACATGCTGCCCCCATCTTCTGGGCTTAAGCGTCAGCCACTAAAGCCATGAAGATGGTATTGAACTTTTTTCCATAGGCGTTCTGTTCCGCGTAGTTAGTTAATAGATTCTCATTTGACATATTTTGAAATGTAATCCTATGTATCAGCGTGATTTCACTTCCAGATGAACGCAAATGATCACTAACACCCAATCTGCCATTAAAAATATCCGATCAGGGACGTAAACACTTTCCCTGGTACGCGTCATTTTCCAAGAAGTCAGTCGACTGCCATGTGAACAGAAGCAGATCTGTACAAGTACTACTTCATGAGATGCCAAGGACACAAAATTCATTTAACCACTTATGCACTTATGAACGTTTGGATAACTGTTTAAACAAAATGGCTTCCTTTTCTGCTAGTGTGAAAGAGAAAATTCGATTTTACGTTACACGTGGAACGTCCTTGGGTCCTGGAATTTGTGTGTCACCTTTTAATACTGATGACATTAAGCTACAGAATGGTAAAAGCAAAAGGCAATTGTGTCAGTAACAGACCCCTTCAAGTCTCTCACTTCACTAACAGCAATTTCAATGAATTCGCCTTCACGATTACATGGATCGCCTAATGAACAAAAATAGCACTGGGAAAGTAGCGAATTCAGCGGAGCAGAAATATGGGACCCATTACTGAGCTCTGCTAATGGAAATTGTCGTTTCAAGCCCCGCTGTTTACATTCCTGAACATCAAAGATGCAACACAGCGCAAGTACCTGATGTCACATCCATGTTAAAACTTGCCCAAAACTACACGACCTGGTACGAACTACGTCATCTCGTGTTAAAAAAAGCGTAGGAACGTACCAAAGTACAAAAGGTCCTGAAAGAGGATTTGAAAAGTCCCTGGGGGGGGGGGGGGGGGGGGGTGATCGTGGGTAAAAAATACGCAAATATTTGTACAACGAGGAAACTCAAAAAGCTTGCACGATGAAAATATCAAAGGCTATGGCGTGATTGAAAACTTTATTTCACTAGGAAGCAAAGTGCTGATGTGGTTTACTGACGACACTTCGTCTGTCTGTCTGTCTGTCCCTACTTCCACACTACGAAAACAAAGCCCCTGATATCTATTCACCCCCTCACTCCGACCCCTGATCAAAGTCAGAGCCAATGTGGATCATGTACTCAGATCCTTCACAATATAGACTGCTAATTAAACTTTGCTGTTTTATTTTAGCGGTTAACATGCATATATGTGTAGGTTTCATTCATCAGATAATTTTAACACACGTAAACTGCGAAAGCAGTCAATGGCTATATAACAAATGGGAACAAATGTAACGTAGTACTAATCAAAGAAACTCCAATTTATTACTCTGAAATTGGTACGTATTTTAAACATGGTTTTGGAGAAACAATAAAATGTTCCATGCATAATCATATAAATAGTTCGGATGTGTTTAAAATTAGCAATGAAATATTAATAATTCATTAACATTGGTTATATATACGCACTGAGCTTGTTTGTTCGTTTCCCGGTCCAATTGTTTCATAACCTAAACTGCTGAATGATGTCTAATTAAATACATTATTGCTGTCTACACTATCATACGGGACAATTTAAACTGTGACGAGGTTCTTCTGGGTTTTGGAGCCGTGTTCACTCGCCGGAAGATGCCAACGTTCCGAAGAAACAGTTTCCATCTTCAAGGTTGAAATAGCGATGCATCGCGATATTACACGGTCTTTCTTGAAAAACTTCGTAACTGCTCGAAATATTCCAGTCTTTCTTGAATCCTAATGTTCATTACCGTGTTTAATAAATTCAGCTAGCACTTCGCCTGGATCTTCCACGTTCTAATTTCTCTCGAAACACTCGGAGAAATTTCTGTAGAAGATCCTATCACCCCACATGTGCTATATCTTATGTACATGTCTCCCACATTACCATCTTTAATCTAATGAACCTAATAGTGGGTGGTGCAGGGTAATATACTGGGAACGACCCGTTCTTCAAGTGCCTGAGCACTGCGGGTCCCAACTTTTCGTTTTCTCGATCTATAGACATTCGGCAGGACTCCTTGGACGAGGGATGGGCCCGTCGAAAGGCCTCTACCTGTACACAGGACAGGACAGCACAACACAGAAAAACGCGGACAAACATCCATGGCTTGAGTGGGATTCGAACCCACGGTCCCAGTGACCGAGCGGCGCAAGGCCCACGCCTCAGACCGCGCGGCCACTTCGGACCCCTAGGGTAATATACAAGTCATGAAATTCAATTCTAATTTCAAATCACCTTCCCCGCACAGAAATAAACCTCTCGTTCCAAGTTCCAAAACCCATGGCCATTTTCCAGTGATTCGGTCGTGTCAAACAATACGTTCAAGACGGTAAAACTCCGTTACGCTGTAGGTTAATTATTAATCTAGGTGGTTGTTAACCGCTTAACCAACCATGAATCTTGAGAAATGCCCATATTCGGCTGTTCGCAACTGCATACTTAACACATCCACAGCTGCTCTTGTACGTGTCTGAATGCCGTCTTGGCCATCCACAACCTGAAGGCACACTATAACGAAGTGACAAGGGACAAATTTAAGATGGTAAAATTCACTGTCTCTATCCTCCAGACTGGAACACGAACTTACATTCTTTCTGTACAATTAAAGTAACTAAATCAGCAAGCGATATATAGACAAACCATCTAAGAGAAGTCAGGAAAATTGGAAATGCATCGGCAGATGGTAGGATAACAATATTCAAGTAACTCGTGCAATCCAAAAACCGTCTGTAGACATCAAACGAAGAATCGATATCTGCACAGTCGTTACATACAGCATCATCGAATTCCAATGGACCATCCAGTAATACATTGCACGTGTTTCCTGCATCCCAAGTCGGAGCAAACACTGATCTGTCACTAACACACCGCGACGTGTAAGAATCCAGTGCTGTACATTAAACCAACAAACTACAATTACCGGAGTCCTTGATGATGAAGGAGGTAGCAAGCACCTCTGAAACGTCGGCAAACTTCTACCAGACAATCACGTTTGCCGAAATATATCTAGCTATAGATTTTTAAAAAGGGATCTAGTTAAAAAGTAGCTTCGAAGATTTCCTGCCGAGAGCAAAGTTGCAGTAGTAGTTTACCTCAGAAGAAATCTCTAGTGATTAACGCGAATGATATTATACGAGAATTTCAAATATAAGAAACACTAGTTCCATAATGAAAGCTAATTGTTCCCCAGGGAGCTAATAAATTTCAGGACCTGGCACAGATAGCTTCGAGGTGATTTGCCAGATATTATAGCGTTTATCGAAACTTACTATCTCGCCAAAACTTCAGTTACCAAAGTTCAAGAGGCAGGCCCGTCCCTTCCTTTCCAACAATAACTCTTTAAAGCCTAATTATAAGTAATATGCCCACCTCCTCCAACTCTTCATTTTGTATTTATGTGTTTCGTATTATTCTCATTGGAAAGGAATTATTTCCTTAAACAGCATTAGCCATTTTATCTTCGTAATGGTAAAGTGTTGCGTTTTCTTTGCGGTACGGGCTAAATTCTCAAATATTATTTATGCGAGCTTCGGCTTCAAGGGGTTAATCGACCTTCTTTCCCACGCACAGAAACAAATCACGATAAATTAAAGCAGAGGAATAAAAGTGGGTAGGAAAAAGGGAGAATACGATAAACACAGGGAACGAACGAACATAAGCAGCATTATCTGCTCCGCCACAGCGCAGAGGATTTTTCAAATGCCCTTTAATAAATCACTTGGGTGGTTCGCCACCACACGCAAATGTGTCAGGATTTTTGTCATTTGTCGCTCACGTATTATATTTGTACTTTTTTCCCACTTCATTTCTCTAGAAAAGTTCTTCTACGAGCAGGAGGGTTGGACAGATCAACACGCAGCGCTTATCGACCCTGACTGCTTATGACACGCTCAGGGCAGTAAGATTACACACATGCAGTAACAGGGCGATATATTCCACCCTAAAAATTCTCAGAAACTTCTTTACTTAAGTAATTCAATGTTACAAATTTTATTTTTATTTTTATATAGCATACATGTCCCTGTACTCGAACACATAAATTACATATTAATGTATTTGTATATTGATTTGTTTAGTATGTCAATAAGAAATGTACAAACAACGCAAAAGTTCTAGCGCGTTCGGTGTCAAATTTTCAATTCGTAAATGTCTACTTTTGATGCCCCCTTATAAACAGTGCTGACAGGCTGGACGAACTAGTAATCACCTCGATTATAAAATTTGATCACCAACAGTTCAATGATTCTCGATTTACGAGATGGCACAGCCAAAATATCTCTTATTAAATAATTATATCGAAAATCGTAGGACTTGTGTGGGGGGAAGTAGGGTCTAATGGACAAAACATTTTTTCTCCACTAAACATAGAGGAAGTGTGTTCCTCCGAAACGTCGCTATCTGCCTACAGGTGCACGCGGCATTACAACCCAGAAAACCAACATCGCCAACTCGATGTTTGGCTGGGGGACTGACGAAAAGAAAAATCCCAGGAGAATAATTCCGTCTCGAAACGTGAACCTAGGACCTCCCGAGTCAATCAGTGTCACTGCTGACAATTCGTGGGCGACTTGTCAGTGAATTCGGAGTCCAAACTTCACGGAATACAACGCGGCGCACGGGTTAAGAAACACTGATGAAGTCTCGGGTATTTTGTAATAACTTAGAGGCTAGTGGAAGCTCAGACCGGCGTAACGAAGCGGTTGAAAATCGATACACAATTCGGTACTTTCCTACAGCCACAGAGAAGCCACACTCCGCGGGAATCGATCGACAAACCGCAAGGCACGTTAATTGTTAGCCATCATCATGTCCTGCCCTATAATAAAATAATGTCACTGTTCAACTCTTCACTATTGTGGGAATTGTTCAGTCAATAATTACACTGGATGATAATTTAATAGTTATGTGTTACGGACAATAACATCCGAATGCATAAATTTAAAACCGAAAAAGTCTCTGTAAGAAGATGGCTGTCTTCTGGGATACTGCGTCGTGTGGTCTGAGGTCCTTAGTGCCTCCACCGCCCCGATGGAGGCAATAGGCACCTCTGAAACGTCGGTCAATATCAGACTACACGGCTCAGTATCCCAGAACACAGCCATCTTACACACATGTGCGAACGTGAATCTCAGGAATTCCTGGTGGAACACCCTCGTGTGACGACGCCCACTGACTAGAGGGGCTACAACCTGGACTGAACACTTTCCTTTTGCGAATGTACTGAAACGCGGAATAAAAATGTAGACTGGATTCAATTTGATTAGGATAAACAGCGGTTGTATACAATGCAATGACCATTGGAGTTAGTCTGTCAATCAATCACACTTAACGGTAAACAAGGTGACATCGGAGGGTATTTTGGATTTATATTTGAGGTATTAGAAGTCACAACACAGCACATAACAACACCGCATTGAAGGCGATACCTAATTAAATATGCTCACTGCTGCTTGTTGTATTTTAATAGCTCGAGGAACTAAAGAACAAGCTCATATAAATGTACCACATCCTTTTTTCTTTTTCATTGTAACAGTTTCAAATACACTATCGTTCTGCTAAGGTTCGTAGTGATGCAATTTGTAATTAATAAGGCTTCAAGAGGAAAAAGCGATATCCTGAACAAAATGACTTTTTGTTATTATGTACAAAAGTCTCTTTAGAAGAATTTAATTGACCTGAGGGGAATAAGAATGGTAAAGTACAATGAGAAAGGAAATCGTTGGCAGAATTTCAACAACAACAAAATGCCCGGTGCAGTTTCTAAAATTTTACTTAAAATAAATGCAAAGGCTTTATCATTACATTGCTGCCACAACTACCACTAGTAATACTAAGTACTAATAATAACACTAATGTAGTAGAAGTAGTATTTTTAGTGTGTGTCTGTAGATAAAACTGTAGTAGATGAATCTGTGTGTTATTACTGGTTTGGCGTCGTGTGCCAACGTTTCGGAAAAAAACACAGCGCCAAAACCAAGAAAGAGATCATCCTCAATGCTGTAAAGGTTTCGAATATTATTGTTGTTTTTTTCAGCGCTTGGCTAGAGAAATAATTGGCTTTATTTGCCCTTGTCAAGCAGCTACGTTAACAGTTAAACATTTGAAGCCGATATTAATCAAATTAGTAATTTTAAATTCAGTTCATAACTAAAAATATTTTCTGATCATAAAGATCGATCTGTAAATCTTGATCAAGGAAACAATAAGTGTTTAATGTAGGAAACACACGAAACTCAAATACACACTACCGTCAAAATAAAGAGTTATTTAATTTTAAAGCAGATGCTGTATGATTGCCGATGGTTTAAAAGAGGTTAAATGAAATTAATTATTACCAACAATTCTTCTCCAATTTCTAATTATCGTGCTATGAGGGAATATAGGGCTGAGAGCCAAGACTTCATGTACGTATTATGAACGACAACAGATACAGGGCTGAGCCGCTTGCTTGGCGTTTCTACTTCACACCGTCAAAGAGAACCAACCACATGGGCCCAGTAAATAAGATAATACTGAAACTGGTGGGAAAAGGATAAGTCTCTATCGCAGTCGGGAGAGACACCCGGTTCTCCGGCCAATTACTGTAGGGCCACATCGATTGAACAGAAAAAATAAAAGCAAATATAACATCGACCATATTTACGGAAAGTACCACCTTTATTAATCTATGTGGAGCATAATTCAAAACAATAATTAGAACCATCGGCCTATTTTATTAACATACGAATTTCCTTCCTACATAATGACTTATTAATTTTTTATATTATGCAAAAAACTAATTTTATTTGGCGGGTTTCTGTATTTCGCAGCCCAAATACAATTTATTCGACGTAAAATTTGGCAGTGAGATTGTTTAATAAACAACATACCAGGAATAATTTTACAAAATGCCTTGCAAATACAAAATAACGTTTCCTGCATAAGGAAACTGATTTGAAAGGGGCTTGAAACGAGAAACGTTAAAAGTCATGACGACCTTGTTTCGGAAAGGATCCGTCTACCAACTACAATAGATGTCTCACGTATGACTGAGGACTAAACAATTTTGCAGTGCACTTCCTTTTCACAATAGTACTGAACAAACGTGTTTGGTCCATTTAGCCTTATCTCGGACAGCGGCGTGGTCATATGTGGTAACGGTTTAAGTCTGGTATGCTGGGCATGTCACGTGTCTAATGATCGACAGAACACAATGTTGACAATACGACCACACTGCTGAATCCCATCTGTGATATCACACCTGGCGCATTCCAGTCTGACGTGAATAACGAGCAAACCGCTTGTTGAATCACTATTGATAAATGCTGTTTGTGTTCTGTCATCTCATTTTGAGCGTGCGTGTTCAACATTTTTGTCACAGAAAGAAGTCTGCTGTATAGAAGAGAACTGAAAATAATTAATCATGGCTATCCACCCACGCTAGGCTGTTAACTTGCTGTCACGTCAAAAGCATCACGCTAAATTCCTCAGTCCCAGTAAACTCGGTTCAGCAGGTCATGAACAGGGAGCAAATAGCGGGAATGAAAGCATAATGTCTGCAAATACATAACGCAATTAATTTGCATACGAAATGGTCTCGAAATGCAAAATGCAAACAGTGGTCTGCCACATGCCAATGCGATTAATACGAGAACATCGTAACTATACAATATGATAATTACTACGATTTATTCACAACGGTCAGAGCTGCCTCGTCGCGCAACAAAACAAATTTAAAAATAAAATTCGCATTTCAATACTTTACTCCTCAATGCCTTGTTCAAAACGCAAAACATAAGAAAGAAATGAGAATATCTTTTTATAAGCGAAACTTGGCATTTCGCTTTATACAACATTGACTCATGGTGTTGTAAAACATACAGGGAAAAAATTATATATAATAAGAAGTGTCATAACGTGTGTTACTATTGTAGGAAGTATATTCGGGGGGGGGGGGGGGGGGGGGGGGCACAAGGGAAAATTAAACTCGTACGAAATTTTGATTTCAAAACCTGGGAGTAGTAGTGACCACCTCGGGGAAGAGACAGAAATAAGATGTGGGCTGAATTCAGTGACTTTGGATGGGGTAAATTGGCGGGATTTTGATAAGGTTATGAACCTCAACAGCAAACAATTTCTTAACGTTCTCAATAACAAACACTTCCAAAGAAATGTCGTAGGCCTGTCATAAACTTAGCCTCTGATTTTTAACATAACCGATTAATAGTATGTATTCTGAACGATATTTCAACAACAGCAGAATGATCTTCAGGGTGGTTCAAGACTAGCCAATTTTTCTGCTAAGGCAGGCAATACACAGCCTTCATTAAATGCTTTAAGCCGGAGCTCGTCTATATTATTATTATTCCATCTATTCACCACTTTATAGGGTATTTGATTCTATGTACACGAAACAAACATTATTATTAATATTTTCTCAGAATTTAATCCGCCCCGCAAAGTAAACACAACTGTCACTTTCCGACTGGAACTGCTTGATTCACAGCTAACCGCTTAAAGGTTTCCCGATACGAGTAAAGTACCGTTTCATGAAAACAATAAACGCAACTCACCTGTGTTATAGCTGTTCCTGACGGGAACCGGAAAGTAACACTGACGTTGAAGCAATGTACAAGAGTACAGCGGCCTTCATTAGCACAATGCTAGTGTTTAATTAAAATCCGCGAATTTGTTAAAAAGTCTATCAAGGCGGACAGACATACGTCACGATACCAATATTTTCTTCGAAATAAGAAAAGTAAGCTAAGAACAAAACACAACGAGAATGAAATCTATCTTCATCCAACAGAAAATGGAAATAGATTCATAAGGATCTACATCTGCGTCCCAAAATGTAATCAAAAAACCACGTTCGCAGAATATGTCTAGAGATGAAGCCTCAGATTTATTTAAATCTGAAGAAGAACGAGAAGAAAATGCATATTCATAAGGAATGTTTCGCTCCGAATTATCTACAATGGAATTCACTTCTGGTTCAGTGGATTCTTTCTAGAGTTATAACTCAACTTCCATTTCGCTCGTTTTTATATCAGGCTGGTAAGCAAAGAAAAGGGCCGACAGAAGACGTATTCTCGTCTCCGCGGCAAAGAAATTACCATCCCCTTTCGCGTTCGCCCTCAACTTCGCCAAACTACAGTCCCAGTTTGAAGCTGATGACCTCTTTGTAAGTAGGATGGCTCCAGAAGTAGTGATTAAAATGTTACTTTCTTGGCTTCGTTTACGAATACAGATGCAATTTATAACATAAATGTGTGCTGTTTCCGCGAGACAAACTCCTGTTATAACACATGGAAAGGGTAAGTTTCCTGGTTCTCACGGCGGCACGTACGAAGACGACGGTCTTCTGGGAATTTGCACCGTGTAGTCTGGTAGAAGCCAATCACCCCTGAAATGTGGGTAAACTTCTGCCAGACTGCAGGGTGCAACGTCCCAGAAGACAGTCGTCTTACAGGTGCCTTCTTCATTTGCAATTTCTCCCCTTTCTCATCCGCACA
Organism: Zootermopsis nevadensis; assembly: GCF_977971745.1. Taxonomy (NCBI): domain Eukaryota; kingdom Metazoa; phylum Arthropoda; class Insecta; order Blattodea; family Termopsidae; genus Zootermopsis; species Zootermopsis nevadensis. The sequence goes on from NW_028259157.1 coordinate 7,728,084, forward strand.
TCATCGTGACTCCCTTTCAATTCCTCCTCTTCGTCGTTTCATCCAAGTCTTCTTTCTTCTTTGTGGAACTCGCAATCCAATTTTGTGGCATAAATGAGCATTATGGAAAATATGGTTCATGGTCTCCTGAGTTGTAACACAGTGCAACATACCTCTATATATTTTAACGATGGTGTGCTGCATTCAATGTTGTACTCTGGACTAAATCCACCGTTCAAAAAACCACGACGTTTCAGGAGATAGCTATTCCCCCCCTTCTTATCACTAGGGCTCTAGTACGACACAAACACTCACTACCGCCCTGCTAAGAAACAGCACACTTTTGTAGGAAGGAATGTAATTGGTTATCAACTTCCTGTCCTAAAAACTGGTACGATGTATCCCGAAACGTCTGTGATGACCTTCAATAATGTGCCGTCCCCTTCAAAATAATGTATTTGAGGACAGCCTCAAGATGACCAAAGTCGGCGGTCTGCATTACACAAATAACTGATGCTACTTCACCGCAAATATTTCTTAGTTAAAAATACTATTTGTTGTGTGAAAGAATAAAACATTACATTTTTTCTAAAAAAACACTTCCACAAAAGGATGCCGGAATTTAAAACTAATAATAATAAGGGTATTGTTTCAAAACAGGTAGTAAAACTGGGTTAAATTACTGCTCAGGGTTAGCGTATAGATGACATGAATCCAAAAATAACGTTAAGAGTTTTTATACTGTCAGCAAATTAATAGGAAAAGAAATAACAGGCATGACCTGAGGGTTGTTAATGGTGAGACGAGACTGGTCATTATACGAGTACCACACGCAGGTTGGCTGGCTGGCTCTATGAGAACGGGGACCTGGTCTGTTAAATGCATGCGTCCTGAATACATTACAGCTTATAATACTCCTCACATTACGAGCTGATTCGCCCTCTTCTGTATCTTAGCAGGACTCGTAAAATGTACAAAAGTGTCCATCTTGCCTCTAAATTATACTTCTTTTAACGTACGTATTATTCAGTAGGTTTATTACTACAACATGTGCTATAATTTCATAATCACTATCTTTACAAAGATAATTTTATAACCTTTGAGTTCGCAGTCGTGTTCATTACATGCATGAAATACAAAATAAATGTTTTTGTTTGGGGGTTGGGGGGGGGGGGGGCGCGTACACTTTAAGAATGGGCATAGTCTTGAATATACAGCACACACTTTCTGATGGGTCAAATGACACTGGAACGCGATGAAAAATACGCAACCTTGACGACCAATTGTTGGAATGAACTGCTAAGCAACAATGAGACTTCGGATCACGTGAGTGCAAGAATGTCCTCAAGACAGCAAATGGCCTAGGAACACATTGGTGGAACAACGACCTACGTGATGTGGCGTAAAGAACACTTTTGGGATGTCCGTGTACATCGAAGAGAACACGTTTCAATAGTGCAGAACCTTCATAAAATTGCAGTGACAGGCGCATCGCTTAACTGAACCACCAGCTAAATATAAATAAGGGGCAAAAGAACTACGTTTATAGGCATGGTATGTATGCGTAGCGTAAAAGGGTTTAAAAATAAATATACTGTCAACTTTTCAAAAAGGTGTATTCTTTGTTGGTTGCACTCAAATATCGGAAGCCTACCAATAGAGGAACAAATTTTTTTAAACAAAATAACAGCTGTGTAAATACAAGCAGGCCTAGTTCAATCATCCATACTCACCGTTTAAATTGAAAAGAACATGTACATTTTCATGATGGAGTGTGTTCGGCGTGAAACAAGACCCCTCAATAGCCATGACTATCATGTGGAGAACTTTAATTATACTGGCACTGTGAGCCTCGCACCAAAACTATGGATGTAAAAGTACGAGAAGAAAACGGGAACTAGTAGGCTTATTATTAAAGAAAGAAAAAGTTCTAGTGGAGGTTATAACAGCACACAATGGATGGCCCTATTAAACGAGTAACACTTTTTTTAAACCGAAAGGTTTTATGAAATTGAGCTAAGGGTCTCATGTGAAACAGGTTCCGTATCTGAGTTTTGTATCTTAATGAAATTAAGAACTCTTAAACTATTTAAGTGACCAAAAATTGTCAGTTATTTACGGCAAGCTATATCAAATATTATGACTAGGAGAGAGACGTATTATAAAAGGAAACCCAACCGGCCGTAAAATAGTGGAAACTAACAAGCTATACGACTCGTAAAGAAATGCCGTTCAAGCGGCCAAGAGTCTTAAAATTATATGGATCTGCATCCATTATCGGCTTCCCGGTTACGACTAGATCCAATAACATATTGGATATTTCGAAGTACCTTTCTGGGCGGAACGCATAGGCCTTCGGCTCATTGCCTTCTCCCATTAATATATTTATAGAATACTGTTCAGGGGACAAGATGGCGTAGGTAACTACACGAACCAGAGTCTCGTTTGAGAAGCTGGTCGCGGTTCACACCTGTACCACATCTGCGCGTAGCTCAACCAGGGGGTCCGAAAGATAACTTTTCAGCCCTCTCCTCCAGCCCCCTTTACCACAAAACGAAAGCACAATCCAGGTTTAAAAATGTCGTGTAATTCAGTAACTTAAGGGGTTAAAAAAAGTCAAAGAATAATTTCACACAGAAAAGAATTTCCTGCCTGTAAGGAAAAAGAAATGGTTCAACCCCGTTTTCACAAGATCCTAACCGCGGTCACTAACCCCAGTCAAATGAAACCAGTCCTCATCCACCCACTCTACCTCCATAATACCACTTTTTAATATTAATATCCCATGTACGCCTTGGTCTTCCAAGTGGTTTCCTCCCACCACTATTTCCACCCGAAGTCTTGTATGCATTTATTTTGTTCAATGCGTACTACATGCCCCACCCATCTCATCTATGAATAACGGAGCTCGTCTTTTCGTAGTTTTCTCCAGACCCCTCTCATTTCATCCCCAGGTGAAGATGTTTGTTTAGTAATAAAATGGATCTTAAAAATAGGACGTATATTATATTCAATTAGCTCGGGATATGGTACAATTACAGGCTTTGAGAACCTTCGGACTCCTCAAATCTATCAATTCACTCAACGGCTGAATTAAATTTTAAAAGTAAAACCTTTACCGTACAGCTGGTCTGGAACATGCTTAAGTTCTTGGAAGCACCGCTTTAATTTAAAATGCCAAGAATTGCAGGCAAGTTTATTTTAAATTCTAGGCCCCTAATCTTCGGCATAATTCGCGGACGACGAATTTACTGGTAAAATACTGAACAGTCACTTTACAGTGCTGATGGCATCTGCCTATCAACTTTCATAAGCAAAGCAAAAGCATATCAAAGATGACACCGATTACGTCAAACTGTTTGTATATACGCGAGTGAAATGTTCAATTTGTCCCAAACATCAACTTTATGTATATTTTAATGTCAACAATAAGAGATCTTGCCCAACAGCTTAGGCCAAAGAAACCGCAAAATCTAGTAAACAAAGCTCTCTCCGAAGTTCCGTCCTTAGAAGTGAACAGAGCCATCTGTTTCTACAAACGTACGACAAACGGTGCTTTGTAGCTTCAGACAGGAAACTTTGATAGAAACTGTTAAAGAAAACGCTGGTCACTTCAATATAGCAAACGCCTTATCTTCTCGGCTATAAACAGCGCCAACATTTTGAGAGAATTTTTTTTGGAAAACAAATTCTGCTGCTGCAGAACTCTAAGACAGGCATGAAGATTTTATACAGCATTTCACAGGGCCAAAAGCGTCTCATACTCGATTTTCACGCGTGTTCCAACAGTATTTTTGAAACAGAGTTGTTTAACTGGTTACAATGCCAAAACAACTGACTCAAGAATTGCACATGACAGGAGATATGAAACACAATCACTTACGAACTATTTAAAATATCCGAACAAAATGCAAATGTAAACTTACCTTCTTCAAATTTCCGTCGGACGTCCCAAGAAATGCGACTGTGTGTCGTTCAGTGGTGGCCATTGAGACTGAGATTAGCGAAGTGTTTGGGAAGTGGATGGCTGCCTGGCTGCTTATTGGCGACACTCCGGAGATCTTCAACCCCACTTCACAAAAATTCAATATGTTGCCAGTCTCCTGAAAAGAAAGAACAAAAAGTGAGTTCAAGTATTCCACTGCAGCCTGTGAATGTCAGGAATGCGTATTACATTAAGTAGAGCAGGAAGAAGCTCTCTTACATCGGTCAAAAGCGAGCGAAAGGAAGAATAAATAGTTTCTTCGTCTGACACGATCCTGTGATCACGTCGGGAGTGTCATGAGTTACGAACTTTCTCAGGAATTCGAAGTTTGAAGGTTCCTGATAATGGTTCGTTAAGCGTAATATTATTTCGGAGTTTGTCCATCGTCTAAATTATAAAACTGTGTGGCTACGACGTTTAGATGCAACAATAAAATTTCCTGACGCAGTAAAACGTTAAACTTCTCAATTCTTCCTTTCGGTAGCCATGTTGGATATGATGTTGAATGCACAATGCAGAACGGGTAAATATCCCGTGGGAAGGCAACCCTTAAAAGTTACCCTTCTTTCCACCACATTCTGAAAACCCAACGACATTCAGTTTTTTATTTTAAATTTATTTCCCAAGTGGGTTGCGAGTTTAAGAAATTTGTTACAGCGTTCGACTTTAGCACAGATGATACTTACGACTCAGTCGTTATAATTTCTTTGAACACCAGAACCATAAAAAAATAGACTTTCGTCTGTGACTACGAGGCTATTTATTGAAACATGACACAGACCTAATCACATTTTTAAACCCAGCGTTATCGCCAGAATGCATATCAATTATTTCGTCTAAAATGTATTAAGCTGGTTTTTCACTAATCCTATTATTTCAATAACGTTGTTAACTCTTTAAAGACCACTGGCAACTACACGATCCACCTAATTTGTACAATCAATAACTTAATGTTTTATTTTGAGTGACGTATGATTCTCATTCAGCATAATTAACAAGATGATCTTTGTAATGGTAAAATGTTGTGTTTTCTTTAAGGCTCGGACTTAATTTTTAAATATTATTCAGACGAGAACGGTTTCAAAGAGTTAAAGGTCAATTTGAATTTCGGTACCCTGACAATGAGGACGAAGATGGTTCTCGAAACGTTGGTATTTTCTCCATTCCCAGAATTCATGTACTTCGTCGTCGTGAAAGCTTCAGATAATACGCGTGAATTCACTGTTTTACCGTTATAATTCTTACAGGAGTCCGAGAACTTTTGATATAATAACTCATCTAATACAACACGTGTTGAATTCCAATGGGAGTTTCTTGAAAATGAATATAAATAAAGTCTCAATTGGCATATACAACTATCAGTAAAACAGCAGGCCGATCATGCAAGAACAAACATTTCTCTTCCACTTCTATCGAAAAAAAGGTCGTTGAATGCTGAATGCAAATGGTATTTTATGCTGCAAATAAGTTTAATAATTGATGAATAGCTACTTTAATTTACGGAGTTCTTGATACGGAATCTACGTAGGTGGGCTAAAAAAGCTGACATTTTTCCACATAAATATTTATAAACATGGTTCGTATACGTTTTAGAACCCTGTGAATCATTTATATGTATAATATATGTGTTAAAAGTGTTGTTCGTAGAATGAAGCATACAAATTTATCTCACAGGCGTATTTTCCTACTTCCTGCTTTCATTCCACACGCGGCATGTTTACCGCGGGGAATCGCGGACCACCCGTTGCGGAACACAGATGCAGAACCGGAGAAGTTTCGTTTAGAATAAGAAATAAGTTGCTTTGAGACGAGAGTCAATAATGACAAACACTGCAAACTTTTTTTGTTCTAAAAAGAAGTAAATCTTATTTCCCAGGCGTCGCGTGCTTACAGTGCAAGAGTGGCATTTATTTTTGTTTCCATCTAACCCTTTCAATGCTGCCAACTAGGTTCTTTCTTAGACTCTGGGGAATATTTTTGGCTTCAACATTTCAAGCATGACAATATCAGTGAAACTAAATTATCCGGACAGACATTTCAACAAAATGTTTATGATTTTCGTTAACAAAATTAATAAACTCCCGCCGAACATACGCATAAATAATGGTGTCAGTTTTTTTCTTTTCAAAAACCAAAGTTATTTCATGTATTCCTTCCTTAGATATTTCGCTTACGACTGCGTTGGACGATCGCCGAGAAAATACTTGGGGGGGGGGGGGGGGGGGGGGGGGTTTTGGTTTGTTGTTGCTATAATCCTTAGTCAAAACCACCGGGATAGATACTAAGTTTCCATTTTCAGAATAAATCTCATACCGCATTCATTTGACGAACTGTAATATAACTATTCTTCACTTCGACATAACTAACAGACCAACCCTGCGCCTATCCACCTTATGATCCAGTAACAAATAGGGTTCTTCGGTCGGGGTAAAGCGGCCGAAGCGTGAAGCTTACCACTCATCTGCTTCTAATGTCGTGGTTTAATAAGCACCACTCCATACAGGCGTATAGTTCCACGCATCCTTGCGAATCTCCAAACTAATGCACAACCCAGTTTCAAGTATTACATTTAACGATTGAAGTCCAAAGGAAAATATTTTCATTACACAGAGGTCTGGTCGAAGTGAAACAAATCTATGATTAGTAACGATATATTTGGCAGCAAAGGGGGCCTCGTACACTCAGTCTCGTAAAGGCAGAAATTTCAGAATCAAAACGTTAATGTAAAAAATGACTACGTGTTGGAGCCAGAAATTGCTGCTCATTTCAAGAAATGCGAGGATCATAAACCTAGTAGTAAGAAGGTTATTCACTCACTCCTAGGGACGGAGGATATTCAAACTAGCTCCTGTACTGCACAATGTTGTTGAAAACCTAAATGCTCGAAGTAAAGACATGACTAAAAATGACCATGAAATTGTAGAGGGAGACCAGTTAACAGCCTTGATACAGACAGTAATAATCAGATTGCAAATGATTTGAGCAACATTACCAACTCGAGTCATGCATTTCAATAAACCGATAGTAAAAAAGTAAGTAAAGTTTGTCCCACTACACGCCATGTAGGCGCTTGGGGAAAGTGGGGGTATAGCTCCTCTCTTCCTTGACCTCGGCACTAGATGGGGGTGAGTGGTCAGCATCACGCCCCGGCCGGCTTTACCCCCGGGAAAGGACCCCGATACCCATTGTAGAGGAGGCTGGGTGGGCCCCAGAGCCGGTCTGGACGCAGAGGCTAGAGGAAAAATCCTCTGCCCCCGTCGGGGATCGAACCCCGGCCGTCCAGCCCGTAGCTAGTCACTACACTGACTGAGCCATCCTGGCTCATAATAATACTATAATAAAGTAAAAATTGTTTACAATTAAAACTATTTACAATTAAAAGTTTAAATAATTGTATAAAAAGTATTCAAGCTTGCATTAAAAAGATTACCTCCTAACTCCTACTCTGTAGATTTTACCTCTGTTCAAATTCTTAAGGTTTATGTATACACGTGAAATAAGTTCTATATTTGTATTATGAAATGTTCTACAGCCTCTGGTTTAGCCCAAGGATGATCTACGGAATGTAAATTAACTACAAATACTAAATATTTTATAGCTGTTATAGTCCCATATTAATACTAAACTACAAAATTCAAACAAACAAGAGTTCAATGAAAATTGCTCACTCTGGTAAAAGGCATATGATATTAAATATTTTAGTTTAACAGCAATTAACTGTTTATAATTCAGATTGTGCGTATATAATATTGTTTGAAATATGTAATACTGTACTAGCCAGGAAAGTTTCATACGAATCATATGCATATTTTGAAGGAAAAAATATTTTTTAAATAAAGAAGAGGTTGAAGTAACACTTTTCCTTGAAATTATTTCGGAGTGGGATCCAAAATCAAAACATCAGACACCGCAAGTGTTCAATCAAATGCTTGTGCTCAGTGGCCAATAATTTTTTTTTTTGTTCATAAGTAGAGCCTTAAAATGTCAGACAGTATACGCAGTTGGTTGACATTCTCATATTACTTAACCACCTGTTCAACTGCTGGCAGGAAATATACGCCAGTATAACTTCAGCATAAGATTAATTAACTAATCACATATACCAATTGAAAGTATTTCTTTACCTTTCACCTGTAGCTTTAATGTTGCTGAGTTGGGTTAAATCAAGTGATGCAATAACCACTCTTGCACGCGAGTTTAAGCTTTCCAAACCAAAATCACCACACAGTTTTTCTAACACTTCACAAACTATGGATGTAAATTATTACTGTTACTCGTAGCCACATTCCTCGTGAGAATTACTTAATTCTGAGTACTTCAGCCAAATAACGCGTAAATCACACGGATTCAGAAACAACGCACAAACCTTCCACACGCGGTTATACCGAAAAAGGGAAGTATCGCGTTATTCTACGTTGAACTATGGGTAATCTCACAGAAAAAAGAACTGGGAGGGAGGTCAGCTGAGCTGCTCGATTTGTTATAACATCTCTGGTTTATAGACATCCTGCAATATATATCGCTCTCTGTCTCTCACTGTAAAGACATTTCGGTGGGGATAGGAAAAGTGTCCTAAGTGCAGCGGTCATCTGGAGCTGTGTTCCATTGAGCAACAGCCGATGAATTACCCATTCTGTCCTTGCTAGAACATAATGCACTGTAAAGGGACTAAAAATATTCTGTAGTTACGCATGATAAAGGGAATAATAACGCACATCACATCACAATCAATTAGCATATCAAATTTGCCATGCCGTTTTATTCAGTGATTGAGAGATAAGCCTGATTATTGAACTTGTTTCTGCTTAAGAAAATAAGAAGAATGATGTTGCTATAGAAGAAATGGGAAACTGTATACGATCGGGGATTGGTGATTAGGGAAGATTTTAAAATATGAGTTTACAGGCAAATGATGGCACAGTATAAAAAGAACGACTAAGATTTAAAATTATTCACTATCGGGACATTTTCCATCGTCCTTGTTTAAAAGAAAGAAATCACGACGTTTCGGAAACTGGCTGTTTCCGTCTTTCGGCGATAGGTACCTTGGTTCCGTCAGATAGAGCTAGTCTCCATCACCGGACAATATACGTAATTCAATTGTCTCAACACATCCACCTGGGTTTAAACAAGGGCGATGGAAAAAGTCCAGATGGTGAATAATTTTAAGTGTAATCAATCCACCACCGTCTGAACCCTTTAGAATTGAATCACAGCTAAGATGTTTAATAAAAGTACGTGTGTTCAACGACGTATAAAGGCAAACAGCTGTAAGGTGAATTTTGAATTTACATAAATCAAGGTGGAAAACAGACTCTTATGCTTAGAACTAATGGTAATTCCGAAATGTTAATATAGCAATAACATCAGAAATTTCCAGACTGAAGTAGTCTACGTTCTTGCCAGTCGCTTGGGGGGGACATCGTTATGCCGAAATAATTTGATTCGGCTAAGTATTTTAAAATGAGTTATTAAGGTACAAAAACACAGATGCTAAGACGAATTTGGAAGATAAGAAGCAGCATGCTGGCACAGCCAAATAGCAGAATTAATTGGGAATAGACGGGCGTACCTATATCTTCATGAGATTTCAGGATTTCACCGGTGGTGTGGATGATAATGATACTGAAGGTGCCTGTCTTCTGGGTTGCTGAGCCACACAGTCTGGTAGAAATTTACAGAGTTTGCTGCCCTTATCATCAGGGCGAAGAAGACATACTTATAATATAAATTAAGTACAGCAAATCTCAGTTTTATACACAAATTTCTTTTCTTTTCTTTGTTTCGCTGTCGTCTATCCTGACTGAACTTCTTTGTGGTTTTCCTTGGTCCCTCCCGGCAAACTCTGGGACAGTAACTTGCAATAAGTTATGATATCTTTCGAATTTTTCGTGAACATTCATCATTCAATTTGACAATATGAAATTTTAGCAGCTGATAAAGCGTTGTTAATTAAACCAACAAAGACAAAGTTACTTTAAGACAGTCATTTAACTACATAGGTTAGTCCTACACAGCGCCTATTAAGATGTAATGATGATCATGATGAACAGGTAGGGGCTTGGAAGGAATCGGCCGTTGTCTCATTCATCTAAAGAGACTAAAAAATTGCACGAAAATCGTACATGGATAATTGACATATTTGCGTACGAAATAAAATTTCAAGCAACGACAAACTCCTTGGAAACAATTCTATTTAATCCGTATGCTCGTACACGGCTACTGCTCTTATAGGCGGCCCACTGGCATTAACTGTGAATAAACACGCAAGATCTGTTATTTAATACCATACGATTTCTTACGTGTGATATGAACTAAGTATACCCTATGTGATAAAAGATATGATATAGTAAGCTTTCTTTAACAAGTTCCATAATTAATAAAGACTGGTTACATTATTAACATGTACAACCTCCCTCAAGAGAAGGAAATATAGCAGATCCACTGTTTAAGAGAAAGGAAAAAAAACAGCAGACCAACCCAGAATAGAAGAGATAATACTGACATATTTCTTCCTTATATCTTTAAGGCAGGCAATGAAAAGTTTCAAGAATTTAAATCACGACACTTCTTTATAATGCCAGACTACTTGCATTTCAGTTTAAAGTTTGGAAGTAAACGATTATAGTTCTTCACACCAATAATTTATTACGACAAAAGTGGAAGAGACTAGAAGCGGGAAATTTTAATGGATGACTGCCCTAAGAGAATGAAACCATTTATTCCATCTCTTCATTATATTTGCGCTCCGTAATTACACTGTAATATGAATCATTTGTCTCTGGAAGTTATGAAAGGGTCGTCAACAAAACAATCTAAATGACAACCTACATCCAAAATTAAATTGCTCTTAAGAAATAGCAGTAATATAAGCATTGAAACACTCACCACAGACGTAAGATACGTTTAAAGAGTTCTGAAGGATTAGACTTAAAATATTTCAATTACAATACATTTAACATGAAGAGATTATGAAACAATTTCTCTACGATGACAAAAAGTACGACATTGTGTATATCATTATCTGTTGGATCTGTAAAAGACCTTCATGCATCACACGAATAATATGTATTATTATTATTTCTCAGTGTACGAGTTTATGTACTTTCATTTCATTTATATATGATTTGATTTTCGAATAATTCGGGGATGAACCGTGTTAAATGCTAAAAATTATCCGTTTCAACAAACAACGCGACTGCAATATTGCTCCACCACCTAATCGTTAATTTCATCACTCTAATAATATACGGTGAACAGAACGCAAAATTATGTTATGCGTATGTATTTCCGCCATCCTTATGTTCCATCTATCTTCGGTTCAAATGTTGCCTAACCACATAGTTCTTAAACACCTTAACCCATTAAAGCCCAGTGGTAAATATATGCACCATCTGCTTTAACAATCATTAACGATGTATTTTGTATTTATGGGTTTCGTATGATTCTCATCGTAAGGAGCGATTATATCCTTGATCAATTTTAACCAGATATATTTGTAATGACGGGAGTGTCGTATTTTCTTTGCGGTACGGACAGAACTCGTAACAATTATTTCGAAAAACTTCATATTTAGCTCAAAAGGATTAATCTATTATCCCATTCATTCCTGAACAGTGATTAATACAGATTTATTATTATTCCATCTATTCATCATATTACAGGATATTTACTAACTATTTACCCGAGACAAATCTTGCACCTGTGCAGCAGCTATTTCCGAAATACATTTTGTTTTTAGTATGTGTTACATGTAATATAGAGTTTTATTGTGAGGGATGACTATATCATTATTGTTCTTGTTGTAAATCTAGAACCGTAATTAGAGACATCGTCTCCTTCATGGTTCACATTTTTTTTTTCTCCCTTGACAGAACAGACCCGCCGAAATTCTGTATCCCACGTTTATATTTGTTTCAGTCTTACAAGATAGCTTAAACCGCTCGCTCTGTCCGCCGAATATTTAAGTAGTATACTTAACATTTCAGTGCACGAAAAGTAAAGAGTCCGGATTATATTCCACAGAGAAGCGCTCAAAAACTTATTCTCGACTTGCCTTGCTTATTGTCCGGAAACCTGGGATTCCTTCTAGCACTAAGGTTCCTGTACTTGGTAATGAGGCAGCCGAAACAGATCTGATCGTTATCTCGTTTAAACAAGCAACAAAGCGTGTTTACACAGCATAACGTAAAAAGGTAACATTTATGGTAATGTATAATATCATACGACATTATTAACCGTGTCAGAAACATCAGATTCGTGAAGAATTTAAGTATGGACGTAGTTTAATGATATGCCTGTAAGAAAGGACAAAATTTGAAATCATCAGCTTGGACAAAAGAACAATTGTGCGGTTAACAACACAATGTTAGTGGCGCTTTTGAGCGAAGAATCATAAGTCCACTCTGCAGTGTTCCTCTTAATCGGCTGACATTTAGCATTTGAGATTTTCCTGGCGGTGATACTGAAGATGGCTGTCTTGTGGGTTGTTGCACGATGAAGTCTGATAGCAGTTTACCGACGTTTCCGAGGTCTTGACAATTCCAACGGTCATTTTACATAAGATACTCGCGAAAAAAGGTGCATGAGCATCCAAATTAAAAACTGTATCATTACAGTACCAATTAAAATTCATCGTTATGATAAAAGGTGACGTCATGAATAGTTCAGTTTTCGTCCTCGCCTTACATTTCCCATCACGAGACAACCGAAACCGACAAGACTACGGGTTGCAGTCTTTTAACAATTTAATAAAACTAGGCAATGATTCGGAGCAGCATATGCCCATAAATCGTTCCAAACTACAGATATTTGACGCAGAGTGACTACGGTATGTATCACTGAAGTGGCCAGACCTCATTGTATGCAGTGTTTGAATTCCAACATGTAAATGTTTGGAGTGCTTGAAGGTATTTGAAGAATGCTGAGGTAATCATACTATTATAAGCAATAATAAATTTACCACTGACATCAGTACAGTATTGAAGATTCATTAGGCAGTCAATTTAAATATAATTACTCACTTCGAGACCTATGATCTGTACAGAGCTTCCTGTGGCAAAACAAACAGAAACATTCTCGTGGTTCAAATATGTGTGGCAATGACACTCGCCATGTTTCGAGGTCCTAATATCACAATTATGGCTATTAATGAGGGTGCCTGAGGGTGTTGTGGATCTCAAAGTTTGGTATAGAAAGCAGTGGGAATGTCCCACATTTTTCCGCGCTTTTATAACGCATTAATAGCAACAAAAATACAACAGTGAGCAAATATAGTAGCACAGAATTGTGTTATTTGAGGCGTTCAAAATTCCTGGTTTAAGAGTGCGTTGCTACATTTAATTCCAATACAGATTTTTGCATTGTGGCGACACTCTAGGATAAATATAGTTTTCGTTTTAGTGTGTGAAGAACGTGTCTAGAGAACAAGACGAATTTAAGCTGAATAATATTTAGAAATATAGTTTGTGCCTTAAAGAAAACACATGGCGTTCCCATTACAAACATCTGTTTGTTAACGTTGTTTAGAAAAATGATCTCAGTTCCTTCCCAGAACCACACAGATCTCACAAACGGAGTTAAGTGGACAAAATGCATGGTTACTTAATTCAAAGAGTGTAGTAAATATAACACATTAAGATAATATGTTCGGTTATCAGGTACACTCCATAAAGTTACCACTGGCGTCTCAAATTCAGGTCCATCAATGGGCGTGAAACGTTAATTAAGGAGACATGAAGTGGTTTACAGTTGGACAACAGATAGATGTACGCTAAACGCACAGGGAAAATTATGTGATAATAGGGCAACATTCACTTTAAAGGTTTTTGATTAATTTTCTGAGCTGAACGAATGATCACAGCGAAGTCAATCATATATCGAGTTGTCTACAAAGAATACTACATCACCCCAACACCGGGTTTCAGCGGTCCACAATTACAATATGACTACCTACAGTGGCTCTATTCTCCTACTATACAATATTTGTTCTTATAACTATAATTCTGTTCTCCTTCCCCTATCTCCAATTATATATTACTGATTTTTATTTTTCCATTCTGTAAAGTAAAGTAAAGTAAAGTAAAGTTTGTCCCACTATACGCCATGTAGGCGTTTGGGGTGAGTGGAGGTATAGCTCCTCTCTTCCTTGACCTCGGCACTAGATGGGGGGTGAGTGGTCAGCATCACGCCCCGGCCGGCTTTACCCCCGGGAAAGGACCCCGGTACCCATTGTAGAGGAGGCTGGGTGGGCCCCAGAGGCTAGAGGAAAAATCCTCTGCCCCCGTCGGGGATCGAACCCCGGTCGTCCAGCCCGTAGCTAGTCACTATACTGACTGAGCTATTTCTGTAGCGAGGTAAAAACCGAACCAATCTGTTAACTACCACTAAACATTCTCCGGCACAAAAGTATTGAAATCGAACATACAATGTGAAATTTTAATCAACTATCAGGGGCGGAAATGACTGTCTTAAGGAATATTGCGCCTTGCAGTCTGGCAGTTTACCGACGTTTCGGAGTTGGTTGTTACCTCCATCATCAGGGCACGACACAGCATCCCAGAAAGCAGTCATCTTCATACTCGCCATCGCGAGAATCTCAAGCGATTGCTATCTTTACAGTGAGGAAATCTGACCAAACTATGACGTCCCATATTCGAAAGCCAATTCCACTCCCACCCTTACACGGCCTCGTACAAAATTTCATGTCTTCATATCCCATTACAAAAATGGCAACGTGAAATATTCACTTCGCCTCTTATAGAATGCAGCAAAACTACGGCGTGAGAGGGCTGGATATAAAGAAATGCGTCTCAACCGGCAAGTACGTAAGACCGGAAATTCGACAAAATGAGAATGCAGAAAATTACACCAAGGCCCAATAATGACGGGAGCACACAACAAAACCCCAGACACAAATTATTTCGTCTTGAAAGCAAAGTGGGCTACAGTTCTGATAAATGGACTATTTGGCTTGCAAAATTCCTCACAGATGAGCAATGTAATATTTTAGCTCTTTTCTTGCCTCCAATGGCATTTCATTTTGGATTTTATAGTCGCCATATCCAGCGTTAACTATCTTTCTCCTCAGTTCTGGATGAATTTGTTCAAACAGAATCGGGATACTCAACTTATAAGAATACCAACTTTTGTTATATTTTACTACGCCGAAAGAAGCTTATAACCTCAATGAACATTCCCTCATCAAATTCTTGTACTACCACATTGAAGTAAAATCATGACAAAACAACTGTACATCCATCTACGTTTCAGTACCTCAAAATTCTACTCAATCAAAACCTAAGAGATGTTAGGTTAGGTTTGTCCGCGGTAACAGAAATGTTCAGGAACACTGGTCTGAAGTATTTCCAGGGTAATAAAATAAACCATAAAAATGTTTTCGCGTAGTGAGTAGCTTCAGATGTCGCACTCGTCTCCGTGCATTTGTACAAACATACTTAGTAAACATTAATCAATTTTGAAATTAGGCTATTCGAGGTAAATAGTTTTGACGAACTACTGTGAAATAGTTCATTTTAAACAAATATGCACAAATTTAAAGAGTTTCCTTGGGCACGTCCAGAGCGGCATCACTGTGCTAATGAAAGCCCGCCTCTGGAATCCACCCTGAGCCAACAAAATCCAGTCGTTTCCTTCAGAGCGGAAGATAAATCCTGATATCCTAACATCTGCCACATACGTCTATCTCCCCTAACGTCTTTCTTTGAGATATTCTGAACAAAAATTTGTACGCACCTCTCTTTTTCCTTCGCTTTAACGATATCATGCTTGCTGCCTCCATCAGCGACCATCGCACTGATAATGGAGGCAACAAGGACCGCCGAAACGTCGGGGAACTTCTACCAGACTACGGTGCTACAACCCAGAAGACAGCCATCGTTCTTTAACTTTCTTAGATGCAGATTTTCTTCTCAGCACTCCGTTCCATTACATGTTCTCTCCCTGGAGTTTGTAAGAAAATTTAGACGTATTGCATTTCGAAAACATTTCCGACCCACGCGAAGCTACACGAACTCAATGAACAGAGTCGATCCATTTTTGAAAGTAAGTGACAGAGTACTGGAATGAATCGCCTAATGTGCACGATTCGTAGGGTCGAACACTACGTCACCGGCCTACAGTTCGGTAATTACGCTTGTTAAACAGAACCGATTAGCTAATATTTTACATCATTCAACAAGCAGGCCATCCCGAGGTCCCTGATAAATCGTTAATTTAACCCGACCAGTCAGATGCACGTAACTGGAAATGGCGCTCAATGGATTCAAGAGACTGGAACGACCAATCAACAAGTTAGGAAAGTAAAACCTTTCCACACAGCACAAATTCTTAAATTATTGTCACTGTAAGGGTTAGTAAACTGAACCATCAGATTCATACGCTCGAAGGAAATTATTAATGATGCGTAATTTTAATTGGAAAACCTATAATGACGAGACCACGAGGGTGATACAGCAGCAGTCGGACGATAGAATTGAACCGGATTTAGACGGTACAGAGTACAAAGTTGTGGACAGAATTCAAAAGGATTAACAGATCCAAATGAAGAGTTGTTTCGTAAATGCGTAAAAACTGAGAATTTGCTGGTCAGCTGGGTAATTATCTACGCTTAAAGGAAGACGATGTCCATGTGATGAGACACAGGCGGTCGAATTAAAAGAATCTGACAACTGAATCGGTTATTTGGCAAACCACATAAATGCACAAAATCACTCTCTAGGAAAGAAAAGTTCTAGCTCGATTTCTTTTCCCACAAGTAATTGTCAAGAATCTAGTATTTTATACAGTTATAGTTCACTAACATGTTTTTCATATAGAATTATAAGGTAAATCAATTTTTGACTCATGTTATTTCGTCCACACGGTATTGAAAGAACACAGCATGACTCACGTAGTTACGTGTCTTCGTTCACTGCTCGGGTGACCTACTTAAGTCGCTGTGTTTTCGGAGGTTTCTTTATTTTCAAAACCTAAACTAGAACTCTTCAGAACAACATGAGTACAGGATTCTTGTCGTCTGTCGCGAAATGGAAGGTAAAGTTGCAAAGACTTGGGCCGACGAGATACTCGTTTATAGGACACGTAATTCATTGGCACCGCGAAGACAAGAATAAAACATGTATGAATTGAGCTTTTCACAGCGGTGAGTATGAAGACAGAAATCTTCAAGAATGGAACAGACCAGTTATTTATTGACATGAGAATCCAGGGAAAAGTCTGTGTTCGTCAGCAGCAGCGATCATGAAAAAATGTGAAGAGAATGAAGAAATGGGGAAACAAGTTGAGAATAATGGCGCCCGGGGTGAGGGGGGTGGGGGTGAAAGTGGAGCGGATATTCGATTTGAGAACCAACTGACAATTCATTTTAATGACAACACTCCCGTCCCCATCTGCCCGCACCAACTAATCAGATTGCAAATGATGGCGAAAGCAAATTTGGGGAAAAAGGAATATGGCACTCAAATGGAAGGGTGTAGATAAAGAACCAAATTATTCCACGTCAATTATCACTGTACGCCTCTGCCATTTCCTTCTTTAAATATTTCCATTAATATCAAAACACACTGCGTGAACCTATGACGATGTCCTCTAAGCATCTCTGAGTCTTCAGCTCAAGGGTCAGCTACCTTTTCGTTATCGCGAGCCGCGTTCTCTATATTTGTATTCCTCTGGGGGGAAAAAAATTAATACTGTCGTGGACAGTAAATGAAACTGCGTTCAACTTACAAAGACCAGCTGGTATTCACTTCAAAATGTACAGCCGCAGAATTCCCCGACACAAATCACTTTCTTGTAATAAGTTTGTTAGTGTCAAACAGTTTTGATTTCAAGACACTGTTAATTTTATAAAACTTCAGTTATTAATACAATTGTTAATTTATGCCTACACCTACAAAATTTGTTACGTTAATTTAGTTTTTGCGACTGCTCGCCCTCATGGACAGAAAATGTTTTGTGCCTCCTCAAAAGTAAAGAATGCCTGTCGGTTAATTCCAAAATCATATTACAAGCCCTATATGGTAGGCAACAGGTTGTATTGTATTCCGTCCCACACAGATTTGGTCACCCATTATTACACAAGAAGTTGCAGCCTAACACGTCCAAACATTCTGATCGTTAAAGATGGCCGTCTTCTGAGTTGTTGCGACGTGCGTTCTGGTCATGTTCCGTCATCAGGGAGATGACAGAGGCATCGAGGGTCTCTGAAACGTCGGTGGACGTCTACCAGACTACACTGCGCAACGTCCCAAAAGACGGCTATCTACATGTGCGCCTCCGTAAGAATGTGAAATCTTGACAATTCTAATCGCTGTTCAATTTCCTGCTGTGGGATTTCTCAAATCCAGTTTCACGAGAAGTTTACGCTTCAATCTTACTTTGTTTCTTTCATTCTTCTCGAATTCTTCCTTTCTATCTATGCTCCTTCCTATAGTTGACATCGTTACCACAGCAACTATTATTACTGGTATTATTTTCAATCCAGGTATTAAATTTGTATTATATTGTCACACCGTGTTACATGGAACAGGGCATCTGTTCGTGTGCCAGGGTCTAACTCTGCTCTGGAGTTCAATTATACAGAGGAAAATACGTTTGAATTTAATGAGGCGCTACATTAAGATATTCCCCAAGACGTGCGCTATTCCCAGATTGGCCGTCTTTTGTAGTACCATCCTAGTGTTTGTCACAGACGTCCTGTAAATGCGTCTGAAATGACCGCGATAAGCTAACAGCTGTGCCGAAAATTACAGGCGCCACTTTCCAAACGCGCTGTATTCTATCAGTAGGTCTTTGCAATTTACTATTTTTTTGGTTTCCTCTTGCATCTGTTACACAAACGTCACCTTTTAAGCGTGTTCATATCTGGTAGGATTTCGGGTTCTCACGGTGGTAACTATAAATATGGTTACCTTTTGAGATGTTGTGCCGTCTCGTAGAAATTCACCGACGTTTCAGAGGTGCTTACTGCCCCAATTATCACCCCGATTACAGCGGCAGTTAGAACCTCTGAAATGTCGGTCCATTTCCAAGAGACTACACCGCGCAGCATCCCAGAGGACATCATCTTAATGATCCTGTTTTACCTCTTAGCGTTCCTGACTCTCGTGTCCATGGCAAACCGAAGCAAGGCTGAGTGAGCTCTTCGTATAGAATAGACGGTCAAGAAAATGGCCTGCATAATTATAAAAATCATCCACGTTCAGATCTTTACATGTTATTACATCGGCTGTGTAGCATAACAGAATAGCAGTATCTACGCAAAATAATAATAAAAGGCATGACCAAATTAATGACGGAAGGTTATATTCATTGCCTTGATAAAAGCAGAGCTTTCTTTTTATCCCGAGGCAATGGAATAATTCTGATGGAATATAAAGCAGCACGCCTGTATTGAGGGAAGATTTAATAACAGCTAACAATGGTTAGATATAAGAGATTCGGCAATTAAAATATAACAAAAAATAAGTTCAGTTTTATAGAAAACAATGTTAAGGCAGTCTTATTCAATTAAGGAATAAACCAAGCATACTTTATAACTCTCCTCTTTCATCACAGATACAATGTAACCACGGACAGGATTATTACATGTGAGAACTTGAGATTTTCACGATGGTGAGGGTCACATGATGATCTTCTGGGTTTCGGCGCCGTGTACACTGGTCGGTAGATGCCAACGTTTCGCAGAAAGACGCTGTCTCCATCTGAAGGGACGAGACGATCAGGACGGAGTGGGCGAAAGACTGACCCGGGCCGATGAAGAGACTCAAAGCTGGCGTCACAGGATTAGTAAACTTTGTGTACAATTCTTAAACGCCTTCAATGCACAGTATTGCGTAATGAAAGTGTCGTAATATCCATAGTACAGTATAATTTCTGCTGTTAGAAGAATGAGTATGTTCCTCGAAAGCCAAGGTGCTTACACAGAACAAGAGGTTACGACCCAGAAGACCAAAAATCGACATCCTCACCGCTGTTATGAATTCAAAGCAATTTAAATCGTCCACGTAAGACTGAAAATAACAGATTAATTAATTTCCTTTACAAAACCGACTTCTTAGTAACTGATAAGTCAAACAAAACTAGATCCGCGGCATGAATATTTGCTATATTCGCCTGAGGTCGAAATGAGGCAATGACTTCACAGTAAAAGGCACACAAAAGCTAGAACCATTTTCCGAACAATTTATTTCAGCTTATGGTTTATTGTCTCGTTTGGTTCATAGATGATTTATCATCTATGACATCTATTGCTAATACACACAGATCAGACCACAGACTGCGTTATTATTCGCTACATTCTTCTGAATATATAGTACTGGATAAACATGCACTCCAGAAGACAGGGTACGTGAAAGGAATACGTAAACAAAATTTGGTATGAGAACAAGTGTACACGTTTGCTAAAAAAAACAATGCAAAGAGCAACATCTTCCAGGATAACTCCAGAACGATGGTTGGCTTCTAGGTTATAGCGCCGTGTAGTCTCGTAGACGTTCACGTTCCTGCTGCCTCCATCATCAGGGCGATGGTAGATAGCCAATACTGCGCAACAACCAAGAAGACAGTCATCCTCATACTCGGCGCCATGAGAATCTGATATCTCACTCTGTCAATAATACGTTTGTTGTGTTAAGCATACTTTTCTCTACAACTGATTTACAACTCCATCGTCGGTATAGAAACTTAAGAAGTGAAAGCATCATTTAACAGCCCCTCCAAACACCAATACCAATCCATAGACCAATTGGTGCAGTCAATCAGCACCTACATCTGCCAAACAGTGATGAAAATTTAAAACATAACCGCGTTAAACTTTATACAGAAACACCCACATCAGACGTAATTGGATTAATTACAATAATCTATTCATGGGCTTGTAGTCTACATTACACCACTTACACAAATAAATGATGAGTATGAACGATTGACAATTACTGCAAACGAAACCTGTTCGACGCCTGGCCGATTTGAAACAATTGTTTATTTAACTGTCTCATTAGTTGCTAAATTGAACGGTCGTCTTCGACCGGGATTTTGCGCCCCGCGTTCCGTAAAACGTATTTTACGATATCGGCATTTGCAAAACTTCAAATTTCTTATCATCATTAACATTTTCATCGATTTCGTCATAAAAAAGTAATAATCGTACAACGCGCCATTACTATTCATTAATTCCCATATTCAATACGAAGTTCAATTCCTGCCGATTTTATAACATAATCGTGACAGTAAATTTCGCATCTCACATGATCATTTTATTTCATATGTGAACTCATTCTCGCCATAACTTTAACGATATTGATCTAGCCAACAGCGGGTTTTAATCCACGTAATGGACGACAACGCGTTGAGCATATCGTCTGATCAGCTTGTGGCATTACACGTTCGTTCCAAAGGTAAAGTTTCCCCTGTGAGCTATCGCCACAAAATGAAGTCGTACAAACGGCGTGGAAACAAGCCCCAACGCATTCCAAAAACACCAACAAACTAACTCAGTAGCAGCAGAACCCAAATTTTCCCACTGTACCCCCAGACGACATGATCTTCAGCAAGTTCCATCCACCATCCTCGTCACAAACTATTTCCCCAAGGTCTATTTTCTGCCTTCCAATAGGTTATATTACAAGATGTTTCCGAGCCCATAAGAATTCCGTATGAACTTAATATCATCGCATATCCAGCTATGAAGCCTGCCCACACGAAAATAAATGTACTTGATAACCACGTTCCATCCGTCTTTACTCCCATATAAGATCTTCCGGTATATTTGGTAATACACAATTAGAACCACAAAATATCTGGCCACTGTGGTGAAGAAAGAACTTATCAAGGACCCGTAGAGAATCGAAACCCAACCACCGGGTCCTGAAGTCAGTGCATTCACATAGGAGTCCTTGAGAGTTAGTAGCTCAGCTATCAAGAAATTCCCCCACTTTTTTTTTGAATTTCAATGCCGTGATCACAGGCGCCTATTTGTGGTCTCTATCCTGAGTCATATGAATTGTCTACATCCATCCACGTTGCTTTCTTAAAATCCGTTTTAATATTATCCTCCAGCCCAGGTCCTCAAAACTTTCTAATAATGGATAAAACACTGGAATAAAAGTAATCAAAGTACTGACGTTACATTTTTTTACGAATTACTCTACGCGTGTAGAAAGTCCTTCCATTCAACGCCACATAATCTGCGTGGGTGATATATTTCCTCCCACTGCGAAGTTAGGCTACATTCGCGGCCCTTCTTGCTATACAGACTTTTCCTTCTTAAAGTCTGCGAAACGAAGCAAAACTACGCAAACCCCCCCCCCCCCCCCCCCACCATGTATTCGATGCTTCGTTGCTTTCCAGACTGAGCAGTGAACATAAACAATACTTGGAATGCATTTGTTCTTATTTTTCTTCAGTCTGCGTCAATGCGTCTTCTAAGTCGAGGCCAGTTCCCTACACCCTACAGTCACGAATAAAATGCTGCTCTTACGTCATCACACTAACCAAACACCCCGACAATGTCAATCATTAAGACGAGTAAAATAACATCTTCCTGACATTTATTTATTTATTTTAGTTGCATGCAATTGTAACGTGGCGTGGTTTCACCAACATAAGCTCTTACTGATTTCGTCACCATTAGATTTCCGATAATTTTGGTCTAATGATTTCATTAATGTTGACAATCATGCAAAAAGCCGTAACATTTTATCATAATCGACTTCTCCATTTTCCGTGTCGTTCTGCTCCTACATAACTGCAAGTTGACACAGCTCGTTAAAATTAATTTTGCATAATTGCTTCTAATTATTCCAGTGGAACCTTTGGACTCTCTTATCTTACATGCTTTACAGAAATAATGCGACAGTGAAATATTTTGTCTTTGTGTTGGAACTTAACCATTCCAGGTTCCTTAACTTCTTGTTTTCCGCCAGGACTTTCAAATTTAACTTTACTTCTGTGCGCGCCTCCTTCGTAAGGAACGCATTTAGTACGTTGGTGAGAGCACGTGGTTTGTATGATCCTCACGACACTGCAGGCATCAATTTGAAACGAGATCAATATCTACACAACACCTACCACATGTTTATACAAATGTGTCTCTATGTTCAAAGTCCAGCTGGTACATGTACCACCTGCTTTAACATGTTTCTTTGTATTTTCTGCACAGTGTATGTTTATGGGTTTCATATGATACTCTGAACAAACAGCGATTATTCCTTACACGGAATTAACCAATTCATCTTTGTACTGGAGACGCGCTGTATTTTCTTTGTGACACGGATTGGATACTTAAATATTGTTTAGATAAGCTTCGGCTTTTCCACAATTGCATTCATCTCTCCGCTACGTGTCACATTTCACTAAACTCACACGGCTTCTCGATTTAACGACTAGGTGAAGAGATGTTATAAATCCCTTTATCACGTAATTTTCTTATCTCTCGTATGTTCGAATATCTCCCTCAGTTTAACATAATTTTCTATTGAAAAGGAATGACAATAATTACGTGGAATCGTACACAAGATCGAATGCCAGTAGTTAAAAGGGCTGAGGTTGTTGATAATGAAAAGTTGTCTGTGTGACTAAGCACCATAGCGAGAAGATGTAGCTTAAATACTTCTTTACGTCGGTACCAGATGGACGTAAAAGGACAGATTCACACCACCATGCCATTGGTTAGAGGTACGAAGTCGTAGTTAATACTAGGGGATCGTTGAGTGTACTAGCGTTCCGAATGTGCTGCCATTTTACAAACTACTAAAATATTCAATAAAATCTTCTCGGGCAATCAACCGCGTTAAATGGTTACCGTAGTTCAAGGCGACTTCCGAGGTATCGAGTCACATCAGAACCCTGGTGATGGGGACAGAGTTGGTTCCCGAAACGTCGGTTTACTACGGTAACCAGTTAACGCGGCTGATTGCCCAAGGAGATTTTGTTGATTGTACTCGCCGCGAAAGACTCAAATCCTACACTAAAATATTGCTGCAAATTATTTAATATAAATGAAGACCTTGCCCTGTTAAGATTAGTGGTAATACTGAGTCTATGAAAGGCACCAGATTCAGACGCCTCGTTGCTCGTTGAATCAAAACCATTTCCAACAGCAATGCGTTCTGAGTATGAACATTAACCTACGAAAGCAATTAATCCTGTGCAAAACTCGAGTTACGGACGAACTTTTCACACAAATAAGATAATATTTGTACATGAAAATAATACCTTCATAAACAGTAAAAATAACATCGTATTTTATTCTGTATGAAAACTTGATTTCGTACAATGTGGCCACAATTTTATATGAAATTTTGAAGCGATCCATCGCTTGACTAATGAACAAATAAACTCTACTGTGTGATACGTTTTGGGTGCATGGCCTTCGAGCTCCCCTATCCATAATGGGAATCTATTCTTGGAATACAAGGCTGGGTCAAATTCCATACCACCACAAGCAAGGAATTCACGTAATATTCCGAGGGATCCAAGCAGAATATCAACAAGGCGGCACCACCACAAACCAACTACAAGACCAGTTACTCTTCCACTCAGGGGTGGACGGAAACAAATCGCTGCAGATAAAAGGATCGGCTATACGTCCAGCTGTAATACGGGCTCAACTCGTACTGTAAATACATTTCCCTAGTCACAGAAAACGCGTTTCCAGCCGTGTGTGTTCTGAAAATATTTCCCCAAGAAATGCCAAGCGTTATAACGTTTATGTAGTGACAGCTTGGAAGATACCAAATCGGCCGTTCCTTATTTTAAAAGCCTCTAGTAAATAAAACTCGATTTAGACCACTCCTGCTGACTAAACGACTAGGATTCGATCCCTCGCAGAGACAGAGGAGTTTTTTTTTCGGAATCCATATCCAGACCGGTTTTGGGTTCACCTTCTTTCGTATCCAGTCGGAAGCTGTGGGTTCAATCTGCAAGGTTCAAGCAGCCGGAACGTTAAGCTACACATTCGCCCTACGCAGTGGCGAGTTCTGGAATGCGTGGAGTTTTAACTCCAGTCTCACTACGCTCTAATAGCGAAAAGCTTAGGCAACTTTTACACTCATTTGAGTTTCCAATAAATAACACGTACAGTCTCATAAAATACAACGCACTACTTTCTACCTCTGGAATCATGAAATCTGAACAGACTTTCTGCCATCATCAAACCCATCGGCAATGGCTCGGTCTACGAGACAACGGAACAGATGTCCCCTGAATACGATGGAAGCCCCGTCCTTCATGAGGTAGTGGTTCTTTTTTAAGGTTTTGAGGATTTTAAGTGTTTTAAAAAAGCGTACGGTAGATAAAAACCAAAACAAGAAAACTACCAATACACCTTTAATACCAAAACCAAAGACATTCAGAGAAGAACGAATTTGTTCAAAAAGAGTTGATAACTTGAATTCCGCTACACTACTATTTCATTTATCGAGTTGAGAAGACAGATGTTTATTACCTTTGAAACTAATAACATTTTCCACTAAATACAATGCTGTAGTGTTGGAACCAAATTAAAGTAACGCAAGGAACATACCAGATTAATGAAGCGGGAACGTAAAATCAAATTACAGCCCTCATATTGCTTGGGACACATTTCTGTCGCTACGTGAAAGATAGATAACTTTAATTTTCTTACGACGAATTCCTTATTTTCATCACACGAATTTACTCATCGCACGGGAAATTAAAACATTTAAATCTGCATACTTCATTTCATGGGAATGTGAATCTAAGATTAAGCGATATGCATTTATTTCTGTCTAAACTACTCAGCCCTATCTACACGACTGAATAAAGACAATTTTATACTTCATGAACACAACGCTGCATCTCCAAGTAGATTATCAGCTTCCCTCCTGCTTCGTTCGTTCACTAACATTATCCTTAACTGAATAAATTTGTTTTTTAAATAAAAGCCGACTTATTTAATTTTTGTTTCAAGCTTGTGGATTTTTGTCTGCATAATCTCCTGATCACAAAGTTCGATCACACTGATGGCTTATCTTATAACTACTAGCATTAATTTGGTTCAGGCCCACACATATCACTGTTTTCAATGCAATTTGACTTCCTTTGCGAATTTGGGTCACTTGGCTATGAATTTTGAAGGAGACAAAGATAAAGGAAAGACATATAAAAAGGTAGATAATGAAAGTGGGGAAGGAAACCAAGAATGATGGAAGAGGGAGAAAATACGTACGATATGATAAGGAAATGCTGAAAGGGTAAGGCGGAAACGAAGTGAGACAGTGGCAAGTCTTTTGAGTTAATGTTCACTTGCTCGTTGCGAAGGTCTGGTGTGGACGTGGAAGTTAGCAACAAGCGTGTCCTGTGCCACGAGGAAAGGCAATTTAAGGCAGAAAAGACAGAGGAGTTGGATGTTCGGAATAAGGATTCATGGAGCTGTCAGTTTCTCACGATTCACATCTCCCTACCGGAAACATTTTAGCCGGATTTCACAAACGAACACTATCACCGGAAATTACAGAACGGCCTTAATAACAGTCAAGTGTTAGTACTCATTTATCAAAGACTCGGCAAATTTCAATGAGGATAATAGTGGTAAATTGTTGTTTTGTTTGCGTGGCTGTGATATAAAATCAGAACAGACACTCCACATTTTAAAATGAATTTACAGCCCCCAGCGGAGTGATGTCACGTCATTTTATTTGGAGCAAAATGACCCACCTCTTGTGTGATACAAAGTAACATAACCTCAAAATCAAACAAGTTTTGCTGCTGCTAGTTTTGAACAGGGCTGTGGAGTCGGTACTAAAATTTCTACAAGACCACAGGACGCAAAAACCCATAAGACAGTCGCATTCATACCATTAAAAAAAATGAAACATCGCACAATATCTTCCATGCCTACGTCGCAGGTGAAAGCGGACGGGCCTCCGATCTACGAGGTTTCAGCCTACGGGCCCGACAGATGCACAGAAACGTGAATCTCGCCGCAGGCCACCATCGAAAGAATCAAGATAACGTGCTTCAGGTAATAAATCACATTCAACAGCCAAACCTCTCTCCCCAATTTAGTTTTTCCAAACCCCCTGCAAGCTTCCTTCTAACTAATCTCCCCTTCTACCCTTACACGGCGTGGAAACTTATTTTCAAGCTGATACTTACGCGGGTGGTCAAGATGAAACAGTAAGATTAATTGCAGTGTTCAGAAAATCCCGCCACTGGACCTTACTCTGAGCTATCCGCCAGTTCACACCCTTATTTCCCTAATACATATTTTAATATTATCATCCTATCTAAGCCTTGATCTTCTAAGTACGCTCTTCCTCAGAGACATCAAGACTAACATTTTGTATACATTTATCATGTCCCCACAATCTACATGCCCCGCCCATCTCATCATCCTTGATTTAATCACCCTAATAATACATTGCAAGGGCGAAAATTAAGAAGACTTCCATTATGTAATTTTCTTCTTCATCATCACGTTACATCCTCTTTCTTAGCTCCACATACTCTCCTCAACACTTTGATCCGAACCATTTAACATGTTTCTGGTCTTCGCCTTACAATGCCTCCAAGTTAGAGGGTTTGTCGACCACGTGGCCCATAACGTTAGGGTTCTCTAGGCGAGATTTCAGATTCTCAGTGTGGCGAATATGAAGATTCCTGAGTGGTAGAGCCCAGTAGTCTGGTAGACGTTTACCGACGTTTCAGAGGTCCTTGCTGCCTTCGTAATCAGTTATGCGGTGAAACATCCCAGAAAACAGCCATCTTCAGATACAGTTTTGTACTCCTTTCACCTTAAGGCGAAAGTACACCACTTCCAAAAGGTTGTAATTTTAATAACACCTAGACGATGTTAAAGAACCACCCCTACCCTCCCCCACACAAAACTGAAATGACCAACAGAATGCATCGTCCCTTCGTCAGATGCCTTCAAACTTCTACATATCCTTGCTACATACCAAATAACCCCACTAAACTGAACGATAAAACGGATTCCAAATAATTATAAAAGAGACAAAGAAGAAGCATGTTCAATCCGGTAAGAAACTTTTATACATAATCTTGACCAGCTAAAATCTAAGGACGATAGGGAAACAGGTTTTGATATTTTTTTAATTACGTGGCAATTTCAGACATATTAAAACAGTGGGGATGTATGCGACCGAGTGCAGAGGGAGTCGAGTAAAAGTTTAAAAAATTAGACAGACCTGCTGTCCCAGACTTCTAACAAAGCCGCACCCATTTCATCTGGTGTATTGAAGCAAAATGTTAAAATACTTTGAAGATAAAATCGAACTCGAAGTTTAAAGCCCAGTGGTGACTACGCGTACCACGTGCTTTAACAATCAATAATTCTGCATTTCTCCCACAGAGTTCATCTATGGGTTTTCATAATTCTCAGAACAAACAGCCAATTCATTTTTGCAGTGCAAACGCGTTTATTTTCCTTTGAGGTAGGGCAGAGGTTCCCAAAGTGTGGGGCGCCCCCCTGGGGGGCGCGAGTGGTTTCTGGGGGGGGGGGGTGTTGTTTGTATGAAAAACTTTTTAACGAAATATGGAGAAACATTTTTAACATCCTTTGCTTGGTTGAGGCAGTTTAGTTGTCTTACAGTGATGTACACTCATAGCTAAATTTTATGTACTTGTTCTGGAAGGGGGGAGTAAAATTTATGAAATGTTTTTTTTTTGGGGGGGGGGGGGGGGCAAGGTATAAAAGTTTGGGAACCTCTGAGCTAGGGAGAAAATATTTAAATACTATTTAGATGAGGTTCGGGCTTTAACTGGTTACGCATAACTGGACGTAAACAACCCGTATGTTACTTAGCGCAAGTAGATACGTCCGTTAACATTTACGTACATGTGGGAGGGAACAGTGCCTCGAGAAAACTGACTAATAAGAAACGAGAAAGAAAATTTACCGATACGCTATGATTCAAGTTACGGGTCGAATTTGGACCGTCATATATATAATGCATCTTTATCGGTTAAACTGTACTTGAAAAGGCAGTCTCAAATTGCTCTTAAATTTATGTAATCATCAGACATAATATGTATACTATAGCAAGAGATTAACTCTTTAAAACCATAGCTCGCCTAAATAATATTTAAGAATTCATTGCTTACTGCAAGAAAACACACTTCAACATTACAAAGATCAAATGTGGCTTGTACGGTTATTTCACGAAAATAATCGTTGTTTACACTGATAATCGTACAAGGACCATACACAGTCACCACTGGTCTTTAAATTGATAATCAATTTGAATCGGTACAACGGAATGGACTTGAAGAAAAATATCCTGCCCTTTTTCTTTCATGTAACTTAACGTAATACACAAGCAAGAGTAAAATGTAATTGAACAATCCTTTAGCGTCTTATCAGCCTACAGGAAAGACTACATGCCATCTCAACAAGTTAATCGATCTTGGGATAGAAATCCAGTAGCTTCGTCTATGGACAAACTTTCTGGTCTATTTCCATTACATGCAACGCAGATACGTACCTGGAAAGACAGGCCATTGCTCCAAACTTTTGGAAGGAGTTATACCATAAAAAAACGTAATGGCTTGCCCTTCGTTGCATGCGTGCGATGGGAAACAAGATGGCCGCCCCCTCAAGTCATCAATGGCTTGAACATCTCATTAGTCCGGGATTTACCCTGCAGACCTTGTGGGTAGATGGGTAACCACTAACACTCGATGTGAAGACCACTTGACTTGGTGAATATGCGGGCGGGCATACATTTGTATGCGACGAGCTAGCATTACGCAGATTTTCGCAGAAATGAATAGGCGAAGTCCAGATGACAGGCGAACGGATTCGCTCTAGTGGCGTCTGCGTTCGGTCCGGTATTTTCCGTTAATACGTTTTGTCCATGCTTACCGACTAACTCCATAGTGCAGGATTATTCTCAGAAAGATTTTAGTCGCTCACCTCGTCACGAAATGTCCCGCTTCTAAAGAACTGGGAGGTTCATTACAGTACTCACAATAGCCCGCCTCATTTTAAACCAAATAAAACTCCACACTCTTATTTCTTCTATATTCAATTAAATATTTTCCAATCATCTATGCTTATGTCTTGGAAGTGGACTCTTTGTTTCAGGTTTTCCTGCCGAAAATGATTTCATCATACACCCATTCTACATGCTTCGACTAATCAAATATCTCTATATCCAGAGGACGTCTGCTGTACGTTATAACTCAGGACACATTATACCCTGACGGGCGACACGACGAGCGTCTCTCAGCGTAAGATACATTTCTCGTCGCTGGTCGTCTCTACATAACCTTCCCCGAGACTCAACACGTTTTCTGTTAATATATTCTGAACCCAACAGTTTAAATATCGCTATGCATAACAGAGAATTAAATGAACTGAAACAGATTAATGAAGATACAAATAATTATTGTAATAAAAATAGTAATTATAAGTGTTATAATGCTGAAAAACGATCGATAGCTACAATCGAGGGTTCTTCGACTGCTCGAACTCTCCGATCGCGGCTTAAGATTCTCTGCCTGGGCCACGCATGCTGGCACGTGCTGTGTAGACAGAGGCCTTGGTGTCGCATCTCCTGTCCAAGGAGACCTACAAAGTTTCGAAGATCGAAGGACTCAGAGACCAGAAGAAAAATTCTTTGCTCCTCCTGGGGTCGAATTCTGGTTGTACAGTTCGTAGATACATAAAATAACTGAAAAATAACTTTGTGACTTCCTCAATATGCCTGAAGTTAACTAAAATGGCAGCATTTTGTAGATCCTCGATGGAGTGTTAACAACAATAGTATGAAAATAAATGAGAATATCTCAAGATGGCTGGACTCCTCCGTCACCAATCGCGTTATTCTACAGAGAACAGCAATAGCAGCCCAAGTGTGGGACAGAATCAATTTATGAACGTGGCTCAACTAAGTACTGGGCAATAAATTCCGAATCACTAGTGCTGTACATATATATATATATATACATACAAACATACATACACACACACAACAAAGTAAGGAAATATGGCCCTAAATACACAGCTTCTCCTTTGAACATAATCAAGCCGGTTAGACCATCAGATTCATTAGCGCCGTTCCTTCCAGGAGCTTCGCCCACCTCACCAAAACAAGAATAAACTAATTTGGAGTTGGGGGAAGCATACAAAATTGATCTGTCCACTCTCCTGCACCAGAGGAGGCACGGCTTTAATGATTTACCTGGAACATAATACCTCATGAGTTTGTGATTTTAATACGCAGCCAACTTTTCAGGCTGTCACACTTTCAAATCCTGCAAGTTACTTATTCGTAAAAATCCAAGAAATCATCCCTAAACTGACTTCCACTCAATGACACAGCGCAACGCCTGCTGTTGTTGATTT
Source organism: Zootermopsis nevadensis (assembly GCF_977971745.1). Classification (NCBI taxonomy): domain Eukaryota; kingdom Metazoa; phylum Arthropoda; class Insecta; order Blattodea; family Termopsidae; genus Zootermopsis; species Zootermopsis nevadensis. The sequence continues at coordinate 7,759,400 of NW_028259157.1, forward strand.
GAAATGTTTCTGTCGACGTGTGGTTATACAGAAGATAAAGGCGACACGTTCCTCCGAAACGGGGGTAAGTACCAACAAAGACAAAACTGCGCTATGCCCCAGGAGACAGTGGTCCGCTGTGAGAACCTCAAATCTCAGATTGAACTATTTCTCTCTTGACAAACACAAATCGCAATACGTCTTCATCATCGCCTGCTTCTCCAGTCTCTTATCGACATTCTCCTTCTCTATCTTCATCTCGTCATATTACTGCTTCTTCTCGCCATCTTACGTCTCGTTCTCCTACTTATTTTCATCCCCTGCTCCTTCATATCGTCTTCCATCTCCTTGCTGCTTTTAATTTGCGAAACTGAGTTGGTTACATCAATAGCTCAAATGTCCAGCACACAACAAAGCAGTTAGAATATTTCTACTTAACCTTTGCTCTTGAACATATGTGACGCGTGACATCTCGTGGCAATGATCTGAGTAGTTTTACGATCTGTTCACACGTGCGCATGCTGAAGGAACGCTGACTCGTCCTCAACGTCTCTCAAGAGTAGACACTGACCTTAACATGGAAGGGTAGCTTACAAACATGTAACAACAAAATATTAACTTAAGCCGTGACCAAGTTACAATACTGAAGTCCTAAGTAATCGTTGAAGATTCTTATAATTCACGAATCAAAAAACAAACAACATGGAAGAATTTCTGCTATTTTCGACAAAAATTTGAAAGAAAATGATTCCTGCCTAATACGAAAGTAATAAATAGTTTTGCAGTTTTATGGTCTAATTTCTAAAACTCGGTAGGAAGACAACTTCATGCACATTTAAAAAAACATGAGAATTCTGTGTAGATTATTTGTTTAAAACATAAAATAAGTAAGGCCCGCGTAAAATATGAGCTGCTTATCATAACTCTAAACACATGAGAGCCTATTTTATACTGTAAGTCATTACATACGTGTTTAAAACTGACGCAAATCATACGAAACATGCACTTTTGTGTTTTTTTTCAAAGGGTCAATATACAGTGCGCAGAAATTTTAAGTTTCAAAAACAAATATAATTTGACCTTCTCCAGTTCAGTTTCGTTTGATCTCTTTTAGACGATGATATATTTCACAGTGTAGCTTTACTTCAGTTAACCCACTGACATGCTATGACGGCGTCTGTAACGCTGCACGTGTGAATGAAGAAGTCTGCTTGCTCGCGCGTGGTTTCAGAGGACAAAATGACGCTGGGTAAGTATTCCACGTATTCCGTATCTTGTTCATAGAGACGGCAAAAAAATTTTACCTAGCTCATAACTGACGCAAAACAAGAAAGAATTTGAAAAAAACCTGTTCACCTGCTTCTTTGTTCCAACAGCCAAACGTCAAATGAAAACTGCTTTTCTCAACCGGGACCAAGAGCTGGAGGCGGTGTTAATTACGAAGGTGATGAATTGGTTCCGATTAACCTTTTGAAACTCGAAGCTCGTTTAAAAAAAACATCTAAAAATTCTGTTCGTACCTCAGAGACAACAACGAGCGTACAATACATTGATTAACTGGTCAATGCTGTTTATGGAAACAATCTGTTTGTTTTGATAGTCATACAAATCCCATAAGGACGTACAACCTTTGCGAAACAAGATTCGTTTACTGATTGACGTACACATTTCTGTTCAGATATATAAAAAGGAAAAACGTATGAAAGTGGTACAGGGCACTTCCTGTGCAAATTACCTATCATAAGCCCGCACTCTTTCGCTACCTGTCCTTGATGTGTTCACATTCAATCCGTAACATCGTCAATGAAATTCTGAACTAACTGTACCAACTTCAGTATCTGGCGTGATGGTCAATGGACACCAGCAATTTGCTTCGTACGTTCAGAAGTGGAAGGGCGGGGGGGGGGGGGGGGTGATTTAGTTTAAACCCGGATATGAGAACAAAGGTGGCCCAAACTACGTTTGTAAATCAAAATCACATTACGCCGGCCAATACGTGCATCGAAAATATTCATACAAACATGAACAGCTGATTACTGCTTCATAAAATTTGTCATCGACGTTTAATTTCGTGATATTTCAAGATCTCATGGGGCTGGGTATGAAAATGGCTGTCCTCAGAGATGTCAGGCCTGTGCAGTTTGGTATAAACACTGACCTAGTCATGGCCCTGACGATGGAGGCAGCAAGCACCTCCGACACGTCGGCAAACTTCCCGCAGAAGGCAGCCATTTTCAAGTTAATATTCAATGTATGTATGAACGCATTCCCAACTGGCCGTATGGCTTATATTAAACACAACTGACGCTAATGCATATTCTAAACCAATAAGGTGATGGCTGCTCCGTGTTTTGGTTATTTGCTTCTGTGCCGAGCGCGATATTTTTCTCCATCCCCTGCTGCGATGGGGTGAGACACCTCTCTGGACCTGCAGCCGCCAACAGCCTCATTGTCCATCCCACAGCTAATACGTAATTCAATATAGAGCATCGACGCAGTGATACTGACAGGGGAAAACCTGTCTCAGCGTCGCTTTGTCCACCAGAAATCTCATACGGACTGCCCTGGGAGCAAATCTGGGCCTCCGCTATGAGAAGCCGGCGACTAACCGATAATATAGTCGGCTGGAGAGGGGGGGGGGGGCCTCCTCACATAGAAATTGTGGCCACCTCCTTTCCCCTCAAAATCAGTAATAATGTTATGTTATTCCTTTTCGTAATTTATTACTTGCATGAAACACAGATAAATTTTCCATTCTATTAGTATACTACAAAATTAAACACTCAGGTATTTAATAAATGTTGTTTATAATCATAAGTCGCATCGTGAAAACAATGTTTACACAAGGCACAAACGATCAAAGCAAATGAAATTCCATGGGCTCTAGAGAGTCGAGGAATGCTTACAGAACTACGGCTTGTAAGTGCGTTAACTGACGAACGGTGGAAAATCTCTAGCGATAAAATTTTACTGGCTTCTGTTTCGCCATTACTAATGTACATCAGAGGTAACTCGTCTTTATTTCTTGCCTACTTCTTACTTACTAAACAACACTTTCCAGCTGAGGGCGAAGTCCACTAAGAATGGAGATTCTAATAGAAGGGTGATTATGAATGACGGAAAACTGAAGTAATTTTCGATTAGATATTTGCTTTAGAATGTGAAACTTTGAAAAATAATTTATTTAATTATCTGCATAGTAACTATCTCCTGGTAACGTAACTTGCATAATGTCGCCATCTGCTTCACTAGCGTTCTAAAATATTACACCCTTAACGGTTCTAAGGTACAGAATATGGTGCAGCCTTGTGTATGAATCTACCAGTCCGCTAATTACCATTCCAAATCATGGTCTAATACATATGACAGTAAACACGCCTTTGTTGGGGATCAGCGGAGCCAGACCAAGTGCTTCATCACGCCTACTGGGTCTCTGAACCGAGCGTTCCAGAACCTCTCAACCAATCACAAACCTCAAAAAACCCAAAGTAAAAAATAACTTCATAAGCTTTTTTTAGACGCAATACGTAAGATAAGATGTTTTACGAGAGATTTAAAGTTTTCACGACAAGTATGAGGGACTTTCCTCCGTGAGGTCTGGTAGATATTGGCCTCAATCATTTCGCCCTGATGATAGAGCAAGTAAGCGCATCTGGAACGTCGGGAAATATCTAGACTACACAGAACAACCCAGAAGACGGCCATCTTCAAGATGTAATATTACATGCACACTTCTTTCAGTGGTGTGTGGTACATTACGAATAGCAGGATTTATAGATTATTGCGTTGTCATACATTGCACAAAGAAAGTGGCGTAACTGAACACAGACAAATATAGTCGGTCTTTCTGCAGAAATGTACTTGCATTTTGGGGTGCCCCGCGCACAATTATCATTTTACATTAAGCCGGTGTTTCTTCAAATGTCGAATTAAAAAGTATTCAGTTTCTTATCCATACTACAAACACAATAACTGGTGTTGTATTAATTTATGATTTTATATCCCTTTTGAAAACAAACAACTCTTCACGAAGACGATTTAAGAAAACTTACAGTAATACTCATTAAGCTAGGAACTGTGAAATGTTACATTTAGGTATTTTTGTATGTCTTTTTGGTATGACCAGTTGATGTGAATAATTTAGGGTAATTTAAACATATTTAACTCAAGAATTATTTGTAACACTAAACATCATTTTAATTTTCATTACACGGTTATTAAGTTGTACGTTTTAGGCTTGCGTGGCAGCTGAAATTCAGCTACCACTTTATGAAAAACAACTATTAAAACTTCCCGCTAAAAATAAAAATAACAAGCAATAGCCAGTTTTTGTTTGGCCAATGATAACCCTTCAGTTCCAGGAAACCGGTATTGTAAAGGAAACACACATCCTGGAAAAAACAATGGCGTTAATATTTGCTTCACCTCAAGATGGGAGAATTAATGCATGGCCTGGCACGTCACAATATTCGCGACCAAGTTACGCTTTCTACTTCTTCATAGTTCGACTGAGGATACCGGCTTCAGACTCAGGCTGCACCGAGGATGAACCTCGGCGAGCAATGGCATTGCTAAAACTAAAACCCACAACGTACAGGTAAAACTACCCATGCAGCTCACAACTACGACCAGGGGCAATACTTTAAAACAGGCCACGACGGCCCTCCACTGTCATCGTTCACACTCGTCCTATCATTCGACAACCAGTTAAAAAGGCGTCGTTTAATAACACAAAAATCATTCAAAGACATGTAAACGGGCATTGGAAGCAAGATGAATATTTGTTTAATCTACGCCACAGATGAATGCGAGTGGTTAGATTCACGCTTCGGCCGATTTGCCCGTGGGAATCTGGTGGCAAACATCCTGATTATGCCGGGAAACGAACCCGGGGATCAGAAAGCCGATAAGGTACCTTGAAATTAGTACCTTCTTTTGCCTTCATCGCTCATGAATTGTCGTTCAAAATCATGTCTTTCGGAACTAAAGGTTTGCAGATGTACAATGCATTTAAAAAGATTTGAAGAAGCTGACTCTGGTCTTCAACCTAAGCCGGTAGCAGAACCCAGCACCTACAACGCTAAAGCCCGCCACTCTGAATGCGTAAAAGCCCTGGTTATAAAAGAGCATTGGATGTACAAGAACAAAGTTTAAAAAGTTAACAGCATGGATGGATGTCTGAAGATGCAGGCTGGAAGAATTTGGTGACTTCCCCTGCCTGAGGACCTATCGGTCCACGAGGCCACACACACACTACAAATTCCTATAATCACAGCTCTTAAAGCTGCACGAACGGAGGGTCTTTGTTTTCACATGGTCCAGCTTCGCTCTTAATATAATATGGATAAGAGAGTATTCACAGGGGAGCGAGTAAGAAGTGTGACCCATTTCACTTTGCAGTATCATGCAAACGCCTAACAAACACTCTTCCCGAGTGTCAATATGAATTATGACCGATAACTGTCTCAGGGTCTGAGGGCATCTGAACACAAAATGAGGTCCATTAATATCGAAAATTAAAAGCAAAATCAAATATTTTATTTAACGCTTTGAAGCAGACACTCTTCTGAATACTAGTTAAGGAATCAGTCAGTACCGCAAAGAAAACACCAGACTTCACCATCACAATGACCAAACTGAAAATGCTGTTTGAGACCATAATCCCTGTTTAAAAGAAAAATCATACGAAACACGTAAATACAAAATGAAGACCAACTTTTGAAGAGGGTGGGACATATAGACCTATTTACTTTTTAAGGACTTCTGAAGGGTTGAAATATGCAAATTCATAAAAAATATTATATTCGGTTCAAACGTTCACACATACATACATAAATTTCATTCATAATCAGACCTTTTGCCGTGAACCTAGTTACAAAACTGTACTTTACCCTTTGGCCCTCAAAACCCTTCCCGCCGAGTTAATCGCCTCGATGAAAGTTAAATATGACAAAGCATTTTAATAAAGAGAATTTCAACTATTCTCAGCAACCTTCTTATGAAACACTCCGCTCCATGGAGGTAAGTTGTAGTTATAACTCTTTTATTGCATTAATAATGATAGGAACAAAATAGTTATTAAAGTTTAATGCATTCAAGATCTACGAATTCAATGATTTAACCCTGTTACATACTGGAGTCCTGGGCGATCGCCCTGATAATGGAGGCAGCAAGCATCTATGAAACGTCGGCAAAATTCTAGCAGACTACACGCCCCTACAACTCACAAGACAGCCATCTTCATAATCGCCTCCGTGAGAACTTAAAACCCCCACTAAGGGAGAATTAAAATGCATAACGCAGTACAAGTCCATCTGGTATAAAAATTAAAATGTATTTTCCCAAACTTCAGCTACTAGAGAAGAGAAATGATAATATATTTCTTCAGTCACATCTACATAAACTAATACAAAAAACTCTCGCAACATCTTTTGTGAATCCCATACGATATGCTGTGTTAAGTTTCAGACAGATGTGAAATCGGGAATAGATCACAACACAGTTAAAGATCAATGACAAAGATGTTGGGGAGGGGGAGGGGGGTAAGAATATATAGAGAAAACTAAAAGTTTATACAAGTTCGTACTGTCGAAAGTTTTATGTCCCGAGTCAGCTGAAATAACGCCGGACGAGCTCCGACAGCAGCCATTCCACTTTTCAAATAGGGTCGGTCTTATTCCAATCGCCTTTCTTTTTTAACTACCCCAACAGTTTAAGATAGGGTGCCCAAAACAACCGTAACTTAAGTGTGTACCATGCATCTTTCAGCCCCCTTCAACGCCTCAAATGATAAAGGAAGCCTGTCATACGAACTTCGGAAATCGATAGATGAATATTGCAATTGCTATTGGAAGTTTGGGGGAACTAATGTGAAGGGTTGATAGGAGACAAGGAGCTTGAAAGGGGGTGACCCTCCCTTCTACGGTATAAATCCTGGAGGTTCTCATTGGACATAAAAACTGATCCCACTGCTTTCAAGCAAATGTAATACCACAATCAGGTTACATACATTGTCCAACGTTGCATTTCATCAGTTAACATTTTAAAGACCAGTGGTAAGTATATATACCGCCTGGTGAGCAATCAGTAACTACGCATTCTGCCCACCGAGTGTATTTATGGGTCTCGATTCATTCTCAGAGTAAACACATATTATTTCGATTCTAATGGTTTCTGACGACAGTGTATTACAATCTGCAATATTGGGTTTTTGAACTTGATCCATCGTCCGATTTCTAAAAACAAAAAGTTTCGAAAACAGGATCTGTTTTCGTCCTCAGCTGTAGGGGTGAGGGGCACCTTAATCCATTGATCGAGGTTCTCTCTTTCGAACTGCGCAGGTGACCCCTCCTTCCTTGCTTCTGAGGACGAAAACATCCGGTTTTTGAAACGTTGTGCGTTTTTCAAAGAACATCAGACGACGGACAAAGTCCAGCAATTCAGTAATCCAGCTATTACTTCCCTAAGTAACATTCACCAATTGATTTTTTTAACGCAGACGGGCTGCGTTTTCTCCCAGGCAAGAACTTACATTTGTAAAATACATTCTGAACCGGTTCAACTTCATATGATTAAGATATCAAATTAATGACGCACTATAAACTACACCAAGAAATTAAATCGTAACCAACAGATCATCATTTGGTCAATGAATTAATTTCTTAAATTCTTTCCTCTTCCTTTCCTTTTCATCCGTTCTACTTTGTTTATTCCTCCTTCAATTCTATCTTTTCGTTTCCTTTCATCGTCGTAATTCCCTTTACATTAATCCAAATAAAAGTTTATATTCAAATAATTGGATTTAAGCCTATTACTATTATTATTATTATGAAAATTTAGTGAAGAATTATCAGGTTACATAAAGACGTTGATACAGCTGCATATTAGGTGTTGAAAACTGCACTGGTTCATGCCCTGCTCACCGACAACCAAGTATACAGAAATGAATGAGAATGTGAAGATGTCAGGAGAGGCAGCAAAGAATTTCTGTAGCATCCTGATGAAACAGAAAAAAACACGAATCATGATAACCGATTAACCGACCTAGATTCTGAGTTCATCCAAATACAATTCTGGAACGTTAGTACCACAAAACCCGGCTGCTCTGACTGAAAGATGAAGCACAACTCTTTTATTTGATTAAGTCAATGGAAGGGTAAATATTCTGTCTAGATGTAAGCGGTAGCAAATTAAAAGAAAACCTCCTTAAGCTATGACTGCCACTCTACTCCAAATACCCTGGAGAGGAACTGTCTTTATTACTTTTATTTATGTGAAGCGTGCCCGCAATTTTGAACAAAAGAAAACTTAATCTCGAAGCTGAATCCGGGCAACTGGGCATGAAACTCTTAAACTTCCTTTTTAATAACGGCGTTTAATATAAAAAAGTATACCTTCTTGAAGACTAAATGTGAAGGAAATTTTACATTATAGAACTGAAGATAAAAAGGAAATTGCGTTTTATTTTATAATTACACAAGCCACCCCTCAAACACCGTTTTGAAAATTCAAAAACAACTCTGACGACTTGTATTACATAGAGCGCTTTTATCTCTGGTACTAATCGAAACATATCACAGCTGCGTCATTCTTTGTTTGCGAGGTAAAAATTTGTACGGTCCCACAGTACAGACGTTGTTTTTTACGCATGACCAACACTGTAACATCATCCACCTTATTACATCCGTTTGTAATTCTTATTTTTGAATGTTTGGCCAGGAACTAACATTTCCATCTCAAATGTAACCTATAAAATATTAAATGCTTCATTCTACAAGATACCAGGAGACTTTAAAAGAGCTTCAGGGTCTTAAGGTCATACAAACACAGGTCTGAATCTCAACGGTAACGGAGCTCTGAAGATGGAGACAGTATGTTCCTCCTCTACAACACCATACAGCGTCACAATCCATAAAACACATTCGAGACTGTCAGGAATGCATAGTAGAATTCAAAACATAAAGGCACTTAAATTCAGCGAAGTTCAAGTGACTGGGAATGATAATACCGCTTCAAAGTCACATGAATTACACACTAAAGAGATTACATTCGGGGAAAATACTGATAAAATTCAGCCCATAATATTTTGTTTGCGAGCCATTTAACAGTCTGAAATCAAAATATTCACATCCACAATTTTGTTGACTGATAGCGCAAATTTAATCTATGGTTTTAGTACAAGAAAACAGATTTCGCGAGCGAGAAACATACAAGTTAACCGTTCTACCCCGGCTAACACGGTTAACATGAGACTGCACTGGCACTGAAAATGTGTGGAAACAGAGTACTGGGGAGGATATTTGGACCTAAAGAAAAGACAGGAACACAGAAATCTGTTCTGAACATCCTCAAGTAATAAACACTTGGAGAGACAGGATAATATTAAAATAGAGAAACTGCATGTGACAACACAGACAACATTCAGCTGGTTCAATATACGGTCCAGTATTGGGTGAATACGATGATGAGTCTTGGGATATTCACATAAAGTATATCATTTACCAGAAGATATAAGATTTTTAAGAAAGGCCACGCAGACCTAATCCCATATGAAACAAAGCGATTCGCAATTTCTTTGCCCATTCGGTGGTACAACCAGACCGCAATGTCTTCTTCTGGTGTATGAACATTAAAAGCGCGCATGTGTTACTACGATCCCGATGCATATAAAAAGTTGCAGCCTACACCAGTTGATTTATGGACTCCTCTTTCTTCAAATTTCAGCAGGCTCATTCTCTGATGGAGCTCTGAAGAGGGAATATACGAGGTGGGGGGAGGAATGACTGAGGACAGAGGGTGATAAAAAACACAGCAACAAAACCTTCCGATGTAACGTTCTACCACATGGAGGAATCCCTCAGTGGCATTCTTTCTGTGTGTGGAAGTCGAAGGCAAAGCGAGCATCCCTTTACGCCACGCCTTGCTGCCTGCATCTTAACGCGTCGCTTAGCGTAAGCATACCCAGAATGCATCAGTGCCATTACAAGCACGTGTGAATCACATAGATCCAGTTAGCACATGCTGTAATAGTCGTATATTTAGCTTTAGTGTTTTGAAGCTGAAACTCAGCTAAGTGATATTTGATGGCTGTCTTCTGGGCTGTAGCGCCGTGTAGTCTGGTTGTAGTCCTCGCTGCCTCCACCACCAGGACGACGAATATGGAGGCTGCAAGGATCTCTGAAACGTCGATAAACTTCAGACTACACGGAGCTACAGCCCAGAAGACAGCCAGCTTCGGACTGGACACCGTGAAAACCCATTCTGCCGAAAAACAAAATTATCTAACTTTCCAAAACAATACATTTCAGTAAGTACCTTGTTTTGTACGGGTGTAAAATGTCTTCTTATTTATTAAGACAAACCACACTGCATGAACCGAAATAAGTTTTTGCTACAGCGTTGTCTCTGTTGTGATCCGGAGAGTACAATTAGTTAAGCAATTAGTTAAGTGATTTGTCTGTTTCTGAGAAGAACAGAAACATCCAGAGACAATACAGCTACATTTTTAATTTTCATATTGTCACGGGGACATTTTTTAAGTATTTGTAGTACTGTTTCAAACAATTTCTCCTAATCCTAATAATTACTTGGACAAAGTATAAATGAATCGTATATGTTACAGACATTTTTAGATGAAGTAAGTAATCAAAATGGGGTAGCAGAGCTCGGAGTGCGTCTGTTTTGAATCCCGTCCCCTAATTAGGCAAATGTTTCAAAATCGCCACTTGACTGTACAGAAACGAAGCAGGAAATTCAGAACTGCTGTTACCGGAAAGCAGCATCAACAGATGTTGAAGATACAAACTGTATCAAACAGCCCCTGGATATTACGACTCGTAATTCCAGCAGAAGAACGGGGCACAACGTGTTACGAGATGTTTTGACAGGCTTAGCAGAACATGGTCTGGTCCCTATTATTACACTGATTGTGGGAGAAAACTTACAAAACTTTTCGTGGTTTCGATTTTATAGCAGATAATGCATGCCTACTGTTCATTATTTAACGCATGTAGAAAAGGTTCTCTCGTCTGTTTTAGGCTCTACAAATAACCCAATCATCACGCTTACAGTAAAAATGTCATTCAAAACAGAACATTCTTAGCACACGAGGCATTTAAGTTTCAGCCGTATCGTATTCGAAATACAATTTACATTTTGATTAATCACATATTCGGGGTATTGTCTAAAACATCTGACTGTAGAATCAGAAGCGGAGATAACACTTTCAAAAACGAGGTCAGGTCTTACTTTCCGGGGTCACTCATACTGCATTCACTGGAACACAAGAGAATCGATCAGATAAAATCCCCCCCCCCCCACGAGTAAATGCCCTCTTCCGGAATTTGGTGACTCGCCATGTCGTAGTGAAGAGTGGCCCACAAAGTAGGAAGGAGTACATGACTACTTTTTTATTCTAAAATCCAGCTGTTATTAAATTATCTGGCGGCACAGAATTCTCGGCTGCCTGGCTTTCTATTGCAATTCAAAGCAATAAACGGTTTAATAAAGACTCTAACATGGAAAAATGTAGTCCGCGTACTTCGGATGATAATTGTATTACTGCGCGCCTGTTCACAACGCGCATTTGCTAACCGTTGTTCTTAGATCCTACGGTGTGGTTGATTCACCATTAAAAATATATATTAATTTGAAATGTCCGCCACGAAATGAGAAGTCCGCACAAATGTTTGGTCGGGAAACCTGAGAAATGATACAACCTGTGAGAGACGCAGGTAAAGCTGCAATGCAAGTGAAGTAGTCTGTACGAACTGTAACAAATCAGAACGAATAAAAGAAAACACAGAAAACATCAATGTAAATAATTTACAAACGAAATAGCTATCATCTTTAATTCAGACTGAGTCCTAATTGGCAGCACTGGGAGCAGATGCAGGATGATGACATTTTCTTTATCTGCATTATTATTTAATTAGTAATTGAGATATTTTCATTGCAGCCACAAGAAGAAGAAAACATGCCCATTTGAACAAAATTCCTCACATGTTCAAGAAATAAATAAAAGGTGTACTCTTTAGTGAACACTGAAATTCAAAAGGTATTTTTCAGGTCACATCGCGAGCAATGACGTCAGCATTCGCTTCACTGATAACCATGATTCAAAGGCGCTGTGGACTTACGTCACTACTATCGAAATAAATAAATGCAACAGAAACAACTGTATCGGAGATTGTTACGGCAATGTATTCCGAGGGCATTCCCCAACAATGACCGCGGTTTCCATTGTTTCACTGGTGAATAACAAGAATGATCCTGGTTCCATCTTTTGTCTGGATGTAGAGTCTCACGGCTGAAATGTCTTTGGGCAGAAGCCTGGGGGTTCACCAAGGTCTGCAGCCCCTGGAGGTGGCTTAGCCCCTTAGTTGGCCAAGCCTATGGGCCTGGGTGTTCTAAACCTTGAGGGTTGTATAGAAGTTGCATCCAAGAGCAGTAGGGGCGAAGCAATGGGTATGAATGCCGCGGGTGGAGGGGGGACGTGTCCCTGCAGCAGCAAACGGAGGTGAACGCCCAATAATTCCAGCTCAGAGTTCTGGAAATTAACAGGAAAAATGTTACAATCTATTATTCCAACTTCGTGAGATTTGATGTTCTCGTGGCTGTGAAGATGTCGACGTCGGTTTTCCGCGCCGCAACGCCAGCGCGTTCCTTCAAAATGTTGACAGTTTCAACGGCAAAGCTGGTCAGGGCGTGCTGTAAGAGCATGTCAATGCACACGCGGGTACTGATTAAATTAGTAAAATTAGCGTCATCCTGAGAAGTGAAAAGGTACAACGCCACGTCATGAGGGTGTGGAAGAGAGCGCATTCTTAAGTCGGCACTGGACAAAGATTAGTTTTTGTTAACGGTTTATATCAGGGAGAAAAGTTCCCGGTAGCCAATGGGCTCTAAGTTGTGTTGACTCTACGAGTCTGGACGTGGTACTGAAAAGAAAAATACCGCCCTTGCCGGGAATCGAAGTACGGAAGGCTCGTATGTAAATAATTTCACACGCCTTCAAAATGTTTGGACAGCCATGAAGCAATAACGATAAGCACAAGAAGGGATGAAAAAAAGGGAGACGAAAAAAGTCCTTTATTGCCAGCAGGATGGCGAGTTTCTGTGTGCTTCTGGATGCAATAATATTCTCGTCCCACTAACAGTTCCAAGTCCCCAACCCCATAAAACTTCTACCATAACCGGCAATTTTTACATTACTAAAGCAATTTTCTTTTCTGGATTGTATTCTGAGTGAGGAAGATGACTGAGCCAAAATGTTCCAACTTCAAAGCCGTTTACCCTGCCTCACAGCCAACTATTTCTTTTATTATTACAGAAGTCTCGCAGACCGAGGTTGTAAAAGACTGAGTGATAAATGCAAAAGTCGCGGGGTAGATGGTATTAGTCTTCAAGGATGTGAAGATATTATGACAGCTCGGAGAACATAATTCTGTTTAACACTTATCTTATTGGGAATCCTTCCCACGTGATATGTCTCTGAATCAAAATGGGGTAAGAATACAGAGCTCTTGCTTTTGCGGTAAAATTATATTACATTCGAGTAATTTTATTTTCCTAATTTATGAGCCTGCGTCATTTCAGTTGGTAGCGTTTCTGTTAGTAAAGGAATGTTTATTCCATGCGAATCTTACGTGCGAGTGAGTAATGATATTTTTTGTGAGTATAAAACTCTATACGCTACTACGGCGTTGAAATTGCCACCTGTAAGTCTTCTGACTTGTAACGCACACAGTCTTGATTGAAGGTCCACGACACAGACGACGGTCCTCCAAAGCTATGGTAACCACCAACAAAAGTGAACCCCCCCCCCCCCCTCATCACCAACACCGGCTATTTCTTTTGGAAATCATGATAAAACAAGTGAAACAATTTTAAAGAATATTCAGAAAACGTCAGATGAAAATTTTGCTTCAAATTGTAACTACTGGCTGTCACACTTACAAAAATCAATTTTTTCCCAGATCTGCAACGTTTCATGCATCGCTAAACACCAACCAAGGCGATCAATATTCCTCTTCTTATCACAATAACCCCATACCCTGAACTGTTCACAATGGCGACAGGACGCTAAATAACTTAGATACGTCATGCAGATAACACTGAAGTTGATCCGGACTTACGAACATCATTTGATATGACTGTCTCATGGGTTGCAGTCTCGTTGTTTGGAGAAAGTCTGCCAGTATTTCAGAGGTTCTTACTGCCTCCATCATCAAGGCAGCGAGTCCCGATGATGGAAGCAGCAAGGACCCCTGAAACATCAGCAAACATCTCCCAGACTACACGGCGCAACAACCCAGAAGATAGCCATCTTCATACCGCCGTGAAAACCTCAAATCCTACTTAACCTACGTCTTGACTGCTCAAATAAAGAGGCTTTACCATCCCTTTCGAGAAATCATACGTTTGGAGAGTAAATCAATCTGAATATGCAAACAGCATACACTAAGCTCGTCACTAACCATAAAGTCATGAACCCAGGCGTGCTAATAGACTCTTACGTCTATTATATTTGAATGTCAGTTCGCCTGACAGAAAAATACCATTAGACTACAGCTTAAAGTAGACTTGAATTTCCTATAACACAGGGAAGGTGTTCGGAATATAAACTCTATTTAAAGTTTATCAGTACAGCGCATAACAAAACGTAGTTTTTTCAAATTAAAACCGCAATGGACAATTACTCTTACTCTAACATTTTAGTAAATAAACACGACACTGCTAAAAGTGCGTAAGTGGAAGAAAATATGTTTCCACTGATCAAATACGTCAAACAAGTTGGGTTTCGATTTGAGGTTTTCACAGCGGTGAGTATGAAGATTTCTGTCTTCTGGATCGTTGCGCTGTGTAGTCTGGTCGATGTTAACCAACGTTTCAGAGGTCATACTGCCTCCGTCATCAGGGCGATGAGTATGAAGATTTCTGTCTTCTGGGTTGTTGGGCTGTGTAGTCTGGTCGATGTTAACCAACGTTTCAGAGGTCATACTGCCTCCGTCATCAGGGCGAGGTTTTCACAGCGGTGAGTATGAAGATTTCTGTCCTCTGGATCGTTGCGCTGTGTAGTCTGGTCGATGTTAACCAACGTTTCAGAGGTCATACTGCCTCCGTCATCAGGGCGATGAGTATGAAGATTTCTGTCTTCTGGGTTGTTGCGCTGTGTAGTCTGGTCGATGTTAACCAACGTTTCAGAGGTCATACTGCCTCCGTCATCAGGGCGATGAGTATGAAGATTTCTGTCTTCTGGGTTGTTGCGCTGTGTAGTCTGGTCGATGTTAACCAACGTTTCAGAGGTCATACTGCCTCCGTCATCAGGGCGATTCATCGCCTTGATTGCGTAGGCTATAAGTACCTCTGAAACATCGACAGATTTCTATCAGACTATATTACGCAACAACCCAGAAGACCGCCAACTTTATGTATTACGGCGACTCAGTTTCTGGAGCTCACCACAAAAAGAGAGTTAAGACAGGTGACATACTGTATGCAAGCGCTTTATTTAGTCAGCCTGCACTTACATGCCATTCTTCCAACATACTCTCTCGTGTGCGATATTTCCATCACCTAACGCTGCGCGAGAGTCAGTTTTCATAACTTAAGTTCAACGTTATGCGTTCCCCTCCCAGTGAGTAACGCTTGGAAACCGTTTCAACTTTTTAAAACACACCCACAAGGATTATTATTATAAAAGAGTGAATTAAGAAAGTGAATGTCTACAACCACTGGACTCTGGAGTTCATGTCTGTGCAGTTAAATGTTATAGCACAACATTACCTGGCGTTACCACTCTTTTCTGGCAAAAATTAATGTCTCGTAATTCCCGAGACGCAAACTAGTCTTCAAGGGAGGGAGACAGACTTATAACCGCCTGCGTTCATAAAGCAGAATATTCCTCTGTTCATGTTATTCAACGTCGATAAAACGAAATATGAATAATGACGTAATAAAAGACAAACCCCCAAGGAAACCATTACAGCAGTGACGCCAAACCAAATTTCTGCGGAAAATCTATACAATAGCGAATTTCATTACGTCCGCCAGTCGAAATAAGAACAACAAAACTGTAAGTCCGAAATTTGCTTCTTATCTAATTAGAATTAATAATCGACGCTGCATGTTGCAAGTTCCTTGTGTATCCTGTGTTTTAGTGAAAAATACCTCTCCCACCATCTGTAAACACTTTAGGTAAACCAGGATCAATATCAAGAAAAACTTACAGATATTAAAATTTCTAAAAAAAATTCAAAAGAATCGTATAATAAATGCACATAAAATGGAAATCTTATCCAAACCAGAAACGTACATGAATATACCAGAGAACATTTGTTGAAGAATTTACTGTTATCTTCTTATATTTAAAGTACTAATAATACTCTTGAGTGATTTTGTTTAGTCGCAGAATCTTTATTGAAACATCTTTTGCTTGTTCATCTGATTAAAATCTTTAGCGTGAAAACCACCCATGTTAGCAGATGGCTGCCATGCCGAGCCACGTTAATTTAGAAATCACCCTATATGTAATTCATATTAATATTATCCTCTGCTCTCATCTCCGCTGACATCTCCCAAGACGTTTCGTCACTCTAGTTTTCCCAGTCAAAATTATGCATACTTGTCTTGTTTTCTCCATACGCGATGGGTTGTTGCTACATGTCGCCCTTGGTTTGGTAACAGTAATAATTTTCGGCGACGCGTATAAATTATGAAGCTCCTAATTATGGAATGTTGCATCGCATTCCTGTTATACAGTGACATGGCGGATGACATTAAATTGTACAGGTTCGCACAGTTTTTCCTTTTATGGCTTCTTTCATGTCCTAGACCAGTGGTATTCAACCTTTTTTGTTCTCGTACCCCCAGATATAATTTCTCTTCAACTTTATAAAGTTGTTGGTGTATAATTCAAGTTATACAAAGTATATAATCTACATATAAAATAAATTAAATAAATCACATTACTGATTATTCAGTGTTTATCATAAAACAATATATTTTTTTTAAATTTCACGTACCCCCTAAGATGTCTTCGCGTACCCCCAGATATAATTTCTCTTCAACTTTATACCACCAAAGTTGTTGGTGTATAATTCAAGTTATACAAAGTATATAATCTACATATAAAATTAATTAAATAAATTACATTACTGATTATTCAGTGTTGATCATAAAATAATATATATATTTTTGTTTAAATTTCACGTACCCCAGGTTGAATACCACTGGCCTAAACTTCTTACTCTGGTGGGGCATTATGTGTTCTTCAAAACGAAAGGTTCAAAAAAGTCTAAGAGACGCCTTCCTACAGGAACCCCCAACACCGTTCGCCACATGAACTACACGAACTGGCCTCTAGGTGGGAGGTCTGTTGAGTCAAGCCACATGACCAACATCGTGGTCACAGCAAGACTTCCTCTCATGCAACTCCCAGAGAAAGTGGTACTCAAGAAACTGATCCACACAGCAAAAAATATCTCTTACACTCCCTTTGCGTCTCTAATTTACTGACTGATTGATTTATCCCTAGGTTATTTAACGACTTTCTTCAATGAAATGGATTTTGAATGCGAGACGGTTTGGATTTCGAGTGCAAATAATGGCAGTAGCCTACTGAAAGTTGTCGTCTCAGAATTTTCCCCTGGACACCTACGAAAAACATCAGCCAAACCGTTTCATGAGCAACGTTTCAGCCCGAGAGAAGACGCAAGGATGCTAACCACTGCTTTGCTACATCACTCGCTACGTCTTTAAGCAGCTCCCAAATCCTTCCAAGACTGGTAAACCAAATTGCCTCTTGTTGCACAATATCAGTAAGGCGTGTAGACTGTCTTATTTTCGGGCAGTCCAGGATCATTAAATTATTCGTTTTCAAGTTACCGGAATTCGATTCCCGGCAAAGCAGGAGTTTTCTCTTCGCCACTGCGCCCAGACAGGCTCTGGTGTCCAATCATCCTCCTATCCAACGGTACTTCTCTCGGGGTTAAAGAGGCCGGGGTATGAAGCTATCCACTCACCTCACTGTCAAGGTAAAAATCCGGTAAGATATTCCTCCACTCCTCCACACGCCTGCAACGTCATGGTATATTAACAACGAGGAAGTCTTAACCTTTATCAAGCTTTCTCTACTTCGTGGTTTAATTAACGTCAAATGGTAGAATGATCATGTGCAGTGAAATAGAAATTACGTGGTAGGAAGGGATGGCTGTTTATTTTAGGGTCGGCCTAAAAAAATCCCAATTACAGCCTATTTCTGGACTGATATTCCTATCCTATCCTTGGTTACCGGTAAGCTTGTGTACACATTAACGTGAATGACACAAAGGGAAGAAACGGAACACGCCATCATCACAAGTCAAAAATCCGTCCCCGATAACGACAGATGACTGGTAAAATTTGTTTAAAGAGATTCTGAATTCCTGTGTATTTTAGCAGACTGAATAAGCCTATTTCATGAAAAAGTAGAGAATTTCAGCTCGTTCCACTTGACTTGGTGCGAAGTGGATTGGTAAGTGGAAAGGAAAATTTATCTTGTGTTGAAGCAAGCTGCCTTCGGCAGACAAATAATACCATTACAACAGGGAAGAAGGTTGCCCAAAGTTGATGTTTAAAGTAACTTACGTAATAAAATATCGTCTCGGGAATATTCTGTGCTATAAAAAAATAGCGCCACTTTCCAAAGTAGCTATATTACAAGGTCAGTGTATATAAGACACAAAATTTCTGACAAAAATTTTTATATGTTGCCGTCAAATTTATAAGACATGGAATCACAGTTGAATTCCAAGAATTAATTTTCAATCTATCAAGAAAACGTAATACGACTTATTCTTGTAGGATTTGAGGTCTTCACGGCGGCGAGCATGAAGATGGCTCTTCTGGGTTGTTGCGCCGTGCAGTCTGGTATAAGTTTACCGACGTTTCAGAGGTCCTTGCAGCCTCCATGATCAGCCCTGATGACTGAGACAGCAATGTCTTATAAAACGTTGGTAAACGTCTACCAGACTGCACGGCGCAAAAACCCACAAGGCATCCATCTTATGACATTATTGTTCCTAAAAAAGCTCTAGACAGATACTGGGTTTGAATCTCGATATGAGGTCATTCATTACCGTTGTGAGATTTTAACCAAAATTGGAGTGTTTCCACATATTTCAGTAAAACTGCCCGACATCAAATTTCATAAAAATCTGTCCAGGCGTACAACAAAAACTACAGCGCTCTGTTCTAGAAGCAATGTTCTTGCGGACTCCTTGTTTGGAATCGGAATGTGATTGTTTCTGCCCGTGAGCCGGTAGGAAGCGCTCGCCAGATGAGACAGCGGTGGCTTCATTTTGCGAAGTCTGCTTCAGAGCCGTAGGAAGGCCCTCCCATTCCTTACGTGGGTTCTGTGTATGTTGCCTACAGATAAGGGGGCTCAAGCTGATACGCCTGGCTGATGGGGAAGGAGAAGAAGACTGGAGCTCAGGATCACAGCCGTTACTACGTAGGAACGCATACACAAGCCAGAAAGATCAATTGCATGAACCCTCGAACCATACACTGCCAGTATTCCGTTAAATCCACGCGTTCAACTCATCTCATAGGGCTTTCAAGAGTCCCTGGCTTATAGCAATAGATGTCTGCTGTTACTATGGGAACACTTAAACATGTTCTGAGCCAGTATAAACCTAACGTACGTCCTAGCAATATAAACCAGCAGGCTTAATAGTGCAAACCAATAAAGAGATTTACTGGGTTTACGAATTGTACATTCTCAAGTCGTCGCCACAGAAAATAAGAGGAAGGTTCTGCTGATACATTTTGCCTAACAATTCAATTTCGTACGATTGGGTAAAACTAGTACACAGCGAATTTTCTATACAGCGCATCCGACCAGCGAATTCTTGCGTTATGTGGAGACTTAAATTGACTGGAGACGAAAAAAACATTTTATGGACTGAGAACGTCCATCACCGTTTACATAGAAATCTGCTACTGAACCTTATTCTGAGGCATTTCAGTTATTCAAATTTTCCTTAAGACCAATTTCAATATTATGTTCCCCTCTCTCTTCTCCATTATCTCATTTCTCTCTCTCTCTCTCTAGGGTTTCCTTATCTTACGGTTTTCGGGCCAAAATGTTTAAGGATTCCATTTTCCCATCATGCATGCTACATATCCATCCCATTCCGTCCTCCGTGATTACATATTCCAAACCATAACTTAAGATATATAACGCTGTACAACAATCGAATGACATCATACTTTAGCATATAATTACGTCTACAGGCAACAGAATGGAGGAAAATAGACATTTCTCACATCTGCCATTCCCAGAATCCACTCTATAAAATGGAAAGGCCTAGAAGTAGGATCTCGAAGAAAGCTACAGTAGGGTGAACGAAGGAAGAGCAAAAAGAATTTTCACTGCGAAGAAAAAAATAATTTCAGTATCGTTCCAGAGCAGAATTATGTCGTTACTGTGGATAGTACGACTATAAAACGGAACATTAATTATATCATCATTTTATGCCAGGTTTATAGTCGCAGCGAAGAAAGAAAAACAACACAGCCAAATTAAACTTCTTCTTACATCTGGAAAGCTCTGCTACTAAGGAACTTGAAAACGCTTGTTAATACCGACTGCCTGGAAACTTGTAAGGGAAAGAACAAACAAAACAAATTTGCAATTCGTCCCGAACAATGCCGCCGGCAGGCGAACGACAAATGCCAGAAAGGAACACGGATTTGGAAACCAGCTGTGGGTATGGGGAGGAGGAATTGAGAGTTGGAGCTGCAGCCGCGGTGGGGGTTGGGGGGAGTAACGGGATAAAGAAGGGGGACTGGAAAGATTTAGAGTTTGCGATGCAAGACCCTCGTCCCTAAATTACCAAATCGATCTTCTTCTGGCGATCAAAGTGTGGAGATGGTTGCATAGAGGGAACACGAAAGGAATGGGAAGATGTACCACTGCTCAGACTGCCATCCAGGGAAACATCCGATTCAGCTTATATCTCACACCCCAGCACAGAAGCTCCTGAATTATGGAACACCTTGCCTCACGCCAGAAACAAGCAACCAATGTCCTTTGCACGATACGACGCTACACGAGATTTGAGGTTCTCACGAAGATGGTTTACTGGATTGTAACACAGAATGGACCAGTGGACACCAATGTTTCTGTGGAATATGTTGCTTCCATCTTCAGGGTGGAGGGCAGTATGTTAGGATGTCGGTGGTTGAGTGGATTTTTAAACTCGACATTGTAACTTCAATGCTCAACAAAACCCGATCACTTGTTCAAGATGTTTACGAGCAATATAATATTAAAACTGAACATTTTCAGAAATGGTCTCCAAGGCTCGTAGCCATAATTAACCATGTTTTACAAGGTCCGTGATACATTTATTTTTAGAAATTACCCGCGTTGCAAGACAAGGCTACATATAACATTTAACACTCCATCCGCTAATATGTTTGTTAGGGTTAACTTCTGTTTGTTGTTCGTTTACAAACAGGAAAGTCGTATCTGAATGAACTACTGACAGCTTTCCAGCCATTACTACAACAGAAAGAAATTATTAATAACTAGCCAAGTATAGAAAGAAAGAAATGCGGAACATTTGTACATTGCAAACAGAATCTTCAGAGGGCCTAATTTAATTTTTTAACTTCCTCTTTAGAATCGCTTATTCTCATGTTGACATACATAGTAGCGCAAAGTAACAGCTGGGGTTTACTTTCACAGTATTGGTTGAGAAGATGGCGTCCCACACTACAGAACAGAGGGTGTTTAATGATAATAGTCAGTCCTTTCGTGAAGATCCTGTAGATGGGTTCATTTGAAAGTCAAATTAATAAAGATGCCTTCAGCAAGCAAATTTTTAAGCCATCTAGTTGCGACACAATGCAGCTCGTGGACTGGGAAACTGCACGTGTGAACACGACGCATAAGGCATCGAAACTCACAAACACGGGATTACTTTTGTGCTGAACATCAAGCGGATTAATTTCCTTTGCCCTAAACGACGGAATATTCGGTACAAACTGAGAAATTACGTAACTTTTGTAAGATAGATGAGATACGGGAAGGTTAAATTTACGTTGTAATTACATCAAGCTTTGTGCGATGGTAACGTTGCGTGTACTGACCTCTAGGATGTAATTTTTACTGTGTCCCATGAAGACGTATTTAGGTACAGACCTACGGGTAATACATAAAAAACTGAGTGTCCTATGAAATAAATATTGGTTATGAACACGTAAACATAGGGATGGCAATTTTATCTGAAAACCGTAAACGAAATTAAAGGAAAATTACGAGCTTACGATGACAGGTAACCTTGTGGCACACGCGCGCGCGCACGGACTGTATTGGGACAGAAAGAACTGCATCCATTATTTTAAATAAAAAATCCCTGTATAGCTTCCCTAATTATCTTGCACACTAATTGCGGGAAAAAGTAAAACATTAACTAATAAACGAGAACCACAACGGCTGGGCTATACAGACGAACAATGGTATTTATTTTTCCAAGGCTTTTTCCCCTCACTGGTTTATTTGTTTCTGAAATGAAGTTGCATTCGTGTGAACAAAGGATCAGCGTATGCAGAGAATTTATCTGTACAAACAGCAGTCAGTGTGAAAAATGTAGCGGGCGTGACCAAAAAAGGTTTAAATGCAATCAAGTTTTCATATCTAAACCAAACATGAACACATACCCAATACTTCGTGTCAATTTCTACAACTGTACGTGACATACCCAAGTGATGATGGATTTGGAAATTCTTATGAACAGGCTTGTAAATGAAGCTGTCTGCTCAGAGTTGAATGTAGTATAACACATTCACAATAATCTGATTTTAAAGGTATGTGACAATGGTTTAACCGCTTAAAGCTGAAACTCGGCCAAATATTATTTTATAATTCAGTCTGTACCGCAAAGAAAACACCGCACCACCATAGTAGAGATAAATTTCTTAACTCTGTTTAAGGAAATAATCGCCGACTGATTGTTAAAGTTGGTGAAACATATCGTTACCAAAAGATTTGAGAGGTTTAAAATGTCATGTATTTTCTTTCGAAATTTTTCAATGTCTGGATAAAAACAAGTTAGGAAATATACGCACAACGTTAATTCTAGTGCTTCAGTCAAAATATGATCTCTGATCTTTGTGAATAGATCCAAAATCCAAGCTACTCTCAGTCCTTATACATACTTCCTCCATCCGTGCGCCGTCAATGAGTACAGACCACCCTTTCGACACAGCAATGTCAGTCAGAAGCCTCCTGCTTCTTCCTTACAGATAATCTTGGTTCGTACTAAAGCGACCGGAATTGGGAAGACGCGATTAGAAGCGGATTAAGAAGTTCGTCCATAAAGCACGGGCGCACAAATTAGCGAGGACAAAGAGAGAAAGAGACGCCTGTCTGAGCATAGTGTTAGAAGATTCGCTGTTGTACTTATCTCGGATAGCAAAACTTGCGTCATCTTGGGCTGGCTTTGTGTGCCTACACAATATTCTTGTTTCCGTAAGACATAAGATCCAATTCCACAAATATAAGTATTAAAATTCATTCATGCCGCAGAACACCTGGTTGTTCCTCGTAAAATAGTCTCTACTGGTTGAATTATTGCTTTATTACGGCATTACTCCTTCGTATTCGAGAGGACCTAGGTTCAAATCTCGACCCGGAGACCATTTGTACTGACTCAGTGAGCTTCCTCAGTTCCTCCAAACAAACGTCGGAACAGCAGCTTCAATTAGGTCATTACCACTTCTTTCTATTTGTTTTAACTTCATCGTTCATTAATAATTCTATCATTCGACGCGATATGAAGCTACACATAGCGTCATTAATCTGGTGACAAACGAAAACCAAACAAATAAGCGACTTTATTTTGTTTAACGACGATGGTAAAAACTAATGACTAAATAAAGGATAAGATGGGTATGTAGCACGCTTGGAAGGCAGCAGTATCTGACCACTCAACTGCGATGTTCGATAAAAAAGAAGATAATTCTTAAAAACAGAAAAATTTATCACCATCCGATGTATTCCATTCCTGCACAGCAATGGCAAAATTTATAGATTGTGACATGACAAATTTACAAGGAAAAATTATCGAACATAAAGGCTTATCCAGATACAACACAGCATTCTCTGTTGTTCAAGTATCTTGCGAGTGGCCCATACGTTCGTCTGCACAAAAGGAAGTATTATAAGATACATACAAGACAACGTAAGATAAATGTTAAAACATCACAGAAATTCTGAACGAACTTCCATCATAGTGAGATCCATGAAACGATTTATTTTAAAACTGGGGCCTGCTTTAGAGGTCTGAATTCCATATAGAGAGAAATATACATATATCTACAGTAAATAAGATCTGAGGTTCTGACGGCGACAGTTTTAAGATGGCTGTCTTCTGGGTTGTTACGCAGCGTAGTCCGGTAGAAGTTCACCGACGTTACAAAGGTGCTTACTGCCTCCATCATCAGGGTGACAAGGAAGTCCCATCGCCCTGAAGATGGAGGCAGAAATCACCTCTCGAGCATCAGTAAATTTCGAACGCGCTACACGGCGCAATATATCAGAAGGATGTCATCGTCATACTTGGAGCCGTGAGAACCCCAAATCCCACTTGTTTAAACCTTGTTTGCAATGCGTAATAAAGTAAAGGATTATACAAATAAAACTTTGGATAATATTTTTGGAACGCAGAGTATAAGAACCCTCTATTCGCTCAAGCGCTGATGCAGATCCTCAGCAAAGATTTCGTATCTTTAATTTAAAAGACCTAACTGAACGAATCAGTTCTTACCCGCCGTGGTGAGAGGAGGTGTTCCCAGCATCCTGGTCCACCTTCAGAACAGTAGCTAGCATTGTAATTAAGAGAGTTTCATAGATCACTCGTTGTCGGTAGCAAGAACTGAGGCAGGTCACAAAACACAAGGAACGTCTTTCATTCTGCCACAGCTACGTATCTAATATCTTGCCCAATACCGAGAGGAAACAAACTCTTTAATTAAAACTGACAGGATGCTGCAGGCTGAGGAAAAAAAGAGAAATAAGATGCTTATAAACAAAGAATGCAACGGCACACCACGACAAAATTAGAAACCACGACGATGTAATCCATCCCTCAGTTAAGAACTAAGCCCATTTGTATTTAAAGTCTGGTAGCTGTGATGAATAATGAAGTACGGTGAAGGATTAAACAGAGATTCAGTGAATTTGACTTCACTGTAATACGCTTTAGTCAGCAGGAGAGGGAATCCCACTGTAGCGCAGACTGTGGGCTGGGTATGGAAGCGGGCGACGGGGTAGTTACGTACTAATTACTTACGTGGAATGACTTCATAAAAGAAATAAACTGCAGTTATCTCTGTAAACAAAACTTCATTCTCTAAACTACATCACTGAAAACACGACCACAGAATGTACGCTAGCGATATGACTACTGATATTGTTTCTCTTTTAATATTTTTGACGCACGACTGAGGTTTGAAGTCGAAGCATACCTAAATAAAAATCCAGTCCGTATCGAAAATAAAACACAACCATTCACCATTAAAAACATCAACTTGTAAATGCTGTTTAGGGAAATAATCAGTTTTTATTATGAGAGTCATATGAAAGCCATAAATACGCAATTTGGGCGAACACACTCAACAATTACGCATCTGACACTTCGACTTCTAAGTTGCTACGTCTTGTAGTCTGGCAGAAGTTTACCGACGTTTCAGAGGTGTTTCCTGCATATGTATAACCCTGGTGGAGGCAGCAAGCACCACTGAAACGTCGATGAAGTACCACAAGACGCAATAATTTGAATAAAGCATGCGATGTTTGTTCAGATAGTTTAAGAAGAATAAAACAGCAACAATCTATTTGTTTTACAACTGTATGAATTAACTCAAGGAAATTTTTGGCACCTGAAAATTGCGATAATAATATGCTACATTTCTTGAGGATATAGAGACCGGGTCGTGATGCTGAACGCCCGCTTACTGCTTCCACAATCAGGGTTATAATGGTACCCTGATTATTCGGGTAGTAAGCGCCTCTGTAACGTCAGTTAACGTCTACCACACTACAATGCGGAACATCACAAAAACATTCATCTTCATATTTGGCGTCGTGAGAATCTGAAATCCCACCAAGAACTTGTACGTCAGCTTCGAAAGCCACCTTCCCTTTCTCATTTTCACTGAATCAGAGACAGAAAACCCAATCGATTCCAACGATACCTTAGAATATCCAAAGAAATCAAACACGCATGGAAACTACGTGATATAAGCGACCACTTCTTCAAAAATCATACTTACATCAAATATCAAAAGCCATTTAAAGTGACAATTTAAATTCAACGCCAACAAATAATCATATAGAGTCAACCAATAAATAACGTTGACGTCATACCTTGTTTGGATATTTTAAGGCCTACTGAAATTAACTCACAACACACATAATTAACTGGGAAATTAATGCTTCATTTCTAATACAAAGGCCTTTCGTGTATGAACCAAATGTAACACACGACCATTCCAAATCGCTATCAGTGAAACGTAACGAAATACAGCAATTTATTTCATATTCAAAAGCGTCCATAATACTGTTCACATTCAGCATTTCAAAGTTCTATCTTTATAACTGGATCGTGTTATTTAACGACCGTTTTCAAAAGCGTAAGTCATATATATATAAGTTGATTGAACGACTGATCGGAAAGCATGAGTAAGGTAACGGAGCTTATCTAATTTAAAGTACGTCTACTAAAGGCCAATCGCTATAGATTTCGACATGGCCTTCAGCTTCGTGCGAAATATGTTCGAGGGAGGGTGGGGAACGGAGGCGTCCCTGTCGGTATTGCCAGGTACTGACTGACAAATGTATCGATAACGTAGCTATAAGCTGCTGGTTCCTTACAATCAATACACCAACTCCAATGTAACTCGCTCAGTAACAGATAAAAAACCAAGCACCGTTTCCTAGGAACAAAAAGCTAACTGACATTAATTCTACAGCAACCCACAAAGAACTGGTCTATCAGCATCTCCACTATCGAAACACGTGACACAAAGCATTTTCCACTTCTGCGCACCCAAGGTCACGGGCTTCTTGCAGAGTGTACGCAAAATCACAAAACCCTCAAAACAGCATACAAGGCCGGGGTTCGAAGCAGGGATCTCACGTTAAACAAATGATAACCGTTCAGCCCGGGGTTCTGTTTTAGCTGTATGATTGGAC
This sequence comes from Zootermopsis nevadensis, assembly GCF_977971745.1. Lineage (NCBI taxonomy): Eukaryota > Metazoa > Arthropoda > Insecta > Blattodea > Termopsidae > Zootermopsis > Zootermopsis nevadensis. The sequence continues at coordinate 7,786,626 of NW_028259157.1, forward strand.
AGACCGCAAGGGTCTTTGTATTGTATATTGGGCAAGGCCGTGGTCTAGGCAACACGGCGTTTCCCTCCGGGGGCTTCCCCGGTTTCTCCGTGGCATCCCAACAATTACTCCATTCACACACAGAAGAAGGCAATGGCAAACCACTTCTGGATCATCTACCAAGAACGTATATGAACAGGTCCCAGTCCGAGAAAAGGATGGAAGGATCTTGTTCATATGGACCTGTCGTCAGACAGAACACTAAATAAATAAATAAATACCCGAACTATTGAAATTCTGCATACAAAGTACTTTCGTGTAGGTTCTAGAAGCCAGCACGCTACGACAAATAATTTTACCTTCTAGTGCTGTTTAAGCATGTTTTAATCAATACCTACACACCGAAATTAGAAGCGCTTGCCTAAATTAAATGAATGAACGTATGTGTGTACGTGGTATGCACGCATAAACGCATGTATTATACACGCATACAGGCACATGTCAATGTTTATTAGTGGAAAAAATGTCATCTAGGTTCACATGAATCAAACTACAGCTGATGTAATCACTGTGATTAAAATGACTATTCTTAAAACGCACACCGCTACAACAAATTATCCACCGCAAATTTGCAAATTAGTCACACCGACATTTTCACTGCGTGTGCAAACTCTCACGTCCCAAAATGACGCCTACGCTTGCAAATCTTACATTTCTGACACTAGAATGGTATGTAAGTACTGAGTCACTGAATACGACTGTCTTGCGGTATGTTGCGCCGTGCAATCTGCGATTTCTGCCACCTTCACCAGGGCGATCCACAACATCCCACACGACAGCCATCTTCACACTCGTCGCCGTTAGAACCTGAAAACTCATCCGATCGCTGACGAACGGAAGTTTGGGAAGTGTAATAACAATTCAAGCCTCTTTTCACCTACGCAATTTGAAGTATTAAAACAAGAATAAACAACGCACAACTAAAAGAATCAGCTCTGTCTGTTTTCACGATTCACATGATCCTAACAGGCACAGTTTGAGGGGCGAGTCAAGACGTTTCCCATCGCACTTTTCTTTTTCCTGGAGGAAACCGAAACAACGTTTTTCCCTGTGCTACGTTTCCGCAACTTAAGTTCCTTTTAACAAAACTTCCAACGTACTACAGTGTGGTAGAATTAAGTCATTATCACATAACTCACTTCGGTGGACAACAGACGGCTTGATAAAGTACTACAAGCTGAATAAAAATAATTTCCTCTCACTGTCCCTTCCTCCAACTAGCATCAACAACCTTTCCTTATTCGCAGGAATTCGAATTTCTTGACGTTTCTGAAAGTGCAACTGGCATTTCCTACTATCTATTTCCGCAACTGAAAATGCTCTCAGTATTTTGTACCCAGATTCATACATCGATTATTTAAGCGGCTTTCGAAGTACGTTCATTCTTCGAGCTTCCGCGTAATGACTTCCCCTTTTAATGTTCATGTTTTTTCATTGTCATACTACGAGGATAATTTCTACGCACATTGCCCGGTGACAGTATGCAACTGGGCTGAGTGTAGAAGGCCTTCCATACCCAGGCAAGCTATATTGATTATTTATGATAGACTGAACATCAAAACCAAATGGCCTTGCTTTATGTCCCAATGCTCGTACCACATCAATACAATATTACGTTTCTTCTTAGTCGTAATGATAAATTTATTCTCTCTTATTCGGAAGTTTTTGGCTAATATTACAGAATTTGTTTATTATCGTTTAAGAAAAAGCATGGATGAAATACAGGCATATGTTAAACGCAGAGTATTTAAAGATATTGGTCTAATATGGCTTTGTGTAATGAGTGTAACTAATAAAGTAACGCTGGATATCATACTTGTAAGTTTGGAAGTGTTTTCGAACAACGTTTAATTAAGAAGAAGAGTGGATTACAAAGGTTAACTGGAGTGGTTGAAGGGAGTAAAGTAAGCAAAAGACACTTCCCCTTATTCTCTGTAAACAACCGTCATTTCTGGGAGCGAGTTGAACTTTCTCCTTGTAATTTAGCAGATTTCTTCTCGTGGGACATTTTCAAGAAATTAATGACGGTCAACACGTCGGTCTATGTGCGGATACATATAACGAGGAGAATTATTATCTCAGGCGTATCTGATATACAGGACGTTTCGGCAGATGGCCCATTGTCATAATGACATTTTCACCACTCTTTAGTGTTAATGTATACTGTTGGGATCGAACCGAGCAATTTTTTAATACTAGACCACCGCGGTGGTCTAGGGTTAGTGTATAGCGCAATATTAAAAATCCCGGGTTTTATCAAGATTGTTACCATTAATATCAATATAAAAATGTTCAGAAGAACTGCCAGCACACTACAGGCTAAAACAACCAGCTGGCCTAAGACTACGTACAGCAAATAGACCTCAAACCAATGTAAAATGTCCAGCACGAAGTACTTAAGCTAATGTACGAGAAGGAGCATGGTCTAGTTTTGTGCTGTAGTAAAGATGACCCTGCAGTTAAGTCTGATATGTACAAGCTAGAAGCACACGACTGAATGGGCACTTGCATGGAGAACTACAGAAACCGAAGCGCCTCTAAACCAACTACACCAACGAACACTCCAACAAACACAAAGTTCCTGTAAGGAAAATGGAAATCATTGCGAGGTCAAAGAGACACGCGTCGAGGCAAGTCGTGTCAGTTGGCAGCTGGTAAAGAAACAATCACCGACGTCAAGCAGACAGACACCAACGTGCTTTAAACAATTACAAAGAAACGATATTCGTTAATTACAGTTGCACAATTTTACTCTAAACAAGTTACACGGGGGGACAGCATTACCGAAAGTAATGAGCAAATCTGTAGAACTGCAATCGCTAGATACCGACTTCACACGTCGGCCGATTTGGAGGCAGGCCTGCCTTATTCTTTCCGGGTTATTTATTGCCTACGAACGCCACGACTGCCTTCTTTCGAATCCTCACCTATTTGTTTACTCGTATTAGTGTACGCATCTCATCAGACACAATTTTAACTTCTGGACTGTGTCGTTGATCGAGCTAAGAATCGCTAATTTATGAAAATGTCATCATTCAAATCTCACATTCGTGGTGTGGCCGCCGTCACTATGACAATGTTCATCGTCCTTAGATATGATAAAGATAACTTTCTTCCCCCTTGCAATGCAATTTGGTTAAGATTGTGATGACTGTCATGGCGACGACTGCGAATTCACTCTGATGCGACATGTCCTTAGCAGACTAATTCCACGACGCTGATTAATTGTACGGATCAGGAGATCAATTAAGTTCCTCTCCTTTTGTTAATGAATATCAGCGTGCGTTTAATTACTCAATTCGGTTGTTTCTGTTAGTTCAGACTTTACCAAATGAGAGACTACCAGCTGTCCAAGGAGGACCACGTCCCATGACGAAATCTGTTATTCGTTAGAACGTTTAACTTTCCACAAAAGTTTCATGATTAATTGTCCGCTCACTTGGAAACGATTCTTTCTGCACAGAATGTTAGGTGACCCCGCGATTAATTTAAAGGGTCAGGCAGAAAGCGGCTATGACCTATTTTAAAGCAGGACTTCAGCAATCGCTGGAAGAAATGGAGATGAACATTAATATCCAAAGCCGTGCTAAGTCTCGAAAGCAGGACGTAGCGAGTGCGAGGCATAAGGGCTGGCCACTCGAACACGACGTTCAGTTTAACTAATGTTAGTCATGCAACTTTTACAGCCAATGGCTTTTCGTCCGTTTGTCCTACGTGATTTTGTAAACACGCGTTCATATATGGGCTACCCCGTAAGGGCCTAAGTTATATTATTACGTTTGTAATGAAGTAACGCCTTGTTTTTCCAACAAGTATCGATACAAATAATTTATCATCCAACCAACTATACGATGCCTGGAGTAGGACACGACCTGACTCAGACATGTTATTATTAGCTACGTCGTTTCACTGGGCTGCTCTTCGGAGCGTCGGGTTTTATTCATGAAGAAGCCGGTTGTAACTTTTAGCAACCATTACTCACATAAATAGCAGACATATTCGGAGAAACAATAGAATATTCTTTTAAAATGCCATCAATAAGCCAACATAACGTCACGATTTATTGCACAGACGATGTAAACATGTGACTCTGACATTTTTATATTATATAGTTATGAAGTAGAGTGGCTACTCTTGAAACTGGCATAGTTCGTTCTACGGCCACAGAGAGCACCGGAGGTTCGGAAAAATAGGATAAAAATGGAGCAATTACAACGTCTCTAATTACATCACATCTTTCCAAGACACGTTATCGACACTTAAACTTTCAGCGCGAGCATGCACACAGACACGAGCGTCACATCTGCAAATCACATGCAGATCTTTCAACGTTTCTTTCCAAAGACACCGCATCCTTTGAGGACACCTTCTCGACACTACAAGGCGTAAAGATGAATCTTTGTTCTTAGCTCTGATTTCTTGCAAACTTGCGCCTTATATGTATATCATTTTATTGAAATGAAATGAATTTAACGTTTTCATCATCATTACATCGTCTCTTCTAACGAAACTTTCCCGATTCGGGAAGTGTATAATTGATTGATTGTTTCAGTTTTATTCCGTTTTAATTTTATTTGGTCTATCTTTTGTGTTGTACATTTTTTTTAGTATTTACCTGTTACAGGCTATTTGCTTTTGACAAACATTTAATAAAGGAAATGAGATGAAATTAACTACAATAAATTGAATTATTGCTATAATCATCTGACACGAAGAAACACCTCAATAATTTTATATGAATAAAAACGCATGCTTTATTAAGCTTCTCGCTTGCTTTGCAGTATTTTGTTGAGCAATCTACTTAATTTCTCTGCATATTACGCAAAAAAAAACATCGCACTCTTCTTTACGATGAGGTTTTATGTTGTCAGCGTATCTCCAAGTATTCAATGCAACGCACCAAGCAGGTAAACTGCAGTTTCGATTAACTGGAAACAGTACCGAGTTTTAAAACAAAAGTCCTATGAACACAGCTAGTGTAATACGTGTTCTTGTTACTGTGGTCTCTTCTGATGTGCCCCCCCCCCCCTCCACATGAAATGACAACACTTTACAGAGCATCTCCCTATAAAGAACTTGCACTGAGTGAACTAGCATATTAAGAAAGGCGGACCTAGTAAAACAAAAGAATACATTTGCATAAAGATACAGAATCCTTTCCAACGGATAAACATGCAAATATGACTACAGATTACGTAAGGCATAACTTATTTTAATCAGCTTTGGGCGAGCCAACAGCTGAATCAATACAGTTCAGCAAAAATAAATAAATAAATAATACAAAATAAAAATAAAAATAAAAATGGAGTAAGAACCTCCTACAATTGATATCCCTAATATCTGGTAAAGAGTACGAACTATTAACCTCCTCATTATACATGTCACTCGTCTTTCTGCTACACTTTTCCTTTAGCCGACAGTAAATAAGCCTACATAGTTCTATATAACAAATTTCTTCCCCAGTCTGCTTTTACGTGAGCTGAAAACGCTAATTACATTTCATCTAACATTCTGGCATGTAGCGTAATTAAATCGAGTCCTTGTGTGTGTATGTGTGTAATTATATTCAACCAAGAGAATATGTCACAACTTGATAAACATACAGATGTGAAACAGAAGACACATTTTCCTACCTCTTTAACATCAAGTTGCCTTGTCATGAAGTGTACACGTACACCCATAAATTATTAAGAACACTGTAGGCTATGAATTACTTGGAACCTTTGGCGATAGAGGGCATTAGTGCAGCTTCTCGCAACAGTGATTTCAAAATGGCTCGGAGTTCAAAACCCTGCAGTATATAATACTTGATTCACTATAGGTTTTCTTGAAAGGTTTACAGGTGCTTATCTACTCAAGAAATTCTCCGATTTTATGTAACCCCAAGGTCCATTAGCGTCTTCACCGAAGCCCGCGCTCTGGCCACGACCAAAGCCAGCTGAAACTAACCCAGAAACTCACGCCCTATTTATCAAAGATCCGTTTTGCTATTTATCTTCCAACCACACGACACCTTTCCATTGAGGTTATGGCAAATAATTTTCATAAATTTCCTTTTGTCTCCATGCAGTTTTCTTCGCCGCGCGCATCTCTTCGTTCGTACTTAACGCTCTCATTAACGCGAAGAAAAGAATTGTAAAATATGACAAACATTATTAAGCCTAATTTTTCTTCACGAGGGCCAAACACTCTCAAACACCTTAAATCTTAAGACACCCCCCCTTCGGTGAAAGATGAACTTTCACATCTGTAAAAATACAAGAAGTAAAATGAGGCCTACACGTTTTATATTTTAACATCTGGCTTTGTAGATAAGAGGAAGGTTTCATATCAATTTAACTTCCAAAAGTACCTAGGATGACAACTGCTTCAAACGGTAAATTATTGTAACATTTCCAAGAGCTTGTATGTCTCCGTGAACATAGTCAGCATGTTACTTTAAACACAGGCCCTATATTATCCAAGCCAGCAGCAATACGACGTCAGCTGGGTGTCGACAGAAATAGAGGAGCATGGAAGCCTGGATATATCACAGTACGAGGGAAAATGTTCCAAAATGTTTAAATGGTAACCACAAACACACTAAAACGCAGGTGCAAGAAACTACAAGCTGCAACTTCATGCGACTGTTTAAGGTTTTGCCATGCCACATACGAAATACCTCGTTTAAAACAGTGGTCCCTTCTGGTCAAGATCCAAAATAAACACGTCCGCCGACTCACAGTGATTAAATCTAAATATTCGCGTCTTTGGACGTGAATTTAGAATGGAAATATACGAAAATATCAAGACGTTAAAACAGAAATATGTAAAACTAGTATCTACTAATTGCCTGAATAAGCTTTGAGGCCGACTGTAAACCGGAGACTGACATTCACAGAAATCGTGTTCCAGCGCAGTCTAAGTATGCATAGCATCTGGTGGAGGCAGCAAGAACCTCTGAAACGTCGTTAAAATTCTACCGAATTAGAAGACCTTCGTACTCCCAGCATTGAGAACCTAAAATCTCACTGCACATGACAAGTCTATAATAAAATGAAACTTCTAAAGGTGGGAGAGAAATTATTATTATGAACTGTGTTCAAAATAAATGAACCCCAAAAACGTAACCTTGTAAAGCCAGTCCAACATTCCGAAAATGGGGCACTACGTCACAATGAGCCGACAAAATATGTATCTGGCTGATGAATCGATTCTCAGGTCGGTCTACGATTGTGTCAATTGTGGACATTACATGACGTAGAATAAATATTTGTTTAATGAAACAAACACAATCCGCCACTCTGTCCCAAGGCAAATGAATTCATTCTTTGAAGATGGACGATGGTGCATTGGAAGGTCTAAAACTGTTATTTTTTCCTTCGTCTACATTACAAAACTGTAAAATTGCGAAGCTCCACAAGCTGGAATCTACCTCCGTCTTCAGGTATAAAATGGATACAGACAGAAAGCCTGTCTGTCGACCCTGCGGTTCATTTAGCCTCAGACCTGGACCATCTCTGAGGCCTGGACGAAACGTTCGCTCCAGTAGAAAATATCACGCAAAACAGGCAATAATATTACTTGCAATACGAAAGGATCACAGATTTAAATTTGTTACAGTACAGGCCTACACTGAAGATGAATGTTCAAGAAAAAACGAGTTTGTAATGCGCAAACACACCCATAGCAAGGCGTTCACGAAATAAATAATGTTATGCTACCAAAAACCACAAATTGTTCAAAAAAATCCAGATATAATGTCTCTATGAACCACCGTTGCTGCAAACATTCAAAATTAGTGAACAAATGTTATCCCACACAGAAAAAAAGTGCAATGAAAAACATCAAAAATAAGTCATATTTGATGGTGTGGACTAATTATACACTTCTCAATAAAGTTAAAGGCAGCAGTAATTTATACTATCGTTTTCACAACGCCATGTTGAATGTAATAAAATTATTACTGCACTCTGTCGATGCAGAAATCCCATACTCGACACGCATTCCTGCGCGCCCTATTAACGAAAGCCGTTCGGGGCAGCGTTTGAACTGGCTGACACATGAAACGTGCTCATACTCGACCGCTTTTACAACGTAAGCCACGAGTTTGCTGACGAAACGCGTGTCGGTACACGGATAACACCCGTGAGTAGAATAATCTGTCGTTCCAGAAAAATACCGATTTCAGTCTTCTCTTATGTGTCACGATGCTCAACTTCTGAGATTTTCGCAGTGTGGACTCGTAGGTCGCACCAACATCATGGAGGAACTCACTACCTCCATCTTCACTTCACTCGCGTCTTGCAACATCTCTACTATTTTAACATTCTTCTTACTTAAGATTTCTGTCTTCTGGGTTGTTGCGATGTGTAGTCTGGTCGATGTTAACCAACGTTTCAGAGGTCATACTGCCTCCGTCATCAGGGCGATGAGTATGAAGATTTCTGTCTTCTGGGTTGTTGCGCTGTGTAGTCTGGTCGATGTTAACCAACGTTTCAGAGGTCATACTGCCTCCGTCATCAGGGCGATGAAGATTTCTGTCTTCTGGGTTGTTGCTATGTGTAGTATTGTAGATGCTTCAGAGGTCGCACTGCCTCTGTCATCAGGGCGATACTACGCTTTATTTGAAACAGCCAACAAAGATGGGTAATATTTCTGTTTCGTTATCGACTTCTTGTTATTCTAAGAACTATCTCCTATTATTTCCTGAAACAACATTAAACAACTTAGTCTTTGAAATGGAGACGCGGCATTAAACAAATGTTTAAACATTACTTAGAACTTCGTGCTTCAAATGGCTATATGCCTGCATATATGCATATAAGAGACCATACGCTCTCCCTTAATATGCCCTTTACCAGGAACTACTTGTTGCTGCTTAATTATCAAGCACTGATTACTAACCGGAAGAATTCCAATGTCACTGCAATGCACAACGGGCCCTGGAGATGGTCATTATCTATTTCTTTCTTCCTTCGCTCACTTTCCTCGATCCAAATTTATGGTATGCCTATTAATCCCTCTCCTTACAAATAACGAGCCACACTATTAACAGAGTTACAAAATATAAATTTAAGATAGGCCACGCCTGTTAAAATCGTGTTATCAGTTAACCACAACACTTACAAACAGATTTATCTACTGCTGTGTAATATGCAAATTTATTTTAATCGTTTAAAAATTGCTATACTTTGCCAGTGAGCTCAATTTCAACTGGAATATATGTCCATGTACCAGCTTCATTAAAGTAAATGCACAGGCGAATCATTCATGTTAAGCAGGCAAACAATTTTAAAAATAAAACGTTCTGTATTACTTCCGTGGCTCACCGTCTCTCCATACACTGCAACACAACAGACACATGCGGCGAGTGTAAGCCTCGACCAGCTGGCTAACAACGTCTGGCTGACTGGCTGTATCTGGCTAACGATGAACCTTATCTGATCGCTTCTGGTGTATTCCACTTCAAGGAAAATGACAGAACCACGAAAGTAGGACAAGACTTTTCTTTTTCAAAGCGTTAGCCCGAATAAAGCGGTCAACATGGACACTCATCCCCTGAAGAAATGGCGAGGCAGATTGAGGGCAATCATGAACGTAGAAACTGAAAATCGAAACGTCCAATGGACGACGTTCATTGTGTTTAAACTACTTCATCCTGTTAGCTGTATATTAAAGATTCAGTAAATTACATTAATATCATCTGACACTGCGTTTCCCGTAATCTGCCCAGTCTGTACATTTTCTGTCATACGTCGAAAGTGGTATGGAGGCTACTTGAATTACTGCACTTTACTGTTAACAATCAGGCTAAAATTATGTGGCATTTCACTTCGTCAAATGGAGAACAGATGTTGATATTACCAAGCATTCTCAGTTGGTAGGTCTATATGTAACTACAGAATAGCCTCTTATATTCTGTGAACCTTTGCAGCTGTCAAGAAAAATTGCATTGCCCACGAACGTATGAAAATTCGATACAGACCTACATTTAATTCTGTATCATAAACAGTAGAGTTTGATCCAAAAAGACTTTGTGATTTATTCCTGTCTTGACAATTTTTCAGCTGCACCGACTACACATCGTCGAAAGCCGAGGATGAATACGAAGTAAAATATAATCGATTATCTGAAAGCAGTTTTTCGATTAATATCCTGTGGTAAAGACACGCCACTGCATGGTCTACAACATTTTATCGTGAGTGGCGTTTCTCGGCGAGTCTGAACGCATTTAGGAGCGATGTACTTCCCGCACAGAGATATCGTTGCGAGACGGTTAGCCGATAGACTGTTCATCCAGTATCTTCGATACGCTACTCTTTCCAGTCCCAGGTTTTGAAACTATTTAACTCTATGTATCAGGGTCTCCATCGACTGCGTACCTGAGGAAATAAAAGATAAACCTTTTCCACGTGTTTGCCCGTCTTCAAGTTATATCAGATTTTTTACACGATGCTACCTACACACGTCCTGTGTGCATGTCCTCTTTTCCATGCGCTGAGGAGTTTTAATATCAGAAGCGTTATTACGTCAGTGTTTAGAAAAAATAAAACAGAAAGAAAGCAGACGTTTAAAGAAAGGATGAAGAAGCATTATTGCTTTAAATGTTGACAATTACACTACATTAAACATAAACATAAACTTATTCTGTTTCTCCTGATTTTGAAAAAAAAAATTAAGAACTATCTAGCTGTGATGTCATGGCCTACCTAATTTCTATTTTCCTTAACCGCGAATGTGTAAACCAGCACAAACCCTTTAAAATCTACTGTAACTACAGTGCGAGACATCTGTAAGCTTCAGGTACTCTGCATTTTTGCCATATCCTCCCAAAAACAGCTATTAATGCCTTAAACATCATAAATCATGTGACCTTTGTAATGGAAACGTGTTGTTTTCTGTGAAGTACGAACTGAACTGTTAAATATTGTTTGGACGAGCCACGTCTTCTTGGAATGGGAAGTTTTTGGTCCGTTGGTAATCCAAAAGGTACATTTTACGTTATAAGCGTGAAATGAACGTTTATTTTGAACCAAAATACGTTATACGAATAGCAGAATACTTAGTTCTAATTATTTTAAATTCAGTAACATTATTCATCTCGTTTTTGAGAGATTTTAAAACAATAACAATAACGAAATGTTTAATTATGATTAATTTTTAAACGTAGTCGAGGAAAAATTATCATTTAACTTTACAGATTAATTAAACAATGCTCGGAAATTTTTAAAAATTATTTTGAGAACAAGCCTGACTGACAATCAGTTTAAAACCGATCAAATACGCCACTTTCCTTAGAATGTACACATTTTTTAAACGCCGCCATTTTCAAATGATGAAACGCGTTCTGCTGAACTAGCCTTAGTCTAATTGGTCTACGAATATGAACCAAGAAACAGAGAACAATACGCTCCTCTATGCCAAATATTCTGCCACTTACCTACTGTGGCTACATTAAATATTTACAACTACTACACTGGATAATGACATTACAAGAAAAAAAACACGTCTAAGCGGAACAACAATTAAGAGTTAATAAACAAATGCAATGTTATTTCAGCTATGAAACAAGCTCTTATTTTAATAACAGAAGTACGTATTAGAACTTTCAAACAAAAAGTATTAAAAGTAAGGCAAGTTTATGTAAAGTCAACAACGTAATGTCGCAAGCCATAAAATTGTTTTCTTTGAGCAAATGACAGTAATTAACTTACACGCCCATTCTTCGTAAAGTATTAACTGTTGTTATGGAACCAGAGATTCAACAACGTTGCTTCCTGGAACACATCCACCATTAGTACCCAGCCCCACACACGGGTCTCCTGTTCTGGGATTTATTTTTACAAAAAGATATTCCTACTTCGTATTCGGGGATCCCGGGTTCAAATCTCAGCCCGGAGGCCGGCTATCCTGTCTGGGGTTTTCATGGGTTACCTCAGTCCCTCAGGGCAAAAGCCTGGATAGAACCTTAAATTAGGACAGAATGCTTCCTTCCACATCCTTTCCAATTCACTATCGTCCTCTCATTCGACGCTATATAGTTCACGCTACTGAGAAAGCGTCGTTAAATAAACTACGTAGAAATAAATAAATATATTAACCTCCCGTTAGGGCTGCCATGCGTTATTGTCAGATGTAGCCACCCCGTCTTACTTGACATTATGTGGATAACACAGATTTTGGAAAACCTCAGTATTTTATTTTCTCCCTTCCCATTTGTAACATTATTCTTCTCGCGTGTTGCAACTCAAGCATCTGCAATTTTCTGTATTTTCGAATCACTTATTTATTAATAATTTCTGCACCAGAGTCATGTCCTGTTTTCTGGTTACGATACATTAAACAAACACCTCCCCAAATATTAGCTTCTGAACTCACGCCTCCGTTGGCTTCATAAACTTTCGGTCACTTAATCCTACAAAGCACACAGTCAAACTCTTTGTATCATTTGCTTTAAACCATCAATATCTGCATTTTACCCAGAGTGTATTTATGGGTTTTGTATGAATATCAACATTAACAGCGATTATTTCCTGACGCATCATTAATCAGTTGAGCTTTCTGACGCCGAAGTGTTGGGTTTACTTTGAGAAAGGAAGTAAATTGAAACGAACCAGTGAGCACCTCTGAAACGTCCGTAACTTCTACCAGACTACACGGCGCAACAACCCAGAAGACCTTCATACTCGCCGTTGTGAGAACCTGAAACCTCGCTTATCTTAAAATGGTTTGTCCTATGCAAGTTTCATATATCAGTTTTTACTGTCAGTTCCTAAGAACTGAGATACTCGACCCACTTCTAAACCCTAATCATCTTTGCATCTGTTAGTTGCATCATTCACGTGGTCTGGATCCTACTGACATGGGACAATGAAATTCTAAGAACATAATAAACAATTATCATTCCCACATCCTTCAACGCACGAACAGGAGACACACAGATCTACAGTCCACAGATCAGGAGAAAATCCCTGCTAGGAATTAGATATACGCGCATGCGCAAGATTTCGCGGTGAGTGACGACCCGTCCTAAAAGCATTCGTTCCACAACCACTGAACGAACAACAGACGACAGGCTTTCATGTGTTCTAATGGGTACAGCTTTAAGTTTACCTCACAGTGGCACAGTGATTTAATCTAGAATATTATCGCAACACCCACAGAACACATTACAATTGCGCTCACTACACGCTACTCTTAACTGCTTGATGTTTTCAGTCTGTGTGCAGTAGAGTAAAACTCTGACGTATCACACTCTCCACCAATAGTAGCCCTCTAGTCCAGCTGATAAGTAACATTCCCCCAGCAGGATTTTTCTCGTCATCTGTGGACAGTACGTGGCTCACATTTCCTTGACATTAAACAAACTTGCCCTCCTTTCGTGTCCTTATCGCCATCACATGCCTATATGACGACGTTGACAAAATTAAACTTCGTCTGAGTGATCTACTTAACTTTTGCACACACGGAGAAATAGCGTTTCAAAAAGAATCCGGAATATTCTGCCTCTGTGGAAGTGTGATATCCAGACCACGCGCTACATATTTTTTACTACGTTGTGGAACAGCGTTTCGGACTACTTCAATCGTAAAATCGCGGGCCCATGAACGAGTGAAGAAAATACATGGAACTCGTGTGGAATCAACTTTGAGCTGAGGAAGTCTGACACAGAATCTTTGTCGTATAAACTTCGTAGGTATTTCCAATAAGTTCAAATTAGACGGCAATATTCACTACAAGCAAAGCTATGATACACGACACACAGAAAGGCTACGCAAAAATCACATAAAACACGAAATACAGCAAAGCGTAGATCGTTAACTGTTTGTTCTTGTTTCTTTGGAGCAAAGGAACGAAAGTGTTAAGAAACTGTGAATGTTTTAAATACAGTAGAGTACAGCACAACACAAACAGATGAGATGGGATGTTTGTCTGAATACAACAGCTAATGAAAGTGTATAAATCGTTTGGATTACGAAATCACCAAAGTTTCTTAGTAAAGAAATCCTGTTCCTACTTCAATGAAAACCAACTGCGTCTCCACTGCAAAGATTGGTTAATTTTCTTCAGGAAAATAATCGTTATTTATTTTGGAAATCATACGAAACTCATAAAAACACTCTATGGGCAACATACAGAATTACTGAATGTTACCACCCTGATAAATTAGTTAATGTGTAACTTAACAGCGTACTAGTGACAAAAGCACTACATTCTGACGGTGTAGAAATTACGCAACTGCCAGTGATAACCTGCAGTCGAGCGAGCAGTAACTCCAAGACAAAAAATTTCCTGACGGCAGTAACTGACATTTAAAAAACAAATTACTGAAATATTTACAAAGAACACAATTATTAATTATATGGCCTTTAGAGAGAGTCTGTCAGCCTACAGCGAATTCAAATTCATTTCAGACTGACTGACCAACTCAGTAAGTTAATGCTGGCTGTCCCTCATTAACCGTGAACCCAAAATTGTTCCCGAAATCTTACATACAAATCATGAAAATATTCCCAGGGCTTCGACGCTTCCTATCTTAAGAGATCAAACAACGTCGCTAAATAAACTCACAATCTATCAATCTTACTGACCCGACATTCAGAATTACTATCGCTTACAGCTACCAAAGCATCGTATAGTGTGCAATACGCAGTCACCTTCAAAGCCCCCCCCCCCCCCCGGGGCATTCATCTTGAAAACATAAAAATATGCCCAAGTCATATATAAATATAAAATTGGGTGTAAAATAGTTAGTACCGAATCAAAGTTCTTAATTCTTACACTTAAGCTACCTCAGACCTCTTGTTTACGAAGCATGAATGGAGAAAAAAAATTACACAAAATATTGGCAAACATAATGAAAACTTTCTGTCAACTAGGTATTAGTCTCAGCCCACAACATTACAAAAGTAACTTCAGCATAAACAGCATAACAAATATTTGTAGTAAGAAATATCGAACTTCCATTGCATTATAAGTTCACTTCGTGTCTAACGCGTGTTAAAGTGTTCTAATATCAGACAAATGGCGGTCTCCCACTACGGAGATCTATACTCATTCATATTTCAAACATCACACACTCCTTCAATGGAGCACATTTACTATGCCCTCTGTACACAAATAATCATATCAAAATAATAACGCTCTAGTTTCACATCCATTTTGAAACACTACCAGGATGCAGGTTCCCACTTACAGCGTATTATCCTTTGATAAACCGCTCTACCTCATTGTCAAGTACGGTGCAAATCGACTATTATCGATCTTTGAAAAGCGAATGCCATCGTAACACTGGCGTGGACCGATTCCGTCATACAGCAAATGCCTCGACGGGTAAACGTGTCTGCTGGTCATTGGCCAGGTCCGTGGTTTTGTTCCCGGAAAAGACTGGACTTAGGTGCATTCACATAAAGTAATACGACCGAACAAACTGGAGTAGCAGTAACGCTTCGCATTTTAAATTAGGAGGTACCCACTTCGATTCTCATCGTGATTTTTCTGTTTCTGAAAGTAAGTGCCTTGAACTGTCACTCTCTCCTACCAAATCCTCGCCTACTCGCCACTTATGGTAATATTCCCAAGACATTCCATGTGGAATGCATAACCATATAATATTATAATATAATATAATACGCTGGCCTTTTAATCCTGGGGTCTCGGGTTCGATTCCCGGCGGTGCCCGAATTTATAACTTGTGTTGGGCAAGGCCGTGGTCTAGGCAACACGGAGGTTTCCTCCGGAGGCTTCCCCGATTTCTCCGTGGCATCCCAACAATTAATCCATTCACACACAGAAGAAGGCAATGGCAAACCACTTCTGGATCATCTGCCAAGAACGTATATGAACAGGAGGTCCCAGTCCGAGAAAAGGATGGAAGGATCCTGTTCATATGGACCTGTCGTCAGGCAGAACACTAAATAATATAAAATAAATATAATATATATATGCATGCCTACATTCGTGTTTTAAACAATGCTCACTTATTTAAAAACCAATCACAATTCGATGACAAACTGAAATCAAGCTAAGGCAAAATCCTTGTTTACTATTCACACAATTTTAACAACCGTACACACGGTTCATCAGCACAGTCTCAAGAGCTGATAAACTATAGACGAATAACGAACGAAAGAATGCGATGCTTCGGCTTTAAAAATAGTCTCGCCAAACAGCCCATCAATTTGGACACCAAAACTTCCTGGTTTTATTTAGGTCTACGTAGGCCACTGTTGTACTTCATTCAACGCGTGAGGGCTTAAACATGGAGAATAAACATTGTCTGGAGGCCCAGCCTTTGCATAAGGCTCTGAGGCCGAACACGAATACAGTGAAAAACGCGTCTGCCCTGTTGAATGCGACAGAAAAGTGGCTCTGTATGGGTCATTTTGGTGACAGTTGGTGAACAGAACTGGTAAAATACACACCTGTATCAGTGACCCCAGGTACCTCAGCCGGCCCATATTAAATAATTTCGTGTTCGTATCTCAGGACAGCAATAAGAAATGGCACAGGAAAAGGTACAAGAAGGTGGAGGAATAGGGCAAGAAAGGATGCAAAGAAAAAGGTGAAGTTGAGAAGAAATGAAGCAGGAAAGGCTACATAATCCTGTACCGCACATTTATAGGCGTCAGGAACACGAAAAGTTGAGAATAAAACGAATTTACGGCACTTTATGTAACCTCCTATTTATATTTTCCAGGAAATATTATCTCATACTCGGGTCAGAACGGTTTATGGGATTTCGTCATATTTATTTCGTAAATTAAAACATAAAAACCGATTAAGGGCGATCTCTCAAAGTAATATACATTCAGAACAGCGCGTTTCTTGTAGTCTAAAACAAACATGTACAGTCAGTGTTTAATTTCTGAAAGTCTCTTTACGTGGAACGAAAAATTTTACTTTGATACACGTCGTTTAGCACGCACCTTATTTAAAATAAAATTGCGTTTGTACTTCAATGGTTAACTGGTTCATTACCACAAATAATCTCTGAAACAATGTTCACAAAGGTAGCCTAACTAATGTAAAAATTTTGTTATTATCTCCACAAAAAACACATTGGAACGAACCCGGATACAGCCCATGAAAAACACTGAGGGCCAGAGGCCGAGTTATCTAAAGATGGAGCGGGTGAAGCCCACTGTCTGCTTACCAGAGCTCCAGAAAGATTCAACCAATCACGAAAAGTTAACGACTTACTTTTGTGAATGAAAAATTTGTGGTTCTCGCGATGGTGAAGACGACGATGTTCTTCTGGGTTGTGTGTGACGCCGTGCAGGCAGACACCAACGTTCTGGAGAAACACACTGTTTTCACCTTCAGGGTTGTAAAGTTCTACAAGAGATTACGTCGCCTTTGCAGAAATGTCTTCGATTAGAGACAGATCGAAGCATCTTCGCCAAATGAAATATCATAAGTAGTACCGTAGACTAAACGCAACGTTTTACAATTATTTTATGGCACGATATGTAATCTTTAATTTACTCAAAACGAAGCAAACTTGCACCACTATCATTCTCACCGGCTCATATTTACTCTGGCGCTGTTATAAGCACGTCAATCGATCAGAACAACACGCCCGTGATTAAATGGGCACGGCTGAAGACAGGACCGCGCGTTTTCAACGTCAAACTTGACCATTTTTTTTTTTGTAAATGTCGTTACTGTATTGAAATAATGACTTTGGGGGGGGGGGGGGGGGGGGGGAAGTCGTAGCATTGAATAAGTTAAGATAAAGTTTAAGTATCACACCGTCAACTACATAAAATTTGATTAGGGAAGGTTTCTCTGCTCATTTCCTGACGCCACGATTAGACGCAGGAAAGTTGTCGGATGTTCGATCCTACAGCCTTTGCCGTCTTATGGAAAGCAATCCTTGTACCTAAAAGTAAAGCTGCCACACTATACGCCACGTAGGCGCTTGGGGGGAGGGGTATAGGTCCTACTCATTCTTAACCTCGGAATTAGATGGGGTAAGTGGTCAGCGTTACGTCCCGGCCGAACTTTACCTCCGGGTAAGGACACATGTACCCACTGGATAAAAGGTTGGGTGGGCCCCAGAGCCGATCTGGATGCAGAGGCTAGGGGAAAAATTATCTGCCCCCGTCGGGGATAGAACCCCGGTCGTCCAGTCCGAAGTCAGTAACTTTTCTTGTATACCTGCTAAATACAAATGTTTCCTATTTCGAATTTCAGTCTACGCACATATTCAGAGACCAGAAACAGCTCTTGGATTGGGTATAAGCAACGTAAAACTTTTCCTTTAGTCACCATGATCAGAACGGCTTCTTCTTGCACGGGTAATAAACAGGGCCTTTCGTCCATCTAGAGTCGAAGACTAGAATCCATTCTCCTATACGATCAGCGTTCGGGAGGAACAATTTTAACTTTATCTA
This sequence comes from Zootermopsis nevadensis, assembly GCF_977971745.1. Taxonomy (NCBI): domain Eukaryota; kingdom Metazoa; phylum Arthropoda; class Insecta; order Blattodea; family Termopsidae; genus Zootermopsis; species Zootermopsis nevadensis. The sequence goes on from NW_028259157.1 coordinate 7,805,045, forward strand.
TACTTACCCTGACAACCATGAGGACACGAAACTTAGTAAGCCAATAAACAAAGCTAAAGTAATAAACAAACTATAAACGCATACAACAACCACACACGAAGAAACACATATTTAGTGTCAATAGTTTGCACAGCTGATCAGCAGTTTGGTTGTAAAATTAACACCTGGTATCCTTAATTACGTATGTTGACTATATGAGAACCTTTACGGCATTAGGGATTGCCATACCTTAATACAAAAGCCAGTGATCAACGTACGTTTCGGTTATGAAGATTATCTCAGTTTACATTATGTACCTATAGTTGTAAATGTACATTAAGAACATAAATGTTACATGACCTGTGAGACATAACACAGCCCACATGTTGTACCGGTAACAGCTGGAACATGAGCCACAAACATGACTGTAACACATTAAGCAGCAAATTTTAAAATATTTTAATTCAGTGGTGGCGTTTTCAAGCGCATGAGAATGGTGAGCATGGTGAGAAGCTGAGAGTCGCTCAGATAGCCCACAAATCTACTGTTTTGCATGGAACTCGAAGGTTCATTTCCGTATTAGGAGGTGCCCACCAAAGCTCCAAATCGTAAAGACACGTCATTAAACATTGTCTCGTCCTTTCAGGCTTTCAAACCGAATTTCTCGTATCACCCATGCGTGCTAAATGCCCTGCCCGTCTGATCCTCCTTAATTTAATCATCCGAATAATCTGCGAAACAACGTCAGTCATAGTTTTAGACGACGGAATGTGAAAACACGAGGAACACGTCAAGGAGCTCGACGGACGCGAGGAGACAAACCAGAATCGACCGCCATTCGGAGTTAACGTCTCTACCTTTGACGAGCCAGAAATTATGAGTTGAAACCAGGTGACTGAGCAAATATGCGGCCTGGGGAAGAGGAAATGTACCGTGTTGTAGCAAGGACGAAACAAAGAGGCTGGAAGTCTGAAGAATGAAATCGTCTAGGCCTACATTTTAACACTTTGATGTTCGACTATATTCCAGCAATGGCGAGACTAACAGAGCAGAAAGACGAATCCACCATGACGATTCTACAGAAACACACGTAATGGGGCTGTAAGAAAAATGTGCTAATAATAGACAAATACCCACTATAACCAGGGGTTAAGCAAGAGGGGCACTTTAGCAGTGGTGTTCAACTTGGGGTACGCGAAGACATCTTAGGGTGTTACGTGAAATTAAAAAAAAATATATTTTATGATAAACACTGAATAATCAGTAATCTAATTTATTTAATTTATTTTAGATGTATATTATATACTATGTATAACTTGAATTATACACCAACAACTTTGGGGGTACAAAGTTGAAGAGAAATTATATCTGGGGGCACGCGAACAAAAAAGGTTGAACACCACTGCACTATAGGACACAACTCTAACTGAGAACAATTTCAAATTCTTACTCCATGGAGACGACAGTCACTCAGCTACTCAAGATATTCCCCACATTTTATGGAACCCGAACTAAGGTTCATTACCGCTTCTTTAAAAATGTGGCAAAGTTTAGATATTTGTGAGCGATAGTAACAAATCAAAATTTGATTCATGAGGAAATTAAATCCAGATTAAATTCAGGAAATGCTTACTACCATTCAGTTCAGATAACCTTTTGTCTTTTCAGCTGCTGTCTAAAAACGTAAAGATTAAAATATATAAAACCATAATATTGCCTGTAGTGTTGTATGGGTGTGAAACTTGGGTCTCTAACACTAGGAGAGGAACGTAGCCTGAGGGCGTGTGTGTGAAAAGGGTGCTGAGAGGAATATTTGGTAATAAATTAAAATTCTACTGAAATTAAAATGCGAGAAGAGGTTCATAATGTACGAACTCCGTTTGGTCTAAAGTGACACTCACGCTTCACGGATGAATTCCACGTATCAAAAATTTACAAGTCCTAAAATCGTACCTGAAACCGATCTTTCCTGCACATTAATGTTTTTGATCTGTTATCCTACGTTCATTCGTCAATTCAGACACACAAATAGCTACAAGCCATTATTCTGACATGCCCACTAATTCGCTTTTGTTTACACGCAAGAAAGAATAATCGAAACACGTTTAAGAGATAATCAGAGGGTACATTAGAGGCCTACATTAATTTTAATCTCAAGTTTAACAGTGGCGTCAATTAATTCCTCGTGAAACGCCTATCAAAATGGCCCTGTTTCAGACGTAGGAGCTCATTAACCTGACAAGAATTTGCTTTCTTTTTCTTTCTTTCTTTCTTTCTCTTTTACTCTGGTTCCTGTAACTAATGTTCCGAGGTAATTTCTTACAATAGAATAAGTAATAATTACTTTTTCCTACCCCGATCAGCACTCTTTCGGCCTACTGTTACCACAAAGCAAAGACAAGTTTTTCAGAATGCTTTGTCTTGGGGGGTGAATTCAATCAAACGCGTTCTCTTTCTTGCAGTTCATTTATTTCTAGGTACGAGAATACATTTTAACTATACAGATTTACACGTAGTTAAATATATTTTATTTGGATTAACACTTTCAGCCGACCTTCCTAAGGTTGGGTGTCCAATGTAGACCTTTTACCTACCGTTGTCTCAACAAGAGCAATTTTAGATTTCACAGAATTGTACAAGGAATGCTCCAGCTAAAGGTGAGATCAGATCCACAGCTTCTGCCATAAGAAAGTTTCCGACAGGATTCCTCCGTGTGTCTACATTCAGGACGGCAAACATGTACCACCCCATTCGCACGCTTGCGTGGAGATACACCTAACGGCTCTGCAATTCTTATTTCGACACCAGAGGGACAGCACCGAAAACGCCGATAGAGGACACTAAGGTAAGCCCGGAGCGTGACAAACGACTAGGTTCTGTGGTAATGCTGTGTGTCACGCCACAGGCTCGCATACATGGGAACCCTATTATAAAAGAAAGGGAAATCACTCTTTCCTTTTGATAACACGTTCGAAAACACAGCCAAAAAGTAGTTTGAACTGAACTTGGGAGGAGAGGGGGTGACGGCGTCATATCACGTGGACAAACAGGGGCGGAGCAAAAAAGAACCCCCCCCACCTTGACACCTGTCGTGGTAAGTGGGCAATCCTTACATCATATTACAGAGTTGGGCGAACACCAATTGGCGACTGGAATCTCGTTAGATTTCAAAACTTGAACCAATGAAGAACAGTCTCCTACGGAGAGGAAGGGGCTGGGTAATGCAATAAAAGAAACAATACAAGTCATGGGAAATCAAGATTCCACTCAAAGAAGGAGAAAGAAACTGGGAATTGTAAAATGGCGACTAGTGAGTAAGCTGCTTTCGTTTGCGTGACTCAACCCGTATTTTTCAGATGAAGAGCGTCTGCAACTAAGCGGCGCGAAAGAGGAACTACGACGAAGCCTTAAAGCCATCCTCCACATGAAATCACAACAGGCAGAAGACAAGACTTCTTCGGACTCACCGTCGCGAAAACTTCAAATCCCACTTACTATCTAACAGGGACGTCCAACACTTTGAAAGTCTGTGGTAACTTTATTTACCACCTTCCTCTGCCCACCGCGAGAATTCATATTTTCGTAACACTGCCATTATAAATTGGTCTGAAGCAATTTCAACAGTCTCATTCGATGAAGAATAACCGATAAGATAAAGAATTAGCTTTCAATATTTTGGCTTATGATAAACAGATTAGTGTTCATAGTGTCTTGGCAGTGTTATAAGGAATGCTAAATAAAGCCCAAAAGAATAAAATGCAGAACATTGTAGGCTAAACCTCTGTGAGAACGACGAGTGTTTGAAAATAGCCACACTTTACACCAATATCAAGGCCAAAGAAAAACACTAATCTTCCGGCAACCTGTGGAAATAAAGTTACGTTCAAGATATCCTACACAGACCCAAACTTTTAAATCACCGAGTGCTAGGCTACAAGCATGTTGCCTCTCTCTTAATTGTCCGGCGCTGATTTGGTAATATGTCACGTCACACAACTGTGATAACAGAAATGCGAAATAAATCTGACACAAAACAGTCACTATTATATAAACGTAACATTTCTTTTACTTTTCAGTCATTACGCGTGCTGCCACCATCAAGACCGTCGCCCTGACGATGTCAGGAATAAGCACCTCCGAAACGTCGGTAAGCTTCTACAAGACTACGCCCTAGACGACAGCCATCTTCAAACTGAAGTACTCATTTCTTCTGAATCTTTGCCAACAACGGATTCAGAGCGATGTGTGCACTGAAGACATGATTTTGGCATAAGCTGCAAGACACACTCTGCTGTTACCTTATAGAAAATTCTTAGGCTGCGATTCTACACTTAATTTATAAACTCTAGAAGAAAGTCAATAAAAGCTACGAGAATTCTATGGGTGAATTTTAAATCGATGACAAGGGATAAAACTTTAATCGACAACGTAAAATATTTCAATGCCAACACATAATTGAAGACTGCATGCTGCAATCTCGAAATTAATAACGTAGAGTATTTTTTTCCGTGACAAAACTACCAACATTAACTATACAAAAACAAGGCCTAATGTGACTTAACAGACGAGCGTCACGACACAAGGGGGCTGAGCCCCAAAGTTTTCAGCAAGTGGACGACTTCCACACACCAAGCAATCGAAGCGGTTCAACCCCGAAGTCCGCAGAAATAAAGAGAGGAGAATCGAAATATTTGTTACTCACCCCAGCCATAGGACACTTGCCATCCATGATGAGACCAGATATGTAGTCCATATTCCTGTACTTAATGCTACCGTTGAAGCACATATGAATGTTCTCGTTGAACTTCGCCTCAATATCTTGCAGACTGTACACACACACCGCAGAACGAGATTGCGGTTCGTTGCTGATTCCAAGACTCGGCCCGAACACTCCCACGAACACGGGATCCGAAGTCTTGATCCCGAGGCTCATAGCGAGGTCCGCTCCTGCCTGCGTGACTTTGGCGTCCTGAATTAGATTATAATTGACCACAGACCCAGGACTTTGGGGGTCCCTAACCAGGCACTGCAACGTCACCTCAGTGTAGCTATCGTAATTAGCATCATTAATGCAGGTCCTAGCGAGACGAGACACGTATCCGAGTTCCTCCTGTCCTGGGAGCGGAGACTGTTTCTGAACGATCACGAAGTACGCAAATTCGCTTGCGTTAAAACCGTACACGTATTTGACGAGAAAATGGTCTCTGTACTTGACGTCAATACGAACAATGGATTGCTTGGAGAAGCTCAACTCTGCAAATTCCAGGTTGTAGAGATTGCGACTCGAGATGGCGGGGACGTCGTGGCGGTACTCCCCGTTGTTTGTGAACGTCGTCCCGACGTAGAGGACGTTGGACCTGCCCCAGGGGTTATAATGCTCGGGGCCTATGAACGCGTACGTGGACGCTACTTCATCGTTCGCTGCGATGCTGGTAGGAATAAACTCTGGCTGGAGCGAGATGTTCGCCATCTTGTATTTTTCGCAAGCGCCTTGTTTCAGAGAACCGCATGCGATCAGAGTTCGAGATTCGGGGTCGATGACCAGTACTTTGTTCACATTTTCCATCAGAGTCGTTTGAATCACGGGCGATTCACAACCACTCGCGTGACACTGCGGACTGTCTTTGAACGGACCAGTTACGGCAGTTTCTTCCACTCTCAGTCCAGCATCAAGCTGGAGCAGCTTGTTCACTGCCCCCGCATAGACGCGTCCCGTGCCCTTGTCCACAACCAAGTGCGTGAACATCAGGTCACTGCTGTCTTCGCCGTCTGTTGCAGGAGGGTATTGGGCGAAGATGTGTCGAACCGGCGAAGGCGTGACTGTGGCATCCGGGCGTTGCGCTGCTGATACTGCTGGTGGCGGTGGTGGCCCTGTACTGCTACCACCACGGCCCATTTCCAATTCCGTTCCCTCTCCGCCGACTGCCAAGGTCACCACTCCGAGACCAAAACTTAGTATCACCAGGGCAGCCACAATGCCCATCCTTACGGCAAGCGCTTTTCTGGCACCACGTCTATGAATACGTCACCATCACCAGACCTATAACCAACATTAAAATACAATTAGACGCATAACACTAACACATTAACAAAATAATTCGGCCAGCGTTCCAGTTGTTCAACTGAAAGCTTAGTTTCACGTAAACTTCTATTTGGAACGTTCCTGTAATATTAAACGTGGGCATGAACTGTGCTGGCTTGGGGGGTCTAGCGAGTGTACGAGGCTCACAAACATCGATTCATTATCTATATTTCAGGTTTTCACAGCGGTGAGTAACAAGATGTCTTCCGGGGCGTTACACAGAGCTGTCTGATAGAAAATGACCTGTGTTTCTGAAGGGTGATGCCCTGTTGACGGAGTGAATAAACACCTCTGAAACGTCGGTCAATTTCTACATCACACAAGACAGTCATCTTCATCAACCCAAGATAACATCCTAAGTTCTCACAGCGCTGAGGACGTTGATGTTTGTCTTCTGGGCTGTAACGTCGCCTGGATTTAAAAGGAGAAACCAGCGATTCGGAAGAGCATACTATCTCCATCGCACTTCAAAGCTGAAGATTGAGGAAGAATGTTTCTCCGAAACGCTGATACCTACCAAGTTCTCACGTCGTTACAGAGCATAAGACCAAACGATGACAACTGAAAACGAGAGTGTGCGTAGTCCGATGTTTTCAGGTAGGACAATACCTTAATGACAACGTCATGTGCTGGCGGTCAAGTTCACAGATTCGTACCGACTACAAAGATTTTATGTTCGGATAACATCAGCCCTGACAGACTGGCGATCTCTGCTTCGACTGCTGCCCAAGGTGCTGTGCTAGCGACTAGATTCAAGCACAAGCAGGACAAACAGAACGTAGGGGGACATGTGTTGTTGCACTGAACGCTGCTGGACTTGAGGAACCAGGAACCACGCAAGCGCAAACTCAGTTCTTGCGATCCCAGCGCCACGCACGCAGGCGGTAACGGCGAGGACAATGTCAGTACAACCCCCACATGATGGGACAGACCTTGCAAACGGGGATAGCCGATGACTACAGGAATCCGGATCAAACACTGCGTCTGGAATGCGATACTGATTACACGGATGGATTTACGCTTCCCAACACGACACACTTTTTCGATGTACGGCCACGTGCGGAAGGAATGCAACTCCTACGAACCTTATATGCGTAAATCTGTACCACTCTTTCATCGCCGTAACAAAAGTCCTTTCCTGCAACAACTTGTACCAGGAAAACTTACGTTTCTCAGTACGTTTTTTAAAACCAGTAGCCTCAAACAGCCGCTACCACCTCCTTCCAAACCTCTCACTAGACACTGCTCATCATCATCTTCCTTTCTCATCCCACCCTGCGTCGAAATCGGAAATCTCTCTCACTCTCGACAAAAACGCCTTAAGTTAACAGAAATATTTAAGCCCTTCTTGCCCAGAACCAAAGAAATAAACGAAGAACAAACCAATGCAAACGATGTGTAGGTCTGTAATGCTATCATTCAGACCTCCTACGGAGGGTTACATATCTTCGGTGGTGTGCGTCGTTATTCATTAAAGCAATCACTTCATTGCGCCGTCATCAATATTCTACGTTGAATATGAAAGATGATAAATGTTCGTAAAGTGACTGATCACTGAGGCGAAAACTTGTGTAAAGGACCGGTCTCTCTCCCTGAAACAACATAGTCTAGTCACAACAGCCTATCTTTCGCTTTTCCACATTCATCTTGACCCCTCTGCTCTTGGGCGGAGGCCTGCTTTGTTGTGATCAAAGAACACGCATTCTTAAGATACCGCTGAATGACAGACCGGCCGGCCTGCCTGCACGTAAAATATGCACCCCCACGCCCCAACCCTGTTTCTGGGCTGCAGCATTCGATTCGAGGCAAGGAATTGCAATTTCCTCCACGATGAAATTCGTGGCCTCCCCTGTTCGTTTTTTCTCAGCGCGTCCAATCCGCATTTAGAAGTTGCCAAATCAATGTTCACGAGGTTGACATGGCATTTTCCAGCCACTCCGGGCGACACTTGCTGTACTCCTATAAAATGTTTCTCTAATTGTTCTAGTCCGGCCCGACTCGCAATTCGCTGTCGCCGCCATGATACTAAGCTACTAATAAAAACAACATTAAAATTCAAGCAAACAACACATTGTAATCTTAAGTATGTCTTAACCTGAAGTTCAACACGGATAAAACCAAAGCGTATCGTCTGAACTATTTATATCGATTCCCGATCTATCTAAGATCCATCTTAGTGCCGTCATCCCTTCACCTTTTCGGTCAACGAGGTAAGCGTTTCACAAGACATTCCTCCATGGAAATTCTACAAGCATCCTGAAATCCAAACAGAAACTTTAACAAAATCCAAATAATGTATACAACGTAAACTACCAAATGTAATCGTTCAGGCCACATACACGGTCCATTGAAGCGTCTCTCACTTCGTTACTCTGATGACAAGAGGCGATCATCTGATTCAGCGTTGTTTAACTGGCGGTCCGTGGATCACATCTGACCCTAGACCAGTTATGGCCGGGTACGCGAAACTCTTTGCAAGCTCGTGTGTACTTCGCTGATGTCATTTCTGAACAGGTGTTGTTAAAAGATAATGAAATGTATCTATTAGTTTTCAAAATAGTACCTGGAGGGTTTCTTGACCCTTGGGGCCAACAGGAAGCCAAGGAAAGAAAAAAGTTGACCCCCCCCGATCTAAACAAGAAAGAACATTCTTTGCTTATACCCTGTAAATAACTGACTCCTTCCTTCTGAAGCCCATACGTCTCACTGAGCAGATGGAAATCAAAACGTTGCCGTGAATGTCATTTGTTGGAGACGACTATACACAAATCCAACAGTTATATCAACAGGTGTTTAACCCTTTAGAAGCCAAAGACTGTCTAAACAACTCAAAGGTACCATCAAATTGCCCACTCGCGTTCCCAACGAAGACAGCTGGCCGAATTCAAGACGGAACATCTCAAAATATTAACCATTTCAAAAAAAAGAGATTGAGAACATCGTACTACGGTCCAATGACATTCCATCATCGACGAGTTTAAATAAACAAGTTAAATAATACGCAGAGGAGTGGAGGTAGTTTTCCACCTAATCTTTCTTTGATTGCACATGGTAGAGTGTAAGTAGTGAGCTCAACATTCCAGTTTCTCTATTTCTGACTTAAGAAATAAGTTAGTCACAAGAATATTACGTGTTTTCGTTGCAGTAATACTTATACGTAATTAAAGACGTAACAAACAATTGCCCAACAGCGTAAAATATTTGGTTATCATTTTACTAAAAGAGATCAGGTTTAAAAATGACTCTTGTTAAAGCGAAAGTGCGGTCACCACCTGTCTAAAAATATTGGAATGTTCTATTCTCACCTCCAAGAAAAATAATAAATCTCCATTAGACTATACATCCAGATAACGAAGCTTCAAAAAACATCTGATGTTATTCTTAAAAATGAGAAGAAATTCACGAATACAATTTCTTGACAAAATCCCAAGTTATTGTTCGTTCAAGTGGCCACCCTGCCAAAATGAAGTCGGAAAATCTTTCGCTACCAAGTGCCATAATTTATTAGATCTAAGATTCTGACGGTGAAGATATCGATTATGGTCTTCTACAGGATGAGTGAGAAGTAAGTATGCATTGAGAAATGGTTATAACCTCCATATTTTCAATGTATAGTGATTATTTAATGCCTACTTACTTCCCACCCACCCTGTAGTTTTGCAACGTTATGTCGGAATGTTGGCAGATACCAATGTTTCGGAAAAACATGCTGCCTCCATCATCAGGGCTAGCCCCGAAGTTAGTGACAGCATGTTCATTAGAAACGTTGGTATCTACCTACAAGTCCACACGGCAGGTTATTAACTTCGACATTATAAATGGCGTCAGGCCAATGTCTGGCAACAGAAGATTCGAAATGTTTCCGAATTCAGAATATTTCTGAATCATTTCTAAATAAACTTCCACTTCTGAAAAATCCTGCTTGAATCACTAGGCCCTGTATAGTCCATAAGCAGGACTATTAATTTAGTAACCAACTTCACAGAACAGTTTCCTTTTTGGGAAGCTGACAATCGCTCAGAAACCTCAAAATAATTCAAACCCACTGAGAGTTGGCCTACACTGCTCTTCAACCCTTCCTACGCTACGCACGAACTATCTCGCTTAGAGGCACTGTTACCTTCTGGTCGGAATTCACTGTGTATTTCTGCAGACCAGTTCCGCTATATCTGGCAGTTCAAAGCAAACTATTCGCAAGTATTTCAATAATACAAATAAATCGTATAAAACAGCATAGAAATATGTACAGAACAAGATAAAATTATGTGTCAAGTCAGTAGGGGCATGCATTTGTAACAAATAATTCATGGAGGCATGAAGTTAATTATTATTTGATCACTTACGCCAACCTAAAAACTTCAATAAATAATCGTCGAGGCGGTATAAATAACATTAAATAATGTTACTGTTGCACACGATGCAGAAGGAACCCTGACATCACAACCGATGTGGTACAGTATTGTTAGATTGGTTTGGAGGACAATGACAGCTGCGAATAACCAGCGCAGCTGAGTCAATGTTACGCCCATTCAGCAATCAATTAACTGCAAATTTATTGCCATAATTGGGGCAACTGGTCAATCAGACACTACAGGAGTACCACGGCTGTGGTGAGAGTTCTGAAGCCAGACAAACGTCAGAAATCTGCGCGCTACATCTAGTGCATTCTTTAAAAGTGAAAAATTACGAAAACTTTTAAATTCAATATTAAATTGATTGGTGACAAATGACAATCTGACGACAGCATTTCAGTAAAATCTGCAAGTTACATAAATTAAAATTTCCAAGTCTCTCTTAATTTCAAAGCTTCTGTCTTACATCACCGCCTGATCTTGTAAGAATGGACATCTTAGTATTTAAATCAGTTTGGAGAACACAGAACGCCATGAAACGTCCAATTCTACTCACACGACATACTGCCCGGAATTATCTCACTAGACTTTTGATTCCCGTGTTTATAAGCTACAACTTTAACAGTACCGGATGATCCAAAAAGAGTTTCGTGATGTATTTTCCCGTATACACACGAACGTATCCTAAATTATTCCTTTTTCGAGCTTCTCCGAATAAAATCTTGTGGATTCGCGTCACACGCATCTTACAAACCCCCGCCTATCTGACACCCTCTTGATTTAATTACTCTTAACAATAACAGCTGAGTGTGTTAAAGTCTAATGACCTAAGCAGCAACACAGAAATGTTCACGCCTTTCTTGGTTTGGACAAATTACTTCGCTGACCAGCGAATTTGTTCATTCATCACATGACCGTTTTTCTTGACAGCACGGAATTAACTTCCATTCCATTAGACAAATCTCTAAATCGATACGGAATACAATTTAGGAGGTAGAAAATATGAAATATTGGGTTTATATCAGGCATGTCTGAACCTTTTCATTTCAAGAAAGGAAATGAATAAGTAGTTCTTTTTCATACGACAAAGAAAAAACTGCCTTTTCAGGTGGTGACAACAACTGGTAGCTTTACAATAGGCAGCGTGGACGGTGGCAATCTGGGTTTTGACACCGCGTGGACTTGGAGGTAGGTAGGAGCTTCTCAATAAGGACTCTGCTCCGTGAAGTTAATTATGAATTAAAACGCTAAAAATCTTACGACAGCCAATAATCTTTGAACTGGTTATCAGTTATAAATAACTAACTTGCCTACAGTTCTGCCCAAGATTACGTAAATTCAATGTACCAATTGGGGCGTAAGTTATTTTTGAATATAGTAACCATTTATTTAAATAAAACGATAATAAATTCAATCCAGGATTAAATGAAGGATAATAGGCCTAGCCTATAATATTTCGCCGGTTCCACGGTGACGGGGTGTACTACAAAAATACAACCTTCGTCTGATTGCTATTTATAATTTAGAAGAAATACCAGCTGTCTCCAGTTCATGTGTGAACTGTATAATCATATTTGTCTAAATGTTTGCAAAAATCAGTATAAATGATTTGTGAGGTGACTGTCGTCTTCTGGGTTGTAGCTCCGTGTATGAACTGAATTCTGAATACGACCCAATTGTGATTAATTTTACTAACAGACGAAAACTAGAGCTGAATACGAAATACATGGAAACTGACTTCCCATCGTCTTATAAATGAAATCATTACATCAAATTAATTAATTAATTAATCAATTTCGTTTTGAATATTAGAACAAATGTGACAACGCGAATTTCCTACGTTTATTTATAAACTATAATTCATAAATTTTAAACTGTGGTAGACATTATTTCCAGAAAAAAGACTACATTTCAGACGTTTTTATTAAATCACGTAAACTGAGATGAAACTGTAGTCTTCTAAACAAGAAAATAAATTTGCGTCTACATTAGTACCTCTTACCTTAATTTGTACGTAGCTTACTTTACAGCAGAAATACGAAATAGTGCCTTAATTCATTATTCCATCTTAAAAGAGTCGCGGACTGTCCGCGTTTATATGTCCCGTTATGAAATCCTACGAAATGAAACGGTAATCACACAGAGTTTCAAATTCTATTTATCCTTTGATATCTCGTCCGAATTATGTTTAAAACCTCAGTTCCCACCTTTAAAAAACAAATTAATCACATCTAACAATTTCTACACTCTCTTTTTAAGAAATTTTCGTTGTATTTTCTTCACAAATCATACAAAACCCACACATGCGCTCTGCGGAAAAATCAGAATGTTTCTAAACGTTTAAACAGGTGGTAGCTTTAAACGATCAAATAACTCCAAGGCTGGTCATACATTGACAGACTTTATGCAACCCGAAAGATCGTTAGTGTTCACAAACCCCAACTATTTAACACTATTACAAGCCTTAACATCTCATTACTGACACAAATCTAATTCAGCTTACAAGTGGATTAAGATGGCGCATTATTGTCTGGAAACTTTTTTAAAACAACGCGGTTTTTCTTCTGATTAAAACCATAACTTGTTTATTATGTGTTTTGTAAGATTCTCACTGTCAACAGCGATTATTTCCTTAAACAGCGTTAACCAGTTGATCTTTTCAATGGTGAAGTGTGGTGTTTTCTTCGCGGTACGGACTGAATTCGTAAAAGTAAATCAGACTAGGGCTCGCGATTTTAAATGCCGGACTGCTGGCTAGAAGTCAGCACGCATCAGGAAGGTCCTGTGACCGGCCAACTCGACCAAGGTTTTCCGTGGTTTTCCTCAGTACTAGAGCAAATGCCGAGTTTGTACCCAAATTCCACGTTGCTCTGCATGCCTCCCAGTGTTAGCATTAAAATTCCGCTCTATAGTAGCCCCCCCCCCCACATTAAAGCAAATCTTTTTCCAAACTCCACCCCCAAAGCCAATATCAAAATTCAAAAGTAACGCAAGGACCCTGATCAATCTCCCCCTTCTCCATTTCTTATCCCATCCTGTCTCCTAAATCCTTTGCCCTTACTAAACCTATTCATAACAGAAGGACGAGCGGGCAATGCCTGGGAACCTTCGTAGCCTCAAACCAACTTTCTCTCTCTCTTTAAATGGGTTAATAAAACTACTAAAGAACACAGTTTTTACCAAACACGTTTCAGAGTCGTCAAATATGACGTATGTAGAACAGAAGCCCCTTAATGCATTGTGCGTGGTCCTAAATGAGTATCAAGGTACACACAGACGGAAATTATCTAGGCATAAAAACATTCCGAGAGGTTAAGGCTACTGACTTGCTGCATGACCGTAGGGACACGGCCGAAAACTTATCGATTTCACTGCATGACGGGGTCCGTGCTAACGCTTCAACATCTTACAACGGCCGGTCCCAAATGTGTCACAACAAAGGCATATTGCGTGATCGCGTGGGAACGCACGGTCGATCATTTTTCACAGCACCTTGTCCAACATTCCATCTTGATAGGATTATTAGCACCGATAAGACGGTGCTGCCTTCTGTCGATTAATCGAGAAACGGTTCAGTGCCCAGTTTTGATCCAGTAAAAGGCAATGAACCCTTTTTCCGATCTGGACAATAATGCTTTCGTTCCTAGCGACTGCTGAAAATTCCAATTCGACATTTTCGTCCATCTTAAGCGTCCCACGACATATCTACAAAGGCAAGATTCTAATGACCATATACCGAACGTCACAGTCCCTTGGTTCGCACTCTTCTTTCGTATGTGGGACGTCCCCAGTCAAATTCTGAGATTTGTGCATTTATTTCGTACATTCAGACAAATGCAGGATACTACCTTTCAGGGTCATTATTCATTAACCATCCTATTATTCCTTACCGTAAGGTCGGGGCTACTGAGAGCATTGTTACATAAACTACAAACAATAACGTAATTATCATGTCCTTTGTATTTGTAAATACGCTCCACGCCTTAAAATTAAAAAATACAACAAATTCGTTTTAAGAATCGCAAAATTATCCAAACATTCCGCACTAAATAACAATGTGTCATGGCGCGCATACTTTGCAATGACCGAACCTCGCTCTGCGTCACTGTTCTTGGTTAGAAGCGTTGTGGTATGAAATAAACTCGCCCAGATGGCAGCAATTCTTGATAAGGGAAAACTTGAATGCAACTGAACAGAGTATCACAAAGTTTTGGTTCCAAGATTTCTTTTTTTGTTCTTAACAAAGTTCTTTTGTGATGATAAGCTACCACGGTAGAGGGTCCGTCGCGACACTTTATCTTAAGAAGCTGTTTTTTCACACTGGGCACGTATCTCCCCCCACCCCCTGCAACAAACTGAGAAATAACTCTTCTGAAGACGCGTCAAAGCCGAGTTTGAGGTCGTGGTGGGGGGTTGAACTGGACAACTCAACAGCGAATGCCTGCCGTGTCATGAGCATGCGCGTTAAGTCCTGCCCCCCACCTAATTTCAAACAAACATAAAACAATTTGCGCAACTATACCTTCTTCTGCCACTACTGTCCTCTCTCTGTTTGGCTGTTCAATATTTCACAATTCCGAATTTAATTATTCTTTCCTGTTCTAACTTTCGAACGTTGAGTCAAAAACTCATACGTCGCTTTCCCGCCTCGGTCCCTAAAATGTTCCTCCAAAGCATCCTCAAATCTCAGATAGCTAACCCGAGCACTAATATCGCTTTTATTTGAAAAAATCTCACTAACACGTTCTCATTCTACAAAAACTATTTTACGTAACCTGTCTTGCTGTTCTCTCAGCTGGAAACAGTAACGAGGCATTTATCACTCTTCACTGTGTGAACACAATATAAAACATTTGTGTTCCTTTTCAGTAAATGCAGAATTACAATCAGGTAAAATTTGTTGTTCTCGCAACACATTGGAAAACTTTTATGAATTAACTATTTAAAGCCAAATGGTTAAGCATATGCATCACCTACACCAACAATAAATAACTCTAAAATTTTCTAACACCGTATTTATTGGTTTTGCGTGATTCTCGGAGTCAAAACAGTGATTATTTCCTTAAAAATCATCAATCACTCGATCTTTGTACTGGAGTAAATACATGTTCAAATAAATTCTTCCATGCAAACTCAATTTTCCTGCACGTTCCTCGCCCCATGTAGCACTAATCTTTTCCAGAACAGAAATTCACGAAGTGTAAAACGGCGAGCGAAATGCAAGAAATAGGGGGTAGAAATGTATTTTCTACTACGTACAAATAACTCGATGACTCACGTTGCAAATGAAATGGTTCTTCGGTTCCCTAACAAGAAATAAACACTTCAAGATTACTAGCGCGATGTCTGCCCAGACCGGGGCCTACCTCCCAGACCCTACCGGCAGAGGCCCGTGCGCTTCCCGTCAACCGTTAGCGTCCGGTTCTCCTCGACTTCATCTCGTCACATTATTAGCGACTGCACAAAAACATCCACTCCCCGCCCCCCAGAGCAACCATAACAATGTATCTACCATCATCTGTAGTTGCCTCCTTGTCAAGACATTACCACCACAACAAAAACTGTCCTTTATTCAACAATGGAGACGAACCGATGACACGGCAGAACTAGCATCGTGTCTGTCAATATGCACTCTCTTCAGCACTGCACATCATGTTTAATAAAGACCACGGTATACTTGAAATGGTCACGTCTTGGCTCTTACTAACCTTTCTAGTGTGATAAAACCTAACCGACAACGGCTAGCATCCAAAAAAACAAACAAGGAATTGGGGGTTGACAACTCGGGCACTTAGTTTTCTTGTGGCTGCAAACCCTTATAAGATCTTGCAATGTCACTCTTATTAACGAGATATTTTTAACAGCTTCGGTTCTTGAACTAACTTCCTGACAGTCTCCAATTTGTATGTGCTGCGGTTTGTACCTAGGAACATTCCAACGGAGATTAAACCTATTACATAACTGGGGTGGACGCACGTGAAAACGTTTTCCCAACAAACACATAACGCGAAGCAAAACCGAGTAACGCCGCCCATCAAAATGTGCATTAGTCATCAGTTCAGAAATGAACACCAGTTTCTGTCGATTGTAGACTTTTGGTTTGCAATGCCGTGTAGTCTTGTCCGCGTCGCTTCCATCTTCACGATACGGTTCACAGAAACGCTAGTAAGCCGCCTACAAGTCTACATAACGTCACAAAGCAGCAGTAACAACAGACATCTTCACCACCGTGAGAAACTTAAAACACTTTTTGCCTACAGTACGAAAACGGTAGTTTCCTTAACAACGATAATAAAACCAGACACAGTTAGCGTGTCAATGTTATCCACAAAATGGGGTTCTTCTACACTGAAGGGTTCGGAGACGCCTTCCTGGTTTAGAACTCAGTACGACGCGGTTATTTCCAATTTACACATCCGAGGCAATTCGAACGGAGTAACACAGTTCAACTCATTTATTCTGGCCGAAAGCGTATTCACACTTTCTAAAGCAGGCAATAGCGAAATGCGAAGGTAACAAAATTAAATCCGACCTCAATAATACCGCCAGAAATTATCATAATTATTATAAACTTATTTACTCTTTATCGGGCAACAGGATAAACGCATACTTGTCAGTCCCCTACGTTCGCAAATGCGATATCACAGTTTTCTGACTCACCGTAGCTGAGAGGAGATCGCTTGCACACAGTGTTTGTACATAGCTGTGACCTCGACCCAAACTCCGGCCGAAGGCTGAGAGTCCACCTTCCGCTCGCCGCAAACAATGCGCACTTTACCCAGTGTACACAACACTCCAAACACACAATTAGCCTCACGATTTGCACAAACACCAACTTACCGGCTTGCAAGTCGCTCGACAGCGCAAACATTCGTCCTCTTGGAACACTCCAATTTCACTCTTCTGAATTTTCCACGAAAAGTTACACTATTCTTGAGTCTACACACTTTCGACTGGGCACAAACACAGATTAATCCACAAATCGCACTGTCCTTAATGTCCCGCCACTGTGACACTACATGTTACGACACAAACTGTTCGTAATTAAATCTGCGATCACTGCGACCATTAACCAAGGTTCAAACTTTATTTAACTATAAAATACCACTGTTCACGCTACATTCGTAACAAATAATTAATTGCAGTTCAACTTTCACCTCTTTCTAAGTGAAAGAGCTGCAACTACCTCAGCATGAAATGTGATTTACACAGGGAGTGTCTTGACAGAACTTCATGTTATGGGTGTAACACTATACCACCAAGGCACCGCTAGGCCGGCTCGGGGCTCACTGATGGCTCCACGCTCAGGCTTCGTTTCGGCTGCCACAACTTCACGGCAGGCGGCGTGCGCGGCGAGATGCACCGTTAAGGCTCACTTGCTGGGCTAGTCAGAATAGTCCACTCGCCCATAAAGACTCTGGGAAGGGGCTCACCCCTGCCACTACGATATGCCGGTCAGGGTTCGTCGCTCCGTCAGGCGAATGAAGAAGAGAGTGGAGGGGAGGGGCTCGTGTTGTCCCTTGGCTATAGGCCCTACAACGTGCTGCCGTCTAGCGGGCGGCAAACGTTAACTCACAAGTATCAAGGGTACAGGTGGTCCCAACATACGTAACCGCTCTGCTTTTGACTGCATGCCTTCATCTTACAAAAAGATGCCGTCCAGAAGAATGCAATACATAATGCGATGAAAAAAGGGAAAAAATAAGTGATATGGTGCAAGTGAACGTGATAAAAATATAAAAGAATAACAAATAGTGACACTTGGTTCTGAACGAAATGAGACATGCCTAATGAAGGCGAATGAAAGCTCGGACCAAGAAAGAAAGTGACACATAAAGAAGAAGGAAATATTCTTGGAAAGAACACAATACGAATACAAGAGTTTAGTGACAAAGAGAGCTGTAATGAGCACAGGAAGAAGAAGCCGAGCAGGGACTGTGTCGAGAGCGGGTGAAAAATACACAAACAGGGATTGTGGAGCCAGTCAGACACAACAAGAAAATATCCTGTTGGAAGACAGGACGGCCGTGTTGTATTCTGGTGGACTTGAAACACAGACCTCGAGCAACAGCAAGAGAGCTGCGATTTAGCATTTAGAAACTGTTAATTCGTCATGCTTATGTGCAAGATTTTGAACCGAGAGGTAACTTACCCAGCGG
The DNA here is from genome assembly GCF_977971745.1 of Zootermopsis nevadensis. NCBI lineage: Eukaryota > Metazoa > Arthropoda > Insecta > Blattodea > Termopsidae > Zootermopsis > Zootermopsis nevadensis. The sequence goes on from NW_028259157.1 coordinate 7,823,617, forward strand.
CTATAATGGTCGTTTCAGTAAATGCTGCAGAATAGGCAGACTACTTCTTTAAAAAGTCAAATTAGTACCACATTTTAAAGTTATTCACGTATGACACATCGTCCTGTCCCTTTCCTGTGTAGTATAATGAATTGTGCCTTTGGCTAACGTGAAACCCAAGCCTGAACTACGAAAAGGCATTGCCACAGACTGAGGCGGCTTATATTAAAATGATTCTACATTAATTACGTTTCTACAACGACCCTAATAATAGAGGCAGTAAACACCTCTGAAACGTCTGTGAATTTATACCAGACTAGGCACCGCAACATCCCATAACACAGACATTTCCATACCGACGCACTTGGTGGCGATTTGCCTCCACGCCTCTCATACGCCTTCACGGCGCCAAGGTCACTGTGATTGGCTGTCTCTACTTTTCACACAGAGTAATATTAACTGGGAGATTAAACAGAGGAATATGATGGGAGAAGCATGTAGAATGAAGACAAAACCTGTAAATCGGAATGTCTGAGACTAAGCTGGGTCAGAGAACTTTCCTGTGATCCTGGAGATCGGATTCAACCAGCTCATGTAGGGTAAAATCAGGGGTTTTAAAAACAATGTGACGTAATTATGGTTTCTAAAGACAGCAAAATTATTAATCAGAAGTTGGGAAAAAAAAGCTACAAGAATGTTTCTCAGCTGATGAAATATTACCCTAGACGATACGGAAACTCAGCGTTAGCGGAATATTTCTGTGACAAGATGGAGATATAAGAAATGAGAAAAAAATACCGTTAAAGTGTGAAGATGACGGTCATCTTTGATTTTAACAGAGCATGCAAAACAGTCAAACACAGTTTTCTTCAGCCGCCCTCTCAGTACAGACGCTTCTACGATGACTCAATCGCTAAAAAAAACCTAGTCCAGGAAAACAAGCTAAGTCAATGTCACTGTGCCAAGTGCCAGATGATGACACTCGGTGATAATTCCAGTAAGATGTTTATCGGTAAAGTTATAGACTATGGTATGAACTGCAATGAGAAAAATAAGTTAGCAAGCTGAAGGAGCCTTCCTGGAAGTTTCGTAATTGACAAACTACAAGCCTCTTTCACAGCACCCAAGGTTCGTCACAGCGTCCATCGAATCTTAAGCCATTGCACCCGGCCCATTTACAACTTCTCTACGATCCATTTCAACATTTCCCGTTATTTACTCCTCGGTATCTCAAGTTGTCTCTTTCCGTTACATTTTCAGTCTAAATTTATTTACAGACATCTCACAAGCCTGTTGAATGTCATAACAATCTCATAGGCATAATTATTGATCTACTCGTCAGAATAATATTATATTAGTGGGATGTATTATAAAGGTTATCACATATTCTTCGTTAATAAATGCACGAAAGCGGTAAATGTTTACAACGTTATTTTTTGTCGTTGACAGAGGGTTAGAGAGTCAGTATAAAATCCCATAGTACATAATTCAGGTGGGCAAAGAAAGGCAATACAAATACAGGCCATGTTTTAACAAAGGAATGTTATCATCTCATTTCGGAACGCTGGCTCTAAACGCCGTTTAGCAAATTCCTTACGTGACTCCGATAATATTTTTCTTACTCCGTTATCCACACAGAACGGAGAATTGATCCCGTGGTGAAATAAATTGTAGCTATTTAATCATAAATAATGTTTTAACCACTTAAGTTAATTTCACGGCGCCGAGTAATTTTACATGGTTTTACGTAATTTTGAAAGTCATTCTCTCACGTTAAGGCAAGACAACGGACTGAGGGTGTTTGAGAACAGGGTGCTTAGGAGAATATTTGGACTAAGAAGGATAAAGTTGTAGGAGTCTTAAGCTAAGTTCATAATTTATACTCTTAGTCAAATATTAATTATCATGTAGAATGCTTGGGATAATTTAGAAATATTTACAAAAATTTTGTCGGGAAACATAAACACAAAAGACCACTTGGTAGACATCGGCGTGGATGGAAGGAAGACTCTAAGAGCCCCAAGAAAACATGGAAGGAGATGTTGAGAGAATTCATTTTGCACACGAATGGGTCGCGGGTTATTATTGTGGAAACTTCCGGTTTCATTCGCGGTGGAATGATTCTTGACTAGCTGAATTCTTTCGACGGTAGTCTTTGGGGATAACCTTATCCAGGGGTGAAGAATTCTGCAACACCGCCAAGGGATGGATTTCCTAGTGGGGCGAATTTCCCTAAGTCGCTAGAAACTTTCTGGTACTTCACCAACCGCCCAAGGGATGTATTTCCACGGGTGAGGGCAGGGGTGGAAAATTTTCGTTATCTATGTTAGCCTGACTAACGCGATTAAAAAAAAACCCAAATAATATAAAGTATTTTGTCTTACTTTCGTGGTTCAGCTGTACTCCATACGCTGAAACATAGTAGAAACGATCGGACAGAATATCTTAGTCACTTAGTTGAGGCTTACAACGCCTGGCTGGCTGCAGCTGGCTAACGATGCATTTTGTCCGATAGTGTGCGTTTTTATAATCATCTGCGAAGTACTTGTCACATTTCGAAATGATGTCATTACGATCAAGAATCCTGCATCTTAAAACTACTCCTAATTTGAGAACGTGGGAATCTTCTTTAAACTGCTTTAGTAATATCGAAAGAAACCGAAATTACAAACAAAGTAAACGCAAAATTTTCAGATAAGACTGGCCCCCCTTTTTTCTGTGAGACCCTAAAATATACTCTGCACGAGACTAGGCAAACTTTGGGGGCATCAGACCAAACATAGGAAGCGAACAATGAAAATTGTGCGTAAGTGAAGTCAGCCAGCGTTATAGAAACTGAGGTGGGGGGGGGGGCAGTGATGTTTGGTTACTTCCCCTCACCTACTATGGGTTCTGAGATGAGTTTGTGTGGGGCCACCATATTACAGCATTCAAAAAATCTCTTTCTTCACCGTGACAATACGAATGTTCACAATGCATTGACAGGAAACTGCATTCCATGTCAATGAGCGTCAGCTTTACCGACCCCCCCCCCCCATCCTCTAGATTCTATAGGATAATCGTATCTCAATTTCAAAGAGCAATAAATCACTTTCTACTCTTGTTCACTTATAAGTGTCCGAAACGAAACGACCTTTATGCACTGTTTCTCCCCACGCGTCGGGTTCGTGTGACGGTGGCTTATTAAAAGGAAAATAGTTCTCAGCAGGCCTCGCTAAATTATCCTGGCTGCTTTAACCAGTGTCAATAGAAAAAAGAGTGAAAGCTTTGGGGAACACTTTTTTACAAAATTGAAAAATCTAGATAACAAACATAAATAAGTCGACGTTGGTTTTCTGGGTTGTTACGCCGTGTAGCCTGGTAGGAGTTTTCCGACGTTATCGCCCTGATGATAGAGGCAGCAGGCACCCATGAAAAGTTCGGTAAGCGTCCACAAGATTATATGGCCTAACATCCCAGAAGACATATCTTCACTACAAATGGCCACATTCGTCCGTTATCATGAAATTGTTATTTTTTTGTTTGTTTTAAAATGAAAATGCAGAACTGTGAAGGAATAGCACAAGCCTACAAAGTTACAGAAAGTACAACTTCGCATGTATTTCAACACAAAGGGTAGATCATAAAATGAGGTAATTTGAGAAGAGGATACTAAGAAGAATATCTGAATTTTTGATGGATTAAATGACAACATATAGAGAAAAATGCATTATGAGGAGCTTCATAATTTGTAAACTTAATCAAAGGTCAATGATTGGAAAGAATGCAAAATACCTACATTTCAGATGGAAAACCTGACGCTCAGATACCACTTTGGGGACCAGGTTGTACGTAGGAGGATAATATTAAAATGGGTATTGAATAAGGTGTAATAATGTGGACTGGACTGATGTGGACTGTTGTGAACACAGTCAGGAACCTTCTGGTTTTATGAAAGGTGAGGAAATCTTTGGGTAGGGAAACGACTACCACGTTCTCAGGGAGGGATCTGCTCCATGGGGTTAATCAACTGTGGTCATGTATTCGGACGATCCATTATTTTGCAGATTGTAGGAATGAAGCACTCTGAAGCTAAATTTCCCCACTGAAGATCAAGTTTTAAACGGAGGTGGGAGATAATGTGCTAAATTATAGCGGACACTAGGAACTGGCACATTAAGTTTTTATTTGTCTACAGTATCTTCAACGACGATTATAAGAAACGTGATTATGGCTTTCGATAAATCTCATACGACACAAAAAATTAAACCGTGTATAAATTCATTTCATTTTTAAAACGATGTGAAATTATTGGTAAATTATTACTCCCTGACATGAATAGTTTGGAGGAAGATAGTCCTAACACACACTTCAATTACGTAAACATATATAAGGCAAACTAAATAAATAATGTAAAACAGTGGTAACAATATAAATAAATAAATATCCAGAAGTACTGTAGACTACATCTTTGAAACTACGAAATTATATATTTCAATTCCAGAGACCTCTAGATAATTGATACTTCAGATGTTACGAATTAGACGTTAATACCATCTTACTCAAAATTTTCTAGAAATCCTTTAGCCAGGAAATCTACAATTTCAAAAAACTAGCAAGACTTTTATAAAAGAAACAATCAACTAACATGTCTACTGTAAGTAAATTGATATATGTATAACATTATAATATTAGGCCTACCAGTTACAGTCTGAGACCTGTGCAGCTAATACAGCGGATGTTGATACTCCAAACAAACCTTTGTTCCATGATTTTTTCCACATAAATAAAATTATATATATATATCCGCTTTCTGTTTCATATTGCCTTTAATTGGACGCCGAGAAATGCGAAGGGAATTAATACTTTTGGGATTGATTTATCAACAAAGCGCAGAGGAACTCGTTGCTCACTTACTCCTTCTGAATGAATATGCATTTTTATGCTGTACAAAAAAAAATCCGTATTCGCTAAGGATATCTTGATATGACCTTGAAAAATGGCATGGACTCTGAAGAATGCATGTATGTGTCTAACAATATTTTTAAAGCTTTTCCCTTCTTCTTACATACTTAATATCATTTATTTATCTTCTGGGAGGCACAGATGATCGAAAATGCAGAGAAATAATTTTCAAAATTTCGCGGGATATTCTAGAACGTTTATGTACAAAATCAAGGCGTCGAATTAGGCGCATTATGACGTAGATACTGGGAAGCTACGCAAAGTTGTCAGAGATGTGTTAAGGGGGTCACTTTTAAAGGGAATTAAACAACAATATAATTTGGGGAACTACAGAAAATAAGCGAAACAACGAATAATAAAATATGACTATATTTTATACTGGGCGCGTAATATCTGCGATCCTAAGCCATGTCACGTTAAGAGGGAAGAGGACGATACCAAAATAAAATTCCTCAAGATTATCAGAAGTAATCAGTCCAGGTTTAATCCCACATCTGAATCCCAAGATCAGAATTATTTTTTATGATCAACCGGCAACATTTCGCCAATGGATTTCGTACGTTTTCCCGCGTCTTGCGTTCAAGCAGTCTGAAAATTCATATAATAATACAACTTCCATTCAGCTACGTTTACATCGAAGATGGCAAACTCTAATGTTCTCCGAAACACTGGAACATCTTCAGATACCACGAGGTCAAACTGTGCATTAGACTTTCTTCTAAAACCAGAGAACACAACGCAATATGTTGTAGTGTGGCTAGCATATGAAATAAGTAACCTAGGGAAAAAAGAAAAATATCTGACCTAATGAATAAACTGCTTTTAATGTCTGAATACAGCTGCTTGTTGTCTTGTAGTTCGTTGACCCCTTCTTTCCAGTCTTCTCTTTCAGGTCATGGTTTAACTGCACTCGCCTTCCTGCATCAACCACAACATTCAATCAGGGGTGAACTACCCCGACTTCGGATATCGTGTTTCATCCGAAAGCTAGTTCTAGAAATGGTTCGTTATCATGCCATTGTTTATGTCGGCTTTCAAGAAATATCCTGCCGATAGGACGGGAGATGGTAGCCCTGAAAGGCAATGAAAAATCTGTTCTCCAAAACTGAGTACTATGTGTAAGATAAGCATCCTTAATTTATCTATATCTCGCTCTGTCTCACTATATATATATATTATAAGCCGGTCTGTATAATTATACACACAAATAGAGAGTAATGCATACAGGCAGGCATAAATGCATAACCTACATAGGTCTATATGAACGCATGCATGAATGCATTATACAAACATACGCCTATATTATGTATGCATATGTAAGTTCAAACAGCTTACAAATGCGCGCACAAGGAGTACTGTGCAATTCTGTAACCGCTCATATTCAAGCCCTCTATCAGAAATGTAAAATTATTAATTATAAACAATGAAAGCACAGAAAGAAACAACATTTTAAAATATAACCAAAATAATACGATTATAAGAACTGGAGAAAAGCGGATATGAAGTTAAAAGGTACAATTTAAATAATTTGGATATAAATGATAAAAATTAATGGCAGGCTGATGCCAATTTGAGCTGTTCGCATCAGCCTGTCATTTACTCATGAACTGACTTCTAAATAAATTTAAAAGAAAAAGTTTGAAGAAATATAAAATATTTTGCATGAATGTTCGAGAGGCATGGAGGAGGCTGATTTCTGTAAACTATTGTGGCAGTAATTAACGAGAAGTCTCAGTTTATTCACACAGTGAAAATTCTGTACGTTCGAGTTTGCAATGTAAAGCTTACGCTATATTAATACAGCAAAATAAATAAAAGCTTGTGAACAAAATAGTTTGTTTATGGTGTAATTTAAGTAACACAGGAACAAATAACTCGCTTAATAAACTGTGATAATTTAACTCTTCTGTTATCTCTTGTGATGACAAGACTTTATGTACTGTGTCTGCCATTCAGTCCTGAACAAAACACACAGAACTTTTGCTGTTTGTCTATGACATTCGAAGCTTTCACGGTAGTAAAAGTAAACTAAAAATGTCCCACTTTACGTCATGTAGGAGCTTGGGAGGAGAGGACGTATACCTCCGGCTCATTCTAAATCTCGGCACTAAATGGGGGTGAGTGGACAGCGTCACGCCCCGGCCGTGCTTTACCCCAAGAAAGGACCCATGTACCCATTGTACAGAATCCTGTGTGCACGCAAAAATCCTTTGCCCCTGTCGGAGATCGAACCCCGTGGTAATCAGTCGATATGCAGACACGTTTCTAGTCGAAATGCAAGTTCTCATATGTGCAATGTGATGAACTCGCGACGGTATATGAATGAACCTACGCTGCATCTCTGCACTTGAATTCTCCTGTTCGACGAGAATAAAGCAGAAATTTATAATATGATAACTGTTTAACTTGGTAATCTAAAAGTACTTGCACTAGTAAACAGCCGAGGGTTGTCAGTCGTAACCTAACATGTAAGAACGAACAGCACATCCGTACTTTCAACAAAGAAACAGGTTTGCTGTTTCATAATATGACAAGGCTGTATAACTTACTTCCACAGTTACAAAATTCGACTACCTGCAGTCCGTTCTTTTCGTTATAAGCACAAATCGCGTGTTACTGTCCGTTTAGGACAGAGAGAATAAAGTAGAATGCTTACTGGAAAAAAAAAAACTATATGCTGTAAACCTTTAACACCATGAAATTACATCACCCTACAGTTGATGACACTAGCATTGCTCCATGCTGAACGTTTCCTATGACCGTGGTGTCGGTGCCACTGATTGTACGTAATTAAAAAGTATACTTGTGAGTTATCCACTATGACGTTTATAACAAGTTTAATTGAAATCGTTTAATCGCTTGAAAAGTTATGTGCAACTGTAACCAGGAGTGGGCAGGCAGGCGGCAGCTACGAAGTTAACACGAAAAGTTTTACCTTCGTTTCAAAGGAACGGGTTTGGATAGCAAACGACAAACATTTCCGCTACCGAGAGTCGCAACGCTGTAATCGTTACCCCTGCTTCGTACTGGGAAGTCTTGGGTTCGAATCTAAACCCCGGAGATCGACTAATCTCAATAAGACTTTCTGCCATTTTCACAGCATTTCGAAGAAAATTCTGGAATGTTAGGTCTCCTTAAAAAATGCAGCGGCTTTTAGCTTTCATAACCATGATGTTAGACCATGTTAAATACGTAAGTCCTTGATGAGAGCCAAATGGAAAGAATAACAGGAAATCTTTTCATTAAAATTGCTTTATCTGTAACTCATTCTTATAAAGTTTAAAGCAAAACAATGCTGTCAACACGTCTTTGAACCCTACACGTTCACACCACAGCGTCCGAATATATTCTTCCACATATTAATTAAATATTAATCAAGAGCCTAAAAATACTTCGAATAAACTTGTGGCAACTACATTACACTGTTTCTTTTCTTTGTATTATGTATCAATTGTATACAATAAGCTTTTCTTGAAAGAATCGATAAAGTTTCTTTTAAGCTTAACTTAAAGACAGGTTACATTCGACTGTTACTGACCACATCGAAATACGTCACACAACGTCCATTGAAAACTCACAGCTATAAACACTGAGCCAAATCGAATTTCGTTCAGGAATTTTTGATTTTCAACACGTGGACAGACTGGCTTATTCATTTTATGCGCTTTGTGCAACGGATGTTTGACACATTATATTCACCGTACGCTTAGCTGAATCCAATGGGCCCAACAGATTACGCATCATACTTCCATCTGATGATAGAATCAGAGAAAACTTCCGAAACATTATGTGCTTTCCTAAACTAACAGAAGATGGAAAATGCTTAAGGATGTGTGTCACCTTTGTCAGGAAACTTCAGACTTATCTCACCGTCAATGTATAACGGGAACAACAGACACAATCAGACAAGCATTTGTTTGAACAGTGGCCATGATTCTATTAGAGAAACAAACTTCTCGTATTCATGAAGATTTAATACAATATTCTGTCCCACGGAATACAAACGCGGATTTACCCACCAACAAATCAGTTTTATTTCAATAAGTCGTTTACATTTCAATAAACACCTCGCCACTGACATCCATGTGTGTCTTTGGAAATGTTCTTCTTCAAGACTATTATCCTTGACATACAACCTCTTCAATGATTCCACATTTTGTCTCTTTGTCTATGTCTGTTTTACTCATCTTGGCATTCTCCTTATTCTTACCTTTAAAATTATCACTTTCCGCTACACAGTCTTCGTCGTCTTCTGCCTGATTGTATTCGTTTAGGTATCAAAGTTTTCTCAGCTGCTTTGACTACATGCCATCAGATGATGTGATGATTGCTGAAGATTATGGATTAAATGAGTCGTAGCCTGATTAAGGTTAGTATCCGAGCGTTTTACTGTAACGTGTTTCTGAAAACGAGAACCTTAACGGAATCAGTATTATGCCGGTTCGTTTTAGTATAGTAATTATGCAGACGCGTTCGTAAAATCATAATTTATTACCCATTTTCAGGATATTAAGATGATATTGGGTTACTGGAGGATTCAAGGTTCTCACGGTGGTGATAATGTCTTCTGGATTGTTGCACCATGTACGAGGTGCGATCGAAAGGTTTCCAGACTGCGCGTATAAAAACCCGTACACTTATCTCAGGTATTAAATTCATCCATCACCCTCGAAGTAGTTCCCCTGGGAGTGAACACAACGATCCCAGCGCCGCTGCCAAGCCTGGAAGCATCCCTGGAAATCTTTCTTTGTCAGCCTGTCAAGCACCATCTGCGATTCTGCCTGAATCTCTTCTATCGTCTCAAATCTCCTTCCCTTTAGCTGAATTTTCATCTTTGGGAAGAGGAAGAAGTCACACGGAGCTTAGAAAGGAAGTTGGGGTCGGTTCTTGCAAGATCTTTGAGCTCCTGACAAACGAGAAGTCGATTCTGCTTCTGGTCCTCAGACAGGATGCGTCGCATGTGGAGTTCTTCCTGTAGAATAAGCTGACAGGTCCCATAGCCTATCCCAACAATGTCGCACAAGTCGTTGATGGTACGACGTCGATCTTCGTGAATGGCCTGCCGAATCTTCGTAACATTTTCGGGCGTTGTGCTCGAAGATGGTCGTCCAGAACGCTCGTCATCATCGACAGAGGTTCGGCCATTTTTAAAACGTGAATGCCACACAAAAGTTTGTGCACGACCCATTGCGGACTCCCCAAATGCTTGCTTTAGCATTTCATAGGTTTCCGTAGCCGTTTTGGCGAGTCTTTGGCAAAATTTGATGCACACGCCATTCCGAAATCGCAGGAGGGTCGGTGTAATGCACTACCAAAACGCCCGTAACTAAGAAACAAATGCTAATTCGATGATGCCGGCTGGCACACTGATTCACTATGAATGTAGGCCGCACCCCCTAGCGGCAGAAGCTCGTACTACATCCGGTTCGCCCTCTATTGACACAGTCTTGAAACTTTCCGATCGCACCTCGTACACTGGTAGAAGCTAACAGATGTTTCAGAGGTGTTTGCTGCGTCCGCCATCGCAGTACTGATAAATAACACAATATTTTACAATAAACAAAATGGAAAAGTATAGTTATTTCAATTTGTTCCGAAATTATGCACAAAATACGTACACCACTTAATATACGGTCTACAGGAGTAAACGACTCTCGACAGCTTCTAGAGTAAACACTGCTAAATATCTGCAGTGACGTCACGCCATGCAGTGGCCACTTATTTATTATTCTTTTATAGCAGAACCGGTCCGGGAACAAAGAGTGTTATAAGGAATCAACGTTGTACGAGGCCAAGTTAAACGGGGCATTAATGTACATGAGACAGAAATGGGCTAATTGCAATAAACCATGCAAGAAAAGCTACAAAGCGGTGACAGAGTTAGTAGAGTATCAACGCGTGATAATAATCTTCCATCGCGGTCGCTTGCTCAAGTCCGGTGAAGAGAAAATTCCCGGAGCAATTTTAATGAATGGGTTGTGCCAGTAACAAAGTATGCGACCGACGAGGCTGATAGCGGCTGGAATTTACGACGCCATTTTGGCTCATGAACTCCGGTGCATATGCAAAGAGGTGGTTGCTCAATACTCCATGCACCATGCGGCACGAACCGAAGGTCACAAAGCTGCGTATTCAGGAGGTCCCCAATTTGAATCTCGGCCAACAGACTGGTTATCCTTAACTAATAATATGTCGTGTTTATTCTTGACTTCAGTATCACTGTCGCCTTCGCACACACTTTTCACTATTTTACAAGTGCTCGTTAATGTTTTGCTACACGTTTCGACAGAAAACGGCCGAGTTCGTTCAAATTGTATTCGAAATATCGCATTAGGTGTTTAATTTTGTAGATTGTAAACAACACACCTGGAAGTTACAAGACAGAATTGAGAAGTCATGTCATCTAACGCAGTCACAGAACAGTGCAGAACGATAAACAATTAACTGACTGAAGATGAATGTCTTGTGGGATGTAGCGCCGTGCAGTCCAGTAGAAATGTATCGACGTTTCAGTGGCGATTACAACCTCCATCATCAGAGCTATGAGTAGTCCGCGCGCACGGCTTATTTATCGCCTTGTCGAATGAGGTAGGACGGACAAAAGAACAAATTAAGGAAAGAAATAGAGAAATAAAGTATTAAGAGAAGGAAAGAAGAATATAAGAATAATGAAGAACGGTGTTTGATAACCAAAAACATATAAGCCTACCATTAGAAACATTCTAATTTATATAGGACATCATTTAGACATACAATTAATTTATGACTTTTTCGTGTTATAAATACATAAGTAAGTGGGTTATCTATCGGTATTGCTAAATATTTTAATCAAGCTACACCTACGTTAAACTGGAACCTGTCTGAGAAAAACTATTTTCAGTTTCATTGTGATTCCTCTTAGCTCACTCTTGAAACTTCAACAGCGTCGCCCGGTATTGTTTAAAGATTTATTTTACAAATAATTTCTCTCAAGGCTTATAAAACACCACATATGTTACACGTAGTTGAATTAGCAAATCCGAGACAGCAGAGAGTAAGGCCTGTGAAGTGTTTTAGACTACACGTTACAGTCTTCTCGCACCGAACATTATTCCAACTGAAGAAGGCATTACTCCATACACACAAACAAAGAAGTAAAAGTTTCGAGTCGTGTTGCAGTCAGGTCACGAACGAGATCTTTAAGAATGTTTCCAAACGTTTCTGTGCTATGGTCATGCTTAACGCATTGCACAGGATCTATATCTTTACAAACAGCTAAATATTTCGTTACAATTCAGTCAGAGGACGCAGAAGACAATTTATTACCTATAAAACGTAATGGAAGAAGAATCATGTTAAGAAGCTAACTGTACTGGCTAATAAAGAAATAACTCACTCTTATGGGACCCAAAGGTTTATCACCGAGTTCGAAAGACCCTACCTGCGATCTCTACATAAAGCACATAACTCCAGAACAAATACTCTGGGAATATTTCCATAAGAATCATTTTATTATTATTATCTTCCCATCTGGACCCATGTGTTCCAGAGTAGGTACTTCTCACCTGAAGACGGAGTCATAACCAGCCTCCGAAACGTCATTGGTTTTAAAGAACAGACAATGAATAATTTTAAGTGTAAACCACCGTCGTCCAAACCTTTCAGAATTGAGATAGTGAAGGTTGTTTATTTTTTAGATGAGGTTACAGGATTGATGTTTCAGAGTTTCGGGTCTCAGACGTAAACAACTAATTCCACTTTACACAGGAACCAGCACAATGGCACAGCATCACACGTTCTTGCTGTGGCTCGGGCCGTGGAATGTCAGTGACGGCGAAGTGCGCGCGCTAACCTCGCCCGGGTGTTTTGTCAAGCTTCTTCTACGGGGCGAGCATCTCCTCTTCACCTTGGCTTTCCAGAATATTTATGAATGCACGGAGTTAGTGGGACTCTGCTTAGTTCACACTAGAGAACTCAACGGACTTGAGAGAAATGGGAAAACTCCAAGCAGTCTTCCCCCCCCCCCCCTTTTGTCTGGCACTCAGAACAAGAAAGCATACAGACCGCAGTCCTTTAACTAACTTTAGAACTGAAATATCCATTTAACATTTGCTTAAGTACTGCTTTCTTTAATAGTTTCACATGGAACACAAGTGTGTCACAGGAAAAGGCATCGCTGTGCTGATTATCGATTCTCGCTTACTAAAGGGATTTATGTAGGTGAGATTTCAAGTTATCACGGAAGCGGGTATGAAGTTGACTGTCTTTTGAGATACTGCGCCGTGCAGTCTGGTAGAAGTTTAGGTTTCAAAGATGCCTGCTGCCTCCATCATCGGGGCAACAAGCCAGAAGACAGCCATCTCATTTCCTTCTCGCCATTCTCCACTTATTAAACCGTTATTTCTACCATATAGTGCAGTATTCACTCACGACCGACCTCAATAAACTACAAGAGAGATAAACTGTACCACAACTCACTTAAGAAGTTACGTCTTTTTTGAACGGTTGCGAAAGATGAATCAGACTTCAATAACGTCGTGTACGTTCTTAACTGGAGCATGACTAAGGTTAGGATGGCCTCTGTCACTCCATTAGCAAGGTGACGACAAGTTTCTCCTACCTTGACGTCAGAAATATTAAAAAATGCAAGACAATCAGAAATGAAAACCGACAGGTCGGAGCTATCGTCTTCCAGAATATGCCCTCCTTATAGACTACCTGCCAGTTGGAATAAAAATAACATATTAAAAATAAACGTAAAAATACCACTTAAAAATATCATGTCGAGAAGTCTCAAGAAATACGTATGACAGTACAAAGCAAACATGTCAAGAGGGAAATGCATTCCTACTCCAGACAGTTGACATTCAGAAATTAACCTACATATTTCGTCCTCATGTCTGCGTGTCAGAAATAACTTTGAGAATACTTAGTTTGCCAGACATGTTTTGACAGTGACACATAATGACTGAATGAGCATTTATTACGCACCAGCGCGTTTGGAAAAATTCTCTCCAAGGTCTGTAAATACGTTCCACATGAAGACTGCAGCAGATCCAACTTTCAAATTTTTCGTTAACGTTCTTACAACATTTCGCAGGTCAGCAACTTCAAGAAAACTTACTTCTCACGAACATCTGTTATTCATCCGTGTAATTTACATACTGCATCAGAATCCCACCCTCCCATTCCAGAGGATATCAGCTCCGTGGTATTGAACTTGTATCGTACAAGGTATCTGGTTTGAATCTCCGTTGATGGCGGCCGTTATTACTGGAATCTCCACGTTTCCTAGTCTCGTTTTTACTTCTCAGTAACCTGGCGTTGGTTCTAATGCAGTTGAGGTTTTGTTCACTTGCTTACGAAAGCAAGAACAGGTAAAATAACGGAGTTAAATGTATGTAAATACACACGATGGCACACTTACAAATTTGTGACAGGCTACAGGCTGGGTGATCCGAGTTCCAGTCCTGGCAAGAACAAATTCTTTGTTTAAACTATCACGTTACAGAATGGCCATGGTGCCTGGTAAGTCGCCTGTCTCCTATTTATCGGGATAAACTGGTCGGAGCAGGGGGTTGGCAAATCATTATAGTAGAGTTGACGTAGTTTCACTTCCACTAGCCTAACAAGCTTTCATGGCGTGACGCTTAGGCATTCAGAAACGATTAACATAAAAAGGTTTTTACTTGTATAATTATATTAACTATTTAAAGCCAAAGACAGTCTATATTTTAGATTTTAGTCCGTAACGAAAAGGAAAAAACGCTCTGTTAAAAGAAATAATCCCTGTTCACACTAAGAATCAAACAGTACCCATAAATACAAAATCAAGACTTACTGCAGCTGTTAAAGAACTCGGCTTTAAAGTGTTAAAGTTACGATGCGACTTAAATTCACTTTCCAATGGCCAATATTGCAAGTCTTTTAGACTTATCAAGTTTCAGTTATCGTGAAGTCTCTTATAACTTTCTGGAAGGCTCAAAGTCCTCAGAATCAACTCCACCAGAGCTGGCTGAATTCTTCAGTGTTCAATTTTATTACGTTCCCCGTTTCTGAGTTATATACATTCTTAATATAAATGCAATTTAATTCAACATCAGAAAGTTTCCAGCACACATTCTTCGCATTTGAGACTTACGCTCTGATTCGAGATCGGCCTATACCCATCATTAAACCAAGTCGTGTAACTCACCGGTGCCAAGACAAAAGAGTTTTAAGTTATAAACGTTCAGGAAGCGAGAAACATTTTTTGTGAAGTTCTCACAAATCAGATTAATTAATTAAAACGATTTATACAAGTATAATTTATGCGGTTTAGACATTGACTTTAAGATTCATGAGATAGTTCTGATAAATTACAGGTTCCATATGATACAGTCCCTAATGTGGTAATCGTATTTCTATTCCAATTTTTATTTGTTCATCAGTTTACCCTAGGAGCAAATAACTACTCTTATATTTTCGTTATATTAAAATAGTATATTACGTTTTAAAGTAATAAAATCCTTGCTAAGTAAAAATCTGGTCTCACTTTTCAGCTGTCTTTACAGTGTAAAATAATTCTCGATTTGATTGGGATATATTAATCGAAGCGGAATTTCTGAGGAGCAGATAAGTATCGATTTGTTAGGTGGCATTTTGTTCCATCATCGCGATTATGAGGTTCTACTTCCTGTGTTATATTAGTGATCAAACCTTAAAGGATAATTCCCACAGTGATCATTGCAATTGCAATAAACATGACGTGAAGCTGAATATCGATTGGATATGCCCATGAAAATGTTGCTGAATAAATTATGCTCTTAACCCAACAGAACTTGTGTAGCTAATCAGTACACATAATGGAAGTCGTTTGTTGTTGTTACGAACTACGGCAAACGGAGTCCAATGTGTAATGTTAATTTCCTTTTGCCGTTTGTAACAGATCAAGGAATAATTGAACAAACTGTATCATCCAGTACATGGGAATGAAATAATTTACCGCTTGCTCGTTCGGTTTGAAACACTGGTGCGTGATGTTACCAACCCGGCATTTTAGTGTTAAGGTGACATTTTATTACGTTTTACTACATCAGAGGGGGCGGAATCAATACGGAACACAGTTCTACTTGAGAAGCTCACAGTCGCTCAGCTAGTCAAAAAATAATCCGCCAAGAAGGTTTATTACCGTGTTCATAAAAGCCGCCAATTTCTGTTCTAAGTAAATTTAATCCTCGCCACATTCTCTCATCGCATTCTTTCAATATGTATTTTAATATTATCTTCCATTAACGCTTAGGTCTTCCGAATGGCATATTTTTCTTTCAGGATTACCAGCCAGAAATATATACGCATTTCTAATATCCCCCATGCGAGGTACATAAGCTGCCTGTCTCATCCTACTTCAATTTATCATCCTAACTAATTATGTAGCTCCTCACTGTACAGTTTTCTCCAGCCACCTGTCCCTTCATCCGTTGAGGTCCAAATATCTTGCTCAGCACCTTCATTCTCAAACTCCCTCAAAAAGGGCATTTCTATGGCCTTATTTATGACCAAATTTTTAGGATAAATTCATTCCAGCCGCAGATGTTTAGACGTATGTGATATTAGTCTGGTATTCAGCGCCATACTTTGTGGCGCTGCTGTGTGTGGGCGAATCTGTTGGCTGAGTCTTTGAGCGACGAAATGGTTGCCACTACACTCCTCTAGCTGACTAATTACTTTGCTAGTTTTCGTCTCTGTGTTGAGGACAAGGACAGAAGCATGCTAACACAGACTTGTGTACTTGTCATTTAAGTACAGCCCGTAGTATTTACCGAGTCTAGTCTGCCTAATCGTATTTATGACTGCATCGTGTTCACTGTTTTGCAAACTTCATTGAACTGGGAGCACTTTCGATTTCAAAAAATGTTTTTGTAAAACTACAGTAAACTGAAACCACAGGTCGGGAAACGAATTGTGGTAATGATAAATTGACTATTACTCAATTTCAAGCTCTGGTCGCTGTAACCTCGAGGAATAAGAGCACGTTACCAATTGGATACGAGGTTAATCTGACCACAGACTCGGCTGAGAAGATAAATACCAACAAACCTATCACGATTTCGAGATTTGAACCATGGTCGTCCAGCTTGTACTAGGGCCTGTAGATTATTATTAATCCTCATACATACGCTAACTGGTGGTCAGCAAGAATGACTTAAGGCAGCACAAATTACGTTTGACTTAAGCCCTTCTTATCCAGCACCAAAGATCCAATAAGTCTAATAGTTGTTTAGATGTCCTCTCGATTTTCCACAAGGATTTATGTTAATTTAGTCTGAAAATTATTATCGCCGGGTTAATAATACAAAGGAATTGTCTTTAGCAGTCAGAGTTCTTGTATTAGAAGACGTTTTAAGAAGGAATATGCAACTGTTAAAGTACATATTATATACACATAAAGAACGAGAAACAATGAACATTTGCTGCTCTCTTTGTGTACAATAAGCAGACACGTCCTATTGGATACCGAAATGAACCCATTGTTTTTAACATTCTCTAGGGAACGGGGCGGATCGATCACCACTTAATCAGGGTGGAACCATATTCCTGTAATAAATCTTAAAACTACTTTCCTTGACATGACCATTGTTTTACTTGGTAGGACTCGCTAGAAGTAACATGGAATCATCTTCTGAATTAACAGCTTTATAACCGGTTGAGAAAATTCGCTGTGATTTCTTTCTCACACTAGATTCAGCTGAAAATGAAATATTTTATGTGGTTGTAAGAGATACTCAGAACAAATACTAAATCACTCGTTCATTAATCTGATCGGTTAAAAACAGAAATGAAAATGAGATTACGTCTTTTGCCGTATTCCAGAGAACTGAATACACTGGTTCCGCTATCTGCCACGCATTCAACATCAGTTCCAGGATAGAATCGTACTTTCCTTTGCCTTATCTCCGTGTGAACCACAAAAGAATATGATAATCATTTCGTCCCCACCATCTGCTTATTAAATACTTGCATCAAATGCGATAACACGGGGGTGAGGCTTTGTCCGTCGCCTAGGCGCTATTAAACCCACAACGTTTCGGAAGATGGTTCTGCTTCCGTCTTCAGGTGACTCAACTGCCCCACTCAGTCTATCATAATCTAGAGACTCACAATTGACATTTTCTTTAAGACTTCCTCTTCAGACACCTGCGTGTAATTGCTGTCTTACATAAAGGTAAAAACGTTTCAGAACCATACAAAACAACGGATAAAAGGACATCCTGGACAACGGCAAGAGTAAAGGCAGACTCAGTTTATTCATGTCCTCGTGGATAGTAAAAAAGATTTAAAGAAATGTTGTCATGAATATTCCTTTGAGACCTTGATTGTACTTGTTTGTAGTTTATTGTAGTTGTGATCGACTTATCGCAAAGTCTCTACCTACACAGAGTAATACCACGCAGAATATCAAACATACCACGAGCGGAATTCCAACCAACGATTGTAAATTTCGAATGGTACAAGACCGTACGATCATAATCATCATTATGCTTTATGCTTAACCGTTTCAGCCCAGTACCAACTATACGAGAATGTTCCACCCACTTTAATAATCAATAACTATTGCAGTTTGTATTTCTGGGTTTTGCATGATTCTCAGTGCAAACAGGGGACTGTTTCCGCAACAGAACCAACAAATTGATCATTGTAATTTTGACGGGTTCTGTTTTCTCTGCTGTACGGGCTGAATTCCTAAATATTATTTATACAAGCTTCAGCTTCAAACGTTTAATGTCTCCTCTATAATCCTCGTGAAGAAGGAGTCTGTTCTAAATTTTTCTTCGAAAAACACTACGAGGAAACGCGTCCCTTACTCCGCTCCCATTACAAAACAAGCGAAGGTTTTCAAGGAAAACCCAAGTGTCTTCTAGAGACACCAAAACGGGTTAGGGACGTACTTGTCTCAAATGTGAGTTGTTCTCCCAGAAGCTTATAATAAACAGTGGTAGGCCAAGTGATTGAAATTACAGCATTTATTGACGCAAAAAGATGTTTCTGTACATCACCGCGTCCAGATTGCATCCAGCCTCCTACAGAATGGGAACCGCGGGTTCATTCAGCGACCAAATCGTGAAGCTGATCACTAATCTAATGCCGCGGTTAAGAACGCGTGGAGCTTTTATACCATTCCGCCACACGTCTTCTATGCGTGGTGTTTAAGTAAGCACGGGATGTTCTTCTTCTTCTTATACCGATGCTAAGACGCGAAAATAAATCTGGCATTTATCGTCATAAACCGGTTTGATTCGTTCGCCTCTCTCGTCCTTATGATATCTTGATTTGTGGATCAAACTGTCGGTAACAAGGCAATCTGTAATGGCGGCGGAATGTTTCAGTAATGTAGCCTCGTCCTCAATTAGTCAAGTGGTGATGGAAACGTACGTAAACTCCCTTATTATGACATGCTGAGATGTGAACAATTACAGTCGGAGCGTAGACACAACTCCCTCACGTGAAATACTCTCTTGTAACCGCCGTGTATTGTACGCGACTGCAGCAATAAACTTTACTGCAAAGTGTCAACTCGGACAAGCCAACATACAACCTTCCGATGTTACAGTGTGGTATGGGGCTTTCTCCAGCGACAGAAACAAGCGCTATCTACGCGGCCTGATCTGCGACATTCCACACCTGACGACTGTGTAGAGACGCCGGAACAAATGAAACAATTTCATTGTCAATGTTCTTTTTGTTTTGGCTTTTTTGTTATTTATATCCATTATCTGATAGATACAGCAAGTCACCTAACATCGTTGGCGTTTTTTAAGTAACTCATCGACAAAAACACGTGGAAGAGGCAAATGATTCTATTGAATACTATATATCAGGTCCTTCATCTTGCAGATGGTCTTCTGCTAATGCAAACACCAAGTCTTCCCACATCTGCATAAACCGTGTCTGCTGGACTAATCAACAGTATACTTAAGGATATGAAAGGATAAAGCGGTGATCTAATTTAAGGAACAATCTCGGCTCTTGTATGGGCAGACTGAGGAAAACCACGAAAAAGCTTCTAACGACAGATAATCTTCGGTTCGAAATTTGAATCTGAGGCCTCCAGAAAACGAGACAGTAGTCCTAACCACTCTGTGGCCACATTCGTTTCGTAGGATAATGCTGTATCAGTTACAGAGGTTATGCAATGTCTGATAAAAACTAAAACAGATTTAAAATTCTATCAAGTGGAATGTGGGAACAGTAATGTATTACAGTGCTATTATTTACTTTTAAACTTATGAAATCATCAAACATGCCATTCTGGAACGGAACAGACAGGAGAGCGAATGTAAACCTGAAATATCTGGCTAACAACGCTTGGCTGGCTGAAGCTGACCAGCGGTCAATTTAATTTCATCCAATGTATGCTGTACCACTAAACCACGAAAGTAATACAGAAGACTTTAGTTGTCACTTTTCAAAGTGTTAGCCGCACTAACACTTTAGGAAAACATAATTTTGTGGAACACAAGATGGTCAAATTCTGAGTCTTACCTTTTTAACGATGTTATTTCAAATTAAATGTGAGCAAGTAACAGTTTTAATACTTTATTCCGACATTCAGCTTTATGGAATGAATAAGTACATCGATAACGCTAGTCAAGAAGAAATATTCGTTAAGGATTGGTGATAATTATTTTAAATTTAATTATGAAACAGAACAGGCCATACGGCTAAATCTATCAACGATAAAAAGATATCGACCTTACATATCGGCAACAGAATTAATGAAAGACACTAGTAAGTCTAATGAGCCGGGTTAGCTCAGTCTGTATAGTAACTAGCTACGGGCTGGACGACCGGGGGTCGATCCCCGACGGGGGCAGAGGATTTTTCCTCTAGCCTCTGGGGCCCACCCAGCCTCCTCTACAATGGGTACCGGGGTCCTTTCCCGGGGGTAAAGCCGGCCGGGGCGTGATGCTGACCACTCACCCCCATCTAGTGCCGAGGTTAAGGAAGAGAGGAGCTATACCTCCTCTCCCCCCAAACGCCTACATGGCGTATAGTGGGACAAACTTTACTTTTACTAGTAAGTCTAATCGCGGCCGCTGTTAGCGTTATAAAAGCGATTTAACATGTAGCAGAGTTTCCACACATTTGTAGCACGGCTCAGAGTTTATGTAGCCACAAAATGGGTAAAGATGGTGAATACAGACACTTTTACAGGACACGCAGCTTCGATAACTTAATGCCGGTATTTCTTGTGAAAACGTTCACGTCTTAAAAGACCATAAACATAAAGTTTACAGTAACATTTCCTGCCCAGATTTTCGAAGTAAAACACAACTTTGAAATAAGGCTGGCCTATCTGTCAACATTCAGTAGCAGAAGATAAATGTTTGCCGTGACAGGGGAATATCGCCCACCTATGGATGCGGCAAGTGAAAAACTAGACCTGCCCTGCCTCTTCGAACGTTTTAACCTTTTAGAGACGCTATCGGGAAATGACATCGAACTTTACAGCCCTTAAATTCGCCATAAATTGCGATACATTTTAGAAATCTACTAGCGGTAAATTCTTTATTTATTTATGTATTTCTAGGCCAGTACCCTATACCTGAAATTGAACAAGATTTCGAGAGACGCGTCCTATCACGTGGTGAGAGCTAAACCACTCAGGGCTTCATCTAGTGCAGTGGTATTCAACCTTTTTTGTTCGCGTACCCCCAAATATAATTTCTCTTCAACTCTGTACCCATCAAAGTTGTTGGTGTATAATTCAAATTATACAAAGTATATAATCTACATCTAAAGTACATTAAATAAATTACATTACTGATTATTCGGTGTTATCATAAAATAATATATATATTTTTAAATTTCACGTACCCCCTAAGAAGTCTTTGCGTACCCCCGGGGTTATGTGTACCCCGGTTGAATACCACTACTCTAGTGAGTGCACAGAGTTCCCAAAACGCAATTCTGTGGAATGCGGTGTATTGTTAGCAGTGTGAAAGTCTAAATGTAACAAACACATTAATAAATAATGTGAAAAAACAATCAAGATAACTGATGATATATTTGGTTCCACGATAATCTTTGCTCGAAAGCATCCGACTATAGAGTAAAATAAGTCAGTGTGTCCAAAAAACACAATGCTTCCATATTCAGAATAAATCATACCTTCGGAACCGATTCTCTGACTGTCTGCATGGCCAACCACTCACCCGTAATATTTGTTCCCAACATCGTCACTGGTTTAATCTTAGATTATTTAGTGGTATCGTAGAAATAAGTTGTGTCGGAAAGTGAACAGGATATAACTGGAGCACTGTAGTAAGTTTTACATTTAAGTACAAAATTA
Source organism: Zootermopsis nevadensis (assembly GCF_977971745.1). Lineage (NCBI taxonomy): Eukaryota > Metazoa > Arthropoda > Insecta > Blattodea > Termopsidae > Zootermopsis > Zootermopsis nevadensis. Next base: position 7,845,851 of record NW_028259157.1, read on the forward strand.
ATTGGCGCAAAACAGAATGGCGCTTATGCGCCTTCTAAATCACTGAGGAAAGAAAACCCAGAAACAGCTGGATATGAAGCTGGGTCGGCTCTACAGTAGGTCTTAAGGTCGCAAAGAGGAAAAGAAATACACATTTTTCAAGGTTATAATCATGACCTTGAAGCCCGCACTAACAGATCTGTCCATGCTCATACATAGCACACACAAAGATTTGCATTATAACAAGCGATTTGTTGCAGCATTATTAATATTTATGCAAACAAAAATAAAGGGCTCTGTAATATTCAGTTTCTATTCATGTGTGCATGCATTATACGTACGACCCCTACTCTGTTTCGACAGTTGCATGCCCTGAAGCCAACCGACAACAAAGTAGGAATTGTAAGCTTCGAATATTTAACTTCAGGTTTTTTTTTCATAATTGCAGAGAGAGAAATTCATTTTAGAATATATGTTAATTTTATAAGCTACTTTTAGGTTCGGCGTAGTCAACAGGAAGTTATAGTGGATGCGATGTTTTATTTACGTTTTAAGGGACGACAATAAAGTCAGGTTTACAGATTGCAAAAATATAATTTACTTTTAGCCTGGGTCATCAGGCAACATGATTTCCACAAAATTTCCCTATTTGAATATTGAATGTGTCGGGCTTTTCACCTCGGAAATGGATTGGTGGCTTTCACATCACACGTGGACTGACCTAGTCTGGAAATCGGCTCCAACAAGTGTGAAATCTCTGCTTCAGCCATGACACGACGTGTAATAACCATTTTAGACAAAAATGATTAGGGACAGACAAAGTATTGCAGAATTGCGTCTCACGAACCAACAAATAAGCGGGCAGTACGTAAAAGAGTCACAGCCCGAGCCTAAACAACGCACAATGTGAAGTTCATATACATGAGCCAAAAGAAATTAACGCAGACCTGCGCCTGCGTAAAAGCCCTCCGTGATACGACGCGATGGTCAATAAATACCGCTGTGACCAGCTTCCAGTTCCTGCTACTCTATTATGACTTTGTGTCTACTACGTATTCCAAAAGTTATCAAGAATACTCCTCAGTGTAATCTGTTTGCACTGATACCAACCTCGTTTCGTATCCGTGGCCAGTGCGACCGCTGGGCCGTCTCACAGTTGCTGTGCTCGCCCGTAAAACAGTTTCGAAACGTGAGCAATCTGGGTCTTAAATATTGACGCAGCCCTTTCGCCCGTGCATGAGATAGCAAGACTTTATTGGACCTACCCCCAGGAAACCATCCCGCTAGCTAGCACAAGAATATTATATCGGAATAATGTCCACACATTTCCCACCCCAACTCAATTTCCAACCTCAAACTCTTTCCTTCACTTTTTTTTCTGCCTCAAAGTAGTATGGAAACTTATTACCACTCACAGAGACATGGTAAACACACCCTTACTCCTTGCTTCTATTTCTATATGAGCGTAATCTGCACTTGGGTCTATAAAATACGGTTTCAAAACTTTTCCATACAGCAGCACGGCCTTTCATGTATAAAAATAATAAAATGGAAACACATATAAAGCTCTTACCCTAAGTGTAGTAGGCTATCTAAAAGCATTGTAACAGAAAGTTTTCGCGAGATAACACAAACCTTCATTGCCAATATATTACCCTTTGAAGACTACGTTAAATGAATGAAATAAGAAAAATTAATTATTAAGTGTTAAACAATTATTCTACTTCGCCAATACAGACAAATTTCTTTTAAATCCTCAATAAAAGCATAGCGCTAATTCTATGAAAATTATTGAATTAGTCTGGTAGAAGTTTGTCGACATTTTCAAAGACTCGTGCTGCCTCAATCATCATAAATAAATAATCGCCCTGATAATGTAAGATTATAAACTGCTAGAGGCTGCAAACACCTCTGAAACGTCGGTAAACATCTACCAGACTACACGGCGATAACAATCCAGAAGACAGCCATCTACAAAAGTCACCTCTTCTTGCCAAGTAGAGTCTCTGTGAACTTTTAAGACCACCCTGAACGTAGAACAAAGGAATATGCAAATCCCTTGCCTGGAATGGAACCCCCAACCACTAAGTCTCGATCAGTCTCTTGCTGTCATCTCTCTTTGGATTCTGCAGAAATGACCATTGCCCTCTGCTATTTTAAAGCACAGAACAAAGACAGATAATGACAAAGAAAATTGCCTTTGTTATTTTAAGCAACAGCTGTGAACTTGAGAACGTCCATCACTTTCCGACTTTGTCCTAAACAGCGAACACCAAACTCACTCGAAACGATTTACAATGAGAAGCATTTCGCCACAAAACTATCACGACTATTTCATTATTGTTCACGGAAAGCGAACTATGTGAAACGATATTCCATTTCGTAATTTGAAACTAATTTAAATTACCTGGCTCTGATATTGGCATTCGTACACTATTTAATACGTGATACACGTATGAGATGCCAGATCGTCCAACAGAAATTGAGAAATGAGGAGAGTCCGGGCCGTTCAATTGTTCTGAAACACTCGAAGAGAAAAATCGAGGGAAAATAAAACGGAAAGAAGAAAATTTCCAATCACAGCAACATCAAACCGTTAAAGAGGCGTGAAATCAAATTAGTGTTCAAACAACGAATCGAAACGGTTCGTAGTTTGGTACCGTTTCGTTGCTTGAATGAACTCAGAGAAAAGAATATGATAATCGGAGAGTAAGAAGAGACGAGGAACTGAAGGAACGTTCGATTGAAGTTTGACTGTACATGACTCTGTGTTATTAAACTATAGACGGAATGAGTGTGCGGAGAATAACTGCAATCACAGTGATTTATAGTCCGCACGCATGCAACGAAAGAAAGTTCGAAACGAATCACGTCACCCACCGAGCGCCCGAACTTCGACTGTTTCGACGGTGGCTCTCATACCAGAAAGAAATATAACATTCGACGACCGTCTCGGTTTCAGTTTCTGAATCTTAAAATTCACATTTGTTAAGCAAATAAATACAATTGCATAAACAAATGTCTTAGCTTGATTATAGGCCCGTTTTAGAGGGGTTTGCCTATAATAGGAAATGTTTACAATTTGTGTAACTAAATTTATCTTTCACAAGGCGAGATTTTTTTTAGAATGCTGCGCTGTGTAGACTGGAAGTGTACTGACGTTTCAGAAATGCTTTCTACCTCCATCATAAGACTCATCACCCTGATGATGGAGGCAGCGAGCACTTCTGAAACGTCAGTAAATTTGTACCAGACCACACGGCACATCATCCAAGAAGACAGCTGCCTTTATCCTGTTTCAAACGTAGGTTAAAGTATCCGTACCACGTGAAATGCGAGCTCTCTGAGATACGTAGTTTCGGCGTCTGCCTTGAGATGGTTTTCGACAGGCTTTGGTGGTGGATACCAGACCGCCGTGAAGGAATGACCCTAGGAAGTGCATCGAATATGTATCCATCAGTGCGGAGAATTATTGCTACCAATTAGTTTCCCGCTAATACTTATCGACTACTGCAGATGCAAGTCAGGTAGAACCGATCAACAAGCCACATTTCCTTATGCTGATACAGACGGACTACTAAGTGACATGAACAAGACGGGAGAAAACGAGAAACGACGGATATGTCACCTCAAGTGATCAGTATGTCATGAGTTTTGATACTGAAAGATTTATTTCGGCTGTAGAGTCACGAAGAGTCATTCCGGACCTTGCAAGTCCCGATTATGCTAACAGGGAGTTGAAAAAAGGTCAGTGGGAAGAGGTTGTGGAATTGTTTCACGAATTTTTATCATTATAGTGATCTCCTCGACGTCCATACTGCTTGACTGTTTCCAAAGTATTTTTTTTTACTGAGGCTGAGGCCTCTGTCTGCGTTGGTCGCTGATGGTTTTGGTCGTTCAGCGACTGGGTCGCCGGCGACCGGTCGACAGTGTGAAACGGCCCTTAAACATTAAGGCAGAAGTGAATCTGTGTTTCACTCTCTGTATGAATCAGATTTTATACGATATTGTAGTACATATTATTGTTTCATCTGATCAAGAAATACTACGCTTTTAGTGAAACCAAAGGTTCATCCATGCAGACATACAAAGACGGTTGTCTTATGGTTTGTTTCGATCATCAAGGCCCTGATGACGGAGGCAGCAAGCATACGTAAAACGTCAGAAAACTTACAGCAAATTACACAGTGGCATCTCCCTCTCTGTAACGCTTACACGGAATCAATTGAGGAAAACCACGTAAAGATGAGGATGGTATCCTATCCACCCATTACGCCAGTTACATCCGGAAATGCATTTTAGGGAAATATGTTGTGGTAATGTTTATTGCACTGAAATTCCTCATTACGAAATTTTATGGGAGAATCTTGTTTTGGTGATGTTGAATCTTCGCGTTCTCATTCTGCAGAAAGACAGAGAGAGATTATCTTAATGTACGTCTCTCGGAAATCTGCAAGTTACATGGACCAGACTATACAGAACACAGAAATATGGATCGAAGTCTGACATCCTTAGTCTGCGGACTGTGATGACCGACTGAATGGGCAGGGTCTCTGTTAATTACGATCTGCAGGCGGACTGGCAAACGGACGCGAAGACGATGAGACCCGTCGAATCGGAAGATGAAACAAGGTTGACCGCAGTTTAGATTCGTCCATTTAACTGAATCAGCTGAAAGTCAAACTCAAGTTCCAGCAGGAATTCGTTCTGTGCATTAAAACCTACACGCTGATTCAAAAGACGGGTTAAAAATTTCTATTTCCAGTTTTATTGAAACAAAAGGGTAAAGAAATATGGGGGAGAGACTTTCTTGGGAAGTTAATAGTCGTTCAAACAGTCAAATAACATACGTTCTATGCAGACCTAACAAACAAACAGTCTGACATGTAAAGACGGAAAAACAGGCTCATACAGTTGATTCACTGAATGAAGACTCAAGCGGTGTCCAGTATCAAGACCAATAAACTCCGAATCCCAGCACTAGATAATAAACTGGTCTTTAACAGAATGTGGAAATCGTCCCGCTTCCTATTCTATGACTAAGCTGTCAGTGTCTATATTATGATGTAAGAAATGACCCTGGTACCTTTTTGCAATAAGAAATGTTTTTGTTTGTGTAATCAATCAATACTACTAGTCAAAACAGCATATATAAATTAAATAATGTTGTTTAACAAAAGATTAATATCATTACTTATCTTTGTTTAATTGAAAAATATAATACGGCTTAATGTACAGCAGCCTCAAATATAATCTTATACTGAGGTTTTAATAACTGCACATAGTGGGCCTCGCTTAGTTATCATATTATCAGATAACGCCAAATATCCCTTAACAACAAATGCTCGCTATTCAATGACAACGGTAATATACAGATTCATAAACAATATCACGTAAGGTTAAAAAATCTCTTTCTTAATATACAGATAAAAAGCGGCTTCGTGTTTTGGGATCCTAACAACAGCTTGGCATCGCACGATCCGGGCTAATTATCTGTTAAATTTCTCAGTGGTTTCTTTGCTTTTTATGCCTTGACATTAACACCTGATAATTAGAGTAGTTACGAGCTAAATTTGTCTAGGTTACAAATAATGTAATCTTTTATTAGCAATTCATAATTTGCAAAGAAGTTGTGTGTGTTCTTCTGTATATTACATTTTTCCGGATTTCTTTTGTTCTTTTATCCACGATGTAACTGAAAGTTGTAAGTTTTCTAACGACGTTGATTAAGCTGAGTAGATCTATAAACAGAACAGCTTGTGGCATGTCTTCCAAAGGCAAGTCTTGTGCTGAATACGCCAGAACAGACACAAGGCCACACGCAAGTAGAGTGACACCTCCGGAACCTCAATCTAGGGTACTATGCCACGAAAACAGCAGACAATTGAATTCCCTCATAAATGGCAGTCGATTTATTTCTAAAAGTCTATTGTGAGATTTCAGGTTCTCACGGCCGCGAGTACGAAGACGACTGTCCTTAGGATGTTGCGCCGTGTAGTCTGAAAGTAGCTTGCCGAGGATTCAGGACGCTCTTTCTGGTGATGGAGGCAGCAGGTACCTCTGTAACATCATTTAGCATCTACCAGACTACACGGCGCAACATCCCAGAAGACAGAAAACTCTTCATGATAATTGTACTTCGTAATAAAAAGATGTGTAGCATACTTTCGATGTTTAAGGTCTTCAACATTGCAGACTTTTTACCCGTAGACATTGGAACGGTTAAAATCAGTAGACTAAAAATTTTGCTAAGATAACTCTTAACCCTGAAGTCGAAGGTTACCCACATAATATTTAAGAATTCAGTCCGAACCGCGAAGAAAACACCACATTTCACCATTACAAAGATCAACTAGTTTGTTGCGATTAAGGAAATAATTGCTGTTTACAGTGGGAATCATACGAAACGTAAATACGAAGTAAAGGAAGAGGTACTGATTGTTGAAACAGGTGGTACATATAGTTACCATTGGGATTTGAAGGGTCAAATAAAAAGGAAAGAATCTGTTGCTGATAATTTCGTGGCTAATGAAGGCGGTTTGAAACGTCGCTCTGTCGTTTCCACGCCAATGTAGAAATGAGGCAAGTCGCCTTTTCGTGGCCGGAAGACTCCGTCCACTGCGTGAGTCGCAATGTTGATTAGTTTCATGCACAGCAAAGAATGTTCGCTCGAGCTGAGCTGAATAATAAAATTCCTGTTCAGAGTTAATATTCCATTGGGCAGCAGTGCTTTATTTCTAGACCTGCTGCATGCGTTACCGAGTGTTCACGCTGTCGTTCAAAAACCATACGAATTTCAAAATCAAAAAAATACATTTACGATTTATGATTCGTAATGCCTTGTGTAGTTACCTCAGTCCTGAAGATGAATCCGCGTTGGTGTTTACTGACAGGTCTACAAGGCGTCACAACTGAAAATAATACCAATTTAAAAAGAAGCTTACAACGTACCCACGACTTCTGACAAATTTTAATATTGCTGTGTTGCCTTCGCTTTGCTTCGTTATGCGTGCAAAATAATGAACTGGTCCTTGACCTTTCTCATTAGTTTGAACTACAGGTTCTCGTTTTGTGTTGCCACTGTGGGATTTCCCTGTGATTCCTATGGCATCGTGAAGAGTGGACAGCTGTAGGAATTATGACGTACATCCTCGAGGCAAGATTGATATTTTAGGCGAAACTTTATTATAACGTAGGTCTATCTTATGACTAATTGTCGTCCTAAGAAACATTTGTTTACAGAGGTTTCGCTTTTGAAGTCTTGTCAAAAGGAGGCGCTGTTAAATATTGCACAATATGAGATAAGATAATAGAAATTCAATAAAGATTTGTTTATTATTCTCGATAAAGCAGGCATTTTCATTCCTTTGCAGGATATTTGCTTAGTTAAAAGGACGTTGGTTTGTAAGACGATGTTAAAAACAGTTTACATTCCGCAAAAGTCTCACGCAGCATGTGTAAGCTTGAACTAGTTGGCTAACAAATGCCCGACTGCTTGAGACGGCTAACGATGCATTTTGTAAGGAATAAAACTTTTATTTTTTGGTTTACTCAAAGTGTAAGCCGGTCTAATACGGTTAACATGCTTGCCTCTGTCTCCTCCCAGTTTTCAAAATAAATATGTAATTCAAAAGGTTCGCGTAATCAGTAGGATTACTGTAGCTCCGTTTAATAACACATCCAGGGATTGTCTGGGATAGCAACTCTCAACCATCGGTCACACTGTGGAACAACTCTGTCTATGTCTGATGTCATAAGTTAGTGTCCGAAGGCAGTGTTCTTTTGAAATGTTGATACAAAGTCCACACAGCGTCAGAACCCAAAAGAATTTCGACACCCAAAGAGAACTGAAATTGAATTCTTGCATTTCGAAGCACGAAGTCCGTTTCCATAAGCAGTGTGTCATGATAACAACTTTGGATGTTTAGAGATCCCTTCCTAATTTTCATGTTCAAGTAATTAGTGCTTGTCTAACTGGTCAGTCTCGAGGAATGTGATGAATAAGTTAGTAAGAACAGCGAAAAATTATGCTCCGCTTGAGTATACGTATTTTGTAAATGCGTATTTAGCCTTGGTGTACATTTGTTAAAGATACAGATCTATTAACGTACAGATACTCACGGCATAAATATCATACATCTAAGACAGATACTATTTTCCTTACACAAGCTCAATGTCCAACGAATGATATAGGGCCATTACGTCAAGAGAAGTTGATAAGCCTTATGTGAGAAACGTTGATTTTGACGTATTAAAACAGATTTTTCAAAACGACTATAAAATCTACAGTCTTGAAAATCGGTACACGTTAAGTTACGGGTTTTCTGTATCAACTGAATTTTTTAAGGCAATATAGTTCTAAACATATCTTGTACTTATTTTTCTAAAATTCTAATTTGAAATGCAGATTATAAATGTTATATCAATAACACCAAAATAACACAAAAATTACCAGAAAATTGAAAGTAACATTAATAACGATAACAATGGAAAGAAAAATAATAACAATTCACAAGTATTCTTCTGCCTATGGACACTTTAAGACAAAAATGAGATCTGAAACTCGATACACATTGAAAGGGTCTTTGTGTCAAGACATAAAACATCCCGGAAAACTAACACGAGTTCGAATCCTGGAGAGATTGTTTGGCACTATTATACATTTTCCAACTTTGAAGCTGAAAGTCTGAGCGAAAATATGAAAGGCCTAACAAGTTTCTTTTCATCTCTGTATTTCAGACAAAGTGTAAACAAAGTGTCAATTTCCGGTACTCGACACAAGGTGTGCAAGAAATACGTGTGTCATAATTTTATTTTCTACATCGCAAGTCCAACTGAAAAGTGGAGTGAAACAAAAAAAAATATATTTGTACTCGTCTACTACACAAAACGCAAGGAAATTCAGCTTTATCACGAGCCATGGGTTGTGCTAAACATACGTCGACAAGTGATTTATCTTATAGAAAATTCAGACCGTTAGAGAGAAGATTAAAGGCTAAAAGTGCTTACTTTGACCATGTCTTAAGTAAAATGGTTGGGTTTGTAACAGCCAAAACATGCCCGAACACATATCCGAACACAAATATTTTAAACAAGATTCTTTCAGAGAAGTGTAAAAATTATTGAATCTTTATCAATAGCCATATGGTTCTTGAAGAATATGCGAAGTGCAACAATTTCCAAATTGTAAGAGAAAAACACAGTAAACAAACATCACATAATAACACCGATTAAATAAATAATACATTAATTTTTAAATCATTTACAAGCTGCCTCATAAATATCTTTGCCCAAATATTTTCTAAACCGTAAGGCGAAAAATGAAAATGAACATATTACGAACGCATACTACCAAGTGAGATCTGAGGTTGTAACTGCGGTGATGATGATGATGATATTCTGGTTTTGTGAGTTGGTGTAGACTCGTGGATAAATACCAACGTTTCGGAGAAAAATCTTCATCCCTGAAGCCGAAAAACAGTATTCACATCCGAAATGTCGGTAGCTGCCAAAACGTCTTCAAGGCCTCACTCGCAGAACAACACGGACTTCCGCTAGTCCGTTTAGTGTGAGCTGCATAGAACCGTAACTAACAACTCATAAGAAATTCTAAAGTGCAATGAATTTAATATCTGTTATATTACGTACGTGTACATGTGGCGAAAATTTCTGTTTTTATCGAGTTTAGAAATCTAGGGAACTTTATAGTAGGCCAACCCACTCAACTCCCACTCATCCATAAACGCAAAAAAATAAATCCCAAGCAGTCGCGGGATGTTACGTTCTGCGGTGTCTTCAGTTCAACACAGAATTCCACTTCGGTAAATTACAAACCCAGCGGAGCAGTGCGTGTTATTAGAGGAATCCTACGTAAACAGAATGTGGGGTGGATTGTAATTGAGACGCCCACTGGCGATGAAGCAGCGCTCGGACAAGACACTCCAAGGCGGCGGGCTAGAAATATTCCTTCCTCCGAAGTGCAACATTTAAAAAAAAAAATTATTTCAAAATATAAATTATAGAAATCATTCACTGCCACAAAATATTTAGACAATCGTGAAAACATGAACTTAATTTTACACATGAATCAACATCTTCAATTAAATATGCAAAACTCCAAGGACAATGGTCAGACAGATCGTAATTGGATTATAATTTCTGAACGTACTAAGCATTCTGATTTGGTTAGACAAATTTAGTTTCTGATGGTAACGACACTTTTCACAATAAGCCTAAAGCCTATAGAAGTTTCTAAAAAGGGCATTAAATAACCTCAAATGTGCATTCTATCAATACTAAACATTAAATTGTTAATGTTACAAAAAAGTGCTAATTCAAAAACACGAACAAGATAAACGATCATCTGAGTTCTATCGATTGTCGCGTCTGGTATAAATTCCTAACCAAAGATTTCGATAAAGATGTTGGCTGGTCAAACCTGTCGAAAATATCGGGGGGGGGGGGGGAGGGGGGGGGAAGCAGTGATAGATGAGGAAGGAACAACAGCAGAATGCCGATCGTTACCAGGAAACTGAAGAACGATGAGAGAAATCGACTACAGTGACACTTTGCCCTCGACGAGACCGACGTAGGCCGACAGCCGGGGACTCTGCGACGACAAGACGACGCTCGCCCCTGGGAAACTGTGAACTGTGTTTTTCAAGTCTTCTTCGTATTGTAATTCTGTTGTGCAATTAAGTTAATTTCATAATTCCACGTTCATATTGCTTGCGTGACTCAGCAATTTCCCAGCAGGGAGAGTCAATGTCACATAAAATTTTATTCATCGGAGAGGGTGGGGGTGGGGGTGGGGGGTATTTCCCATTAACTTCTTCGGTCTTGTTTCTTAGTTATACAACTTTTTTTCCTTTTCTAGAACACCCCCAACTGAATCTAGAAGTAAGTGTTGGCATGTCTCAAGATATCTGTCTAATATGAATGTCAGAAATTAAGCTCCGTGTTTTGTCAAGAAGTGCGTAAAATGAAGAACGGTAGCTGATAAATATTTCCGAAAACGTTTTCGATGTTTAAAAATTTGGGAACGACGGCACCAAATCAGAATTCCATTACAAATAAATTCAGAAATTAATATCAGATTCGGAGAATACTTGCTACCATATACTTCACGTAACTTTTCGTCTGCTATCGGCATCTGAAGACAATGCAAATAACTATAACTATATTTTACAGCATGGGTGAGAAACTTGGTCTATCACACTGATTAAAGAACGCAGTCTGAGGGGGCTGAGGAGAACATACGAACAGAAGAGGTATAAACAACAGGAGATTAGAGAAAAATGCACAATCAGGAGCTCCATAATTTATTCTGTTCCCCAAATATCATAAAATGAAGGATTATGGGATGGGCGAGACGTTTCTTGACTGGCTGAGCAACTCTAAGTTTCTCAAGGAGGACTCTGCGCGTTGAAGTTTGTTAATAAACTCACAAAGGATGCGAACGGATATGCAAAAGAGCTGAAAACAAATTCTAAGATGTGTGGACTGAATTACACGGCCGGATTTAGACATGTTCGAGCACTGAACAATGTTAAGATTCAGATAGTCAGAAGCAATTGAAAAGGATGATTTTAATGGGGGGAATAACATAAAAAGAAACACTAATGTTTCAGACTTGGCAAAACCTCTGTCGAAAATGAATAATCACCAACAATGGTCTTTTTAATTTATAAAATATCTCAATGAGCAAGTAATGAATTTAAAATAATATAATTAGAATAAAAGACAACACTTTTATTTGTTTGGGGCCCCTTAAAATGTGAGACCGTGAGACGTAGTTTGTTATGTTGCTTTACAAAATAAATCCGGCATTGCTCCACTTGAAACAGCCTGCACCTTCCCACTTTTGTTGGATTCTGCGACTGCATGAATTGCAAAAGCGTGACATGAAAAGGTTTTACTTATGTTTAAGTAACGCAAACCTCCCCTCATTTACAGTCCAATCTACACGGTAAAATCTGAATATGCATGGCGCGTGAATGAGCCGGCAAATGTTTTAAGACCGTCACTAAAAAGTGCAAGTCAGCGGCACGTCCGTACCAACAATCTTCCTTTTCCGAGTATTCTGCGCATACCACATGTGAAGAAGGCTACGCTTCGATTCGAGCAGTAATGAAATACAATCGACACGAATACTCGTTACTTTAGAAAACACATTCCTGCCGCCATATTCATGATGGAACTGAGCGGGAAATACGATGTTATCAGCTTTGCTCTCAGTGACTCAGGATGATGCTAAGGTAATGGGGCTCTGAATAGATGTTGCAGCATTGTTTAGGAATATACCTACTTGACGTTGAATAAAAGAGACTGGAGTGAAGAGATGATTTACATTAATATTTCTTTTTATTGATGTAATGACTGTACCTTTTACATATTAAACGAGAGATGGAATTCTTTATTTGTAAGGCATAAAATATTGCAGAAAGGTTTTTACATCGTTACCAAACCAAACATACGCTGACGTTAGATTACGAAGTGCTGAACGATGGTTGGATAAGTGTTCTTTTAATGTGCTTCAAGTAATGAGAACCTATGTACTTACAAACAGCACATTAGTATAGCGTAACATTTTAGACTTGTATTCCGCAGTGCTCAGTTCGAATCTCGGCCGGCTGCAGATTATGCTAATTAAGTTGTTATCCATTTTCTTACATGTATTCAGGCGAATACCAGGAAATACCTTAGAAAACGCCACGAATTTTTCATCCTAAAATCGAAACCACTTGAGCTATTATATATATTCTCAACCGTCTTCCTATCTCATCCAGCGCTCTTAAACAAAATCGATATACAGCCTAAGAATCGATGATTTACAACATTCTGTTGCAATTCATTGCTTGAATGCGAAACGTTGGCCTCCGACTTTAGGGATTGCGCAATTCTGAATCACGCGGATGCGTGTTACTAGTTCCAACGTCATTAACCCTTTGAAGCCGAAACTCGTCTAAATGATATTTAAGAATTCAGTCCTTACCGCAAAGGAAACACAACGCTTCACCATTACAAAGATGGTTGTTGGTTAATGCTGTTTAACGAAATAACCTTCGTTTACAGTGAGAATCATACAAAACCCCTATATACAAAATGTAGCGTTACTGATTATTAAAGCAGGTGGTACATATACTTACCATACACTTTTAAAACTTTTCGACGGTATATACTCTGTGCTACTAAAAAGCGTCGTCAAAGAGACTATAAAAAGTAAGTAAAAAGTTAATATAATTGTCGCATTTTGCTGAAATTTCTGTTGCAGAAACGGCAATATCCTGCAGGATAACTCTCTCCAGGGTGTTAGGCCTACCGGATTCCGTGGTTCAATTCAGTTACTTTCTGATTCACATTTGGACATTATTTGGGAAAGAGTTTTATGTCATTTAACAATGCTAGTTCAATTTTATGAGATATTAATCGTCTAATAAAATAATACAATTCACATTACAGCGGTTAGAAATTTAGACCATTTGTATGGAGTGACTGAAAAGTATCTCGATAATTTGTCGACATTCTTTCCAATTGCATGCTTACATCGCCGAATGGTAGACTTACAATTGATAGTGACATTGGAAAGACTGTAGAAGGAAGCGGTCGTGACCTATTATAAATAACTACCTCAATATTTGTCTGGAGAAACTGAGGAATATCACAGAGAGATTGAGTCAGAATGGCCGGTGGCTCGTTCGAGATTGGAGCCGTTTAACCCCCAATTAGAGATCACAACAGTTACCTCTTGTACCATGTTTCTCGGTACGAGGTTAGAGTAACGTTTCACCTACCCCGTTAATGAAGCTACGTAACACATCTCAGTGATGAATAACTGCAGACAATACGCGTCTTAAGCAATAACATTGCACAGGTGTCAAAATGAGATCTTCAGCCCTGAATTCTATGTCTAAAGTGCGCATGCGTGCAGATCTCGGTTTTAAGGGTTATCTAATCGAAAATGTTTAAGGAGGCTACTTAATTATTAGTAATTATTCCTCCGGTTCACATTCCTTGCATCTGTGCTGATGTTTATGTCACATATTCTGACATATTTCATATCCAGAAGCCATTCAGTGCTCTGACCCGGGACTTCTAAAAACCGGAAGAATTTTGAAATAAAAACACGCATTTACTGATCCACCTCCTTTTTATGTGAAAGAGTTCATTGTCTGCATCCAACAGCGGTTCTCAAAGCTTCTTCGCCGATAAGCATCCTGTCAGAACGGTATCTGCAGTCATTACATGAGAATAAGATTCACGGATCATAAAACTTTAGTGGACCAGACAGAGCAGTTGAAACACAAACTGGTGAAGAAGGCTTTGTCTTTTATTTCTCTTGGTAATTACTAATAAACCCAACCCAGTGAAAACGGAGCTATCACTAACAAATCCTTTAGAGTAACTTATTTATCTGTGGTTCATTAATCAACGCGGTCAACAGTTCAGACTACAACACAGAATGCTTGGATGATTAATAAGTTGGAAACGATGTGGAAGCAAGCTGCCATGACCTAATTTGAGATAATATCTCGGCACTTGCCTGGAGGGCCAGACGAAAACCACGAAAAATGTCATTCAGAATAGCCAGTCTCTGGGCCGAGGTTTAAAGCCGTCATCATTCCACTAACGCGCCATATGCAATTAACACTTTTCGCGACCTGAGCTATGAAACATTAATTTATTCTTGGTTTATTTAGCGGTACGCCACATTATAGAGTGTAGAATGATGAGAGCGAACATTAAATAGCAATGATTGCGGAAAGAAGTGTTAATAGCCTAAATTAAGATACTTTTTGGGCATTTGCCCGAAAGGCCTGGATAAAACCATGAATAAACTTAGCCAGGCCTGTTGGTCGAAATTTAAATCCGGGACCTCCAGCATACGAAGCTGAAATGACGACAAGGCCGCGATGTTTGGTGCAGTTTAATATCACTATTTCGGCCCTTAGCAGGTTTATCACCTTTACCAGGACACTTGGGTAAAAAGTAAAGTTTGTCCCACTACACGCCATGTAGGGGCTTGGGGGGAGTGGAAGTATCGCTCCTCTCTTCCTTGAACTCGGCACTAGATGGGGGTGAGTGGTCAGTATCACGCCCCGGCCGGCTTTACCCCCGGGAAAGGACCCCGGTACCCATTGTAGAGGAGCCGGTCTGGACGCAGAGGCTAGAGGAAAAATCCTATGCCCCCGTCGGAGATCGAACCCCGGTCGTCCAGCCCGTAGCTAGTCACTATACTGACCGAGCCATCCCGGCTCATTGTCACTCTACGGTAAAACAAAGAGAAAAAGACATTAATTTTCTTGATTGATTTTCACACGTATTACTTTATTTAATGTGTGTTTAACTAGGTTTAATATGGTTATTAAATAAAGGAGGTTAGATAAGAACGGATGTGTAACAAGAAACGTAAAATAAAAAAATGCACTGATTTCACAGCAAAACCTTACAAATTAAGTAGGGAAAATAAGTCGACACCTCAGTTCTACGAACGAGATATATCGTTTTGGAACCACCCTCCTGCCATTTATATTTGGCATCAGTTAAAACAAATCCTGTCCATCCGTCTCTTGGCATTTTAAGGTAACTGCTTGTAGCGTCACGCAAACTGAAGTGATAACTCAACCATGAAAATGGGATACAAGATTCTCAGCATGAAATGAGTTGAAATTGATGGTATGGAAATAGGATGTCATGATGTGAAGTGGAATAAACTAGATGAGGTTTTTGTCTACGAGATGAAACGTCAGTTTTCATTTCACCGGGGGATTATGCAAAAAGAGGGATGTCGCAAGTTCCTCAAGAAGTTTGGACACTCACACCAGAACTTTGACATTGCTTCTGACGTCACTCCTCAGCTGTTATTATACGAAGAAATTTAATCATTCTATTCCGAGTGTTTTGAATAACGATGAGTCTGTTTTGAAAATATTCGTCCTACACAAACAGAGAACATTCTGCAAAAATATTATATTTCAACAACTAATGGTGTAAGATACCAAGATACTATATATTCAGAGAAAAATTTCCTTAACAGTATGACTATTAAATAATTAAATTCTAGTATACAGTAAAAAGGACTGGGTAGAGTAAGTCATTAGACAATTTTTCTGGTCAAAGAACTTCTGAAGAATCTTCTTAATTCACTCGACAAACACCACAATTTTCAGTATCCCGAAAAACAAACCCCAAATATTTGCGCTGGCTTAATATTTATACACGGAATCCAGGTGTATAATATGTGTCTCGTTCTGTGTTGTTAGTTTTGTTAATCTGTTAGCTATATAGCCCGAGATCTCGACATAGGTAGGCACGTATTCATGACATCAGTTGGTGGTAGTTGCCTATTCTTCGTCTGCGTGCGTGCGTGTGTGCGTGCTTTTGTGTGTACACCACATAGACCGAACGAGGGAGGAGCACTTTCCCATGTATATAGCACATAATACACGGCTACTGTAAACTTTCTTAAACAAATGTTTGCATGAAGAATAAAGCTTGCTCTGTGTTATATAATATGTGGAACATGCACTGCCACCCATAAAGACGAAAATTTCTCCCGCCTTCCTGCTTCATATCCGAGTCAGGCATTATGAGAGGCTTGCTTACCTGCACACGGCAAACTTAAAAATGTACTGCCCGGGATAATTACAACTGTAAAAATTACTATTGCGTATAACAGAGTAAAGGACAAGCGCATTTATTAAATGTAGATGATCACGTAATTTCAAAAACTTTTTTTAAAAAAAGATAATTAACGAAGTATGCATTAAGTGCACTTCATAAATTAATCCCTTAAGTCGGAATTTCTGCAAATAGCATTTAAAATCAAGTTTTTATCTGAAAAATACTACATACGTCCAATACACAGATCGTTTAATTCTGCTTCTTAAGGAAATAACCGGTGCTATTTGGAGAACAGTACAAAACCCATAAATACACGCTTGAAAGCAAACTGTAGAGTTACTGAGTACAAGAGCATATGGTAGATGCACATTCTGGTACCACCAAGCACCAAACGGTTAATGATGAAACAATTTAATATGCAAATTTATGTTAACCTCTTAGGTTAAATGAAACGATAACAATCCAGTATAAAATAAGCATGTGAGTTGTACCTGTGAAGATAACTACGATGTTTGGTTAGCGAACAGCTTTGAAAGAATAAAACCTAAATATTTACACTGATAAGAATAATAATTCACGTATATGTTCTGGTAGCATATTTTAAGAAATGCAAATTAGAACTACTTTTAAACTAATGCAAATCGCGGTTAGAAATAGACGTACGGAACACACAGTTAAATCGTGAAGACGGATAACTGAATAAATACGGGACTGGGTGTGTCAACCTGCAGGGTGGAGTGTCAGAAAACTGATATGACGCAGAAAAGACAAGTTGTAGCGATGTGTGTAGAAGTATTATGTGTCGTATTTCGTTAACAGAATAATACAAAATAATATGGGTTGTTTATTGATGAATCGCATATAGCGTGGCTAGTTTGTCTGATTTATTTAACGACAATGAATAAAGTACAGAAGTTACTTAGCCACCAATAAAATGGAAGTAATGCTAATCGAAAACGGACAGGAAAATCACGTTTTTAAAATAACTGTCTCACAATTCGCCTTAAGCGATTTCAGGAACAGATGGACAATCATGGAGCTACGTCGAAGTGAAAGCGAACCGTTGCTTTTTGCGAGAATAAATCTGTATAATATTAGAAATAACTGTTAAGTAGATAGACTGCCGGTAACTGTCAATTATTCACACCGACTAAACATATTTCACAGGAGAGGTCTGAGGTTCCCATGGCGGCGAGTATGGGATGTTGCGCCTTCTAGTCCGGTAGAAATTTACAGACTGTTCAGAGGTCCTTACTGCCCGCATAGCTCTGATGACGGAGGCAGCAAGGACCTCTGAAACTTTGATAACTTTCTACCAGATTACACGACGCAACATCCCAGAAGACAGTCATCTTCAGTTTTCGTTAATTAACATTTATTTAACTGAAACGTTGCACTGAACTTTTAGTAAAGGAATACGAACTGAAATGAACATCGTAAGAGGAACATAAAAGACAGAGTAATTAATGCATCGTGGAATCATTTTATGTAGAATTAAAGTGTGACTGTTGTCTGAAAATGATCAAGTTCGTAGGAATTTCGTTACTAGAACGTCCTTCCGCATGAGCACAGCAACGCCTATCCAATCAGACTAGTACACACAGCCATAGCTTGCTTTGTTTAGATATGAGTAGGAAGTGGCAATTTCCTACTGTGTCAGGACACGCTAATTAACAGAACTGACTTCAGTCCTGGCAGGACTACGAACTGTGTACTTCACTGAACTATCATCCCGAGCGTCTATGCACACGAATCTGTTCTGTTAATTCGACGTCTGTCACCGATTTTCCGCTAAGCGAGTTAAACCGTCGCAACGTTATTGATTTCAAATGCGCTTCTGAACACTAATAATATTTCACAACGTCTGGTAACGATAGTAGGAAATTGTATAGGATTTGAGGCTTTCGCGGCGAGTACAATCAATAAAATCTTCTCGGGCAATCAGCCGCGTTAACTGGTTACCGTAGTAAACCGACGTTTCGGGAACCAACTCTGTCCTCATCATCAGGGTACTGATGTGACTGGATACCTCGGAAGTCGCCTGTGCAAATCTGTATGAAGAGGACTTTAGTCTGAAGAAAATTATCATCAGTTGCGCAAAATTAAATTCGTTCAACATAACGAAAATTTTGTAGAAAGTGACGACTGAAGAAGGAACCTTGACTACTGTTCCCCGTCCGCGGGAGCAGTGACGGTCATTATGTGAGCTTCAGGATGTCACTGACGTAAATAAAAGAACAACTGAATGAAATGAGTTTTATTAGTAACTAATTGACGGACAGCTTAGCCTGTAAAATGTGTACACGCCTAAATCGTATTAATGTACAAATTCAAATACCAAGTTGTCACCTCGATTATTTTAATCAAACGTATTACATAACCGAAACACAAAAGAAACACACGCAACTATATAGCTCTCGAAGTAGATGGCGGAATTTGCTTCTAACTTCACGGAATCGAGGTCTGGGTGGCACTGCCAGCTGGAAAGCATCTGCCAGAAAGGTGCCTGACCGCCATTCCTCCATCCTCCCCTAAAGCTAATAAAAATTACAGGAATAATCGGTCTAGCGGCATGTAACTTGGGCCCAGTTACAAAAAGCAGGGTCTGCACTTCAACTCACACGCTCAATCGTATAGAAATCGAAGTATTGATATAATTATGCTCTTCACTACTGGATTAAAACTTTTTCAGCTTACGTTTGTGGGCAGAGAAATCAATCGAATAGTTCAAGGTGGAAATGGCGTGCGCTTTCCCCTGCAGAGCATCTGTCCGTCTCATTGAACGAGTAAAAAGAAACCTCAGAAAAATTGGAGGCAGAATCTTGTTGGCTTAGGAGTCATTGGGCGAGGGATTTTAATGGGAGCGCCATCACTCATTAATGGCCACGAAGGTGCGTTCGAACAAGAGAGGCCTGCCGGAACTGAAGTTTGCCAAGGCGCAGGAATGACAGAACAAAAACAGTTCGTTAAGCATGCCAACCGTTCGTGTAGTTGACAGACATCCCTTTCTTTTCAAGTGCCAGATATTGCTTTCTGCATGTCTTATGGTAGGTAGTTCTTAAGTTGAAATCACTGCACTCAGAAATCTGCTGTGTCTTTCCACGTCAACTGGCTGACATGCTGAGCCTTGTGATGGAATCCAGGTCTTCGTTAGCAGTTAATATTTCCAGACAGTTCTCCCCTGCGTTTCGTAACGCGACTTAAGCCGATTGGGTAAAAATGACGCTGAGACACTTCAAAGCAAGCAGTGTCTCGTTTCACAGAAAAATTTTCGGCACCGGTCCAAGACATTTTAACTTTAAACCTATTACTTTTTAACAATATTACTTGAAATTTATTTTAACATGTAAGCTGCAAGCGATTAATTAATTTTCGAAACGTGAGGATCGGCACTTTTTTTTTAGGAATTGTCTAAATAAACTTAAATAAATAACAAACATCCACAGGATCGAGGAATGAAACGATCTTGAAGATGGCTGTATTCTGGGTTGTAGTCTGGCAGAATTATATCAACATATCAGAAGTAAAAGGAGAAGAAGAAAAATAATTATTATCATTCATTCAATTTTAATATCTGTACTGTTCATAACCACCAATTCACGTAGTAACGTCTTGATAAAGGGCTATGTCTAAAAGGATTAAAAATACCTCACCTATAAAGAGATTTCAACGGGAGTTAAAATTAAGCAAATTTATGGAAAAGTTTACGTAAGAATTTGTGCCACCAAACTGAAAGCATTTCGCTGAGACCGATGAATGTGTTGCACGATTTTCCTGTGATATTAACCATTAAAAATAGAACTCTGAATAAGGTAAGACAATCGAATTATTACACCATTTAAATTCTCACACAATCTGGACATTAGACATATCTAGAGCCAACTGAATATTATCCTTACTCCTGTATATAATTTATTTGCAATCAATTTTACTTGTATTGCCCTCTCATATAAACGCAAGTCTCCCATATTACCACTTATTTTCTGATTTCCCGACTAAAAATCAGTATGCATTTCTCACTTTGCTATTCAAGGCACGTCTACATGTCCCGCCCACCTCATCTACCAAAGATGACGTGTACAAATTATTAATGTTATGAAGCAGGAGTCAGCCTAATTTCAGTCATCCTCTTGCTTCTACCTTTCCTGAGAGACGGGGAGGTCCAACTATTCTTTTCAGAGTTTTGTTCATGGTTCTTCCATTAGAGTAAATCAACTCTCGTAATTAATCCCTACCGTTTAACATCTGTGTTGTTACCGCTCTAACACAGAGATCGCGTCTTTGCGTGGCCCCAGCAAGACAAGTTCCTTCCTTTACGTACCAATTCTTCATTTGAACGGTCTTGTTACGAGTCGCGCGCACCTCACACGCAGGTCGTACGCAAATTAAGACCATCTTCAAGGGCCACTACCGCACCTCGCGACAAAACAGAGCGCGCTGCCGTTCCACAGGCACCTCATTCTGTATGCACAGCCGCACATCGGGGGAGGCGGCTCGGAGGCAGCAGAACGTGTACAGAATACCACGCAGTTATTATTAAAGTCTCTTCTCGCCAGTTTCCTCCCTTCTCAGAGCAGAGCCCGAACCGTCTACAGAGTTCCTTAAGCGAAAACTTTCAAGATTTTCCTTTCGTGATGGTTTTTCAGTTGATTGACTTTTCTTTCCGATGGCGTTAAGATTAAAAAGTTGTTCCCGTACAGAGCACTGCGACATTAAAGTGTACGGGGTGGGGGTGGGGGGATGAAGGTCAAACTCCACTCATATATCTCAGCAACGAAAGGAACAGCTAGGGTGAAGGAAGATAAAACAGCTTCCGAAAGGCTTGTTTTTTGATTAATAGACAAATAGAATACCCAAGAATATGTATCACATTTGTGGCACAAATTCGTCAAAACATTTAACAAATATTTTATTACGGAATTACAGAAGAGTTTCGGAAGGTAAACAGTTCGTAATTCATATTTCTGAACTGGAACATGCCACGAGGCCTAACAAGTAATAGCTGAAGTTAAAGCTGAAGAAGAAGAAGAAGAAGAAGAAGAAGAAGAATTAATTTACTAGACTTGCAGTTGACCGTTAAAACACCGATGTTAGGAGGGCTAGTCACATGGACCCTAACATGAGAACCACATGACAAATTTGAACTACTCCGGATGTAGGGAACACCTCTGCGTGGTATATAATTAGGCTGGAGGGCTTGTAAACTAAGTGAACTCAGAAACGAGGCAACCAGATGACTCCAATATGGCGTCACTTGGTGAGGAAGGACGGCCCACTTTCGAGCTACACAACGTGCAACAAATTAGTTCCTGCGTTATTGGCTTTATTTTTCCGACAGCTTTTCCGTGGTGCTCAGTAGCGTTCTCGTCCCTTCTTCTGTCGCATCTGAAGACGGCTATATGTCTGCTTCGCGATAATGGTACATACCATCTCACTAGAGGACTCTGTCTCCTTGATATGGGGTTTGGAGATGGCTATCTTCTGGGTTGATGGATCGTGCAATCTGGCATAAGTTAACCAAAGTTTCAGGGGTGCTTACTGCCTCCATCAGCAGGGTGAGGAGTGATCGCTCTGATGATGGAGGCAACTAGCACATCCGAAACGTCCGTAAATTTCTACCAGACTACACGGAGCAACAACTCACAAGACAGCCATCTTACCAAACTAGTCTATCATACTCTGTTACTTGTTTCAAATCTGGAACAATACGCGTTCCATTCCTTTTTTCACTCCGCGAAAATATAAAGATGGAATTTAAGTCTGGCTTGTTTATCCATTAAAAACGGTGTGCTGTAGGTCAGTATGGTATTTTAAATTTTATGTATGTAAGTAGAGCGCAAAAATATGGCCATATCGGAGGAAATTATCAAATTGTCATGATCCGATAAGCTTTTAACAATTTAACTGGAAAGGAAATACCTGCTCATTCATGTTCCTTAAACAAAGACTGTCAAAATTAATTAAATACTCGTGAAATGCCTGGGGTCTACCACAGACGGAAACCAACGTCGGTGCAAGATCAGGGAAGAAAGCAATTAATTAATAACGCCCCGTGAAGGCGAAATGGGACGCTGATTTAAGGCTTAAATATTGTAAACATCGGAATAAGATGGAAAATATTAGTCTGTTTTATACACTGACCATTCTCACTACCCTGGTGAAAAACGTCATCTACTGACAGGACAGAAAAAGTGTAGCAAACAAGAAACATTCATAAAGAGAGAATTCTGAAGGCTGCAAGCAAACAGTAAAGAGAAAAGTGAAAAAAGAGTTGATACGCAAAACAGTAAAGCAGTACGGAAACAGGAAATATAAACATAAATTAGAGGCGATAAAAATGCGTTTCGGTATTACAGAAAGAAGAGATTCAAATATTAGATAAAAAATTAAAAACAATAAATAAGACACGGTGAGAGTTGATAATGGCCGAATAGCCATCATGAGATATTTTATAAAACGTTATTTACAGATTATTGCTGTTAAGAAACTAAGAGGCACAAAAGTTCAGTGATCTGTGACACAGTAAGTTGTATGGAAATATTTCCACTGTCTCAAAAATTGTTTCGGGTCAAAAACTGGTGTACAAACAGGTATAATAAGCCTAGTTTTCCTTATGCAATAGTGAAAGTAGGCTAAAAGCGAAGACGTTCTACTTGATTCACTCAGCTCTTGGAGTCAATGAAAAAACTCGATACAGAAATATCTAGAAATTCTAAGAAAACTGACTGAATTTAAACGGGTAATAGTGCAGCCGAACGTAACATAAATAATATAAATGCGACAGACAGGAATAGGAACTGTTGTTGATGATACTTTAGCTGACGAGACGTCTAGTCAAAGTTGGCCTTTCATTTTTTATAAAAGAATGACGTTTCGCTTGCTGCGACCTGAATCGAATACGTAACATTGCACGCGATCTCATGATAGGAACTTAGAGTAAACAAGACATGTTTCTGTCCGTCTAACACCAGTTCTCTAGTATACATTACTATTATTGTTACCTGCCATTTACCTCTGATAACTGTTGGTATCAGAGTTCTAAACAAAAACTCAAGAGAGACTGATATTTTCAATACTTCGTTTTCATGCAGCAAATGGGTCTACAAGATTTATGTATCTGGACAAAAAAAAAGCAAAGCAACTGCCCCACTATACGCCATGTAGGCGCTTGGGGGAGAGGAGGTATAGCTCCTACTCATTCTTAACCTCTGCACTGGATGGGGTGAGTCGTCAGCGTCACGCCCCGACCGTGCTTTTCCTCGGTTTGGACGCAGAGGCTAGATGAAAAGTCCTCTTCTCCTGTCAGAGTTTGAACCCCGGTCGTCCAGTCCATAGTCAGTCACTATACTGACTGAGCTACCCTGCTCATTTATATCCAGACAACGAAATTTATAAATCCCTTCAGTTACGCTGCTAAAACTATATAACATCTTAAACAGTGATTATTAAAAACGCTAGAAGTTCTGTAAGTGTGTGCAAGAGAGTATTACAGAAGAAAATCCCGCAAACACGTCCAAGAGAAACCTTCCAGAAGCAGATCGTTCTAAGCGAATCCAAATGACTAAATCATTAAATCAATCGCGCAGAGTTCCCGAACTTACGTACACAAAACAAACAACCTTCTACAGCCATGACTGACAGTTGCTTTGAGAACGCCAATCCCATCTCAAGCGACGAACGACATATGCGCGGGCTACCGTAATGTAAATACAATATTCAGTGCATACGTGGATAGCCATTCTGTATTCATCACAAGAGCAGTGAATGAATTCCATTTCCTCGGAGTTTTGGCCGCATGTTTATACAGGTGGAGAGGATGTCTGTCCATCGACGATGGATGGATGTTTGGTAGAAGTAAGGTAAGCACTTCAGGAGAGGATCCCTACATTTTCACTCCCAGAGCTGGAAGCAATCTCTCTGAACATTGTACGTACTTTACAAGAGGATCCTACCCATAAAGCCACACATTTATATGTTCCTCAGAAAATATTTCTGTAACAGTGTAAATAACGGATGTGCTACAAATGACGTAGGCTGAAATGCGTAAAGCTTTGACAAAGCAAATAAATTTACATCAAGAAAGTTTACATTCACTTTCATTTGTATCAATTATGGATAAATTACAAAAACTTAAAGTAGTACTTAAAAAAACATTTTACTGAGAAGTGAAACAAAACATTATACAGAAATGTAAACCATTACTTATATTTGCTTAATCAAATGCACACGCAAACACTTCTTTTGCTGCGCTGCGTAGAAGTAGGTCTTTCGATTCAATGCACTTTTTCCACGGAATAGCATATAAAAATTAAAATTAAGTAATTACGTATAAAAAACATCACTGCCTAATTATATAACACATTACGATTCTATGTAACACAACCCATATATGATCTAATATCGATTATAGAACTGCGTTGCAATACATACACATACTAGGTCTCCCTTAACAGCATTGCCATGGCAACGGTTATATTATTATCCCGTAAAGCCCAAAATCCCTTAACAGAAGATGATCACCATGTCATGGCAACAATAACAACATTTATAAATATTATCACGTAAAGCCCAAAATCCTTTAATAACCGCAAATGATAACCAATACTGATTACTACATAAAGAAGATATAGAGATAATGCCAACGTTGAAATTTATGTCTTCATATTTTAAGAAAGTGCCACATTCCAAGAGATGTGTTCCTCATTTTCTGGCTCTCAAATGTTAAGAATTCATTAATGTAATAAAAAAGACTTACAGTGACTGTCTACCTGTAATCATTCTCTTCATTTACGTGGTTCCAAATATGAGATTTCTCGACTAAATTATTCAGACTGTTAAATAATTAAGTTGCTGATAAAAATAACTTCCATAGCAAACCAAATCAATATCAGTGTCTACATGCATCGATCTCATTATTCCCATGAATGCTGCATACCTTTCCCATCTTACAATCCTTGATGTGATTATACTGACATGTGATTATGAGCACCTACTGTGATGTTTCTTATCATTCACCTTCCCCACCTTTCTGTATCTTATCTCCTTTTAGATCCACCTGTTCTCCTGGGTACATTTGTCATGTAACTTCGAAAACAATTGTGTATATTTCATGTATTTTGATACACGAGAATGAGACTAGCAAAACAATTGAAAATTAGAAGATTTCTGATGACGGAGGCAGTATGACCTCTGAAACGTTGGTAAACATCGACCAGACTACACAGCGCAACAACCAAGAAGACAGAAATCTTCATAGTCATCGCCCTGATGACGGAGCAGTATGACCTCTGAAACGTTGGTTAACATCGACCAGACTACACAGCGCAACAACCCAGAAGACAGAAATCTTCATACTCATCGCCCTGATGACGGAGGCAGTATGACCTCTGAAACGTTGGTTAACATCGACCAGACTACACAGCGCAACGATCCAGAAGACAGAAATCTTCATACTCACTGCTGTGAAAACCTCAAATCGTACAATTGAAAATTACATTTATAATGAAATATAAGCAAATCCATGGAACTGCGGTGTCAGATTACACACCGATAATGAAATACATTTCAAAATATAAATTAACTTCCATCACCATCTGTATGCACCTCGAAGCAAAATACGCCAGGTCCATTTTGAATTCTAAGAACGAAAATAATATTCTTAGCATTGCATGTGTTTACCCTAATCGCTCTGTATTCTGGCAAGGCAGATGGTAACTCACCTTTGTATCAGAAATTTTCTATTCCACCCATCGGAGACAATAGAATATAAGCTTGAATAGGATGCCAAGATGTTTATTTTGTCAGTTATACTTCTGTTATATTATTTTCGGAAAGTCTGAAAAGGACAAATATCCTCATATTCCCAGTTATTCGAAATGCTTTTCATGTTTCATTGATTTGTAACCTCAAGAGGCCCCCCCCCCCCCCCCCCGTATGCGTTGAGCTTGCATGAGTGCGGGAGTTGCAATGAATTTCAAAGAGACGAACTTCCTACCAATCAATACACGCCATTCATCCCACACACCCCTTCGTGCATTTCAGCGTCTCTTTTAACAAGCAAGGTCAAGGGAAGAGAGAGACGTGGTAGCTCTGAGGCTTATTTATGCAGCACACTGGACAATGGCGTTCCTTCGATCAATTCACAGACACGAGGGACTGGTTTTAGTCCTCAACCATTTTATTTCCTACTCCACAAGCCAGATCCTGAAGAGTGGTAATCATGAAGCGGACACATTAAAGGCAAGGAATGGCTATTATCGTTTAACTGTTGACCTAACTACTACCCAGCTAACATACTAAGTAACCAACGCCACGGTGAGGGCGATTTCCCTAACAATTCACAGTTGTGGTTAAGAAAATCTCTTTTTAAGAAACACAAATGTCCATCACCGTGTTCACAGAAGCTTCTTAGTCGACCGTACTCTAAATCAATCTAACCCATTCCACAACTTTACATCCCATTTCTTCAATATCCGTTTTAATATTATTCCATCATATATACTTACGTCACCCAAGCGGCCTCTTGTCGTGGGGCCTTCGGAGCGAAATGCATGTTTCCTCTTATTTCCATCACACGCCACACGCCCCGAGTGAATCACCGTAACAAATGCTCGATTATCTGCCGTCACCTCCATACGCCATGTTCTTATGTGTGTGGTATCAGTGTTTATCTAATGGGGTAATTTCAGTTCAGCAACACCCAAAGTTCAACATACGAACAACGCTGAAACAAAGAACGTAGAGAGCGTAGCTCTTTCCACATCCCGGATCTACCCAAACATCCTGATGAGGATTGTCATGGTTTATCTTAGTCCCTCTGGGGACTGAAACAGTAACTTAAAATAAGTCTGGGTCACTTAAATCCACGTCCGTCTTCGATTCTCGCAGTCATCTTCCCATTACACGATGATCAAGACTGTAATGGTATACTCTTTGGAGTACATTGACATTCGAAAAGTGTTCTTCACGTTATAACATTGTTGCATAAGAAAAATCGCCACAGACAGACACTGGCGAACCCACAAGATGTTCTTCGCGTGAAGAACACCCAAAAACCATCTCCTATATTCCAAGCGGTCCCGTCACGTCAGAACATCCTGACGTTTCGATCTAACAAGCTGCAACGAAAACGTGCTGATACGTGCGTACGTTTCCACTACTTCTGAGTTCACTTTATCCATATCAAGGCGAAGACGCAAGTACAAGAGAATGGAAGAGAATGATCAAAAGAGTAAAGAGAAACATTTCAATACGATTCCGTTTTCAGTTGTTCAAAAAATTCGTTAAGTCCAAAAGCATTTACTTTGCCCTGAACATTTAAGCTTATGTTGAAAAGGAAACTGTACTTTACAGCAAACGAAGAAAAATAACATAGAAAATAAATGGAACGTTATGAAGTCATACAGAGACAGCCCTTTTCGAAGAAACTATCACATTAAAATTTTGTCCTTTTTCCTGAAAGGGACAACGTACTTGCAAAGAGCCAAAGAAGAAATTAAGAAATACATTTTGTATTCTTAGTGTCTCTATTACTTTATTACGTCATCAAGGAAACTGCTTGTTCCTAAATACTTCGGTCTGATAGAAATGCAGAAACTTTAATAAAATCTTCTCGGGCTATCAGCCGTGTTAGCTGGCGATTGATCAACTAACACTGCTGATAGCCCGAGAAGACTTTATTAGTGAAAGCTTCACATCATATATGCAGAAACTTGCATCAGAAGTTGTCTGGGTTTACATTGTGCCATGAAATGTCTTCCTACAGTTCACAAAAGTTACAATTTTCCACACAACCAAGAAGTTAGGAAGGGGCGAAATTATTTGGCGGCAGTATAAGCTTCTTTGATGGCAGGCCACTGCCACGTGCACGTGTTCATAATTTCACCTGCGTTCCTTCCAAGTGTGTACGCCATTTGTCACGCATGCATAGTTATCAATCTGTGGTTCTCGATTATCACTTCCACCCAATCAGACACGAGACATGCTAATGACGTAGGCACTTCTCGGGTGGCTCAGAATAGGCCTTCAAAGTACGAAAGATTACCACGAGTGTAGAAAATCAAGTGGCACACCGAGGTCCTTGCGCAGATAAAAATGATTAGCAACGAATAAACGATACAGGTAATTGCATGTGTCATATGCAGTTCAAGGACCACCAAGAAGGGTAAAGAGGCTTTATTTTCTAATGTCACTGTTAGAAATCACTACGCCATTATGGTGTTTATGGGGTCCAGGTAAGCGAGCAAACGATCTAAACGAGATAGAAATGAATAATCACTCCTGAACCTGATCGAACCTTGGCCTTTCAGTTAGCAGTCAGTTACTTCCTTAAGTTAATGTCTTGGTTATAAGGTGGAATAGGTAAGAGATACTAATTAGTTCTCAGGTTATTAAATAGCGCTCTTGTAACCGCAGACTATGAATGATTAACAGTGAATTATTTGGAATAACGTGGAAGTTTCAGTACAAAATTTGATACAAATGTCTCATTCACCATCCTTCATTTGGTCATCGTAATACAGTTTTGTGAAAACTATATATTATGGATCGACACTTAATAATCTCAGCTACTGACTTCGTCCCTAAATAAAACATGAATAAATAAAACAATTCAAGACCAATCACGGACCCTTCGTTAATTAACATCGTGAATTTAAATTCTTATGCTTGCTAGTAAACAGAACTTTCACGACTAATATCAACAGAATCTTCTTAGGCTATAAGGCGTGTCTGCTGGTTAAGAACCACCGAAGTTTCAGGCATCAGATTTGTCTCCATCGCCAAGATTTGATGATTTGATAATTTTATATTTCCCCATCATAAAATCCTGACGATGGAGACAAAACTGATACCTGAAGATGTTTATAACTTCCTGTTTCTCCTGGGGATAATTATATTAAAATTAATCTTAAGGATATAAAAGACAGAAAATCTGACTAGCTTAGCGACTGTTATCTCCTGAACAATGACTCTACGACTGCTCCACGGAGTTACCTATTAATATAACCGCGACACTGATACTCTCTCCCCCCCCCCCCCCAACTAACCCAGCGAATCTTTCAATTTCACGATTGCCAGAATTCAGTGCACACTGAACCCCCTGCAGAGTCAATTAGGCTGCCATAGTTTCTTATGCACATGAGGCAGCGAAACTCAATTTCCTGCATGTACGCTGCGTCCACTTACCGAAACAGGGGTTAATCTAGCTTTTGTGTCGGTAATGCAGGGGGCGAATACTGGTCTCGCTGTGGGGGTGAGGGGGGCAATTTGTGAGTAAAAGCGTGACCAGCGAGCAGCAGCGTCATTGTTCCGAATGCCCTCAGAGATTCGATTCCACCAGTGTTCGTAATTCTTTTCCACCTATCGGTGCACTACAAACTCACAGCAAACACACGACGACTGGGAAATTCCTGTTCTTGTGCAGTTGCATACGTCTCACTCTCTTCGGAAAACTTTGAGGCATGAATGAAACTCCGTACGTTAGAAACAATCTTCTGGATTGACACTGCGGCAAATCCTGGTTTTCCAAAAGGAATTATTTCCATGGAAGTCATTCGTTGAATGAAAAACAATTAACCCTTTAAAGTGAAATGGAAAATAAATATGCCATCTGCTTTAAAAATCAGTAACTGTGTACTTTGTATTTATGGGTCTTGCATGATTCTTAGTGTAAACAGGAATTACTTCCTTAAGCAGTACTAACTAGTTGATCTTCGTAATGGTGAAGACTTCTGTTTACTTTGCCGTACGGACTTAATTTTTAAATAGTATTTAGACGAAATTCGGCTTCCGAAAGTTTCGAAATATGGATAATTGTAACAATTTACTTCAAAACCAACTCCGAAGTTTCCGTTTTCTCGTATCCAATGGACACTGGAGTATTTTCACAGACGCGGCCGGAACGTTAAGCTGACCACTCAACTCCATCTGATCCGACGTTAAAGAAGCTTGGAGCTTTACCCCAACTCCCCTATATGTCTTAATGGCGTGACGTTTTACAGTAATTAAGACTTTCCTTTTAAATAGTACTTATCAAATATATAATTCATTTCCAAGCCAAACTGATGTTTAAAATGTTTCTCTAATCCAGCAAAGGGGGAAAAGTAAAACAGCACAGTTAAATATTTTGTACAGGAAAGTTTTTACCTGTTCATTTCTGTTACAGTGATCATAAATCCTGCGTCTCACAGAATGAGGAAAAAAAACTCCCGCATATTTAATCACATGAATACAAAATGGAAATGGAGAGAAATTTTTAAAACAAATATGACCTAAACACGTCCTTCAATAAACGTCCACAGAAAAATATGATACGGATTGCATGAAATTTTCCTTTATTTCCTCGGCCTGGAATTCCGTTCGCGATAGAGATTTTCAAATAATTTAATTTGTGATACAACTAATTAGTTTGTATCAGTCGTTTAGGTATTTTAAATGACTTTTTTACATTTTCTCAATTAGCTGCTGCAACACTTCAATAGAAAAAGTTCGTAGGTAGCAAAAACACTCAATATACTGTTTTCATTACTCATTACTATGAATGTAATCTAATAAGGACCTGAATAACTTTGGAAGTGATTACTAAACCGTTCTTTGATCTACGAAACATGATTCTAGTTTTCTGTATTCAGTTTAGCTACGAACCTCCTCCATTACTCTCAGTCCCATATCACAAAATGACACGGGTACAGGATATGACTAAGAGAGACGAAGTTTAGTAGCCACTATGCTAAATAAAACAGATGTTGATAGCCGACAAAGGGTGGTCTAACAGCTTTGGATAGGGCGTAAGGTTAAGACCTCCCTCCACCATGACAAAAGAAAAGTAGCTGTTATTAAATCCCAATGCCACAAAAGGCCTCGTTCGTTAAACGAACCTCGTACTCCCAAATCGACGCGTGACAAAAATTTAAAACGAATTTTCTGGAACTGGAAACTCCATATTATAAGAACAATAAGTGTACCATTTGCATAGCTAACAACGTATTGATAAATAGGACAAGAAGATTAAATGTGGTGGTTGCAAATGTGGACTGGACAATAAATATTCATACGATCAGTTGGTGTAAATGTTTAATAACTTCATTATGATGCAATGAAACACGTGTCTGGACATAACATGTGTCATCGTATGGATCATCTGGATCACATACAATTGCATACAGCGGGCACAGGACGTGGGAGAAAAGCTTTTAAGCTAAAAAAAAACAAAAAAACAAACTACATGGCGTCGCAACCCAGAAGGCGCAATTTCAGGTTCTCATTTCGACGAATATCGAAATCAATAAAATCTTCTCGTGCACTGGCGACCTCCGAGGATCCAGTCACATCAGAACCCTGAAGATGGGGACAGAGTTTTTTCCCGAAACGTCGGTTTACTACGGTAACCAGTTAACGCGGCTGATTGCCCGAGAAGATTTTATTGATTGTACTTGCCGCGAAATTCTCAAATCCTATATGAGTATCGAGATGGCTAGCTGTCTTGTGGTAAGTTTCGCCGTGAAATCTAGTAGATACTAACCGACGTTTCAGAGGTCAGTAATGCTTCCATTATCAGGGCGATGAGTAAAGTCATCGTACTGATGATGGGAGGTGTAAGCACTTCTTAAACGTATGTTAGTGTCCACCTGATTACACGGCGTAATGCCCCATAATGTAATCATATTCACAGACAAATCGTTCGTTAGTACAAACTCGCTTGAAAATAATATTCAGATAGAAATAATACTATGTATACACAGCGGTGAGTATGAAGATTTCTGTCTTCTGGGTTGTTGCGCTGTGTAGTCTGGTCGATGTTTACCAACGTTTCAGATTCATCGTCCTGATGATGGAGGCGGTAAGCACCTCTGAAACATTGCTTAATATTTACCAGACTACACAGCGCAACAACCCAGAAGACAGAAATCTTCATACTCACCGCTGTCAAAACCTCAAATCTTACATGTAATTCTTGTGTTATAATGTCAATTTTTGTGATTAATTATAAAACTTGCAGAACTGACGTGAAACCCGTAACAACAGCTTCGAGAATTAAGATCGATATGTCTAGTTGATACGCTAACACAGATCATGTGACTTTGCGAGTCCGACACGCTCTATTTTCAGTAAATATTGAAGAGACAAAACCTGAACCAGCTGGATATTCTCAAGACTTCCTACGAGACATGCATTCACAGTGCCATGCAAGACCGTCCTTGGCCTTCCGCATGAATCTGAAGTTTTCAAACATATAAGAATTTTTCTTTCGTTTTCCATTCATAACGCAAGTCTTCCGAAGAAGTGTTTATATTTTATGATTACAGCAAACTGGCTGTCAAAAATAATTTGAAAGGAACAAAAACACACAATCATAATTATCCCATACAGCCCAAAATCCTTTAACAGCATTACCATGGCAACGGTTACAAAACGCTCACATACATAAACATCATACCAAAGGCCCAAAATCCCTTAGCAGCAACCAACCAACAGTTGCTTATTGTGTAGACAGATTCTGATCATTAACCACCGAGGCTCAATATCAAGGGAGGACAGACTGTGAAAATGTCAAATGAGCTCTTTTTTATTAAAGTGTTTCCGATCGCTCTAAACACTTTAAATATGACAGCCGTATAGAAAATCTACACAGAATATTAACTACTTAATTATCTGGTTAGTATCTATTATAATCTAGGGTTTAAATATTTTTATTTGATCAAGAGGTCTATTTAGTTAGTAGTGGAAAAGACACCATGAAATTTAACTGGGAATGACTTCCTTTGAAGGTCCTATCTCGATCTCGTTAATGTTTTCCTTTTGGCATCTATGAATCATCTTTTTCTTCCGTATTCCTATCCGACTCTGTTCAACTTAAAACGTCTTTGAAGAGTTATCAGCCGCGCTACATAAACGTTATGTCAATGTTTTCATAGCAAATAATACAAGTACTCATAAAAGTTGCCTAACGATAATAACACTTGTAAAACAGAACATTTTGCCACATAACATCAGTACTGAGAACTTCTGGGCGCACTGAAACATGCATCAAAGCAAGCAAACGCCTAACTGCATTTTTCAAAGAGATATAAAGCAATGGGGAATGCCACATTACCTGATCTAGACATAATTTCACCCAGCATTAGACTTCCTGACAGAATAGAGAGGAAGTAATCTTACACCACCACAATTGTTAGAGAAGTGACATCACTTACATGTGCACGGAATGCAGGCAGCCACTGGAAACAGCAAGGTTTGTTCATGTCCTTCAGCGTAAGAAGGCGTCCACGTAATGGAGACTCTACAACCCACAAAATAAATAAATGCGATTTTAGACTTATTAGCAACGCAGGATATTTATTTATTTTAACTATAAACAAGTTATTAGGTAGGGTTATGTCTTTTCTGGAAAAAAAACCACAGTAATTTCTATATGGTCCTCAATCTGCACACAGCAATTTACGAGCAAATAAATTTTTCATTGTGTTATGACATGTCATAACATGAAATAAATAACACTCACACAAGTGAGAAAGTTATTTATTCATAAACTGATGTGTGCAGACTGAGAAAAATACAGAAATTAATAAACGACAACACGACGCTGAGATACAATCCAATGAACATAGTTTTATAGAATAACGTAAAAGTAAAGATCTAACTCTGTACACCATGTAGCTGCTTGGGGAAGGGGGTTATAGCTCCTACTCATTCTTGACTTCGGCACTAGATGGAGGCCCAGGCCACGCTTTACTCCCGAGAAAGGATCCCGGTACCCATTGGATAGGAGGTTGGGTGGGCCCCAGAGCCGATCTGGACGCAGAGGCTAGAGGAAAAATCATCTGCCCCCGTTGGAGATCGATCCCCGGTCGTCCAGTCCACAGTCAGTCACTGTACTGGCTGAGCTACACCGGGCCCACACAGTTTATAAACAAATTGTAGGGTTATGACTTGTGATAATGCTCCGAGAACAACAAAGTGACAATAAAGGGTTAATTAAATAATAATAATAACATATGAGTGACTATCAGCTTCTCAAGAAGGACTGTGCTACTTGTTATGAGAGAATTAGTGCATTCCGACAACGCTGCTTTGCTGACAGTACATGTACGTACATGTTGTTGACGCCACGCTAACACGTGCAATCAAAACTATTCCTGCTCAGGGAACTTAGGACGGCAGCAGCTACAGAGTCTACGTGTCTGTCCGGGTCACTTCTAGCAGCCTGACCCAACCAAGTAACCCGCCCGCCTCACATGGGTCAGAGGGGTTGAAATGGATCACTGGGTTTCCCTGGAAGAATCGAAGTGCGAAAATCTATCAAGATCCATGTAGCTACCGTTTCTCCTGTCAATTGAACCGAAACACAAGACATGTATTCGTGACAGGGTTAAAGAAACACGTTTCTATTTTACACAGCGTACTGAATGCATTTGTACAGAATGCTAAAATAATATAAACGAATATGAAGTCTTCATTTTATTTGTAGTTTACTTAAAGACGCTGTTAGGAGCTCAGGCCAGTGTCAAAGGATAGAGTGACTTAAGTAATAAATAATGAATTGAAAAGTTTATGGAAAGAAGTGGTTGTGGTCTAATTTAAGATATCCTTGAATTTGCTCGAGGAAAACCACGGAAATGTTTCAGGATAGCTGGTTTCCGGTGCGGGATTTTAACCCGGAACCTACCGAAGAAGCAGGAATGCTAATCACTCCATCGCGACGTTCGATAGCAGTCTGTAGAGATTTTATATTATGTGTAAGTACAGGTTGTCACCAAGCGGTCCGCAGTCCCTCGGAAATCACTT
The DNA here is from genome assembly GCF_977971745.1 of Zootermopsis nevadensis. Classification (NCBI taxonomy): domain Eukaryota; kingdom Metazoa; phylum Arthropoda; class Insecta; order Blattodea; family Termopsidae; genus Zootermopsis; species Zootermopsis nevadensis. Next base: position 7,881,236 of record NW_028259157.1, read on the forward strand.
GGAGACTGCACAACACACGACACCATAACGAAGAAACTGGAGTGATTTTACAGTCCGCTGGGTCTCTTGTAGTAGCTCGTGACGATAAATATGCAGAATTGGTTGGTTGGTGACTGGACAAAGCCGAAGTAAGCCATCATATCTACATCTAGGCCTCCCAAGGTGTACATTGCTTCGATATTTTCTGACCAAAACTCCGCACAGTCACACAAAGTTTTCCACAGAAGACATGCGACCGTCTCATCTTCTACTTAATCATCCCTCATGTAACTGACTCCACTAAGACCGAATCCGTCTTGAGGAGGTATCAGTCAGTCACGTAGTCAAGAAATTCCTTGTAGTTTATAGAATCCAGAGGTTCATTAACGCGTTCACTGAACCGTGAATTCAGCCAGACGAATTCAGTCATTTACTCACACCGTTTTCTTCAGACCCGCTCCAAAAACGTCTCAGGTTTTTCAGGTAAAATTCTGCATGAACCGATTTCTTCCACTCATTCTAAATGCCCGCCAAATTCATGCTCGTATTAAGCAGTTTTAGAGGAAGGGCGTATAAGGAGAGTCACCTGTATAGTAAGAAACTTCAGCCGAACTGAACTTTGGGAAGGAAGAACCTCTTTGATTGTTCTGTATTCACTGGTGGTCACAAAAATGTTGCCAAAATCCACTTTTATTCCCACACGAAATGGATTAACTGCTATTAAATCTGTTCCCATGGCATTCAACATTCGCAAGGTCACTGCGCAAGTGACGATGCCCACGTTTTGCTGCAGTAACTGAGATTTCTGAATAAACGAAATCGATTCTCATTGCACACACTTCTGCGTTCACACACTGCTTTTCCCTATTCTGCATGACTGCGGAAAATATCCAGCGTTAAAAGTAATGCTGCTGGATTTAGCGTTCAAGCCAGGAGACCTCTGCCACGGAGCTGCAGCGTGCGTCCAAAATATTCCCTAACTCCCTCGACGCCATAGCAGGAAGTTAAATATCACAATGACGTTGTCAGAACGTCCGCAAATTTCGTTCCCTGAAACTTCTATCTACATGGGGTCTCTGAACGGCGAAGGGAACTACAATACCCACCCAAATGTCTCACACTCGATTGAACCTAAAATCTATGAATAAAAAAGATCTCCATGCTGTGTTACGTAGGTTGAGGGCAACAGATGAAAGACGAGGCAGCGTCGGGCGGGAAATCCCTCGACTTTGGATACTAATACCATTCTTGTTCATAAATTAATTCGACACAATTAAGCGTAAATGGACACGAGCCATATGGGACCGTACGGTAATGAAATGACGTCACGCTGATCGGCCATTTGGACAGACGGACGACCACGCCATTCCCCCGGTTTTTCTCCTTTGTCAACTCGGTGGCTCTAAGCCTTTACTCAGACACCGTCAAACTAATCGACTTCCTGTCTGCGATATTGGCAAATGCTTCACCCTTCCTTTTCTTTAGTCCTAACACAATTCACCGGTTGGAATATCCGTCTATTCATTTTGTTCTGCTAATAATGAATTTCCATAATATTTACATATTTCCAAAAAATAAATTAGATCCACAAATTTGCATCTTTAATCCATTAAAGTTCAACGGCAACTGCAAGTACCAACTTCTTTAATAAAAAGTAACGCTGAGTTTTGTATTCATGTGTTTCGTATGATTCTCAGGGTAAAGTGCGATTATTTCCTTAAACGGCACAAAACATAATTTGTGATGGTGAAGTGTGGCGTTTTCTATGCGGTACGGACCGAGTTCTTTAATATTTAGACGAACTTCCGATTCGAAGGGTATATATGTATAACCTTCACAGCGAAGCTAATACAAGAGCTACATAAAATGTCGTTTAGAGCAGTGGTATTCAACAATTTTTTGTTCGCGTGCCCCCAGATATAATTTCTCTTCAACTTTGTACCCCCAAAGTTGTTGGTGTATAATTTAAGTTATACATAGTATATAATCTACATCTAAAATAAATTAAACAAATTACATTACTTATTATTCAGTGTTTATCATAAAATAATATATATATTTTTTAAATTTCACGTATCCTCTAAGATGTCTTCGCGTACCCCCGGAGGTACGCGTACCCCAGGTTAAATACCACTGGTTTAGAGCCTAGAACCATAATACAGTGTTACTGAAATGTTAAACTGACAGCCAATGGTGTTGAGTTTAACTGTACATTGGTATTATGCACTGAAATGCATTTCGACACATTTGACTAACAGCTCACAGAGTGCGGAATCAGCACTGAATTCGCATTCAACTCTGTTTCTTTGATAAAAATGTCGCTGAATCAGTGTGTTTCGTATTTATATTTTGATACTCCTTGCGGTTTATCAGAATGTTTACCCTGTGGCCTTAATAAATTATCTGAGTGTATTTTCTACTTATTACTCGTGGTTAAAATTACAATCTGTTAAATGGTTCTGCGAACCAAAACATTTTGCGAGGAATTATGCAAATGAAATGTGTAAGTTCGGAGCCTTGAATAAACACAGTTTATGTAGGGCTTATATACAAACGTTGTGCTAGATTTGGTGAGCCGAAAGATACTCAAGTGCATTTCAATGTGACAACACGTGCAGCAGGTCCCGAGGCAAAGCTCTAGTGCAGTGTTCGTCAACCGGGGGTTCGCAAGTTGTGCGTAAGTGGTCTGCAAGTTGAGTACAGTTTACATTTATATATTTTTAATGCTGTATAGCTGGAAATTTTAAATTTTCTTTCATCAAATATTTTACTTCCAAATTCAAGTTAAAATATTACAAAACTATACTTTTTACCTATATTTTAGTTAATGTACAGGGTGATTCAGAAGTATGTTTACAAACTTCGTGTGCGTGTTCCAGGATCAAAAATAAGAAAAAATGTTTCTATGAACATGGGGTCGCAAATGTTTCATTTTCGAAATAATAGCCAAAAATAATTTTCAATGTATGCCTTTATTGCCAAGTATAATGACAGGGTAGTTTCTTTACAACAGATCAAGACATACATTGAAAATTATTTTTGGCTATTATTTCGAAAATGAAACATTTGCGACCCCATGTTCATACGAACATTTTTTATTATTTTTGCTGCGTCATCGAACTTTATACATTGCGGTAAGCGCAAACATATGATAAAATCTTCCGAGGTATCCAGTCACATCAGAACCCTGATGATGGGGACAGAGTTGGATCCCGAAACGTCGGTTTACTACGGTAACCAGTTGACGCGGCTGATTGCCCGAGAAGATTTTATTGATCGTACTCGCCGCGAAAGTCTCAAATCCTATATCATATGATAGAAGATAAACGCTGAGGATGATTATGGTAAGTTCAGTTTCCAGTATCGCTTTACTTCCTTTTCTGAGGAGGAAATCATAGTTTGGCATCTGTAAAGTAATTTCTTTGTAACAGCTCCTGTACTAAATCAGCACCACGTCTATTTCTTCCAATCCGGGGGATTTCTTACAGTGTGGCAGTGCCGCTGCTCCTAGTAGTGACGTTCAATATAAGAAGCCAAAGAAGCTTTTAGCGTTTTATCTAACACGAACTTACTTTCGATTAAGCTCTAGGGGCAGGCTATAAGATCAACCCAGCGGCACAGACAAAGTTTGGGGTTTGTGAAACACTGGAGCCAGTACGAGAGGACCCTCGTGAACGAAGGATTGTAGGAAAAAAAAGCAAGCAAGAATGCGAAGGAAGAAACGAAGGAGAAGACCAAAGATAATAGTGAGTTCACGATTCAGCACAGAAACAGGAAGCCTGGAACATGGACCCATGAGTATCCCTCTGGGGATGGGGGACAAACACACTATCCTAATACCAAACAAAGTCTTCTCTTAATATTGGGTGACGGAGAAAGTTTGTGTCTTTTCCCGACGACCTGTGACGTTTGAGGATGTACTATTGCTTTCTGTAACAAACTTCAACCAGGCTTGCGCGTTCGGGGACTTCTACAGACCCCCCCAAAAAAAAATTCACTTATAATGTAAGAATAACAACAACAACAACTCCGAGAACACAGTAACACAAGTGTAGTAAATTTAAGGAATTCACTTTTAGAAAAATGGTAAGTTCTTCTAAAGGTTTCAAGGAGTTCATATTAAGCCGCATTTTTAAACCTATAAATCATTTAGCTCGTCAGACAAATATTAAGCCTCACGTTGAGATAAATACCAAATACTGTAACAGCGGACGATGATGCATTATTTCTAAGCCACTTACGTATTTCTTGCGGTCTTTATTATTTGTTACATTTCAACAAGACAATTTACATTTTATTAACTTATAAACATATATCCGCATATTTTTTTAGACCTCCGCCAAAACACGTTTTCTACTTGAAAATATTTTGAAATATAAACCTAATAATTACCGCTGCAGTTCCTATATTACCGCAAAGTAAATGACGGACCGCCATTAAAGGGGAACTAACAGACATCTGAGGATTCACTCACTAAACACAGATTAAAAATTCATGAAGTAATCAAAATGCGATAAAACACTAGTTGACAGCAGCCTATGTAACTGCTGAAGACAGAAAATAGGCCCATACGCCTATAAACCTGTAAGAATAATTGTCTCGAGGTGAGAGTGGATGACGAGGTACATCTGGTGTTGGCGATCGGACAGACACCACCCGAAACGTCGTGCATAAGAACGCCAGACAAATGACACAGTAAAACACAATGTTGGTAAAGATGACATTATCATCTCTCAGAATAGCCTGCCAACATACATCTCCGGAATGCAAGTATACCAAGCTTCTAGCTTCTAGAAGGATGTTATCATGTTAAACTGAAAAGATAAATCGAAGTAGCTTACTGGCTTGTTAAGATCGGCCACAAAGCCGTAGCCATTTTGATTGAGCCAGGTTCCCTTGGTCTATTTCCGTCCGTATAGGACTCACCACAACAAGAAGGGGAAGACAAACCAAGTGGACAGGTTTCTTAACAAAACACAGACCCGTCCTGCTGATAACGTCCCCCCGAACGGCGGGCAGGGTTACGTGAACACTACGTGCTCAACGGAAAAACGCTCCCTCAAATACGAATTCTGTCCACTGCAAACACGTGGCTCAGACGTACACATCAGACTTTATCATTGCAGTACTTAACAAGAACTGCACTGTTTTTACATGAAACGACATAACGTTTGAATAAACAAAATACTTTCTATGAGATGTGAGGCTTTCAAGGCGATGAGTATAAAGATGGCTGTCTTGTGGGTTTCTGCATCGTGTAGTATGGCAAGTTTATCGACATTTCTGAGGTGCTTGGTGCTAGACTACACGGCGCAACAACCCAGAAGACAGCCATGTTAATTTTCGTATCAGTGTGTTCGATTATTAATTTAAATAATAATTTCTTCCTACAAGTAATAATAAGAAATATAAGCACAAATCGATAATGATTAACGTTATAATGTGGCTATAGGCATTTAATAATATGCTAAAATTATATTTTAACCAAGAACTGAACTGGTCTGAAATATGGAGAATGGTTCAACAACATTCAAAATACAATAGGATTCTAGTCCTAAACCTTAAACTGAAAGTCTTTAGAAATAAGAACAAGTTGTACAGTTGATGAGTCGCTACTCAACCACAAGATCTCGCAACCTTGAGAAACAAACACCGCTTCCACTTGTTGTCAAGTTCCCCGTGACATTCGCTGCGAAGATGTTTAAAAGGATCCATGTCAAAATTGCGAGAGGGCGTCGCAAAGCTATACCCCGAGATGAAGCGAGACAACTGGGTAAATTCACGGCAGTGAAACGAGGAGTTATTTGTTAGACTCAGCAATCAGCAGTAGGCGGTAGATGCCAGGACAAAAGCGCAACTGCTTGATCCGTTTAAGCTAAATCCTTCAATTTATTATAAACACCATCTACGCGGCTCGGCACTTTGCTTTATACCGCGATCCATTATAATGCGTTAGGATGTTTCTCATTCATCACTGCCATTTAGACGTATTTAAGCTTTTATTGTTTCATCTTATGGGGTGTACATTGATCATATCTCTTCATGCAAGCGTTAGAAATGTGTTCACCAAAGAATATTACTAGAAATGATGGGCACTTCTAGACAGAACTCACTAGAGTCCATTTCTACACAAACGAACCAATAAAAACTTCACATACTAATTATAAGTTCGCCCAAATGTTTCTTTAGATGCAAGCGGTCACTGCACCGATGTTATTTGAAATATACGACGTCTCAAGAGTTTGTTATACTACGTAAACGCGGCGAATATTGAGCAGAAAGGAAACACTGAAAAAAATTCTGCGCTAGTTTAAAGTTCTGATTACATACGAGCTTCACCGAATGTCGTGTTTGCACTCCCGCTTCGTATTCGGGAGGTCCCGGGTTTAAATCTCGGCCCGAAGACCGGCTATTTTGATTAAGGTTTCCATGGTCTTCCTCAGATACTCCATGCAAATTATGAGGTAGTGCCTTAAAATAGGCCACTACCGCTTCATTCCATATACTTTACAATTCATTATTCACAAATCACCGTCTCTGAGCTATTGAAAGGGTTGTTAAATGACTGGAATCAAATATAAGCGTGCTTTGTGTCTGGTGCTGTGTGTGCAACGCGTGTCGCGATATTCGGAAAACTGCAGAAACACGAAATGCGTGTGAACAAAGCGAAGAAAAGAGCGAAATAAAGAATTCATTGAAACGAAGTGGACACAATCAAACTCCACCCGGAACACAAGATCGCGTGCACGATACACCCTCGCTTAACAAATAATTAATTTGTTTGGAATTAGGTCACTGGAACTCAGAGGTCTCTGTCTTAGGTACGAGCCTACACAACCAGTAAATCACGCTAACTTACAAGCAAATGTTGTTTTATCAATGTACTTGGCAGAGTATAACGCATCAGCGGGCCGTACTCAATGAGAGTTCAAACGCACATGCTGCAGACAACCATTCATTACACCTTCCAATCGACAAGCACAACTTATCGCTGCAAAATAATCACAGTAATCTACCATGAAGATGACCTGTATCAGACCTCATCTGCACTCACGCACCTAAATACATACGTACCAACTAGGCCTGAGTACTAATAAATCACTCAGATTTTGCCCTTGTTCGGGACGAACCTGGGTCGAATCTAGGCGGGGTTACTGGCTATCCCAAACAATATTTTTCGTGGTTTATCTCAGTCTAACCGAATTCTGACCAGGGCAGTGCCTTCAGCTTGGCCACGACAACCTTTCAGTACAAACCTGCATTCAATTTTATTAGCTCAAGTCTTTTCTGTTTACTGACGTTCTAGTTAACAGTAGGACATTATAAGTCTGCTTAAAGTGCTAACAGTCTACATAAAATGAATAGACCCCTTGAAGGCAGCGGAATAATAAACTTGTTAACTTCTGAACCACGATAAGAACGTGTTAACAACTTATTGTCAAATTAAATGAGGTTATGTTCCAATTTCCCAAGGAGACAAACAGGCTCTGTTCAACTGTTACTATATTTTGCACAGGAAGAGAGAAATTTTCTTACTTGTGTTTAGTGCCATCTAAGACAGGGACCTCCAAACACCAGACAGCGGACCGTGTTGTCAAACGGGTGTATCTAAATTTTGTGCTGTACGTCATGGGAATTTTGGATATGAAAGTGGTTTACTGGACACTACGTGCTCCGAGCTGCTGATAGAGTAAAATGAACTACAAATAACAACATAAAAGAAAAATTAATCATTCTTAATTAGTCTCGTAAGCGGAAGATGGGAGGAAATTACAGATATTTGAAACTCCTATTTTGAGAGTGGAAGGGGGAAATAGGGTTATAAAACTGAAGTGTAGTTAGACTGTTCAAATCGTTTACATCTCACTGGGATATAGGCAATAAACTCACACCAACTACGAAGCGCGCTCTCCACCGCCAGTCAGCTAAACATAATCATGTTTTACTTATTTTATCGCGAAATCCGTCGTCTTTAGGTTGCCAGGCTGCCACTGAAATGCGTGGAATTTGTGATATTGGATCAGCAATACCATGTTAAGTGCAAGAAATATCAACGTCTCAGAACGAACCTCCTACTTTTGTGCTTCGGCTGTTCCAACTTAACGGAGAACAGCCACTGTTCTTAACATTTGTAAGCTAGACGTCTCTCTTAATTGCACGAGATTAATTCCAAGCCAACCATGTTGTCTTTACAGATGACACTCTCGGTTTATTTGAATTTGAAACGATGTAGGATTTGAGGTTTTCACGGCGGTGAATCTGAAGATGGTTGTATTCTGGGTTGTTGCGCCGTGTAGTTTGGTGGACGTTTGCCGACGTTTCGGAGGTTCTTGCTGCCTCCACCATCAGGGCGATGAGCGATCTTCAATTTGAAACGAGTCAGACATATTGTCCAGACATTCAAGAGAATCCAAAAGTGGACTTCATTACGAATCCAGTTTTTCCAGGACGACAAACCACCCAGACGAAGTAAGATACAAGTTTCTCACGTCGGTCATAATGTCTTCTGGGTTCTTGCGCTGTGTGGAAGTTTACCGACATTTCAGAGGTGGTTGCTGATTACATAATCAGTGAAACGTCGACAACCTTCTACCAGAAAACACGGCGCAACTACATATAAGACAATCAACTTTACCGAGACTGAGAGAAGCCTTCAGACATTAAACTGATTAAGATTATTATCAAGCGTAAGTCTAGTATTTTCTTTGGAAGTTGTGCTGCTGTACCATTTTGAGCTTTAATTAGCGTGAAAATCCGCTGAATGGTCCAACTCCAGATACAGATTCACATAACAGATGCAAGAAGGTAACGGGCCCATTTATTCAGTTATAAAGTTTACTTGAGATGCAAGCTCAGTCAAGATGGATATTTTACAATGTTCTTTACTGATTAATTTGTGTCTTGGCCTTTATACTGCTTTCAAAGAAGATGGGTGGAAAGGTGGAGGCCTCAGAGAAATACTCGTTGCTAGCCTGTCACATTCTGTACCAGGAGGAGCCACTGGCGTCCCTCTTGAACAGCGTCATATTAATGCACATGCTGCTCCACATACACACAAGTGCATACACTGCGCTTTATCAAGGAAGGCAGAGACATGGCGGCTGTACAGAAAAGATCAGCCTGGTAGTATGTTTCAAAAGTACAATGACAATTCAAAGTACCAGAGAATCGCCCTGACGACGGAGGCAGTATGACCTCTGAAACTTTGGTTAACATCTACCAGACTACACAGCGCAACAACCCAAAAGACAGAAATCTTCATACTCTGATGACGGAGGCAGTATGACCTCTGAAACGTTGGTTAACATCTACCAGACTACACAGCGCAACAACCCAGAATACAGAAATCTTCATACTCTGATGACGGAGGCAGTATGACCTCTGAAACGTTGGTTAACATCGACCAGACTACACAGCCCAACAATCCAGAAGACAGAAATCTTCATACTCTGATGACGGAGGCAGTATGACCTCTGAAACGTTGGTTAACATCTACCAGACTACACAGCGCAACAACCCAGAAGACAGAAATCTTCATACTCTGATGACGGAGGCAGTATGACCTCTGAAACGTTGGTTAACATCTACCAGACTACACAGCGCAACAACCCAGAAGACAGAAATCTTCATACTCTGATGACGGAGGCAATATGACCTCTGAAACGTTGGTTAACATCTACCAGACTACACAGCGCAACAACCCAGAAGACAGAAATCTTCATACTCATCGCCCTGATGACGGGGGCAGTATGACCTCTGAAACGTTGGTTAACATCTACCAGACTACACAGCGCAACAACCCAGAAGACAGAAATCTTCATACTCTGATGACGGAGGCAGTATGACCTCTGAAACGTTGGTTAACATCTACCAGACTACACAGCGTAACAACCCAGAAGACAGAAATCTTTATACATCACGTTATTTTTAAAAAATGTAATATTTCTGCTCACCTACTAAGAGCACCAGATAAGTTTTACCTAATAGCGATATCTGCATAGTCCGTCACTGGTCTCTCTTCAAATAATTCCGGAATTTTAAAAGAATTATATCGATTCACAATACGGATATCGAGTTTTATGTTTACCACAACATCCCAACAGACTCTGAATCTCCGGATACCTGGAGCTTCATGTCGTGGGTTAAGACGACAGGTCACTGAATCTGACCCCTCAAGGCAGAAGTCTAGAATATCCGGGTCCTTACTTCCACAGCCCGTATACGTCTTTACAACGCGAAGCTTAGGCTGAGGAAAAATGCATCTTTCACCTAAATTATTGCAACTCGTTAGGTAAGAAGACGTCAGAGCGAGTGACGACGCCATTTGAAACACTTGTATACTGAGAATGTGTTTGATGTTGCAATTTATTGAGATTTCTTCACTGCCAGCAAATATGTAAAGAAATGAAATCGTGGTCGCAGAATATAATGAAGCAAGAATCGTTAAGTTGGCTATTTCAGCGTACAAACAACCTGGATGCTTCCTTTAAGTCTCGTTCAAAGTATTCATAAGAAATAAAAAAATCATCATATTCATCAAAGGTACTAAACAGACCTCGAGTTTGTAGTCCTGAAGGAAATGAGTTGGCAAAAGAAGTCACAACTTTTAATGAATCATATTCAGTCCCTTGCTCTAATGTCAAGTTAAATAAAACGCTAGCTTATCTTAGGAAATAACTCAGCCGTAGCAGACACAGAAAACAACGGGTGTACAGGAGACAAGCCTTAATGAGGCAAATATTTAACACATTTACATACACTCATGTGTTTTTGTACACGAATAGAAACATTTATATTTAATCTCTTGTTGAATTATTCTATAAGAGGTTATATCACTGTATGCTACTTTTAATGTCTTTTTCATAATATATTCTAATAACTTCCATAAATTTACCTTGACAATTTCATAAACAAAATTAAAAAATTGTCAGGATCCGATAGTCTACCACTCGTCGTCGAAATTATGCCTCAGAACTCTTTAAAGATGATCAAAGTACATACGGAGGTTTACGACACAGAATAAAAGACTACCTTCAAAAACTGCTTTATTCAGTTAATGCCTACTCAGAAGAGAATGCGAAGTTACTCCAGGTTTAAAGTATTCCTGAGCTGTGTTACATATATCTACAAGCTGTGCAAAAGTTTTACGTACTGCAACTAAAGGCACCAACCCAGATGACCGAAATCTCAGCTGACATCGCCGTGAAAACTTTAAATGTTACGTACAGACCTACGCATTCTCTCAGGTTACCTTATAATTTAATTAACTAAACAAACGCTCATATCTTAGGTACTGCCTTTAAACTGAAAGTTATTAGTTTTTAACAAATTTCCCTGGATGTTTCTCTGCAAGTACCTCGCAACATTTTGAATTCAAATGCTTTTATGCGCGAAGTTTGGTAATATTTATGAGACCTTGTTTACTCCAGTTTCACCGCCCATTATGCTTTGTCTGTAATTTCTTATGAAACGTTTGCCTGTTTCTTTACATTTGTTAATTACAAGGTTTCATCTCAACGCTTACTGAAAATTTAAAGACTTAGTGTCTATATCAACTAATACATTATAATTTATTACTTACTGCTATAAAATCAAAATTATATAATGTATGTAAGTCCACTATATACCATACTACGAAAGACTATATAAACAAACATCATATACAAGTATGAATATTAGTATTTTAAAATACATGTAATATTCCATATGTATGTACATAAATACAAATTGATTCAAAATTCCTCTCCACATGTATGAGCAATAAGTATTAGAAATGTTAAGTGTTTTATAAGTCCTTGTGCACACACACACACACACACACGCCCTAGTTGATGCACGTGAGTTTTAGGGACGTATACATGTTACGTGCGTTTACCTAGGTTGAGTGTGTGTGTGTGCACAGGGACTTTTGTATCAGCCTGTATATAGAAATACATAATTTGGTGTGCCGTGATACACTGAACTTTCTTTCATGGTTTACCACACTGGAGAACGTTGAGAAACACTGGCTCAACGAAAGAATTTAAAGGAGCCCAATATTTTTGTTAGATTGATGTGTCAGGGTTTATTTTCTCTAAAGCCCACATTGAATTAGACAAGCGTATACTTTATGGACGCTAATATACCACTGAGAAAGAAAGAGATCCCCGAATTTGATTTAAGAGAGTTAAATCGCATCTTGTCAGGTCTGTCCAGGGAGTCCACGAGCACTTGGGCCCCCGGGATAGCTGAGACAGTGCCCGGAATACAATCAGACATGAACCTGCATGGAATCAAGCAGTGTTATAAATGAAAGAAACCCACTGCTTTGTTGTAGAGCCTACATCAACCAAACAACTTACATGTAAACAGTTTAAGTAAGCAATAGTTTCATTGCTAGCTTTTATTGTTTATCTACAAAGTACAGTAGCATGTTGTGTGAAGGAAACAAAAAAGAGTCGAGGAATCGGTGAAGGGAATACGGCCAGACAGCGGGACATGCATGCATATGAATAAAATATTTAGATGATGATATTAATTATTAAGATTAATGCTGGCATTAAACAGTATGGGCATTCAGGTCTATATGCAGGCATTACTAATTTGTTGTTATGCTGAAAGCAGTCAAATTAAGAGATATAAAATATTATGGGTACTAAAATTTCAGCATATAATTAATCTTATACACAATATGAAACTTAAGCTATTACACATGAATAATAGAACAATTTTTTTATATATATGTAATAAACCCATTAGTTTCACTCTTCCGTTAATCAGTTTGATTTTGAAAACCAATATTGTGTCTTTTTTTATATTTTAATGATGCAGTGTGTAACTTTCACAGATACAAAGTCATGTAGTTTCAGCTGTTAATACATGACAACAGAATTTATTTTAACTGACAGAAAAAAAGGAGTTTTATCTAATTAGGACTTCGCTGGTAATGAGGAAGGAATTAAGAGCCCAGAATCTTCTTTCACAAAATATCTATAATTACATCTCAGCGGGTAGGCGTGGGTCCCAGCGCTTCTGTTGTCATTTGTTGCCATCTCGAGCTAATTAATTCCAAATCGTATATCTAAAAACCAATATCATCTTTCGTTTTAATATTATTCTCTCCTCTACCCATCGATCTCCCCAGTTGTCGATGGCGGTCTTCTGCGTTTCAATTCCGTGTGAATTTGTAAGCGGGTACCAACGTTTCGGAAGAGAATGCTGCCACCATCTTCAGACCTTCAGTCGGCTAAGTTTTCGAGAAAATCCAAATGAAGGCAATTTTGTTGGAAATTGGAGACTTGTGATTTCTACAGGGATGAGAATAATCATGTTTTCTTAGGTTTTGGCGCCCTGAAGACACATCAGTACGCGACAATTTCTTGAAGAAACATACTGTCTGTGTCTGGTCCTGACGATGGAGACAGAATGTTTCTCCGAAACGCTGTCATATACCAATGGCTGCGAAACCCCTAATCCACCAAGATCTTAAACGTAGATGTGTTTCCACTTAAAATTGTTCGTTATCAGGACTTTTCTATCGTCTGTTCTTTTAAAATCACGACGTTTCGGAGGCTGGTTCTGTCTCCGTCTTCAGGAGAGAGGTACCTACTCTGTTGGGTCTCTTAGATAGAGCTAGTCTCTGTCACTGGACCAGCTCTAGCTCTATCTAAGAGACCCAACAGAGTAGGTACCTCTCACCTGAAGACGGAGACAGAACCAGCCTCCGAAATGTCGTGATTTTAAAAGAACAGACGATGGAAAAAGTCCTAATAACGAACAATTTTCAGTGGAAACTACCGTCTTCAAAACCCTTTAGAATTGAAGTAAATGTGTTTACTGACATACTGCAGTGTAAGAGTACTTGCTACTGGGAAGAGGTATGCGAGATGGCTTACCTCAGAGCTAACCTGTCACGACTTCTAAAAAAAACACAACAAGAATAGAAAAAGCTGGCTTTGTTCTTTTGAAGCGAATTGGTAGTCGTCGAAATATATTGAGGGGAGATGCAGCACCGCAGTGGGGGTGGAGCATGAAATTCTTGAGCTGCAGACCCCTGCAGATCCAATTATGGTTTTCTTTCTTTATTCCGTACTTCTCATTCCTCCCACTGACCCTGTGTTTATATTATGAGGTAGTTTAGGCTTTGTCATCATTTTACAGTCTTACAGGCTACTTGTTTGTTTAACATCACAGTGGATCTTCTAATTTATTTTTAAAGACGTTAATAGTAGTTCATTCAATTAAATTCTTAAGCAAACTGGGATGCTTTTGTTGTATAAAACTTCGCAACCAGCAACGTGGAGTCTGATCTTTTAAATTATTCTGCTTTCTGAATTTCACGGACACTGATGATATTGGCTTCAGAAAACAATTAAGAGGACTGGCTGCCAGCATAGCATGAAATTACACTGTTTCTTTTCAACAAAAATAAGTAATGATGGAATAAAATCAATTGAATAGTGATTTGACAGAAAATAAAATTACAGGTAATGATTGAATTTACAGATTCTTTCAGACGATATTCTTTTTTACCGTTTACTAAATTCTGGGAATCACATGCCAGACTTCTAAGACTTAAAGTGGTTTATCACTGTCCGGGGGTGGGACTCCAACGCTAGAACTCCTAAGTCTGTTGTAATTACGGAAGAGAATAAGACGACTGGATTTAATAAAACACATAAACAATACACAAACTTCAGCGTATTCGGTGACTGATTATCTAATTTTAATTAAATTTCTTCTTCTTCTATGGCTCTCCGGTCCGTATTCGGTCCATGGCCTCCTCAATTCTTCTCTTCCATTCGGTCCTCTGTTAGGTCCGTCTGTCCGAGTCTTTGATTGAGGTTTCGAAACATCTTTCTTTTTACGGTGCAAGGTTGTTAGCCTTGCGACCAACCCCCAACCTGGAGGACCTAATGAAATTTCATATTACAGAATTTTATGAAAGAAATGTCGAATCATTTCAGTTTTCATTTAGATCGGACAAATTTAACGATCATCTCACGTAAGAACGTAAATAATTTTTCGAAGCTTGTCTCAAATAAATGCGATAAGAATTTTGTTTAAACTGTTTTTATCCGATTGAACATAAAAAAATAATAAACGAATTTTAGCTCAGTTTAACAAATATTTACTATGGTATATGTCAATTAAGATCGATTATGACCAAACACGACTTCGTGAACAATAATTTTTATTGCCTATCTGGCGACATATCACTTTTCCACTACGGTAACAATGTTTTATCGACAAGGGCCAACTACACAGATTAATATATAACTGGAGTATCACGACATGTTCTTACCACAAATTGCCAGAATGGGATGGTTTAAGAAGAAATGTGGGCAAGACTTCACAGCGACAGGACACAGTTCGTGTTAACTAGGATGCGGTCGGTGTTAGCCACAGCTGTCGCCTGACCACACTGTTAAAGTCAGTTCGTTGCGTTGTCCTGCAAAACCGCAAGTGGGCGGAGCAACGTTGCCCATCGCTACACGCATAACCCTCAACAGTGCCTGCCACTTTTAACGATTCATTTAACCTTCTAACCGACATTACCGAGTATTCACGGGTTCCTAGTAAACAACTGCCGTTATTTAGCTCGCGGTAACATGACTGAAAAATCCCACATAATTTTAGAAATTTCACACAAAAGTCTAACGTTTCCTTGTGTTACTAATGGTACCTGCATATTTAAAGGCCGCGGGAAGTCCATCCATTTAGATAATATTAGCTGCTATGCCGATTATGAAATGCCTCTCAATAAATGTACCCATGCACACACAGACTTTAAATTAAAGAAAAACGTTTTTGTATCAGAAATATTCTCGTCCTGAGAATATAGATTGAAAACCCGAATTAAATTATAACTAGTGGAAAAATGCCGTTGCATCCATCATCATGTTACTCATAACCCCGATACTTCTGACGACAACACCCCAGAAATACAGCCATCTCGAATTCTCCAATTCTGTAAATAAGTAGTCCACGGCGCAGGGTGAAATCTGGATACAGCGAATAATTCTCAGTCGTTTGGAACACGTCGGAGCCTATTTAAACTAAGACATGCAAAGACTTCGAAATAAATGCGACTATAAGGACATCATGATTTTGCTTATTAACAACAGAAATTTCTTATCGCAGAATGAATCTTGGAACTGGTACGAGCTGATATAAAAGAAATAGAAGTAGTATAAAAAAGTATTTTGAAAATAAATACTGTAATAATTCAAATATAAGAGAAGGTTTTTAATGTGAATATCTGTTCCATAAAATTCAAATTTGCCTCAGGATATTTGAGAACGTAGTTATGATAAAAATATTTAGACTTATAAAAGATATAAGTGACAGGAAAATAAAAGAGCCTGCATCATGTAGGACCTCCTATTATGTCTCTTCGTAAAATATTATTCGCGTGGTTAAATCAAGGAGAATAAGCGTGGCTTATAACATGCACCCGGGAGGGGGGGAGGAGATCAGAAACATGTAAAAAAATTTATTCCAAAACCCAAGTGAAAAGGCCACATGAATGAACTACGCGAAGACGGAGGATAACATAACTAAAGTATATAAAAGTGGCTGAATGTATTGAAAGGATAGACAGGGTAAATGATGAGCTTTTCTGAACATGGTAATCTACTTTAGAGTTCTATAAAAGCTAGTAATTCCTTGGCCAGGAGAATACATGTAACGTCTTTAAGTAATATCCTGAAACTGAAACAAGATCAGATATCTTTGTTCAAGCACTTTTTACTCCGTCGCTATAACGTACGCCTATTGGCCTATAGAGCTTGATGCGTGCCAGGTTACCACCACTGATCCGCAACTGAAGGAGAAACATATTGAAAATCAATACCAGTGAACTAACCAAATACAAGTCTGAATCGAAGGGCGTGTCAAGTGTTAGATACATAACGGTTGTTCAATTTAAGAGTTTTTGAACGCAGTCTGCCATGCCAGCGCAGGTACGTCCTACAGCAGCCATCGTGAGACTAAGTAAATGGATCATCTCGTTGTTATACGCATTAAATAAAAAAATTGAGACTGTAATTGTGGCTTCAGTAGCATGTGTGCTTTGGCTGTCGTTAAGTGTGGAGCAGGGGGTTGCGATCAATTTTACTCAGGCTCGAAGGGTGCTATTTCTAAGCGACTTCAAGTCGAAGGAGAAAAGCGAAAAAAATATCTTTCTCAGTTTGTGTACCCTTTCCACTCTGCGTTTTATTGAGTACCAACGTGTGTTTTGTTTTGCTAATATGGTAAAAATAAAGGAAAATTATACAAGACTTCTATTTCAAAAGCCGTCGTGTCTATTCCAGGGCATTTTACATTCAGACAACTGTACAGATAGATTATGCACAACAAATTATAGGATAATTGTAAATGAATTAGAATGAATGCCCAATATAAGAAAACGGTAGTATCCTATGACATGGTGTCAACCCAGCAGGTTGTAAAGGAACTTAAAAAAAACATCAATTATGATAACCGGTTTCCGGTCTAAGAATCGAACCCTGGTTTTATCGATATGGCGAAGAAAACTCTCATTGACATATTGAGGGATATCACTGAAGGCAAGTCAGAATTACTGACGATCCTGAGGTTCGATTTGACGATGCCCGACGTCAGCATTTAAATCCAGAGCACGAATATTAACATAACAGTGGGCGAGCTAGCATGGCTACTAGCGTTGTTGACAATCACCTATCATTAATAGATAAAATGTCTGTCCATTTTGTTAAGAAACACTTCTGATTCCAACAGTCTTCCTCTACTCGTCGTCTCTTTCGCCCCACTACGACTCGAACTTCGAACCCACAGAGCCCAATGCGTCCACTGCGTACAACACGAACGTTGCCGTAGTACCTCCACCTTCCCCCCTCACCCGATCCCACAACAAGCCGCACGTGCTTTCAACTGGGTTCGATCCTCGGTGAGCCTGACACAGATTCCCTAGATCAATGTGGCGACTGCCCATTAGCTTGTGTACTGCTCCCGTCCCAAGATGAGTCCCTGGCGATTTAGAAGCGACCGGTGACAAATGATACACTAACGTAATATGTAGCTTCAATGTTAAGAACAGGGCAATGTAAACATTTCTGCTTCAGTTAGAATCTGTTTGCTGTAAACGTCTGTGTCGCAGATTACAACACCATGTTCATCCTAATCAAGGACACAAACTTTATAAAAGTGAACTTTGTGACTTTGCGTACTTTAATGGTTTTGCTGCTAAAACACTACGCATGAACTGTATGTAGTCAAATAGGCCACCCATCACACGGGAAATGTGTAAAGCAACTCAATATTTTATTCTGTGCTTGAATTCCTTTGAACGATAAGATTTTTTTTACAAAAAGACAATTTTCAGTGTTCATGATGCACGATAATTTCAGTTTGGCGGGGATGAGCAGACGGGGGCGATCTACCTTGCTATAACAGCGTTGAAATCCGACTAATTAGGACACCGCTTGCAACGCCATTCCCAATCAGCTGATCGTCCGAGAAGGCTTCATTGCATTCAGTTGTCGTGAAAGCTTAACGTCTTACACGGACTGTGGAAAGTTGCTTGATGTGAAGCTTCGTAAATGGTACACACTCTCTACCAAATATTGTCAGGACTATAAAATAAGTAATCTTAATAAGAGGGTCGGGGCATGTACCACATAAGTTGAAAGTTCAAACATCTTGGTTGGAATGCCTGAAGGGTAAGGAATATTAAAATGGATCTTCAGGAAACAGACTGGAAGGATGTTGCTTGGATTCATATGGCTCTGGTTAAAGGCCAATGATGGGTTTTGTGAACATGGTAATGAGCTTATTATCTGAAGATTTCTAACTTGCACTTTCAAACGACATATTACTGCTTGTAGTGATAACACATTTGTGAACACTAAAGTCGCAAATGCATTTACGTAACCGTGATGCCAGGCTGTCTAAATGTTTCAGTGTTTCCATTGCATCTACACTTGATTTCATTTCAGATTGCATTCTGTAATGCTGTTACGAGTGTCAATGAGTGAATGTTGCGTCAGAGTAGCACTAAACTGCAGTGCAATGAACATCACAGTGCTTATTGATTGGGTTTGATTGAACTGATTGGAGAATATTGTCACACGTGACGAGCAATTACCGATGAGATGTGTGTGCTGGGTGGTTTAGTTTTGAAGCCGGGCACTGTTGCATGTGTGCCACCTGCAAGGTTTGTCCCAGTAACACCTAGCCTTCCATAATAATTGCGTGAAATTGTTCTGTTCCGTCACACATACAAACCAATAACATTAATTTTAGGTGTCATGTCACAGACAATGATGCTGTATAAATTTGAACAACGAAATTAGCTGAATTTACGTCGGCTCGCACTGAGATTTTTGATAACAGACGTCATATAAATTTGTGTTATTAATAGAACATTATCCCACAGCTTCCTGAGTAATAATGAAAGTTAAACTACACGCAATAAGTGTACATAAACTGAGATCTGAAGTTTTCACGGCGGTTAAACACGAAGATGGCTGTCTTCTGGGTTGAATGATAGAACTTCACCGACGTTTCAGAGATCCTTGCTGACTCCAGCAAGGCAGCAAATATTCCAAATTATGTAGTAACAAAATCCATGAGATTAACTAAAAATATCAAAGAAATTACTACGGTGTATGATTTGAGGTTTTCACATGAAGATTGCGTTCTACTTTTGAGCGTACCGCCACGCGCAGAAGTTTGTGAAACACTGCTCTAACTTTCACTTACATTTTGTGACAGCCTGTAGTTTCCCACTTTAATATATGAAACTTTATTATAAAATCCTCATCCAAATAGCAGGTAACATGGATTGCAGCAGGGGTTTGGTGAAACGCCGTGTTTTACCACGGAAGGGAATGGTGCTAAGTGGGCGTATAACCGCGGTTGTCCACTCTACGAAATGTACTCGCGTGCTGATTGGCTGAGGTGATTACGTGGCCTACAATATTCCTACTGCCGAACCAATTACAGTATGTAAATATGTCTCTTTTTGATGTCATTTGATCACCGACTTAAAATTTAATGACGACTGGTCACTGCTGATATTCTATACTGCATGTGCTATTCGTAAGCTAAACAGGCTCTTTATGATATCGAAGATACCGTAACATCACCTTCTGCTTTAATTTACGTCATTAACGAAATGAGAAGAATTTTCAATACGCTGATATGCATATGTCGAATTTCATTTATCGGTATGTCCTAACTTAACTGAATCCGTTAATAGCTTCATATTTCATTAACAACATGGTAGTATAATTGTCAAAGTAATTATATACATATAATGTCACATGTTCACTTCTGTATGGGTGTGAAACTTGGTACGTCCGCGTTATTTTTAAAGAAGAAAAACCAGGATATAAAATAGACAATATGACACGTAGGATTTCAGATTTTCACGGCGGTGAGTCTAAAGGTGGCTTTCGTCTGGGTTGTTGCACCGTGTAGCCCTGATGATGGAGGCCGAAAAAACCTCTGAAACGTCGGTAAACCTCTGCCAGACTATGCGGCGCAACAACCCAGAAGACATCCACCTTAATATAACACGCTCTGAGCGTGCTCAGCTCAGAATAACAATTATGTTTCTAGATGACTTTAAAACAAAAGAATATATAATAATATTTATTTTTTAGATTTTACGGATTAGGCCTTGTGACTCATTTCAGTTAAGAGTTAACTTCTGATGTTACGGATACTTTCAGAGATTTGGCAAGACTCCTTGAACGGACGAGAGATCAGCCAGTCACAAGGTCTTAACCTATACAGTGTAACACAGAAGAACGCAGACAACTATCCATCCCTCAAAAAGGATTCGAACGCCCGAAGTGATCGAGCGATTCATAACTCCGTCCGCTTTAATCAGCGCAGTCACTGTGGAATTTTTCAGCAATTTTAAGAAAGACGCAACAGACAGATACAAGGTGCTCTTCGCTTAGGATTAAAAGTAAAGAACACACAATAATAATTACAATATGAGTGGGATGGGATCTTTGGCACAGAGACTGCCTTGATGATGACAGTATAGCACAGTGGTGAAACAGTGACTGAGAGGAAAACCGGAGTACGGAACACCTACTCAAAATACGCATTTTCGTCAGGTCTGATATAAACTACCCGATTTAACAAAAAAGTAACATTTCCGACTGGAATCGTTGTTGCAACATTAATAATTCTGATAGCGACTTGAAGAACAAGTAACGAGTTATTTATTCAACTTGCCTTCTGATTCTGTTCTCTGGAACTTGTAAACCAGCAGACAAATAGCGGTTCGTACGAGGAGGAAGCCTTTCTTCGTCTCCACCGAAGTTCCAATTGCCAGCAGAGTGAGAATAACAAACAGTTCCCAGAACTGAATAAGGGAAGTTGTGAATAGATTTCTAGAAGAATACTTAGAAGTCAGAAAGGCTCATGAGATGCAATATTTTTCCACTCATTTAACTTTGCCCCTCTTTCTTGCAGGCCTATAGTCCAGTTTACATTGTGTTACATGTAACAACTGCATGTGAATAGCACAACTTTGACTGAGAACTTTTTCACTCGAATTCTAACAACGCTTTGATTTCCTTTTTCTTATTTCTTGCAATTGTTTAAGCTTAGTTCTTCCGTAATGCCAAGTTATTAAAAAGGTTACCAACCAACATTTCTTTTAAAACTTTAAATAAAACTGGCTGAATTCAGTATTTTAAAATCTTTGTGTATTTAATTTAATCAAAAATTGCTTAACACCCTCCACGCTATGCACGTGACATCTCGCTTACCCTTCGTATATGGGCCTTTTGTGTGCACGTGTGTTTTAGTCAACACCAGTAAAATAAATCTTATTCGTTGAAAGGTTCGGATGACGTCAACAGTTGAAGACAGAGCAAGTTCACTACCAACTCAAAATTTTGTCATATCCACAGAATGGTCACCAAATTCTCCGGGAACAAAGTAAAACAGCTGATTTATGAAACCAAAGAGAACTGTTTCAGACCTTTGGGTTACTGGCAGAAAGAACTGGACACGTGTAGCGAAAATATTGTGTGTCAAAACTGCACTGTTTGTTTCCAATACCCAATATAATTTCACACTTATTTCGCTGTTGCTCCCAGGCCTCATATAAGAACGCGCTGGAAAATTCTCCGCATGGCTCGGTTTTTGGCAATGCGGTTCGATTACCAGCAGCGTCATGCTTCTAACCGACCGATGTAAAATGGCATGAGGCCGTAAAACTTAATTTACTTTTTAAAACAGAATTTATTTTCCTCCTACATTCACATTACATAACAAAGGAGCGATTTGAGGTTACTTTAACTCTTTTTTTAAAACAATTAGGAATCTCGAACTGTTTCTTTAAAAGTCGCATTGTCCTTGCACCTAATATGTGTCACGTGTCTCTGTCTGACTGTTTCTTCTTGAAATCTTGAAGCTATTCTGCAGACGCCTTGAAAGGGGACTTTTTATTTTCAATCTTTCCCGTTGAGAAATCAACTGCACTCCTCTCTTTCTAGAATGTGAACAAAGAAAGAACGAAAATAAATAAATGCAAAGATAAAAAGAAATTAAACTGTACGGCCTCCCAAATCATTACAGACATGGTGATTAAAAAGCATCACCCACTGAGAACAAAACCCCGACTGCATGAAACAAGAACAAACAGGAGTACCAACTGAAATGTCGAGCACAATGTTAAATGTCCGCGTCTTTCGAGACCTTACAAATTAACCGTTAAGAAAGTGGAAAATCAAATCGTATATTACAAAGAAACTCTGGAAATACCTAATATTTCGGCCGGGAAGCCTCCGAACGGGTCCACTGCCACAATGCCTAATCGAATGCTTTCGGTCCATCGATTTCCTTCGTTAACAAAGATAATGGCGCCTGGACGTATGACCAGGTTCAATTCCAGACTAGTCCATGTGGGATATGTGGTTAACAAAGTGGTATTATTGTCAAATACTACGTATTTTCCCTGCCAATCATCATTCTACAAATTCTCCATATTCATTACATTAAGGCTATTTGCGACCGTGACTTCAAGCCACTAGTCCTGACCTCACAATTAAGTATTCATTAAATGTAATTTCATAGGTAAAATCCTACGTGATTAAGTGCCTGTTGTGGTTGGTAATTGGTATGCCCCGACCTATATGGGTGTAAAACGTGGTCTCATATTAAGGGAAGAACACAGATTGAAGTCGGTCGATATTAGCGAGCTACAGGGACAACGGAACCTTAAGAATAAAAGGGATAATGTGACAGGAGACTGGAAGAAACTAAGAAGGAAGAGAAAGGGGTAAGCTATTTCGCGTGTGAGTAAGAAATGCAAAACAAATTTTGGTTTGATCGCCTGAAGACAGATGATCACTCGGGGTAGTTATGGATAATATTAAAATAGGTATAAAAGTAAAGAGGCTGGGAACTATTAAAGCAGGTGAGTTAATATAAACTTCTTAAGAAGGACTTGGAATGGAATCAGCGAAATTTTTTAGACACTACTAGCGTAAATAGTTACGAACACATGACCACACTGTAATGCCATAACTAAAATACCGGACCTCCGGGGTACATTGGAGGATTTCCAGACACTGCAAACACATTTTGTACTGATTTTTAAAAATATCACCTTTCACATCAACCACTGTTAACCGCGTAATAAGCGTACTGTAAAGTTATCATTTTGCAGTATGTGAATATATTTGACATCAGAGCGATCATCGCCCTGATGTTGGAGTTAACAAGCACCTCTGAAACGTCAGCAAACTACCAGACTGACTACACGGCGCAACAAACCAGAAGAACCCTTTTCGTACTATAAACGTGATGATACGTCTACGATGGCGGTATTAACTAACAAAAGGACGAACAGGACTGAGTGAACTTACGTCCGTAATGTTGGTCCCCTGCACTGCCCTTAAAAAAAAATCCGCCTTCACAAGCCTATATACAACCCCCCCCCCCCCTTCCCCTGCTTACGTGCATGAACCACTCGATACAAGAAAAATATTTTAAAGGAAAGAGTAGCACAGCTCCATTCCCAGTAGACGAGGACATAATTGAATATTCAAATTAAGTTTTCGTTCTGTTCTATGAATGCAGGTCTTCTATTCGACCTTTCATTTTTGTGAAGAAGTCGGAGAACCACACCTATGAGAAACCTTTCTTTCTTTCTTTCTTTCTTTCTCAGTTCCAAGAAATTAAGAATCACAAGAAGTCGATGAGGAGCGGTTCTGAATCGGCAATAAGCTGTAACGTACAGATGAAGTGTTACTCGCACTTCTAGCATTGTTTCATATGGAAATCACTTTTTTTTGCCTTTATACAACTGCGCCTTTCACCCTATACACATAGGAGTCACTTTTCTCTGACACATGTTTCCGGTTCGTCATTTCCGGTCTGATGTGGACACAGTATAAGAAATGTTACTTTTCTTTGCACAGTACCCTCTGTCATCAAGCATGTTAACTACTCATCCAATGTCGTTTGTATCCATCTCCTTTCTTCAGGACTTACTGGACAGGAGCTGACAGTTTCTCAGTTGTTCTACGAAACCCGAAGTATTATTGCAGTGTTTACAAAAAACACGCCATTTAACGCCATCTTGAGCCAGCCGAATCAAGTCCAGACCTTACTGCCCGCATAACACCAAAGAAGGAACTTTTTGAATTAATCTGGCGTACTATGAAATAAGTGACGTCAGATTTTCAAGACTGTAACAAACAAAGATACTAAAAATTCACAGCTACTCAATCAATAAATTACCAGCTTTCAGCAACCCTAAATCTCAATACCACATGACAAAAACCCGTCGTCAGAATATTTTTATCAAATGTTAAATCCACCATCATGTTAATGGGCCTGATGAAGGAGGACAAAAAGAACCTCTGAAACGTTGGTAAATTTCTACCAGACGCAGCAACCCAGAAGATAGCCATTTTCGGAAAATCATATTTTCCAATTCCAACGGGGTAGCAATTTATGCTAGTTCCATCGTACATTTCGAAGGGTCATTTGTGCGTGATTTCCTTGTTGACACGAATCTGACGTCCAAAAAGGACTCCTTTCTTGCCTCGCTACGCCTTCTGAGACCTCATTACCACTCGTTTTTGAAGAGTCTTGCCAGCGGCACAACGGGAGAGCGTGTCTGGGGGCTGTATTCTTTATTCTTCACTAGCCCTTCAGCATTAGCCTCTGTCAGAACTACCGTTTGCCATCTATAAATGGCTCCTGTCTGTCAATCCTTAGTCCACAATTTGTGAAATCTGTCAAAAAAATCCCCTGCAATCTAGGAACAAGGGGCAAATATTCGCTTTCAGTAGGATCTGACGTTTTCAGGGAGGTGAGTCCGAAGCTGGCTGTCTTCTGAGTTGTAGCGCCATGTAGTCTGGTAGAATTTTACCAACGTTAAAGAGGTCCTTGCTGTCTCCATCAACAGGGCGATGAGTCCTTTAAAACGTAGGTAAACTTGTAGCAGTCTACACGGCGCTACAACCCAGAAGACAACCATCCTCAGATTCGCTTTTGTTTACACTAGCTTGAGGTATATTTGATTACTCTGAAACAATACCTGCTCTCTGTCACAAAGCGCCCATTTTAAACAATACAATTTAATATAACTCTCTCGTCGTAAAATGTTTACGAATATTTTGTAATCTTGGATATATTATTAGTGTAATAATGTTATTCTGACTTTCAATCTCTTAGTAAATGTATTTGTTGAAATATTTCTTCAGATGAATATTTTATGAATTTTTGCGCGATGCAGTCTGGTAGAAGTTTAGAGATGTAACAGAAGTGCTTTCTTCCTCTACCATCACGGCGATGAATGGTTTACTAAATGAGATCTCAGGATTTCACGACGGCAGCAAGCACCTCTGAAACGTCGGTAAACTTCTACCAGACTACAGGGCGCTACAACCCAGAGGACAGCCATGTTCGGACTCGCCGCCCTGAGAAAGTGAAATCCCGTTTTCTTGAAAAGCTCACGGATTATTGATTTCGAAGGGTCGTCAAATGACTTCACTCCCAACCCATGTTCATTACTGTCAACTTAAGGCAACATCAACAATATGCGATGTGGGACGCAGATAAAGCGTTGAAGAATTTAATAATGCACTCCAGTGCCTCTAATTATCATAATGTAGACGCAAAACATTTCCGCAGGGCATTTTCCTGGGCTAAGTAAAACTGAGACCGCGGTAACCCAGACAATTCAGATTTCTTCTCTTTGTTACTTCTTATTCCTTCTAAGATAAGACAAACAGCATTGCACTCTGGATATTTACCATTATGTATGAAGTTAGAAATGTTAACGATTCTTATAAATGTGGTTGAGTCGCAAGTTTATAATTTTTATGTACTCTTTTATTTACACGGAAGCCTTCTGCTTTCAAAATTACTTATTTCGACAAAGTTTATCTCATTACGTCAGTTCCGTAATTAAGTTTCATATACAGCCAAGCTTCTTTTCAAGTTTGCAATTCGCGTAAAAAATAATTTTAAAAATTATCATCCTTTAAACTCATAGGGACAGACACATATACACCGAGGCAATTAGTGCCATGTAAGCAGTCACATTGTTGTTAATAAACCTTTCAATCTTAAGTAACATCCTACCAGTATCTATGGACGTCTCTCACTGCGATATGGAAGTGTCATAAAATTACATGCCCCATTCAGAGTCATAAAAATTTCAAAAGACTCGAAGATTTCTGTCTTCTGGGTTGTTGTGCTGTGTAGTCTGGTCGGTGACGGAGGCAGTATGACCTCTGAAACGTCAGTAAACATCTACCAGACTACACAGCGCAACAACCCAGAAGACAGAAATCTTCATACTCATCGCCCTGATGATGGAGGCAGTATGACCTCTGAAACGTCAGTAAACATCTACCAGACTACACAGCGCAACAACCCAGAAGACAGAAATCTTCATACTCATCGCTCTGATGATGGAGGCAGTATGACCTCTGAAACGTCGGTAAACATGGACCAGACTACACAGCGCAACAACCCAGAAGACAGAAATCTTCATACTCATCGCCCTGATGACGGAGGCAGTATGACCTCTGACACGTTGGTTAACATCGACCAGACTACACAGCGCAACAACTCAGGAGACAGAAATCTTCATACTCACCGCTGTGAAAACCTCAAATCTTACATTTCTAGACTCCATTCAAAATAATGTTCCAAACCAACTGTTTACAGCAACTACTGATAATTTACGTGGTTTGTAAAACAAAAAAGAAAGATGTTTGGAAACAAATAAGAAATTAACGAAAAATAAACACAGGAAATAAGCAAGCCAGCTACCAAATCATTTCATAAACCAAATAACAAACTCAACAACTTCACATAAAATTTCTTCATTATCGTCTTTTTACCATCGCACCTAGTGACTAAGTAATTTTGTAATGTTTTCTCATTCAGGTCTACCGCCGCACTCTTCAAGACTGATTTAAGATCGCGATTAGAAACAGTGGAAATACCTACGAGACATCCCTTGAGAAGGATATGAACCCACCAACTTTATCGTCTTAATATGGTTTGTTCTCTGTCTCTTTTCCTTCGGCCCTTCATCACCCTCTCCATGCAGAAGGCTTTCTTGAGAATTTCAATAAATTCTCAGCCATTTATGGAACCTGGAGGTTCATCGCCACGTTCACAAAAGCCCGCCGCAAGGCCTTCCCAATTCCCTGTGTAACTTTTCGTTTAGAACCTCCAACCGAGCTGGGGGACACCCCCGTGTCGGCTGTCACGACTACTTATTCAATATATTTTCATCTCTTTCCATACACGTCTCCTGTTTTGTTTGTTTCTTTCTGATTCTTCCTTCGTCTAGTCCTTATTTCTTTTTTAGTTACTTTTGCAAAGAGTGACCTTGAGGCTGCGCAGTCATGTTTATAATAAAGTTTATTGCGCATTTACTACACCTCATTTCAAACTGCAGTGATCAGCTACGAGGCACACCGCCGGTGGTTCAGAGAACCACTTGGAATGAATTTATACCGAGCGATTTTGATGATAAAAAGATGATGGGGACTGGAAGTTTTGCAATTAAAAATAACGACATTACGTTGCATTTGTCTTCTGTTTATCGTGTAATAAAAAGGAAAAAAGTATCGTATTACAGAACACAGAATCTCACTGAATGCGTGAAGATGCGGACATTCCTGCGGCAAGGGTCGAGTGAATTCAAAGAATTCAAAAGACTTTAAATGCGTAAAAACACGGAGGGCAACATTAATGAGTCAGCAACTTAAAAAATGTTAAACATTTTTTTTCTAAAATAAAACAAGAAGTTACGAAGTGTTGTCGGTTAAATTAAAATTGAATAACATTCAACCTTCAACAATTTTTCTCGACAGAATTTCTTGACAAAAAAAAAAAGATTCGAAGCAGACTATCTGTGTTTTGCACTTTCGTCATCTAGGTTTGGTCCTTGAAAATAAAAATAAAAACACTCCTTTTGTCCTAACATTAGTCTTGCTTTTTTAACTTATCAGAAGTAAAGCTATCAGTAGTTCGATTCTGTTTATTTACAGAACAGCAGAAAAACCCGTATAGCTAATATTTGTCAAATCACAATTACTTTCTCGATGATATTACCCTACGCGCAAATGAATTCAGATAATGATCACTACATTTCGGTTCATATATTTTATAACCTTCAGTACAATAGTTCTCAACCCTTTAATGCTGAATGTTTATTGTATCTGCCACCTGCTTTAACATTCAATAATTTATTTTGTCCAGAGTTTATCTGTATGTTTCATACGTTTATCAGAATAAATGCTAATTACTAACTGATATTTGTATTGGCGACTTGTGTTTTCTTTGAGGTATGGACTTCACTTCTACGTAAGGTTTGGATGAGCTTTGGGCGTTAAAGGATTAGACAGTTATGGTATAAAGCTGCAATTAAACCTGGTCAGGACAGGGTCGAAATATTATGATCTATTAGCTTCTCTAGGACTCACTCCACGTAGTTACATCTGACAAGAATGTCTGAACATACTAAGAACTAGGTCTTCCAGAACAGACCTGTATTCTTTTCATAGTTCCAACATGAAGATCAGCTGTGTTTCTTACTGTTGTTAAGAGGCGATGCTAGAACGCTCAACTTAAAAACGACAGAAGTTGGCCAGCCCTCCGGATTATTTTATCTGAGTCTCGGGTTATGGACTACTATCTCCAGAATCATCTGGCGTCTCGAAGCTGCATCAGAGAACAGTTGGCTGGGTGTTGCATCTCTGACGCGCCAAACGCTCCACTTCATAGGGCACCGTGTAATTACGTTGGAACGTACGATAAATTAAATGCTCTAAGAAACGGCGGTCTGGTGTATCTCTCATTTATCACTGAACACCTCGCTCCACGCCGTGTTAGCGTTCGAGGAGGTTTCATACGAAGTTAAAGTATTATCTCGCAGTTACGTGCCGAAGCTGACCAAGAACATTCTCATAGGTCAGGAATCTGACATAGAAACACGATCTCCATTTCGCAAAAAGAAAATTGAGAGCCCGTGATTTATTCGAACATCTCCACTTTACAAACGAATTAAATCTTTCAAAGAGATAAAACTACAAAATGGATAGGGATATTGCACGTCTCATTTCTGAAATCAGATTTCAGTTTCTCATGAGATGTTTCTGGGATACACCAAGTGTTCTCGTAGAAGTTTACCGAAGCTCTCTGACAATAGCAGCAGTAAACATCTCTGAAACTTCGAGTCAACGTCTACATTACACGGCGCTGTATAACAGAAGTGTATGTGCGTTAAAGACTACAACCGCGCATTAATTAATTACTGCAATAATCGAAAATCATAATTATTTTGTAAATAATGTCTTTTATGCTAAGAAAACATCAGGAGTCAGGTGTGCTGATGACAGTGAATAGTGGGTGCACGCGGTCGTCTCCTCGTAGCTTATTTAAAGACACTCCTGGAATTAACCTTGGAAACTGGAAAACTACAAAACATTGAAGACTGCTCTCTTCTGGGTTGTTTCATCTCTGAAACGTCGGTAAACTTCTACGAGACTAAAAGGCGGAATAACCCAGAAAAGTCATCTTCATGCTTGCTGCCTTGAGAACCTGAAATCTCGCCAAAAAATGTTTTCAGCTTTGCCGACCGACATTCGAACTGGGCACCTCCACAATTGTATTAACGTGTAATACTAGACGGGTTTGCAAGTACCAAAGTATCGTACTTAGCGACGCGCTACTCAGCCTCCTCTCGGAAAGTTTGGTTCGAAACGACGAAGTGAAACAAAGGCGACTGTCCCTTAGCCTCAGCGCCACTATGTAGGAGGAGGAATGGGTTTAAGCTCTCTATATGGTTAACCTCGGCTTTAGACAGAGGTGGGTGGCCATCTTTACATTCCATCCGTTCTACCCTGGTGAAACCGGGCCACATCTCCTTCAAAAGGGATGATAAAGGTCCGAAAACCAGACCTGGACATGGAAATGAAAAGAAATTCCTGTCGGGAATCGAAATACGGTCGTAGCCAGTCACTTTATTGCCTGAGCTCTATGATGTAGTGGGTGGGGCATGTAGAACGCATGGGGGGGGGAGATGTAAAATGTATGCAAAATTTTTATTGGAAATTATGAACAGAAGAGACAACTCGGACGACCTATGCGCAGACGGAAGGACAGTATTAAAATTAATCTTAAGAATAAAGGGCATCAGTGTCTTGACTGGATTTATCTGTCTCAGGACACTGATCGGTGGTGGGATCTTACGAACACAATAACAAATCTTTGGTTTCATAAAGTCCAGAGGATATTTTGACCAGCTGAGCGAATGCCAGCTCTGGAGGATTTGAACGTTTTCACGACGGTGAGTCTGACCGTCTCCACTCGAGCGGCTTACTCATCGCCCTGATGATGGAGGCAGCAAGGACCTCTGAAACGTCGATAAATTTTTACTAGAGTTCACGGCGCAACAACCCATAAGACAGCCATCTTCGAGTGTCAGCTTCTCAAGAAAGACATTCCTCCAAAATTCGCTAAATAAAATGTCTATGTAAACAAGACCCTTCTCATACATTTTGTAAAATAATTACAAATGTACAACTGTATTACCAATCCATAAGACGCAACTTAATAACAGAATAGTCGATGAGAATGAGCTCTAGCAAGGCCTTGATGGACGACAAGAGAGTAATTCACAAAGCAGCAAGCAGAATGCCGCCCGCCCCTGACTTTGAAATGAAACAGAACCCCGTGTCCATTACAAGAAGACACTCCGCCCTTGACGCTGAAGCTTTTAGGTCGGTTTCAAGGGGAGGGGTCCATCTGCCTTGAGTGCGTAATACAAGCAGAAAAATCTGAGCCTCTGGAAAGTCATTATTAGGAGTTAGTCTGGGTCAGTGGGCTGTTCTGGGTTTTATCATGCAATCGCAACGGAAGCTTCCATTTCCTCGGAGATGGGGGCACTTGGAAGGTGATAGACGTTGCAGCTAAATGTAGCTGTGTGAAGGATCGCTTCAGCCCCTCTCTGGGAACCAAACACCAACATTTCCTCTGGCAGAAATGGCAAATGGCTTTCAGTTGCTCCCACAACTCATTTAACTTATAAGCGTACACACACACACACACGATCCATCCCCACTGGCAGGAAAACCAAAGGTTTGACAGGCGCTTGCGAAGATACAGAAAAGAGAAGAAGTAGATTCAGAATAGATAAGGTAAAAATTCCTGGAAGTGGGTAGGAAACATGTCTCAGTGAGAGTAAGGACTTAATCTGTCTGTCATTGTTTCAGACTGAACTTCAGCTTGTGGTCTCTCTTCATTTGTTTTTACATGGCTCCATCAGCTACTAAGTTCTTGTTACATGTTTTCTGCTTTAGTTACATGACACACATGTTTGTTGCGAATCTTATTAAACCATGAAGATAGTGAATCTGGATACATGTGAAACGTGAAGGTCCCGAGTTCTTTGTTCGTGTTTCTTCTTCTACAACTCGATGTTTACCGGCAGGTACTGGCCGAAAGCACTTTTCGACCACTTTAGATTTGCACAACGCAGGCACTGATTCTGATTCTTCAAACGAGACCGACTACTCCGATTGAGCACGGATGTAAAGACGGACAAGAGAGTGAAAAAAGAACATTTGAAAGACTAATAAACAATAGGCCGGAGGTTTCACAGAAGAATTTGCGAAGTTCTAAGTGACTCTTTCACAGTTAACCTAGCCCACTACCCTCAAAACAAACCGCTTTTACTCCATTACTGTTACTTATATGATTTCATTCATTTCCTGTCGATGTTGATCTTCCGCCTTGAAGATGGAGGCAGTATGTTTCTCCGAAACATTGGTATCTACCTACAAGATCACACGGCGCCACAATCCAGGAGATTAACATGGACATCTTCACAACTCTTACTAGATTCCTACAGCCTGTTCAGTTGTTGAAACAAAGACATCACATGAGCCGCATTTACGAGATGTTCTCTTGGGTGTGACCACCAGCAGGCAAACACTTCCACCAGCTGCTCAGTCTGTTTACTTTCACTTCACCCAAGTCTCGAAGAAAGTATACCACTCGTGTTAGGATTCCGGAGATCTCGAGTTGAATTCCCGGGGCAGACTCTGGGCACTGTGACTAACGTTTCCGTGGTTTTTTCAGTCACTAAAGAAAATTGATGTGGTAGGTCTGCATCTTCCATTATTCATTCACCTCTCATCTACGCAGCTGACAAAATGTCGTTAAGCGAAATAAGTACCAACATTATCGACATTTCTCCTTCGCCACCTTGCACAATTAGAACTTATAAAAAGTCATAACAGCAGAGTGCACGTCGCACAAACAACCACGGATTTGAGTTTCAAACGGTAAATATTAAGCTACATTTTCCTTTAATTTTTAAGCGCTTTCGTAACTAGAAGTCGAAATGCATCTATTATCCTTCCCATATCTTTCTGGCTGTCCGTATGTAACATCCGCAAATAACAACTCGAGGACAGCTGAACACATTTTCGTGAACTCTGTTAGACTACTCCGATGATCGAATAACATTTATCGACAACATTCCAGTTTAGGTTAACGACAACAATAATGATTATTTCACACGAAGGCCTAAGTGTGGAATCCCCAGCCAGCCGTGCAACTACGTGGGGAATCCTCCGAGATGACGTCATTACCCAGCCAGAGAGGCGCCAGCCCACTCCAATTTTTATTTACCCCAGACTACATTAGTCATCAGAGCCATTCGCAAATTTCAAACACTATCTTGTTTTCCTTGTTAATTACGAAGTATAAATGTATTTTTTTAAACTTTGGAAGTAATATCTTATCCCGAAGTAACTGGCAGTCTGGAAATGTTATGAGATTATACAGCAGTTTGAAAACGCCCGGTCATTTACGGTAACCATGGTGACAGTGAGATGAGGATAAGAATAAGTTGGCGTGTGATCTGCAGGAATTCTAAAGCGACGCCGTCTCTCACACACCAGAGAGTAGAGAGACGACTGAATTATGGACAGTGAGAGAGTCCGATGTCGCGCGTGGTGCTGTCAGATGGCTCTCAATTGGCCCCGCTGGGAGTGTAGCCCCCATTTTTTCTCCCAGAAGTACAATACTGCAAGCGTGAACTATTTTTACTCTTCTTATATATACGTACAAGCCAACACAATAACTAAACCCTCTCACTGTGAAGTGTCTGCTCCCAGAACACCACCACGTAGCAACCCCCGCAGCCGAATATGTTGCTTCGAATTTCCTTATTCTCACCTAAATACAAGTGTACAGAATTTTACAAGACAAAGCAGCAACGCCGTACGAAATGTGACATAAAAAATTATCTGTAGAGAAACAACTTTCTTCTCAGCCAGTGTCAATAACAGTATCTGTGATTAGAAACGCTGTTGTGTTGTTTAAATTTTAATTAGTGATTCTTAAAACTCTGGAAACACAAACTGAAACAACCGATTGATTGGAAAACACACTGAAATTTAAAAAAAGGAAACTTAACCAAGGTATCAAAAAAGGGGTTTCGGGTATATACATATAAACAAATGTTGTTACATTTTAAATATTAGGCAAGCCAATACTCAATAATACACTTTTGAAGCCGAAGTGTGTCTAAATAATATGCAAAAAACGCAACGTTTAATCATGAAAGGTAAGCAAAATTACCGCCGTGCTTAACTAAGCATCGCGCCATGACGGAGTATAGAGGGGTGGAGATGTAGTTCTTCATCAAAGTATTATTAACCTCAGCTTCACTCTCCGGTTGCTTTAACCTCGGGATAAAATTCCTATATAGATTCAGACCGGAGGAAGCCGTTCTTGACTTAAATAAATAACTGTCAACTGTTCAATAAAAATTACACAATGAAGTTGCTAGTTTAATTAGTGGGAGACAGGTGAATGAGACGCATCGCTGTGCCGTGTGACACCGTGTCTGAAAACTTAACAATATACTTTCACTCATTAGAAAGTCGACAATGCCTGTTGTGACTCTTGCGTCCTTCAAGCAAATCATTCCTTTGGCGACAAGGGTACTGGAGCACGTTTCCTCCCATACAAAAGGAAGAGTGGGCAACTGGCAGATTGAGTCGTGCACATGTCAAGTCTTCTTTTCTTAAATAATACTTTTACTTCGTATCCCGCTTATTGTGTTTCACGGATACATTAAGCTTTGGTGTGGTCGAGGAATGTGACTTGAGGTTCGAAGAAAATTGGAAAGAATTGAACGTGGAGTGTAAATTGTGGGCTCGCCTTTGTATTCAGGAAGACGACGGCTGAAGGGCAGTGCAGACTTTAGTAATAACGTCTACTTCACAAACGGTTTACTGCCTTTTCCCCTAAAATTGCCTTTCCACTCCTTTTGTTGCTTTAAAGTTTTGACAATTATATAATAACCTTTACAGCGTTCTGTAAACATTCGCCTTCCTCTATCCCTACATCCATTTACTTCCTAATATTGCCATTTCAGCCCCGATGAAGATGACAGTATGTTTCTCCGAAATGCTGGCATCTTCCGACGCGTCTACACGGCGCCAAAACCCAGAAACGTGTCAACCTCACCACCGTGAATAAATCAAATATCACGACGTTTCAGACGTGCTTTCTGTCTCTCATCTGGGAGATGAGTAAGCCATACTAATCACCCTAATGATGGAGGCAGCAAGCACCACTAAAACGTCGGTTAACTTCTTCCAGATTACACGGCTCAGCCACCCAGAAGACAGCCGTCCTTACACTCGCCTATGTAACAAATCAAAATCTCACCGTCTTAGATTTCGTTGAGATTGTTAGCACTGCAAGTGATTCTATTACTTCGCCACAGAATTCTTAGTCTTGCCAGTGTCCCGATAGGTTTCTATACCAAATTATGAAATTATGACGTACATTTTTAAACACTGTATTTAACGTAATGGACAATGAGGGAAGAGACAGACGCAGCTGCTAACAACCCAGTCGTTCCCGTTTCGGATCCTTAGTTGAAACTGCCGAGCTGTGATCAGCAAATAATATAAACAGGACGGCGAAATGGACAAGACAGCATAACGTGCTTTATGCGTCTAGCTTTAGAGTGGTATCGCTTTTATTATTACAACATTCCTTAGTTTTTATTTCACCTTTTACCGACTCTGACAAAAAAATGCAATAAGGATTTATCATCCCTTGGCTTGGTCCTTTCCGTACGAGGAGTGGAGCCCTTTAAGAGGGCCGATATGTGAAGTGAATGTCGGTGTTCTGGGAGATAACGCTACTGGAACATATCAATGGCCAAGTGTTTTATACTCCCTTCACGACGACTGGAACGAAAAGTGAGAGGGATGATGTCGTCAGTGGAGAACCAAAGTTCACTGGGAACCCGATGTCTGAGCTGTTACAGAATGCGCTGAGATTTGGACACTTCTGCGCACATGCTGTGAGGCTGTGTAGGAAAATTCCTTCAACGACGCATCTTACACTGCAAAGGTTGTGTGATGGGAAGTTGTTTTAGCATATTCTAAGACGCTATCACAGTTATTTGCCTTGAGATACTGAGAAAAACCAAGAATATCGTCAGTCAGGACAGTCGGTGTCCGAAATTCAAACCTGGGACCTTCTAGATACGAATTAGAACCTCCTGATTGCGACGTTCTCTCTCTCCCTCCCTCTCTCTCTCTCTCTGTAACCCCTACATGACGTAGCCCCGTCTCAGTCTCGTCCTTATTGGCCTATAGATGGTGAGACCGATCGACAGACAGACACACACACACCTGTAAGACTTGAGGTTCTCACAGCGGTGAGTATGAAGATTTCTGTCTTCTGGGTTATAGCGCTGTGTAGTCTGGTCGATGTTAACCAACGTTTCAGAGGTCATACTGCCTCCGTCATCAGGGCGATGACGGAGGCAGTATGACCTCTGAAACGTTGGTTAACATCGACCAGACTACACAGCGCAATAACCCAGAAGACAGAAATCTTCACACACACACCTGTCTTTTAAGATGTTGGTTTCTAAACTAATACATAGGCCATAGTGGTTAGGGCGTCTGCATTAAAGTTTTAAGCACTTCTTTTATTGAGAAGAGAGAAAGTGGAAGTCTGTCTACGACAAGCCGTACACAATCACAATATGCATCTCTCCAGGACGGCTGTCTTCCCGGTTCTAGCGCCGTGTAATACTGTATAAGTTTACCGGAATATCAGAGGTACCTTCTGCTTCCATCACCAGTTCTTCAAAGAGAACTAAACTTATAAACACCCTACAAAGAACAGTCTACTTCCTGCGGAAAGCACAAGGTAACTCAGCCTCTTGCACGGACCCCAGTCTTAAAGTGATTAATTATAAAATCCTAGGGAGAGATCTCGCCAGCTAACCTGACCCCATGAGATCACTCTTAAGCGGGTAGGAAGGACTGGTTGAAAAGAGTCAGGGTAAGGGCGGGCTCGTATTTCCTTTGCAGCAGCGATCTGATCCCCGGGGGGTCCCTTCACGTCATATCGTGATATGAACCTCTTCCTTCACGAATCACCAGTCAGCATCACAGGCATGATCATTTATTATTTTATTTCAGCCGCCTCTCATACAATCCATGCAGCGAACATTACTTCGTACTGGTAAGTTACATTTTACAAGCAAATGGTCATCGTTTGCAGATAAACCCTTACATCCTGTTCTAGTGGGCCGTGTTGCCAGATGGACTCATAGGTAGATTACAGAAACACTGCACTGGACACAGTCCATTGTCTGAGGTGTATTTGATGGTGGCTATACTTATGGTACACGTCCAGAATTCTTATCTCGTAACAGAGTTAGCTTACGTTTGGGTTTCATTGAAACTACATTCAGCCTGGCATACTTTAACACATAGCCCAGCTAACACTTTGAAAAATAAACAAAAATAAAAAATCTTTTTTAGAACTTTCGTGATTCAGCGGTACTCCACACACTGGATCACAGCAGAACCGATCAGATAAAAAAAGTGTCGTTAGCCAGCTAGTTGAGGTTTACGCTCTCTACTAACGCCTGACTGGCTGGAGCTGGCTAACGATGAATTTTACAAAATCAAGTGAATTTTCACTTCATAATTGTCATCTTGAATAGGGATTAGAACATCGAAGGATTAGATATAGAAACACGTATTCTAGACTGGAATTCGGTGCACTGAACATGATAACATGGTTAGAAGTCTGATGCAAGTGAAGACAGTTACAAGAAGGCTTCACTCCTTTCAGACTGGAACGAAACACTCATTCTACTTCTCATGCTAAATGGACCAAAGACATTCTCCGTGTCGTGTGTAAACGGAATCAATACTCATCCCCTTACCCTTCCCGCATCTTAATTAATTGGACAACCCTGCTCTCTCGTGTTAGGATGAGTGGGTCTGGGGCGTGGTTGGAATGGGTGGGGGGGGGGGGGAAGAAGGCGAACTGCAGTTGAGCACCCACGCTTTCGTTATTCCGGAAGGCGGAAATCTACTTGGAGTTTGAAGCTGTTCGGCGCCAGAGGACACAGCCTAAATCCCAAAATCTGGTGTCGGAAGATAAAGTGCAACGAGGCACACTGCTGCCGTCACCATCAGCCGTTTGCTACCTTAGGCCCAAGCAGTAATCCGGACACCTACTGCACTGATGATGGAAGCAGCAAGGACTTCTGAAACGGTAAATTTCTACCAGACTACAAGTTGCAACAACCCAGAAGACATTCAACTTCGAAATAAAGGAGACCTGTCCTGCAAAGTTTAACCAAAGTGTCTGGCACGAACGACGGCGACAGAATTTTGGACTGCTCTGCTCCTCTCATGTCACGTGCCCTCGTGAGCCAACCAACTTCTGAGAGTTGTTGTATAAAGTGTACAGTTGCTTCAAGTGTGAAGCAGACGCCATTTGTATATCTCTCCCTGTGCCACCTTTTATTGTGCCGGTCACTTTAGATTGAAGGAACTAGCTGAGCGTCTCTGCACGACCACCCCGCATGCTGAAGCCGATTGAAGGCGTCGGCAGCACAGACGGAAGGAGGGAGCTGTGACGTGTATCGAGCTGCTAGGGGCAATGTCGCCCACCCGCAGCACAACACAACGACACGTATCCTTACATCCCACACAGCAACGTTCTCCTGCTACTATCCTTTGATCTTACGGCGCAACGACCCCTCTTTGCGTTTACTGCTGCTTGCCTCGAAGGGTAATGGCACTGCTTCTGCTCCTGATAGCCGGGACGCAACACAAAAATCCCCCACGATTCAGGGCAACAGGCGTGAATTTCTAACTTCGTTATGTTTTAAGAGACCGGAGACTGATTTATGACTCCCGTCTGCCTTGTTGCAAGTTGTATGTGGGATTGCCATCACGATGATTACATTTTACTTTTACTAACGTTCCAGGACGTTGTTACGTCTTTTTCAACCCTCCAATTTTTGCACCCCTACTGCATATACTTAAGCCATCCCTCCTCTCTCGCCCCCTCATAAATGCCGATCGGAGTGAAGCAATATACCTATAATATTTTACAAAAGATTAATGGTCTGTGGCTTAACGGAAAATTGAGGTTCAGGAAAAGACGTTTGTGTGGGCTCGAAACAAGATGAGAATATTTCAACGAAAATATATTGGTGACTGCTGTAATATATTAATTGTTTTGAAATCTTTGATATATGAACAGTTCTAAACGAACGAGCATATGTACCCAGCTACACTAACTAAAGATACGGAACCGGGTCCATGAAGAAGATACCCTATTGAAAAGGTAACAGAAAGTTCAGCCGGTTAAAAAATGCCCAGCGTTTTTATAGAACTGAAAGGTTTAATACCATATTTCTCAAAATTTACCTATTCGTGGCTACTGGCGATCAAAAGTGTATGTTACAAATAGGCCGATGGCATATTAAATTACAAGCTTTTAAGTTCAATACACGTTCGCTGTATGAAAGACTTTCCCGTTTCGTGACAACTTGGATTCTTTCTGAAAGCAAATTTAGCACGAAATGAACAAAATGGAGGGAACAGTATGAACGTATAGCAAATGGTGAGGCACTTACATTACATTGACTAAACATGCGCCCCGGTTATATTTTGGCCCACTTTCTAATATGTAAAACAGACGAGAAACACTGTACAGGCTAAATCATTTGAGAGGAGTTATAAAAAGCACCGCGTTCAGCTTAATTAGTTTCTGTATATAAAACAAATGATGCACGAGCAACACAAGTCCTCAACGTAATGCCACTTTGGACAAATGTGCCGTATTATGTAACAAAAAACATTCCATGTCTTATATTTTCATTTTAACTTCTCCCTTTTCTTTATATCGTGTCTTCTCAGTTTTTCCATTACTTGATTTAAACATTATCCAAGTGAAATTCTTTTTAACATTGGACATTTACCGATATTCTTTGAGATAAATACGATTCTGTCAACACTAGTACTTGATTGGTGATATCCATTTGAACCACGCGATAGTTTCCATGGTTACCATCGAAGAAACATCACTCTACGGCTAACTCTTCATAGTCCATTTCTCAGAGTGATAAATGGCGTTGTTATGGAATATTCCTTGTTGCAGGTCGTCTAAAGA
The DNA here is from genome assembly GCF_977971745.1 of Zootermopsis nevadensis. Taxonomy (NCBI): domain Eukaryota; kingdom Metazoa; phylum Arthropoda; class Insecta; order Blattodea; family Termopsidae; genus Zootermopsis; species Zootermopsis nevadensis. The sequence goes on from NW_028259157.1 coordinate 7,921,214, forward strand.
AAACAGTCTATTCGATAAAATATTTTGGAACTTGGAAAATTTTCTTCAGTAATTTCATTTTCAAGCGTGTGTAAGATGAAGAAATCCAAAAAGCGCCTATAAGTTTCGCCAAAATCCTATTAATCTGTTAATTATAAATAACAGAGAATGAATTGTGAGACATATTTTGATGGAACGTTATGTAGACATACTGGATTCTGTTTAATAATTTTTATTTTGTTTAATTTTGGTTTATGTTAAGGATATTTCCCTATAGTATAAATGCAGTTTTACACGTATCTTTTAAATATTTACTTTTATGAAGGTTTATACATGACAATTTCAAATTATACGTGTGTCACTGAAATCCATAGTTATCTCCGTGAAGTCGTCTAACCCCCTCTCATTCTGCCCATCCAAGACATAATTTTCCGCTCTTCTCCATTCTGGATAAATTCGAAGTATTGTATAAACGCAATGAATTCATTGCACTAGTAATATGCCTGCCTAAATAGCGAAGTTGCATTTCAAGAAATATACAGGCCTGCTACATTTCTCTTTGGGTTCCAATAATTTTCTAAGCACAGTTTCTTACTTATAATTCTAGCTCTGCCCTCAAAATTAGTATTGTACTCACGTTTAAAAATGGTAATGTACAAAAGAACTGGCAAAATGTGTTAGTAATCAGAAGAAAAAACAGTCTTGTGTTAACATAAAAATAGCATTCAAGAAACGTTGGAACGTAACTGAATTTATTATCCCAAACCCAATAATATTAATTGAACAAACCAATCCGTCTGCTAAGTTCATTCTAATTCATAAGAATAAATCCTTCTAATCAACTGAACAGACACAGGCGAGAATGAAACTGTATACAAATGACATTACCATGGTCCTTCGCTCATTTGCAAAGTAACGAATACGAATAATGCTTAGCATTCTAAGGATATCAGATCCGACGTAATACTGAATAGTCAATTTTTATAAAAAAAATTGTGAGATTTGTTCCTTCAGAAAATGATCTGCACAGCAATGTCACAAACTTCATAATCCGAGCGAGATTTTAGATTCTCATGGCGGCGAATATGAAGATGTGTGTCTTCTGGGTTGCAGTGCCGTGTAGTCTGGTAGACGTTTATTGACGCTTCAGAGATGCTTACTGCCTTCATCATCGGGGCGATGACTCTTAATAAACATTTCTCATGTCAAATCAATTATATATACCTTCACGTACCTCATATAAACTGTGGATTATTTAAACTGATCGACTAAAGGCCTCACTATTTGACTAATGAGTAAGTAACCAAAAATCCATATCACGACAAATCGACATAAACCAACCAATAAGATAAATCAAACGAACCAATCAACCAATTCGGCAAGTCACCAATCTACTGGAAATACGCAAGAACCAACAATATTTGTGTTTGTGAAGAACTGAAGCCTACACTGAGCTAATAAACTGACAAGAGTCAGTGGGAGCTCGACTCCCACAATTCTATACGCACATACTTCCCCAATTTCTTGCTAAATTCCTAGAATATCACAAACTTCTCAACTTAATTTACATAAACATGCCACGACGTTGTCCTGCTACATCTCTTTAACGTCCCAGTTTCCTTAACAATTATTGTTTTCATATAATGTTATATTTTCACAGATTCTTCTGATAAAGATGTTTAAATCCAGTAACAGATCTTTGTTTCAAAAATAAGATATATGAGCACAAATGCAACAGCCCAAAGATTTTGTTCTGGTTTTTACGTTTTCTTACACGATTGTGGTTGATATAATTAATCCTGACGGAAAGAGAACTTTCAGAGGATCTAGGGAAGCTGATATGATAATATTAAAACGGATTTTAGAGAAGGAAGGAGAGTGTTGACTGATGAGGATTAAGATACGGACGTTGCAGGCCTTTGTGAAGACGTTGACGAACCTTCGGGTCTTATAAAAAACTCTGCATTTTGACCATCTAATGTATTTATGGATTTTGTATTGTTCTCAGAATAAAGAGTGATTACTTCCGTAAACAGCATTTACCTGATGATCCAGGGAGAAAGTCCGAATTGTTTTCTTCTTGAAAATACAGTGGGTCGGAGATAAATTATTATTGTAGGGGTAATACTACCCTGATCAGAGTCAATTTCTGTGACGTTCGTTGAGTGCTGCGGAACGCTGTTAATCACACAACAAATTGAATTAAATTGCTTCTATTTTACGGCGTTCTTTTTACTAGAATCCGGAACAAACTGATTAATAAGCACCTCTGAAACGTCGGTAAACTTCTGCCAGACTACACGACGTAACATCACAGAAGACAAGACATTTTCATTTTCGCCACCGAGAGAACCAAAAATGTCAAAAATTCTATTTCTGCAGTCATTATCATTTAACTATTCAGCCCTGAAAACGGAGACATTATGTTTATCCGAAACTGTGGCATGTACTTAATGGCCCACAAGGCGTCAAAATCCAGAACAACAACATCACGGAGATAACATATTTGTTGCAAGCTGTGACATAGTTTACTACAGCATTAATTCATGTAAAATGAGAGCCATGAGAGGTAATTAATTTTTGTTCGCCCGTTCTACAGTATTATTTTTGTCTTGGAGTCACACAGATTCTAAAATATGCACCATAACCAAGTTACAACACACATACGCAATTCTAACCAAGATAACTTGTAATTAGTACAGCTGGAAAAACAAATTTGTTATTGTAAGCTCCCCTTCATGAAATTGCTTTCAAATTTAAGTAAGAGGGAATGTGGTATAAGAAGAGAAACCATAGTTACGTAATTAAGGGGTTGGCAATACTTCTTCTGTTTCCCATTTCCAACCGTTTTCCCCCAAGTATTCTTAAGGCCCAATTGAAGGAGTTTCACGGAGCAAATAGCCCACTTGCGTGGTCATTTGGTGCTGGTAACAGCAGAAACTTCAGAACAGTTTTAGGGTTTCAACAAAATTAACTTCCAGCGTGTGCAACTTCGCCGCCTATTAAAAAGATACTCGCCTTTGTAGTCTTCCTACATATGCAGTCGTTTCAACAAATGTCGCACAGTACGTGGGGGTGAGGGGTCACTTCTTCTGGGCCCGCGTCCTCTGTCTCCACCACCCACCACCACCCACAATTCTACATTCCCTCGCCCTCTGTCAGAACTTTCCATACAAACCCTCCTGCCACACCCCCAGCTGCACGATCCTCTTCACAGTTTTCCAGAGTCCCAACATGGAAAAACAATGAATGGCTTAACAAAGCCGGGCTTGGCCGGACACTTCAATTTACATTGTATAATCCTAATGTAGCTCCCAATTTGTTCCCGGAACGAATTGTCAGTTTGGACCCTGTTCGTGGACACGCAGCGAATGGATGTTCAGGATTACAATGGATGCAGTTATGACGTCATAATGCACAAACCGCGGTCACTCAGGTACAGCCACTGACGTCAAGAGCCAGTCTGGAGATTAGTGCAGATTAAATAGCGAGTCATTATGGTACCACAATCTGTTCGTTTTCACATGTCGAGTGAAACAACACCTAAAAGGCTAACGAAAATGAATCTCTAATATGCTGAATATATGGAATGGGACAAGACTTCATTACATTATACGCAGTTGCGTCTCACTAACAAAATACGATTATGTCATTGAAAATTCGCAGAATCCGATTAGTGTACTACTTTTTACGTTAAGTAGACTTAAATAGTAGAAATCGCAAAGCCTTCTGTCATTCGTGACAGGGACGTTTCATTAAACGGATTTTTTTATTACCGATCATGACCATGATTATTATTACAAACCCCGCTGTGTTGACGATGTCACAACGAAAGTGCGCCTTTTTCTACCTCACTGGCAAAATGGGAGCGATACTTTGTGATGCTTACGAAGAAAGACGACTATTTCTCTTGTGAAGTGTAATATTGGAGGTGGAAAGTAGCACCTACATGTTTTCGGAGACGATAAGAAATCGAGGTTACAGGTGGGAGGATGGATTTTGGTATTTAGAGATGTGGCCCACGCACCATCTATTAGGTAGCTGCCGACGTTTTGGTGGAACGTACTGCCTCTTTGTAATCCAGCGAGAGTAAAATCTACATTAGCACCGACGTGCAAAGCTCTGAATGCCACATTCATAAAGCGAAGCTAAGGAAATATTAATAACCAAATTCATGGCACAGTAATTAGTCTTTCTATTTTTGGAAGTGTCAATTTCGATTATCGCTCAGGAGACGCGCTATTCTGTAATATTTCGCAGTTTATCTTAGTCACTCCTAAAAAATCTGTGATTACATCTTATCTTTTTTAAATTAATCTGACAAAATTATTATCTCGTTCTATGCTATACAAAACGCGTCTGTGGGTTACAAGGAAAAGGAAACAGTCATTTGTAACATTTAAGAATCGGTTGCTTAATCCAAATGTGTTCCTCAACCGCGTTAACGAAAATGTTTATAATAAATCGTATATTCGCACGTTACAGCTCGAAAAAAATACAATATCTTAACTTGCGTAATTAGAATTCGTAACTCCCACATACATACACTGGTCGATGCTCAATAATCATATCCAACACGTAAAATGTTTTGTTTTGGTATGCCCACAATCTCACAGGGCAAGGATTTATATGCACATACAAAATCATGGCCATGTATAGTTCTGTATCCAGTTCACGTGAGGCGAAATTTTGTTATACGCCGTTATGCATCTTCCACAATTTTTGTTTTCATTGTCTATGGCCAACCTTGGCCGTCGTGACCCCTTTCGGGGTTTTCTTGCTGAAGTACCGCGGTGGTTTCGCCTTGTCTTCCGTTGCCAGTCATTACCCACCGGACTGGAAGAGGAGACGAGGACAAACATTCATTCTTTGAGTGGGACTCTAAAGTTATGGTATGTCTCGAGAGAAAAAAGATTACGGAGCACTGGGCTAAATGTCATTTCAAAGAACTCTCCTCCTTCCCACATAGGGCGAATTTCATGACTAAATATTTAACTGTATTAACACTTTGTAACATGAGTGGACTTTACCTGAATTCAAAGTATGTTACGAACAATAATCAGGGGCTCTTTGAACACTAACGAAACTTCAGATTCCACAAGCAGGGAATTGGCTAACTCAGTGCACAATTACCTCCTCAAGAAGGACTCTACTACGTGGAATTAGTCTGTTATGAACAATACCCTCCCTGACTTGCCTCTTCATGAATTTAGAGCCTCGAATGTAGTGGCGATGAAGAGAGGTAAGAAATCACGCCCCCTTCATACATCCGATGTTGTATAATAATATTCAGACAATGAAAGACGTCTGACTGGGATTTCCGAAAGGGCGAACTGTTTTAAACAACAAAACTTCTGACGTAAGTCCTGAAGGTGTGAAATGTCGTGAATGTGAAACAAGGTAGCAATGTTATGAACGGAATTTCTTAAGACACAAGGAACGCGGAACGATACCAAAGCAGAGAGGAAGAGAAGGCAAGGTGACTGGAAACCATCTAAATTATTTGCAAACAGCCAAACACAAAGAGAGAAAATCGGAAAAAAGGCAGACTGAGTACATTTTATGGCTTCATAAAACGAAGCCCTCCTTCGCCTTCAACGCGTGGCTTACTCAGAAAAGTCCAACGAATCGTGATAGATTTTCCTGAGACAGGCGGGAGGTAACAAGGCTTTCACAGTCTTTGAGGAAAACAGCAGATCAAGCATTCAGACAACGCAAACACGCAGTTCAACATTTGTACCACTTTAAAGACCGAAGCTCATCCAAATAATATTTCAGTCCTTACCTCAAAGAAAACACAACACACCTCCATTACGGAGATGAACTGGTTGGTGCTTTTTGAGGGAATAATCGAAGTTTATTCTAAGAGTCTTACAACCCCCCCCCCCCCACAAAAAAAACCTACGGAGAGCTCGTGAATGTCAAAGCGCGTGGTAATCCATCCACACAGGAATAATGCAACAAAATGGAAATTGCAAATTCACAGGTTTAAAATCTACTGTAGAAAATTAAAACTATGCTGATCACTGTCATTCATATTACTCAACACTCGTTCACTCACTTCCGATTGTCAGCATCGACTGGGGTAGACCCTGATTTCAAATTTGAGCTTACAGACCGGCTATCGCAGTTCTTCGTAGGTTTCTTCATTCCCTGGCTTCTCAAAACTTTAGTCAACACATATTTCTAATTTCTCTTGCCGGGTCTACACGGCTACGTATGTTAAGTAGTGTTATTAGAGTATACTATTTGTAAGTGAGATTTTAGGTTCTCACGAAGGCAAAACTATTGATATTGGTCTTCTGGGTTTCAATGCCGTGTAGATTTGTTGGTAGGCGTTAACTATTTGAAGGAAATACTGTCTCCACAGATCTTCAGCCCTGAAGATAGAGGCAGTATGTTACTTCGATAGGAGTTGTTAACTACCTGCATATCCACAAAGGCATTACAACTCAGAAAACAAATCCTGTTATATTATTTGTAGTTCATACATAATATAAAATGCTCCTAAGACATTAATTCATACACATTAAGAATTTTTTCCATCCGTCTTGTTTTAAATAAGACAATTGTTGAGGAAGCGAAGGTATGCTTTCATCAGGCAGGAGAATAAAACGTACTCCCTTAGATGCAGTTAATTTCTGCCCACGGGTTATCATAAAACGAGAGGACAGCTTAATCTGGAACGTAAACCATCAGCGTTTGGTAACAGAACAGTCCACTTCTTATCGTTGCATTTCCAATAACCCCGGAGGTCAACTTACCATGCAGGTGGTCTGTCAGCCCCTTCCTAGCCTCCCCCCCTACGTATTCTTCACTAGGTTAACCATGGCCCATATAATGGAGTAGCAACTGAGGATCCATCCTTGTCTAGGATAAGAAAAACCAGAATGACAGGATTACAATAGGCTGACGCTGCTTTGTCCCACAGCCTCCTTTTACAACATTGTATAACAGTTCGGCATCACGTCCATAATATAACGGCAGGTACGCAGTCTGTCAAAATCCTTTCCTTTCGGTAAACTGCTCTTCTTTATAAAAAAGCCTTTCATTTCAAGACGAATAAAACAGAGTACAAGCAACTCATATTACAAAATGCGGATTACAAAGATACAGATCTTCGGGCTAGCTTTCGGTTCTTTGTTGGCATCATAATTTTACAGCCCATATTTGTGAGAAAATAAGAACCGAGGGAGATGTTAGGAGAAACGGGAGTTATGATTCTGAGAAATGTAGTCGTGGGTTATTTAATCTCTTTAGCTACAAATTTCATCCTTGTAGAATAATATATTTGAAATTAAAAACTTTTCCACGCGTTTCTGGCTTCTTGAGCGGGTCTCTTCATGCGAAACTTTCATTATCAGATGCATCTGCTACTGACGCCCAGCGTCTTCGTATGTAAGCGGTTGATTTATCTTCACAGTCGACACAATGGTCAATTTCGGACACCTCTCTCTCTCCCACGTTCGCGTTTTCGAACATGGACAGATCAGTAGCAGCTCGAAAAATTATTGTCATACTGACCCGTTCAAATGTTTTCTATATGGCTGTAGTAGCATTTTATTTCAAAACACCGTGACTAAGAAAAAAATATTTAGCACTGACAAATATCTGCTCAGGAATTTAACCTCCAGGACAGGAACTTAAAATGACGCCTTTTCTAAATTACCGTGTACATTGAAACATGCGCATAATTTCAACTGATAGCAAACCACGAGCAGTCTGCTAGAGTGGAGTGGTCTTAAACGGCTACGCTATACTCTTTCAAAAAACATGCGTCCACCCCTGCAATACTATTCAATGCACTGCACTGCTAGAGACTGCCAAGTACAGGAACATGACAAGTGCGCTTGAGAAGTAGGATGATTCATCTTACATCTTAAAGGAACACACAATATTTCGGAAGCTGGTTCTTCTTCCATCGTCAGGTAGAAGAATATCACCAGAATAAATAGAAGACGATTACCACCACCAAATGGTAGATAGGATGACTGTCAGATAGAAAAGTGACTGACTAAAAACTCGAAAGCAGTGGTTGGATTCCCGGTAGGAACTGGAAATTTACCTTCTTCTCCCTTTCCAATCTTCTTTTCAGTAGATACCGCGGTCTGCCAGGGGTAAATGCGGCCGCAGCATGAATCTTATCAGTCACATCCATTTAGTGTCAAGATCTAGAATGCGTTTAGCCTCACCGCCACTCCCATATACATGTGAAGTCGTGGCACTTGGAAAAGAACGAATATAATGCCTATAGCCTAATTAACGGGTCCCGCACTCTCCCTTAGACTGGAGACAAATATAAACAACCTCCGAAACGTCTCCGATACATATACGAGGTGCGATCGGAAAGTTTCAAGACTGTGTCAATAGCGGGCGAACCGGATGTAGTACGAGCTTCTGCCTTTAGGGGGTGCGGCCTACATTCATAGTGAATCAGTGTGCCAGCAGGCATCATCGAATTAGCATTTGGTTCTTAGTTACGGGCGTTTTGGTAGTGCATTACACCGACCCTCCTGCGATTTCGGAATGGCGTGTGCATCAAATTTTGCCAAAGACTCGCCAAAACGGCTACGGAAACCTACGAAATGCTAAAGCAAGCATTTGGGGAGTCCGCAATGGGTCGTGCACAAACTTTTGTGTGGCATTCACGTTTTAAAAATGGCCGAACCTCTGTCGATGATGACGAGCGTTCTGGACGACCATCTTCGAGCACAACGCCCGAAAATGTTACGAAGATTCGGCAGGCCATTCACGAAGATCGACGTCGTACCATCAACGACTTGTGCGACATTGTTGGGATAGGCTATGGGACCTGTCAGCTGATTCTAAAGGAAGAACTCCACATGCGACGCATCCTGTCTGAGGACCAGAAGCAGAATCGACTTCTCGTTTATCAGGAGCTCAAAGATCTTGCAAGAACCGACCCCAACTTCCTTTCTAAGCTCCGTGTGACTTCTTCCTCTTCCCAAAGATGAAAATTCAGCTAAAGGGAAGGAGATTTGAGACGATAGAAGAGATTCAGGCAGAATCGCAGATGGTGCTTGACAGGCTGACAAAGAAAGATTTCCAGGGATGCTTCCAGGCTTGGCAGTGGCGCTGGGATCGTTGTGTTCACTCCCAGGGGAACTACTTCGAGGGTGATGGATGAATTTAATACCTGAGATAAGTGTACGGGTTTTTATACGCGCAGTCTGGAAACCTTTCGATCGCACCTCGTATCTATATAATGGACGTCGGAAAGAATTCTTCCATTAATTTTCTTCTACTACATATTAAATGTCGCGCCTTACATATTGCACATGGTTTGTAACATTCAAATAAACGCCCACGAAAGGAAATACACTATCTCGGAGGCGGTCTGACTCAAACGCCCACGTTTCGGCACCAGCGAAAACCTTAGATATTCGTAATCCTGTAGCACTGAACATTTATGCCAGCAAACGGAAATGTCTCCCATATGAAAGTCTTGGAAGCACCGAGGGTGATGGTTGATGGTGTGAGGTGCTAGCTGCGAGTTGCCAATGCATTAGCCTTTTCGTGGTCTTTTCAAGGGAAGAAATGGGTCACGTTTATACGAGGGGCCTGTTTACGTGGCCTCTACCATGGCAACTATCCTATAACAAAGAGCTTTAAGAGCAAAGTAACAGCAGGTATCCATCGGCTAATGTGTTCAGCAGGACAATAGATTCCAGACAGTTGGACGAACTTCCACGCTGAAAGCCTGTGCCTGTATTATGTTGAAAATATACATGCATCCTTCAGACTCGAATGATTTCATACAAGAGAGAGAAAAAAAGACTGCCATATTTGTATTGTAGACCCCATGACTTATTTGACCATACTGGTAGTTGTGCTTTGTATTCAGTGTTTACACAGCTCAGGTCTTGGTTACAAAGAACCAGTTTTCTTCGTATTTAACGCGAGTTTCTACCTTTTTTGTAGCTAAGTGCCGTGGAAAATATACTTGGGTAATGCGATTCATCGCCCTGATGACGGAGGCAGTATGACCTCTGAAACGTTGGTAAACATCTACCAGACTACACAGCGCAACAACCCAGAAAACAGAAATCTTCATACTCATCGCCCTGATGACGGAGGCAGTATGACCTCTGAAACATTGGTTAACATCGACCAGACTACACAGCGCAACAACCCAAAAGACAGAAATCTTCATACTCTGATGATGGAGGCAGTATGAGCTCTGAAACGTTGGTAAACATCTACCAGACTACACAGCACAACAACCCAGAAGACAGAAATCTTCATACTCATCGCCCTGATGACGGAGGCAGTATGACCTCTGAAACATTGGTTAACATCGACCAGACTACACAGCGCAACAACCCAGAAGACAGAAATCTTCATACTCTGATGATGGAGGCAGTATGACCTCTGAAACAGAAATGTTCATACTCATCGCCCTGATGATGGAGGCAGTATGACCTCTGAAACGTTGGTAAACATCTACGAGACTACACAGCGCAACAACCCAGAAGACAGAAATCTTCATTAGCAAGATACATTTAGAGCTGTTCGGTCTTTTTGCAGAATTTCCTGGTAAAAATTCTAAAGTTTTTCGACAGTTCATAGTACTCATTGGACGAGAAGTTATTTCGTCGCAAAGTCTTAACCCACACAATGCAGTACAGGAAGGCGCGTACACACGTCTCAAGTAGGACTCCGACAGACAATCCTAGTGTTCTAGCGACCAAGACCGCGTAGTGATCCACCAACTTTTTACCTGAGGACTTCAAGTGTTTCATCTTGCAAGAAACTGGCACAGTTTAAACCTGGCACAAACGCTGCTTAGCGTAACTACAAATTAAGTTATATGTTCTGTTATTATTTGTTTAAATTATCTCCATTTCTGAGTTTCACACAACCCGAGACAAATTAAATTTGTTGGGAATGCAATTACGAACTATTTTTACGAATTTGTTTATGCCGATGATATTAATCTGTTGAGTGGGAATATAAATACCAAAACAGAATATGTAGGCGACAAGATCCTGTGAAACTTGGCAGCCAATGTTGCAAAACAAAACTGAAATTCTCAAAGATTAAAATATAAGATAATCGAGAAGTTTATGTGTGAATGAAGTTCACACAAAAAACTTGTTCCTCGGGGATGACAAAGTACGCCCTACTCACATTTCGACCCTAAATCACGGAAGGGAAGGGCGTCGAGGAGCCTGATTTCTGAACTGCAGGAAAAATGCCACTTCGGAAGGCAACATCCAGTTCGTTTCTAAGCGTCTGATTTATAACTGTTGAGCAGTGACTGCGAAAAATATCAACTTCTTGTTCACCAACACTTTCATGTTTGCCTCCCATTTATCTGAGTGATTTGATCCATTGATATATTTCACATTAGTGGACGTACAGACACGCGAACAATAGAAGTAATGATTTTAATGACGTCATTTAGCTACACCTTAATAATTTACTTTAAAACATCAATACGTGTTAGCTTAAGGTCCATTACACTCACCGAGCCCCGAATCCGCATTTAAGAGGCAACTGGTTCATATATCCGCCGGTAACTGGCTTCTATGACGAAAGCATTGATTTTCTAAGTTTCTCCACAAAACACGGACACGGCAAGCTACCATATGACACTCAACGATCGCCTCTTCTCAAATCCTTACCCAATGACTATCATTTATTATCTACCTACTTTATCCAACACTATGTAATTGACAGCATCGTTAAACAAGGTAAGAACCAACTGAAATCATGCTATCATCCACGTTCTGCTGAGCGCATATCGCTTCAGTATGTACAGAATGTCTATGCATGTATGCACGTTACGTGTCTGACAAAGCAAGTGCGTCAGTACATTCATATTTATGCTGTGTTCACGCATTCTAGCAGCTTGTCGTACTGAACTGTGTTTAAGGGCACATGGCGACCCAAGTCGTGAGACCTGAAGGAAACGAGGTGTTAGTTGGCGCCTCTCCGTGTCTATTCAGAGCGTTTTAAATTGGTTCTGATTTGTGCTGCAATGAAAGCTATCACGACACCCAGACGAACTCTGAAATAAATACACTTTCTGCAGAAACGTTGTCCGAAGTCATCAGCGTTTACAGGCATCTGTCCGTGGCCTCACAGCATGCATTCTGGTGACTGCCACTCCAGTAACGTAAGATTCACAATCGTGGAAGAAATTCTACTGGCTCAGGACATTGTCAAACAGGGATTTCTTACGCCTTCGGATTACACAATAGCAGGGAATATCTTCACCAGCTGAATGACTGTCAGCGTTTAATAGAGAACTCTCCTTTACTACGAATTCAATCAGAAACTTTGTGTATTTACAACTGAAATCATCGGCTTACGTAAAATAGGATGGAGTGTCACATTTGAAGCTTTTGCAGCGACTGAATTGAATTAAGTCTTCTCGGGAGACCAGAAAATCAGCCGTGATGATGGAGGTAGAGATAATCTCCGAAACATTGGATTACTAAACCATTCGCATAAAAATGAAGCCCGAGAAGACTTCATTGTTTTAAATAGGATGAGATTTTGTGGCTATTAAAAACATAAATCGATTTCGGGATTTTTATCATTTCAGGTCACGCAGACATGCATTAATATTTGCATACAAGATCCACTGAATAAGCAAACGCAGAGGATGTAGAAGGATATACAAACTACACTGATCTCTCGATACATGGGAACATACTCACACACATGCAATCAAACGCATCCACTTATATAGAATTCGTGTACTACCATAACGTTACTGTTGACTGTTTCTGTGTATGACCTCCAGGCATACACGAACTACCGCTTCTGGAAACATATTTCATGAATTCAATTAATATCGATTTTCTATGTAATTTATATTTCGCATAAGGGCGGGTGATGGAACCTGACTGTCGATAATATTTATTTGGCCTGAAGGCTGAAAAATATGATAAAATGAACTGTTTATTTTCCACACTCCCTCGCGTACTTCCAGCGAAAGATAGTTCAGTTGATCCTTGGGGAAAGTGTAACGCTAAATAAAAGAATTGTGTTCGCACAGTTGTGTCTGCTTCTTGAACGTACTGAAAACATCACGAGATAACACGTGTAAAGAAATTTTAATACTGAAGATGGCAGCGTTCTAATATATCGCGACGCCTAATCTGGTACAAGTCTACCGACGTTTCGGAGCACTCACCGTCACGATGATAGAAACAGTAAGCACCTCAAAAATGCTGCTCAACTTCCACTAGAACAAGTGTCCTCCACACGTCAATTAAAATATTTTCCCTATTAATCTGCATACCTCAGTCTAATTGTTCATCTGTTACAGATAAAAGTTCTAAATATGGCGCAAGAATAAATTAATTTGTAACTTAAATGCGTCATGTTTGTGTTTGATTAAATATATATTTATTTTTACAGTCCATACACAAACGTTGAAGTTTATTGATGTTGTTTTAATAGATGAGAAGCGCTAATAATACAATGTAAAATCGTATGTACGATTAAGAGCGCCAAATATAATATTTTATACAACAAAATGTTTTAATATTATATAATCTTAACAACATCAATAAACTTCAACGTTTGTGTATGGACTGTAAAAATAAATACATATTTAATAAATTAATTGTTTTAAACACTGAGCACATAACTTACATGAGGACGCTAATAAGGGAAATGGAGAGAAGGATTTAGGAATTCCTAACCTCACTAATGTAAGCTACTGAGTTGACAGACCCAGACATACACAGTTCGATTAACCCTTGCAGTCAAGGCTCGTCTAACTAATATCCAGGAATTCAGACCGCACCGCAAAGAAAACAATTCTTCACCATTACAAAGATAATCTTCTTTAATACTGTTTCTTGTATGGGTGTGAAACTTGGGCTTTCACTCCAAGGGAAAAGACAAACTGAGGGCATCGCAGAATAAGATGCCGACGAAATAATTTGGATCAAAGACGGATAGGACAGGAAAATGGAGAAAGTTACATAATGAGGAACTCTGTAAATTATGTTCTTTATCTTCACAAACGAAAAGATGAGATGGTCGGATACAGTAGCACGTACGGCAGAAATGATAAATAGAAGATCCGAAAAAAGTGGCAGCTTCAAGAGCCTTGGAGTAGGAAGGACAAAAACACTAAATTAATTTTAAAAATACATTAATTTAAAGTGTTGATTGAATCTGTCTGGAGCACGACAAGGAATAGAAGCAGGATCCTGTGGGCACGGAACTGGATATTCCGGTTCATAAAAGTTGGGAATTTTTTGAGTAGCTGATCTACCGTTACATTTCTGAAAAGAACTCTGCTCTACAGCCGTACTACAGCAAACTCTAGCACGCACTTCTAAAGCCGATGCTTGTAACAGTTTGGTTGGGGTAACATGATAATAAAATATTGATGTCAAGTTGGGGGTCGAATTTGGAAAGCCACTGCTGTTTGCTTTGTAGTTCTTAAAGTATTAGTATGGCACGCTGTGGCACAGAGTGTGACAGTGGCACTGACGTGCCACACCCACATCTTGGTTCCGCTGCCATCCATCATCGCGACCTCCCTGGCTTTGCCATATCCACCCCCCCCCCCCAAGGGCCTGCTCTTAAGTCGGGCAAAGTTTGGAAATGGGCGTGCTGGGACGTGTTGCAGAATACGCGGAACACACAGCAAGGCACATACGAAGGCAAACTACGAGTTCTTGAATGAACAGGCTATGATGATTATTAAGATTGTTGTAAAATTGAAAATTTTTCTTCTGAACTTCGTCAATCGTCTGAACCACAAAGTTATGACTAAAAACTGAATTCTGCTTCCGTCTTCAGCGCAAAAGGGGTACAACGGACAGACATTCTGTCTGTTGTGCTTCTTAGTTGATGGTGCCCCTGATGATGGAGGCAGCAAGTACCTCTGAAGCGTCGGTAAACTATCAGACTACACGGAACAACAACCCAGGAGACAGCCATGAGAATCTGAAATCTCAAAATCTCACAAAAATTCTGCTTCTATGGGTCTCTTCCTTAATTCCTTCGGATACATATTATATTTACAGTTGACACTCAAAATAATAGTAATTTGTGTGAATTTCAAAACGGTCCCACTTACACGTTGGCAGGAATCACGTTTTTCTGGACGCATGCCGAACCATCAAAACCTGCACAAAATTTGTTTCTATGTTTTTATATATCTCTATGAATACCTCTCTTTCTTCAAGTTTCTTTCATCTGGTTTTCTCCATGTCCTTTTCTATCTTGGTCTCTCGCATTCTTAAGTTTATTTATCATTGCTTAAAGTTTTTTCAACCCTCTCTCTAATTTCCTCGTTTATCATAACCGTCCTTTCTCCATTTCTTCGTAGTTTCTACTTTCTCGTTATTTTTTGTCGTAATTTTAAGACAGTCCGACCAAACCCTACACAGGGTAAACTGAAATGGAAGTCAGAGTAACTTATATGTGGGAGGCAGCGATCTCAGTAAAGCAACTTGGGCAACTGTAAGTATGTCCTACAGAGTTTAGGGGTTCTTTCACAATGACGGGCGTGGCAGAGAGATTGCCAGAGTTTCAGCCACTCTGTCCTCTCTTCTCAAACCAACACAACCCTCTTTTACAACTTACCGGCTTTTGTGATAAGAGTATCTTCATATTTTACTTTCTGAAGAAATAAGAGCTGAAACCACAGGCTACAGGAGAACCGTCAATTAGTTCACACGAATGATTAAAGACAAAAAACGCGGTACACTAATGACCACAGACCGATACTGTTTTTAAATTCAGCCTTTTGGGACAAAAATAATTTAAAGCTCAAGTCATGGTTGAGTTGTAAGCAGTTCTACTTCTAAATCGGGAAGTTCAAACTACGATTCTCGGCCTGAGGAATGCTGTCCTAAGGTTTATCGTGATTTTCGTCACTCCGACCGGGCATTTCCTACAAAGGGGACATAAAATCTAATCAGTATCTACAAACTATGAATTTTAATCTGTACGTCACAAGGAACAATACAGCGTATAACGTCTGTAAATTAAACAGTGTCGTTAAAGTAACCACCAAAAAAGAATAGTAACTGGTAAGATTTTGTGTTACCACGGCGACGAATATGAAGATGGCTGCCTTCTGGAGTGTTGCACCTTGTAATATGCTACAAACTGGCCGACGTTTTAGTAGGCTACTTAATATTCCACAATGTTATGTTCGAAATAACTTTGAGATCAATAAATCAATACAGTGTCAGTAGTTTCTAAAATTTCACCTTTACTCCCAACAACTCCCATTCCTAAACTCGATCTGTGCCCACAAATTTACGTACAGAAAACATTTCAGTTTCCTGCAGTGGCATTTTATAGCCATTCTGTGAGTTACTTTAATCTCCTACTAACAAGTAGGAATGTATGTGTGTGTTATATATGTAAGCTTAGTTGGTATCTTAGAGCCCACACATTTACCTTCCCGCTGGTACATTCTCGTTTGTCATAATCCGAACACATCATAAATTTAAAGCAATCCCTTCAGATCTGTAGTCACACTAACTGCATTAGGACCGCAGTTTTCACTCCTGATTTATTTGTGGCTTAACCTCCTGGGCTAAGTTACCATGAAGTGTATCCCAGATTTGTTTGTCTTGCGATGAGGTCGATTACAGACACGCGGATTCAAGCTGGGGCTTTTGTTGTTGCTGGACTGACATCTACACTTTTCGTGATACATTCGTTATATTGGTCAGCAGAGAGAGGACACAAGCAGTCGAATGGACAGTGGGAGGAGAAATTAACAATGACAAATTCAGCTTCTCGAAATTAATCAGCGGACAGCCAAAAGCAAAGGTTTTCGTGCATTTCCATTCGGCGGGCAATAGCCTCTATTTCGTTCAGTTCAGCGGACGAAACATAACACATTATACCTAAGCTCTAGGAGATAATAGTCCAATTGGAAGTATCACGAAACGTATCATATATGAGACTTTACGGCTTTAAAAATGTCGGTATTTGTCTGGTGAGTTGAAGATAGAGGCAGTATTTACCTCTGAAACGTTGGTATCTACCTTCAATTTAACAGGGCATACACTTACTAATTTTATTGCATAAGGCAGCTTCCAAAATGTTGACCGAAATTTTCACGAAAGTAAAATGCGTCTTGGTGGTACGGTCTAAGTCCTGTACTTCTGTCACGTTCCCCGATTTGATTCTCTGCCGAGTAGTCCACTACCCTGAACGAGATCTTCGGTGGTTTTTTTTTTACGTTTAAAAATCAAGCGCTGCGATAGGTCCTGAAAATCGGCAAAGCCTACTTCCATTCCAGTCCTTCAAAATTCATAGTACTTACAACTTACGATTTTAATACAGCTTCATTGAATACTTGAAGAAACAGCAAGAATTAAATGTGAAATAACTTAATTTTATGGGTGAAGGTCAATTTTCTGACCATTTGCACCCTAAAACTAACGCCACGTACTTGTTTACAAGCACCAACAGACTCAATTAATGTCAATGTCAATATGTTTAAAAAGAGAAAGAATATGAAGTTTCCATAATTCGCAATCGATACCAGAACTCTTAGACCTAATTTAAAAATGTTACATGACGTTTGGCCGGAGTCGATTTCAAATTGGCTACTGAGTCACGTATCCCATACTCAGTTGCTTCACCATTTAAAGTCTTTGCCTTCACAGGAAGATGTATTTCATATTTATGCTTCATTCCATTCGATGAATACAAACATACAAATTCCTAACTTACCATATCGTAACCCTACGAAGGTCAAATTATTCATTGGGACATGTAAGATTGTAAACCGGAAGGGGGCAGACGGGGGGAGGGGGCTTCTAGTGCCTACAAATGCAAAGCGGCACAGCTCGAGTATCACTCTGATTATGGAGGCGGTAAGCACCACCCAAACATCGGGCAATTTCTGCCTGACTACACGGTGCATTATCCCAGAAGAAACGCATCGTGCGGCAGCTAACGTCGTTTTCCTCAGTCCCTGCAGGTGAATGCCGAGGTAATATCTTTAAAACGGTACAACTTTTTACCCAATCTTTAAAATTTAGCAAATATGGTCAGCCTGCCATCTCATTTGATCCTAAACAGCCGTTGTAACTGACAGAGCGTCTTCAGATAAATAACCTATTCATATTAAGGCTAGAATAACCTATTGTAAACATATAAAGACAAATGCGCGGACATGGTGGACTCCAAGTAGTCATTAACAATCATATTTAACACCAATGGATGGAGGACAAAAATAATTCCATTAAATGTAATAGGAAACTACAGGCCTTCAAGTGTTATTTATCTGATGCACATGGCACCGTCTCTAGGTGACTGCCTCATGGGAAGACAATGTTGACTCGAAACACGGAAGCAGAAACAAGAACTGTTTGCTATAATAATTGGTTTGTTTTAGTTAGCACGTAAGGGTGGTAGCATTGTTCAAATATATCAACAAAATTAAGAGGACAGCGCACATAACACCCAACACAATGGAAATAGATGAAAATTGTTAAAAGTTTCCACCCGCGTTGTCACTCCTTTTATTTTAAACTCTAGTATAAGCTAACTCTTATTGGTTATAGTTTTGTAGTGTGTGTGTAAACATATATGCACACCTTAAAACAACATTACTAAATAACAAAAATATCAGCATACTTTTGTATACAACGTGGAACAGTTTAATAACTGATAACTCTAGAACTCAAGTGGAGATGGATGCAGTACGTTCTTCCGAAATGCCGGAAACCAATTACAAGATGCGTCAGAGCTTAAATGACTACAACTGACTTCTATGCTGTGACAAACTGAAATCTCAAAAGCTTTTATTTCCTTCGTGAACTCCATTTTAATTTGTTACTGTAGTTGCCACATTTTTAAGAAGTTGATTTGAGATGTTCTGATCCATTTAACACATAAAATTTCCGATAGTACTCAGAGTGACAGCGTTCGAAATAATTTTAAACTACACATAATTTCTATAAAGCCAAAAGTCGATATATCCTTCCTCGTGTCTCACCCAGTATTTAAGTCTCTCCGAGTACAGCTTTATTACAAGCGTAGAGCTGATGACGGCCATTGTCTTACGTGTCGGAAAGTGTTTCAACATGAGGTAATCGACTTCCTTTTTGACGGAGTCACCCCTAATACTTTCCACACAATTTATCATGCAACCCTTCAGTACTTATTCGTTCTATAATTAATTACTACACATTTCTTCCGGTTTTGTTGTTGTCAGAACCATAAAAAAATGTTTTTCCTGAGCTTAACACGAAAAATAAAGATAAAATAAATCGAACCACCGGCAAGCAATAGTTTTACACGAAATTACATACTGAAACACCAGTCAATATGCAAGTCCGTGGCGTTGACGTTGAACATGTACGTGCTTCAACAGACCCTGAACCAAAGTGGATACTTATAGACCTCTAATAGTCTTCTTTCTTGTGAAAGGAAACAAAAACATTGCATGTTCTAACGGGTTGCATCGCCAAGTAATGTCATAGAAATTTACTGACGTTGGAAATGTCACATGTCAGATATTCTGTGAGTTCCCATAAATACAACCCTCATATAAGGAACAGGTTTGTCATTTTGACAAAACGCATCGCACAATAAAATGTTGAAATATTTTACCTATGGCGTATTAGATGTGAAGACATTGTTTCTCAGCATCTGTATCGAGGCATATTTACTTCACATGTGTTTCTGTACATTTAACAGTAGTTCGCCACATGTGGTAACAACACTCGTAACTAATTGGTTAACTCGATATTTTTTTTCATATTCTTGTATTTTATTTGCCTGTCATTCTCACCATTCATTACTAGTTCTAAAATATTGATAATCTGGTGACTTTTGTTTGCAGTCTGATGAATAATACAAACAAATCAATGTTTGAATTGCAGATAAAAATTGTTAGCGATATAATACGATAATAATTTATGCATACAAATACAGACATACACGCAACTTTTGAGGCACGTGCCTACCTCAATATCGTCCCATGACATATTTTAACCGAAATTGAACTTAACCTTGATAAACACTGAATTAATATAGAGTACCAGAAACAAAGGAAGTGAATAAGTTACAGGAAGGACATCTTACAAAAACTTACGTGAAACTGAAGTTTGGTATTGTTATAAAGATCTCGTATTTTAAAAAACACGGAAATGTGAGTCTGATTTCATTAAATTCTCATCCACGTATACCACTGCTGACCCAAACTGTTATGTTGTACTATGTCTTCGAATTAGAGCAACCCCCTTTGTAACCGGTTCCTAACCCATCCCTTCCTATCCACTCACAACCCCCGTTTTCCTCTTCTGCCTGTTGTGTGCGGTGGTCAGAAACCAAGCCATTAGTCGA
Source organism: Zootermopsis nevadensis (assembly GCF_977971745.1). Lineage (NCBI taxonomy): Eukaryota > Metazoa > Arthropoda > Insecta > Blattodea > Termopsidae > Zootermopsis > Zootermopsis nevadensis. Next base: position 7,941,515 of record NW_028259157.1, read on the forward strand.
CATGAAAATTACAGCCCCAGATGCGTGAAATATTCAGCTCGGTCTCATCTGTCCATGTGTGTCTCGCTACAGGCAATAGACAACAAATGCCCCGCCCCTGCACGACTGGGGGGAAGAGAATGAATGTAAGCTATAACGAAACCCACTTGCCACGCTTGTATTTGTTTGCACACACGAGAAACACGCAAAATTAATTAAAATTCTGCGTTGTTAGTGCGTCTACTCGGTTCCAACTCAGTTACTAAGAATATCCGAACAAAACTGACGGAATTAAATACCTAGACAAACAAGATATTTGTTTTGTATAAATAAAACATAAGATTTGCACGTGTGCGTTGGAAATACAGCTCCAAGTCAACGGTAACAAAATAAAATTCACAATTTAAAATAATCCTTCAGCTTGGCTTCATGCAACATGTGCAGTTGAGTAAACATCATGGAAAAGTTAATGTAGAGGTTGTGACGCATTACATAATTTTCTTTGTGACGACATGCAGACTCGACAGGGATATACAAACGTTTCGGAGAAGCATACTGTCTCCATCTTCAGGGCTGAAGCTAATCCCTATCTTCTGACCGGAGATAGGGATTAGCTCTAGCTATAGGGCTATACTGAGTAGGTACCTGACGACGGAGATAGAGCCCCATCTCCGAAACGTCGTTTTATATTTTATTTTACTAGACGATGGAAAATATCCAAGGAAATTTTTATTCAAACAAGCATTTCACTGGACCTGGATACGTTGAAAATAAAGACGCTCTGTCAATAATTAAAACCGTGGTTTCATCGGTGCCTTACCTCAAGAGGTCACGTGTGAAAATTCCACTGCCAGTAATCGAGACTATGAACGATTGGTGGGAATAAAACAGTCTTGTCCTCGAATAGATTCTCCAAAAAAAATCGTATTTGTTCAATTACACGAAGATACATTTTCCATTGGTCTAGAAAGCTAAAAACGCACACAAGGTCTGGTAGAAGATTATTTTGGACAAAACTTTATATAACCACGCTTGTTTCTTTCATGTTTTCCTTCGTTTAAACACATTCCATCTTTTTAGTTGTACTTTCTGCATACCTGTCTGTCTTTCTTTACCTCTCTCTATACTTCCTCATAATTCCTTCGGCCCTTCAGTGCTTCACTAATTCTTATTTTCTGCTTCCTCTCTGTTACAAGGAAGAGTTTGCGAAAATGAAAGTTTTATCTCTCCGGAAAGGTTTCTCTGATACTTGAAACTTATGAAGTAATTATAATCAATAAGGGGATTTCGTTAATGAAGTGATTATATGAGCTCTATTAGTTATTCATTAAATTCTGTTTAGACACATCAGGAGATAAAAGCAATACAAATAAATAGTCCTATAAAATATAAAATAATAATAGTAGATGGTTTGTTTGAGGTCTGCAAGCCACAGAAAGACGGGTGTTAATTTCGAAGAGAACAGGGCAAGAATTACCTATATTTAAGCAAATATAAAGATAAATGGGGCGTGTCAGTGATAAAATATGGGGAGGATTGAATCAAAAACTGGAAGGAGGGTAGAGCAAACATGAGAGAGGGATATAGTTTAAAACGATAATAGAGAATGTAAAAATGTTAAAACAAATGCAAATATGTTCAGAAATTGATATAAGACCAGGAAGCCATGTCCAACATTGTAAGCAGCAACCAACAGATTTAATAAATGCCAGTGTTGTTGTTAATGTCGGAAGGTTTATTTTTACACTAGAATCTTAAATTAAGTTCATTTTTGCATGGAACGTAAGCTGATATCTGCCCGTTTTTGAAATCGAACCCCCTTCGTTCAGCATGTGGCCAATCAATTTACTGACTGAGCTCAAATACTGAATTCGTCTCAAGACGTTACTGTCACCTTTTCAACAGAGTACTCCTCGCTTGTCAATATCAACTAAACGACTTGCCGTATTAAACGGTAATTTAAAAGTTTCTCTCTCATTTTATTCTCGTTTGAAATAAAATCCTAAAATTACGTCAAGATATTTTTAGTTCGTTTGCCTTTGTCAACGTTCTGAACCCCAATTTATACAATGTTTTCTGCTCTCTGCACAACTTTCGTTTACTAATGACGACTTGAAGATCCGGCGTCTCTAAGACTTTACGACTTACTGAAAATATTCCCTTTCTGGAGCTTAAAGGTGAGCTCATAAACTATAAATTCCTTAATAATGGATAGTATATAAAACAGTACATCTACTTAGAACACACTAAGCATTGGACTATTTTTTTAGCAGCGATAGAGAATAGACTTTGTGAAGAGGAAAAGCCAATAGGATTTGGACTTGGAGAAAAGAGAGTCCTAAGCTGCTCGTGAGTTGTCGGAATGAGGCAGACTCGAAGACTCGGGAGTGAGCCCTCTCTGCTCATGAAAAAGAGTTCGAGCAAAGCCTGGGTCATTTTCTTGTTTTGAGAAGTTAACGGATTTGCGAACGTTGAAGAGAAAGATTAGCTTCAGAGTAAAGAAGCAAGTTACACGAAGTGATGTTAAGCGATCCGTCAGTTGTTGCTGCAGTTCCGTTTCCGTTGCGGTCAAAGTAATGTCTGTGCGAGTAAGAGATGGGAACAATTCTACGGACTAAACCTTCAATTGTTTTACTTAATTTCCCCTTTCATACAAAGAAACAAGACCAATGTTGTTTCAGAACTACTGCTAAGTCATTTACAAACAGAAGGCCTTGAGGCCAGATCCGACTTCAGCGAAAGAGTGGACCAAACAGATTCTCTCACCGTGTACAGATTTTATATATAATTTGAAATGTCACTAAGCTATTCATTCAGACTTCTACACTTCCTGTCCATGCCTGTCCCGCTATTGTAAATGTATTCCTGTTTTATCAATGCCAATTCACCCGTAAAGTCCAAATACATTACAAAATGACGTATATTATAAAACTAATTAAATATTAACGTAATCATTGTTCTTGTGACAGTGACTGTTATTTGTTATTTGTATTCTGCATTTGCATACAAACCTTTGTTATAACTGCTTTCAGTGTGTGGACCAACTAGATGTCACTATTAATTATTTAGCGACATTTAACGAGATGTTTTAATTCAACAACTATGTGAAATGTACGAAACGTAGAGAAAAGATTTTAAATAACGTATGTGATTGAGAAGTATTATTATGGAGATGTTAAGCTAATAGAAATCATAGTAAATTAATTTTCCAACAATTGATTGATTTTGTAGTTAACTTTCGACCAAACAGTGGAACTGACAAGATATGAGTTTTACTTTCACACCACATCCCTAACTTCCTTCTCAGGTTTTATTTACTTAAATTAAAATATAAAAAATGCTTAGCACTCACGAAATGTGTAGAATATTGTGACATATGAAAGAAAGAATGACATAATAAATGTATTCATGTATACAGTCAATACAAACATGAATTAAATCTGAACATTTTATGACAATTATTTTCTCCTTGAGGGTGAAAGACGGTCTTAAAACATGAATAAAATTATATCTGAGATGTGTAATTAACTTCTAGAAGCGAATAATCAGTTCGATTAGGAAAGCCCTGTTGGCGGTTTAATTAAACATATGAAGTTGAGACAATTCTTAAAAAAAATTAGATATAAGGAAAGGAAGGCGATTATTATATTAATGTGTTGTGTTCCATTCTCTAGTGACATATTCTAAAACAGGGGTTATCAAATCGCGGCCCGCGAGTTACATAGCGTCGAATGATATGATGGTTATGAATTATGAACTGAAAACATGTCACCACCTTTAAGTTATCATCCCAGTATTTGACGGAGAGACTGAACAAACTCACGAAAACTCTCGGTGATCACATCAAATCTCTCGGCTGAGACTCCAACCCAGAGACATCTCAAAAGCGAAGTGTCAAAAACTTTCCCCCCTAGAACTTTTCAATTAGCATACAATGATTACATTCAAATAACATTAACAGGGCTCGCTGCATACAAATTACAAGCCTACGTCACTTTTTACTTCTCAATCAGTTGTTATCCGGTGGCTCTGGGCGTAGACATTCAAGTACATTTTCGTGTCCTGCCACTTGTATAACTTGATTTAGATCTGGGCATAAGCCCTAATCGAGATAATCTATTTTCGTCTTAAACGCGACATTCGGACCCAGCCAGTCATAATCTTACAGTTAAAAAAAATAATGAGCTTAAACAAGGACTGTCACATGGTGACGTGTGCTACAGTGGCATGGGAATATTAAAGTTGAAATAAAGGATAACTCCAGAACAAAAGTAAAAAATGGACGGTATTTGTATAAAGCTACTCTTAAAATTTCCAAGCTTATGTTCAGTGCTGGCAGAGATATAAAAGATAGCCACATCTGCAACTGGTTTTTCGCCAGTGTCATCTACGACGTAGTTGGTCTTACGAGAAGCTGAGAGAATTATGAGAATTCTCATAGGGATTCAAAACCTGTCCAAAGTTGATGATCACAGCTGTTTTGACGCAGGCTTTCTTCAGAATCTAACTAAAATTTCTTTCACTATTTCTTTATAATATGTTTACGCTGGTAAACCCGTTAAATTCTGCAACGATAATGCGTTTAACTCACATTCAAAAAGGTCTCCGGTTCGAAATATGCCGTCGGAATCAAGCCTTCTTAGTGAAGGCGAAATAAATATAAACACTGTTTCCCTTACGGATTTTAAGTACTCATTTAAAACTCAGCCATAACTAAGTGAAGTTTTAGAGTCTCACGGCTGCAACTGTGAATATGACTGCCTTCTGGGTTCTTGTGCAGTGTACTTTGATATAAGATTACCGACGTTTCAGAGGTTGTTGTTTTACGATGGGTTGTGTTGTCCTGGAGAATTTGAATCGTGTTCATCGGGTGGTCGTGGGAATGTCATGGAGAAGTGCTGGAGAATCATGGAGAATTCCAGGAACATTTCTGGAGAAATCCGGGAAAAGTCCAAGAGGAGTGTTGGAGAAGTCCAGGAGACGTATTTCGAAAATTTTTTGTTATGCAATATTGCTGGAGAAATTCTGGAGAATTCCAGGAGAAATCCTGGAGAAGTCTTGATAGGTTATTTGGATATACTTTAGCGGTGGTAAGTTTGATGCTATGCGGGTCGGCTATTTTGAATTCAGTTAAGTTTGTTTGGTATAAGTTAATTTGGATAGATTGCGTTTTGTGTTAGATTGGGTTAGGTTAGGTTAGGTTAGGTTAGGTTAGACCGTGTATATTGAACGGTATCCACTTTCCGCCCAAGGCGCCACGACGTGTTTAGTCCCTCTGATCGGCGCCGACTATCTAGTATCGTGCCCACCGTAAAACAACGGGTTTGACGCCATTTTTGGCGTCACGACGCTCGGCGTCGGTTTTCTAATTTAGTCCTCGCTGTCGTCAGGTCACATCTGATGAACATTTGACGTTATTTGAAGGCGTCGCGATGGATGGCGTCGCGACGCCGGGCGTCGATTTCACAAATTCGCTCTCAATGTTATCCCAACTGTTTCAGACGGACACGTGTGATACAATGATGGCTTCGCGGATAATAGCGTCGCGACGCTCGGCGTCGGTTTTCTAGTTCAATATCTGCAGTACGTTTGGCGTATTTCGAAGGCAACGCCATGATCAGCGTCGCAACGTTAAGTTAGGTTAGGTTAGGTTAGGTTCGGTTGGGTTAGGTTAGGTTAGGTTAGGTTAGGTTAGGTTAGACGGTGTATATTGAACGGTATCCACTTTCCGGCCAAGGCGCCACGATGTGTTTAGTCCCTCTGATCGGCGCCGACTATCTAGTATCGTGCCCACCGTAATACATGGGGTTTGACGCCATTTTTGGCGTCACGACTCTCGGCGTCGGTTTTCTAATTTAGTCCTCCCTGTCATCAGGTCACATCTGATAAACATTTGACATTATTTGAAGACGTCGCAATGGTTGGCGTCGCGACGCCGGGCGTCGATTTCACAAATTAGCTCTAAAAGTTATCCCAACTGTTTGAGACGGACACGTGTGATATAATGATGGCTTCGCGGCTAATAGCGTCGCGACGCTCGGCGTCGGTTTTCTAGTTCAATATCTGCGGTACGTTTGGCGTATTTTGAAAGCAACGCCATGATCAACGTCGCAACGTTAAGTGAGGTTGGGTTAGGTTAGGTTGGGTTAGGTTAGGTTAAATTGGATTAGGTTGGGTTGGGTTAGGTTAGGCTAGGTTAGACCGTGTATATTAAACGGTATCCACTTTCCGCCCAAGACGCCACAAAGTGTTTAGTCCCTCTGATCGGCGCCGACTATCTAGTATCGTGCCCACCGTAATACAACGGGTTTGACGCCATTTTTGGCGTCACGACTCTCGGCGTCGGTTTTCTAATTTAGTCCTCGCTGTCATCAGGTCACATCTGATGAAAATTTAGCGTTATCTGAAGGCGTCGCGATGGTTGGCGTCGCGACGCCGGGCGTCGATTTCAGAAATTCGCCCTCAATGTTATCCCAACTGTTTGAGACGGACACGTGTGATACAATGATGGATTCGCGGATAATAGCGTCGCGACGCTCGGCGTCGGATTTCTAGTTCAATATCTGCAGTACGTTTGGCGTATTTCGAAGGCAACGCTATGATCAGCGTGGCAACGTTAAGTTAGGTTCGGTTAGGTTAGGTTAGGTTAGGTTAGGTTTGGTTTGGTTAGGTTAGGTTATGTTAGAATAGGTTAGGTTAGGTTAGGTTAGGTTAGGTTAGACCGTGTATATTGAACGGTATCCACTTTCCGCCCAAGGCGCTACGTGTTCAGTCCCCCGTTTCGGCGCCGGCTATCTAGTACGTGCCCAAAGTAATACAACGGGGTTGACGCCATTTTTGGCGTCACGACGTCGGCGTCGGTTTTCTAATTTAGTCCTCGCTATCGTCAGGTCACATCTGATGAACATTTAGCGTTATTTGAAATCGTCGCGATGGTTGGCGTCGAGACGCCGAGCGTCTATTTCACAAATTCGCTCTCAATGTTATCCCAACTGTTTCAGACGGACACGTGTGATACAATGATGGCTTCGCGGATAATAGCGTCGCGACGCTCGGCGTCGGTTTTCTAGTTCAATATCTGCGGTAAGTTTGGCGTATTTCGAAGGCAACGCCATGATCAGCGTCGCAACGTTAAGTTAGGTTCGGTTAGGTTAGGTTGGGTTGGGTTAGGTTATGTTAGGTTAGGTTAGGTAAGGTTAGGTTATGTTAGGTTAGGTTAGACCGTGTATATTGAACGGTATCCACTTTCCGGCCACGGCGCCAAGACGTGTTTAGTCCCTCTGATCGGCGCCGACTATCTAGTATCGTGCCCACCGTAATACAACGGGTTTGATGCCATTTTTGGCGTCACTACGCTCGGCGTCGGTTTTCTAATTTAGTCCTCGCTATCGTCAGGTCACATCTGATGAACATTTAGCGTTATTTGAAATCGTCGCGATGGTTGGCGTCGAGACGCCGAGCGTCTATTTCACAAATTCGCTCTCAATGTTATCCCAACTGTTTGAGACGGACACGTGTGATACAATGATGGCTTCGCGGATAATAGCGTCGGGACGCTCGGCGTCGGTTTCTAGTTCAATATCTACGGTACGTTTGGCGTATTTCGAAGGCAACGCTATGATCAGCTTCGCAACGTTAAGTCAGGTTCGGTTAGGTTAGGTTGGGTTGGATTGGGTTGGATTGGGTTAGGTTAGGTTATTTTAAGTTAAGTTAGATTAAGTTAGGTAAGGTTAGACTGTGTATATTGAACGGTATCCACTTTCCGCCCAAGGCGCCACGACGTGTTTAGTTCCTCTGATCGGCGCCGACTATCTAGTATCGTGCCCACCGTAATACAACGGGTTTGATGCCATTTTTGGCGTCACGACGCTCGGCGTCGTTTTTATAATTTAGTCCTCGCTGTCATCAGGTCACATCTGATGAACATTTGACGTTATTTGAAGGCGTCGCGATGGTTGGCGTCGCGACGCCGGGCGTTCATTTCACAAATTCGCTCTCAATGTTATCCCAACTGTTTGAGACGGACACGTGTGATACAATGATGGCTTCGCGGCTAATAGCGTCGCGACGTTCGGCGTCGGTTTTCTAGTTCAATATCTGCAGTACGTTTGACGTATTTCGAAGGCAACGCCATGATCAAAGTCGCAACGTTAAGATAGGTTCGGTTAGGTTAGGTTAGGTTGGATTGGGTTGGATTGGGTTAGGTTAGGTTATTTTAAGTTAAGTTAGATTAAGTTAGGTAAGGTTAGACTGTGTATATTGAACGGTATCCACTTTCCGCCCAAGGCGCCACGACGTGTTTAGTCCCTCTGATCGGCGCCGACTATCTAGTATCGTGCCCACCGTAAAACAACGGGTTTGACGCCATTTTTGGCGTCACGACGCTCGACGTCGGTTTTCTAATTTAGTCCTCGCTGTCATCAGGTCACATTTGATGAACATTTGGCGTTATTTGAAGGCGTCGCGATGGTTGGCATCGCGACGACGGGCGTCGATTTCACAAATCCTGGAAAAGTCCTGGAAGGTTATTTGGATATCATTAAGCGGTGGTGGGTTTGATGATATGCGTGTCGGCTATTTTGAATTCATTTAAGTTTGTTTGGTATAAGTTAATTTGGATAGGTTGCGTTTTGTGTTAGGTTGGGTTCGGTTAGGTTAGGTTAAGTTATGTTAGGTTAGGTTAGGTTGTTATGTTAGGTTAGGTTAGGTTCAGTTAAGGGTATGTTATATAATATTGTTTTACAATGGGTTGTGTTTTCCTGGAGAACATGAATCGTGTTCATCGGGTGGTCGTGGGAATGTCCTGGAGAAGTGCTGGAGAGTGCTGGAGAATTCCAGGAAAATTTCTGGAGAAATCCTGGAAAAGTCCTAGAGTAGTGTTGTACAAGACGTAATTCGGATATTTTTTGTCATGGATTATTGCTGGAGAAATCCTGGAGAATTCCAGGAGAAATCCTGGAGAAGTCCTGGAAGGTTATTTGGATATCCTTAAGCGGTGGAGGGTTTGATGCTATGCGGGTCGGCTATTTTGAATTCATTTAAGTTTGTTTGGTATAAGTTAATTTGGATAGGTTGCGTTTTGTGTTAGGTTGGGTTAGTTTAGGTTAGGTTAGGTTATGTTGGTTTAGGTTAGGTTAAGTTAAGTTCGGTTCGGTTCGGTTTAGTTAAGGGTAGGTTATATAATGTTGTTTTACGATGGGTTGTGTTGTCCTGGAGAATTTGAATCGTGTTCATAGGGTGTACGTGAGAATGTCCTGGAGAAGTGCTGGAGAATGCTGGAGAATTCCAGGAAAATTTCTGGAGAAATCCTGGAAAAGTCCTAGAGTATGATAATTCATCATTCTAATGTCTATTCCTGGAAAACACATTTTACAACAGATCAAATAATTAATTAAGATTGATCCTCTTATGCAAAAACTCAGATTAACACCCTTCTTTTGCGGTCCATGGCTCTAATGCATCTGTTCTGTTAATGAAACAGAAGAAAGTGTTCACCAACCAACACAAATTTTATACAGTCGTCCATGAAGGGAGATCGAAAGTAGCGATGCGACATAATTCTTATAACAGCCTCTTACTGCCTGAATAACGTTTAATTCGCTTAAATTGGGGATCATGAAAACCGTTTTAATATCAAACTGTATATGTGCGTTCTTTCCAGAACAATGCAAGAGCGTGACAGGTTTTCGTTACACGCAGAATTGGTTGAAGGGAGAACGGTCCTTAAAAACACGTCTGTTGAAGCGATAACACAAGTCTAATTTCGTTGCACAGACAGGCCCTGGAGGAATGATTTCAGCTTTATCTTAAGATTTATCAAAAAAATTTTACAATAAATTATGCAGATCACTTACCTTATAATTACTTGTTAAAAACTTTCAGTAAAGAGCATCTAGATTTTACATAGAATACGTTAATACAGTAAAAGTAAAGTTTGTCCCACTTTACGTCATGTAGGCGTTTGGGGTGAGTGGAGGTATAGCTTCTCTTTTCCTTGACCTCGGCACTAGATGGAGGTGAGTCGTCAGCATCATGCCCCGGCCGGCTTTATCCCCGGGAAAGGACCCCGGTATCCATTGTAGAGGAGGCTGGGTGGGCCACAGAGCCGGTCTGGGCGCAGAGACTAGAGGAAAAATCCTCTGCCCCCGTCGGGGATCGAACCCCGGTCGTCCTACCCGTAGCTAGTCACTATACTGACTGAGTTATCCCGGCTCAACGTTAATACAGTATTGAGATAAAATATCTCAGAGTGGTGGATTAAGAAATTACAGACTTAACTATGCAAAACTGAGTTATAGAACTCCAGAGCATTCATTTCCTTGCAATGGAATTCTTGAAAGATTTTGATGTTAAATGGCATCTCAGTGGCACTTGGTAAAATTGAACCCTACTTCATTTTGGCAAAGAAATTATTTCGATTAAAAGCAACCATAAGAATATATAATAACCTATGAAGCATTATATATTGAAGCCATATATTTCTCAAAGCCCTTTCTCTTTGTTCTATTTTAGTTGCGTAAACAACGAGAAAATAATTATGCCAGTCAATTGCAGCTACCCTGCCTCTTCCATGTTCCTTGCCGGAGACTTATCATCGGTCGTAAATCCGAGCCACATCGCTCATCTGTGTGTCATGCCCACAATACTCATCATGCACTGCGAGAGACAAAGATCTTGAATAAAAATCAAATCCGAGTTTTTTATCTGCACCTACCCCGATCGGCGGTATCCAGAACTGTAAACTGTGGTACACTTGAGGCTGGAGGGTGGGTCCTGAAGTTTCTTTTTTTGGGCTGCCGCGAAAAAATGTACCAAAAACAAAGATGCTGAATTAATTTCCTCACAAATATACAATAAGACGAAGATGACTGTCTTCTGGGATATTGCACAGTGTAGTCTGGTAGAAATTAAGAGATTTTTCAAAGGTGCTTGCTGCCTCCATCATCAGGGCAATGACTCAACATCGCCCACATCCCAGAAGGCAGTCATCCTCATATTCGCCGTTGTGAGAATCTGACATCTCACCAAACAATATATATTTTATTTAGTGTTCTGTCTGACGACAGGTCCATATGAACAGGATCCTTCCATCCTTTTCTCGGACTGGGACCTGGCAGATGATCCAGAAGTGCTTTGGAATGGAGTAATTGTTGGGATGCCACGGAGAAACCGGGGAAGCTCCCGGAGGAAAACTCCGTGTTGCCTAGACCACGGCCTTGCCCAACATAAGTTATAAATTCGGGCACCGCCGGGAATCGAACCCGAGACCCCAGGATTACAAGGCCAGCGTTCTACTCCCTAGACCACCGTATAAAAAATTAAATTACGTTTAATTGCAAAGGCCCAGTTTGTTAGAATAATTAATGTCATCAAGGTTTATTGGTAAATATTTTTTAAACGTATAAATTGCATTTGTGCAGGTCGACTGGCCTTCAGACTCTTATTCATATCATGACTAAAGAGTTCGAGAACCAATGATGTACAGAATTCTCCATTAGCTCTAGAAACATAAGAATTACAGACCTCCACTCCCCCTTTACCCCCCACCAACACCCGGACCATCATCCAAACCATCTTTCGACTTGCACAGTGTTCTAAATTTTTAATACATGCAGCACTGTAAGTCGAGAACGGGGCAAAGGCAATTTTAAGGAAACGCTTAGAGAATTTGCAAGGGAAAAATTAGGCCTAGGGTCGGCTCAGATGGGTGGTTGTAGGGGGTGAAACTGGTATTGGGCATTTAGAAGGGGCCTGGGGAACATGATTAAACTCGAAAATGTACGAGAGTCTGCAACATGCCTGTCTTTGTATCGATCATCCACCAGAATTCGCAGGGTAGTTTACTGAACGACGTTCAATCAGAAGCCGGATTCGTCTATAGCAGTGGAATTAAACTGGTTCTCACATCCCTCCCCGTCTCGTCTCGACGCTGCATTTTTCAATCAACTTATCGAACAGAAAGATTCCGTACCTAACTTACAGAGAGCACAGCCTGTAGCCAACGAAGACTGTAAAATTCGTCTATAATTACGATATGAAAATCATTGCATTAAGCAACTACAGGACCAACGTCTGTTACCTGAGAACGAATAAACACAGACCACTTTTGGCTTAATATCCTTTCTTAAGAAGGGAAAATTGTCTGATGAGACCATCATGCTGTCTGTTTTTGTGTGTCCTCGCTTTCAAATCTGAAGCAGTTAAAATAGACTGGATTAATCTGGCTCAGTAACAGACCAATGAGCCTTCAGTTCATTAAAAGAGGCAAATTTCTTAACTATCTGAGTGAAGGACTCTGCTCCATGGAATTGTTTTCTGACAGCAATAAAAATCACTGCTACCAGCGGTCTAAAAATATCAAATTTGAAATTCTACAAATTGCAATTGACAATTTGAGTGCATATTTTTGACAATGAGAGTTTTGGCCTTTGGGGAGCATAGGGTAGAGAGTGGTTAGCACTCCTGTTTCGTATTTGGGGCGTCCAGGATTGAAATCTGAGTCCGGAAATCGTCTATCCTGACTGAGGACTTTCGTCACTTTCCTCAGTCCCTCCAGGCAAATTTTTGGCATAGTACCTCAAAGTAGGCCACGACCTATTCCTTGTACATCCTCTCATTCGACGATGTTTAAAGTGTCATTAAAGAAACTACATATAAAAACTACGGGATGAACCGATTTCTGTTTCTGAAGATTCGTAGCAATGCATCACGATTCTACGTATGAGACACGCGTGCAGAGCCTTGGAACTATCCCGCAATGTTTACAGCGACTCCCCGTTCCCAATCACAGCAGCGTCGTTTCAGCAAGTTAAGTCTCGTGGCAAAATTGTGCTACAAGAAACATAAAATAGAATTAAGCAATTAAGCGCGTCGTTAATTCAATACTGTTGCCCTTAATGTGCTGAGCGGTTTTAGTGCACATCCGCAGGCGAAAAGTGCTGTCAGCCCTAAAAGACGAAGCACGTTCTACTAAACAGACCGGGTCCATTCTATGCGCTATACTCCAGGGTTTTTACTTCCGATGTTACAATGTTGATATCCAGGTCGGGGATTTTCCAAATATATTTAGGCACTCAACGACCAAGTACGGTCGTAAGAAGGCGGTGTTACATCACTATTTGGAAGTAGTAATCCGTGTGAAACGGAGTCTTCAAAAGTGAAACATTCAAAATGAAAATTGAGAAATTTATAAACGAAGATTTGCAAACAGAATTAAAAATTGGCTCCTCTGGTATCGAAGCGAAAGGATGTGGTCAGATGAAAAGTACGCGGTTCGATGTATAACTTTAAAGATATTACATAGATAAAGCTTCTGTATTACGGCCAGGCCTATAAGGTTTTGGAAATTCAAGTGGCAAATCAAAACTGAATCGTTTTTCTCTGGGGCACTACTGTTTATATATTAATTATTCTACAGTTCCTTTAAGAATCTGTTCGTTATCCGGATGCTGAATTACCTCAGGAATTCGGACAGAGTAATTTCAGAAATCGTCAGAACAGAATCTGAAGCATGAAACGATAACTGGAGTTAAGGGCTTTTGGTAAATTACGCGTGGCTGTGGAATACATTTTTAAATCACCCGGTAGTACCTGAACTTGGTAGCCGGGGCTTACTGTCTGCTGGAATAGCATTCTTAACGTTCAAAAGTTTCTGAATACGGCTGCTCATCTGCCAGGGGAAATTAAGCAGAGCTGAAAATCTGCCTTTACCACTTCATGTTCGCCGACTCGTTCCAATGGAATTTCTAGTTTCTTTATCTTGTTCAGAATTAAGAAAGTGAAACGACGTTGCTAGGGAGCGACACCTATCCAACTTTTGCCCGAGTTCTGATGTTCGTCAAATTATCAACGGTACGTACCAACGTCTTTCACCTCTCCCATCGTCAAATATATAATAAGAGGGACAGGATACGAAACACGCTTATCCGTGACCAGCATAAACGTATGAGTGCCTGCATAAATGTTATTAAAAAAAAAAAATTCGTTCCCTTCCATGTACGTGTGTGTATGCGCGCGCGTCATACATCACCGTCCTTCCTTAGTGTTGTATACTTAGCCCATCAAAGATTTTCTAATCGTCAACTCTTACGGACCAGTCCTTGTGGCCTGTTTCAATTTAGAATTAGGCTTAGCTGTAAAATTATTATTCAGTTCTGACACATGGTAGAATTCCGTCGCGAGATCTTTACCTTCACGAGGAAAAGATCCAAGACTTGAGTGGGATTCAAACCAGGGAGCTCTTATCTAAACGGACATAACTATGTCCTATAGAGCGCGGCCATAGAGATGAGAAGAAAATAGCAAAAAAAATCTAAAAATCAACTACTTATCTAAAGATTTGTGACGTGATATTCACAACATCCCAACCGTCGTCACTAATCACACAATCTGCCAGTACAGTAAAAAAGTCATTTTAGGACCGGAGTGAATCCGAAGGCAAAACTGCCTGTAAGTACACTTCAAACAATGACCTGTGTTCCACGTAAAACCTGTATAACTAAAAATCGGTTTAGTGTCGTTTTTCTATTCAAAATTAAACAATCTGGTAAGGGTGGGGGTTCTCACTGCGGTTAAGATGTTACTATTATTCTTCTGGGTTCTAACGTCATGTGGACGTTTGAAGGAACATACCACCTCCATCTTCAAGGATCAAGTGAGCCAGATAATTGAAGCAGGAGACACGGAACTCGAAATAACAATGTGTGTCTTCAGTGCCTTTCTATCTTCTTCCCGAAAACTGATCACTCCCGAAGGACTATTTATGTATATTGTCTATCGCCACTTGATTGAGGCAGTGGAGTTGAGGCTCCACGCGTCCTTAGCCTCAGTACTGAGTTTAGGTGCCTAATCAGCTTAACGAGTCGACCGATTTTTCCCAGAGAAAGAAACCCAAACACTCATTACAGACCCCACAGCAGAACTTGGCGATGGATAAATACGCCAACTGTGGGGAATCATACAAATGAGAGTGATTAAATACATGAAGTTCGATGACCATTCAAAGTTTACTCTTGGAATTTTCTTTGTGAAAGGAAACACAAAACTTGAAAATTAAAGTATACAAAACAATAATTTTGCCTGTTGTTTTGTATGGGTGCAAAACATGGTCTATCACTCAGAGGGAGGAACACAGATTGCAGGTGTTTGAGAACAGGGTGTTGAGGAGGATATTTGGGCCTAGGAGAGAACACGATGGGGCGTGGAGAAAACTGCATAATGATGAGCTTAAAAGTCTGTACTCCTCCCCCAATATTGTCAGGGTGATTAAGTCGAGAAGAATGAGATGGGCTGGGCATGTAGCGCGCATGGATGGGACAAGAGGTGTGCACCGGATATTGGTTGGGAAGCCTGAGGGGAAGAGACCGCTGAGGAGACCTAGACGTAGATGGAAGGATAATCTCAGGCGAGATCTATGGGAGATAGGCGTTGAAGGAGAATGGATTTTGGTGGCCCAGGACAGGGTCCGGTGGAGGGCTTTGGTTAATTCGGTGATGAATCTTCGGGTTCGGTAAGCCATTTAGTTAGTTAGAAAGGAAACACAAATATTACATAAAGACAATTGCAGTACTGTGGTAAAGAAAAGCACAAAAGCTTTTCTAATTTCCACGATAATTATTCATAAATTCTAACTCTTAAATACTCATATTTATGTTCTGTCATGACTCACGTTCATACCTCATTTGACTGCGCTCCCATTTTGAATTGTGTGCCGTCGCCGTGAGCACATTAAGTATCACAATGACACTTCATTCATGGCTGCCGCAATCAAGCGGCGGGACAGTAACGCAGAAGCCTGCGAATTACATCAAGCTGTCATTGCTCGCTACCGACGGAGAGCGTCGCGCCTTGTTCTCCCCTCCTCGCGTTTCCCTGCTCCGCTCTCTGGTCGTCCGTCCGTCTGTCCGGGGCTCGGAGTCTCGAAGAAACCGCTTTCGGCTTAAGTTGTCAGTGGCGTGTCTCGAAAATCTCACGTGAGGCTTCAACAAGTAATTTCCACGCAGGAAACTTTAAAAATAAATACCAAGAGGGCAGCAGTAGCTGTATCAACTGCCGAAGTCAGAAGTATTGATACCAAACACTGCTTCTTTTAAGAATGTTCTGGATTCAGTGTCTTTTGGTGTTCTTCACGCTCTAGCGAATACAACTTTTGTCCCCGCCCATCAACAATGACACTTGAGGAATTCCCGAATAAGAAGCAGGAGTGTGAACCACTCGGCTGCTACGTCTGGTTGCGAACTGTCGTTAAATTTTCATTACCTGCTTGTGTTCGTATCGAATATCTCGTCTGTCTGATACTCCTTCAGTTGTAAAATATAAGCCCCAAATCAAAAACCAATTTCTACATTCTGAAAGCTATTTATTTTTTTAGTAGGCTTGTGACATTACATGGAACTCCCAATATATGTATTTTTTTTTAAAGATGGAAGTTGCCGCATTGCAGCACGCAGCAAACTGCGTTATCGGCTTCGTTATTATTGCCTTCAAGGGATGGGCAGAATAGCCGCGGGATGTGAAACCTAACTTCGACCGACAACATTGATGACGAATTATTTAGAAGCGACTCAACCCCCTTTCCCGTCCCGAAACCATCAAGTGTAGTTACCATCAGTAAGAAGTGCGGTCCCATGATACTTGTGATATAGTTCCGGGTGTGCGCCTACTTTACAAGCCCTGGATCGTGCCAAATTGTTTAACATACGACGGATAAAGTCTAAAGAAAAAGGTATCAGAACACACCCGTTGGCTTCTTTCTGTCCACTGGTACAAAAATGTATTAAATACTAGTTTTGTTACTTCTTGCAGTTCAGTTTCAAAGAAATTTGTCAGATACCAGGGCAGTATATCGTTGACGAAAGTGTGGATTCTCGTAAAAAAACATTCTAGAATTAAAAATATGGCACATGAATTTCTTCCCCATCTGAGCTACCATTAGCTTTACAAGGAGGATTCCATCCGTGCAGATAGTTCCGTAGTTTAGTCGCGGTGAGCAACGCAGGCCCCCGGACGACACCGCCACCCGCACAGCCGTCTCGCCATCTTGCCTGCTTTTGTTCAGTAACAAATAGGCACACGGAAAGGCGCCATGAGGGATCATTAATTAGTTTCTGCGCAGCTCGCTACCTTTGTCCCGAGCAAAGGAGCACATTAAGCACTTCAAACAAATTCAATGGCAACACTCTTTCACTAAATAGATGGAAAGCACTCGACTATATTAGATTCCACATCGAATGAAGGCTAAAATTCATATCAATTAAACTGCATTAAAACGCGTGTTCAGGGAGACTGGGACGCCACGCCAAACAGGAACTGCGTAGTGCGTCGATGAAAGGAGAGGCCATTTCTGATAGAAACGCTCGAAAGTAACGTTCCAATTGCATCTCAGTAAAACGCGTACCGGATGTCTGGCGCCTCGGAGTCTGTTTAATGTTGGGGGGTTGTTCGAAACAAAGGGGGTGCAATGCCTGAAGCTATCAAAGATGAGAACAATGGTGTAAACACATAACTCACGTGTGTCCTAGGCACAGAAGTGTACACGCAGTCCAACGAAACATCATGAAATTAACCCGACGATAACTGCACACACCTCACCACTAAATGATTCACGTCCCTTTACAGCATTTATCATCCTAGCAGGTTCACTGTTCTTACTGAAGATTTAATGACTATTGTTCAACCCTGACCGTTCTAATTATTAAGTAGGCTTTTATTTACATACATACATTAATGATTATAAATATATTCAAAAGCATGCACATAATTAATTAATTAATTTTAGAAAATAAATAAACATGTTGGTACACCAACTATACGCTGTTCCCGTGTGCTCACAAGTGTCAAATTTAATCCAAATTTAAAACTGAACGCAGCAAAGTTCTTTCAGGTCTTAGGAAATGCGGTTAATATCTTCACCGGCTGGGTGACCCTCAGCTTCTCACGAAGGATTCCGCTCCATGGTGTCAGTTTCGAAACGAATGACAAACTTGGCCAATAAATGACTGATTTCAAACTCTATAGCATCATTCTATAGCTGACAAAATAGTTAATCACTCACAATTTATAATCTGTTTGAAGATAATCTCATAAAATTTTAAAAAAAGGGCGTAAATTAAAACAGAACAATCGATCTTAGAGCGCCATCATGTAAGCAATGCAGTAACGAAAAACGAAATCGTGACTCACGGGTGAAAAAATGTTCCTTTTAAGTCTCAAACGAACTGTTCCAGTAATTAATCCCGTCACTGGTATAAAATGGTAAGATTTCAGGTTCCCACGTCGGCGAGTATGAAGATGGTTGTAGGATTTGAGGTTTTCACGGCGGTGAGTTTGAAGATGCACGTCTTCTAAGTTATTGCGCCGAGTAGCCTGATAGAAGTTTACCGACGTTTCAGAGGTCCTTGCTGCCTCTATCATAAGGGCGATGACTACTACATATACACAAATAAAGGTAAATACTTACTACGAATAAACTCTAGAGCAAGTCTGGACATTGTAGCAAAGAGAAAGACTCCTCTAAAAAATGGAATCTCGGTCAAAGTCGTGGGACGCATGCACAAGCACACACAAATGAAGATTTAAATCTTTAAGGCATGTAAACAAAAACAATTTTGACGAAAACCTATAAAACTGATAGACTGAATTTTTATTTATATTAACAGAAGTCTTGTAGCGAAGTCTGCTTTACCATTCACAGATTTCTCCACCGCCTCTGCTACAGTAAAAGACTACATAAACAGCCTTCTTGTAAGTCTATCCAACTGGCATTCCTTTATGTTTTTAGAACAGTTCATCCAGACTGGATCAATATTGCCACCGGGACCAGATGTCCTCCACAAATACCTATCGCCCTCACCCAAGAGGGGTGGAAGAAACAGATCTTTCCCCACAAGAATACGCTGAATTTGTACCTAAGTTACATGCAATAACGATTCCACATAACATATTCTGACAGTAGCTGCAAACGTCTGCTGATTCAATGGAAATATCAGCTACCAGATCAATCAATCTTTTCGTTTAATACACAGGACCTAAAGACACAGCACTTTTACTACTACAGGTGCTAACTTTAAAATTTCTCGGTGTTTCGGACTCGCATAAATTCCTTGAAGCAGAAATTCGTCTAAATAACATTTAAGAATTCACTTCATACTGTAAAGAAAACACAACTAATAGCCATTACAAAGATCAACTGGTTAATGCTGTTTAGGGAAATAATCGCTATTCACAGTGAGAATCACACAAAAACCATAAATACAAACTGAATAGTTGCTGACTGCTGAAGCAGGTAAGACATATAACTATAAGGGGTAATGTACGTGTGTACAGCGTTGTCTAAATAATTCGTTTAGTAAAAAATTGCAGACATATTTTTGGATAAGCTTGTACTTCCTGCCCCAGTACGTTCGTGAATTAGTCAGACAGCCGCTACTCACAAGGGATACAGGGCAATATAATTAGTAATACATCAGCTTCCTTTGTTAATGTATTGTAGTGCAGAGGCTATACTTAAGAGAAGAAACCCGTTTACATTGTTCACCTCTACATAACCTGCCACGCATTCTGATCTGTTGCATTATTTACACAGATTCTGCTGTGTTCAAACAACCCCTACTTCCATACTGGTTTAAAAGATCTCTCAAAATCCCCATTATATGTACACAGTAGCTAAATTCAGAACTTATTTCTTTACACTCTACCAATTAAATCCTTCCTCAGAGCATACAAAATAACCAAATACCTCTGTCCATAACCACAGCAAAACATTCAAGGGAAAAGAATGATTATAAAAAAACACAAAAAATCATTTCGAAATGTAATTATCTTCACGTGAAAAAGAGCGGTGAAGTATACTTTTTCTGATCTCATCAATGGTTTCACAGTCGAAACGTAACGAATAAAAATTTTACGCCATACTAAAAAAAATAAATTGTTTAACGTAAACTCTTAAATATGACCCATTAACAAACTGTATGACAAATCAGTATAACATGCATATTAAATTTTCTAAGCTATGTACAATATACATGGCTTAGAAATAATGTCATTCATAATCTACTTTCTTTGTCTGAGATAATTAAAATACATTATTGCATACCCTGTCACAGAAACGTATAATCAAAAGAAGTTCCTTAAATAAAATTCAACCTAAGATTACAACATATTGGAAACTGATATAATGTTTTCTCCGTGACAGGAAACTTTTGATTATAGGTCTACTTAAGTATCTGAAACTAAATATTAACTTAGAATACATTTATCTGATTTAGGTTTACTGATCACCAAATTAAACACTAAATCAATCAATATTGTGTTCCATGCTCTCTTTCTCCTTTTATCAACGCATTAATCTGTTTATTTACACAAATCTCCCATTCCTTTTCTTCCGTGTTTTCTCGATTACTAAAACGAGTTTGATATTACCCACCACCAAACTTCACAGCGACTACCACAGCACTGCCATCTTCAACTCGTTACAAGAATGAAAGTGTCTCAGATGTTGCTTGCGCATATCAGCTAATGCATGCAAATTTTCTTATTACAAAGAACAAGTCCTGCTTTGTACACGTGAGCCATCTTCACAGCAAAGCTGTACAGCTCTCAGCAAGTTAAAGTTCGTTCTGGTACTTTAATAACATTCGGCTTTGCCGACATTATGTGACAACATGACTGCAAATGCAGGAATACAATTTCCAAATTTTAGATTCTAAATACGTACGTAGCCTAACCAGTCTCAAGCCTTGTCCAATTTCGTCCTACCAAATACTTCCTAGTCTTATCTACCCTACCCTTCATGATGAAAATTAGCAAATGGCAAGAGTGCGAATTTTGACGTCAAATAACTTTCGCTACGCCATGTCTAGCTAAACATATTTAAATTCTATTTATTCTTTGTAACTTCCGGAATAAAGTCTGCTCGTAAGCACGGCAAGAAACCAATATAAAGAAAGGACAAATTAACTGATGAACTATTGCCGCAAGTCCCTCAATCAATATCAAGAATCGAAAAAAGAGTTTTCTCATCGGATGCCACTCAGCGGATAGGATAGTTTCCGAGTGACGCCCGTCGACCGACGTCTGGTCGTCAGAATTCCCGCTCTGTTCGACAAATGCTCCATTCGCTTCCACCTACACCCAGGTAAACTCTGACACACTGACATTGTACCTCTGAAGCCGAAGCTCATCTAAATAATATTAAAAATTTCAGTTCGTACCTCGGAGAAAACAACACTTCACCATTACAAAGATCAACTGGATAGTGACATTCAGGGAAATAATCCTTGTCCACAAAGAGAATCATACGAAACCCATGAATACAAAATAAAGAGTTACTAATTACTGAAGTAGTTGGTGCATTGGGTTTTAAAGGGTCAATGTGTCAAAGCAGCTCACCTATGTTCTACATCCAACTGAGATTTCTATATAATCTCCCGACTAAAATTTTCATTCAAAATCTGATACCAGTTGAGTCAGCACAGAGCCAAATTTGTCTGACTCATCAGTATGATAAAATGTTTAAAATCTGACGTCGGATAACATGACAGATTTTACTTAATTTATATTACACAGTCTGTTAATGTTGAGATACCAACGCGTCAGGTTCCCTAAGCGATTTCACCACAAACACAGGACTCAAGTACGGAATTCCGATTTCCATATGTGATTTATTGATGAAATAGATTCGTTGGGTAATAACTCCAGCCCACAAATTTCATCACATGTAACTTATCAGACGGAAGTATCGACTATAATCTATAATCTAGGCCGGGGTTAGACTACAACAACGTAGTCGTATACCCTACAAATATATGAGATTTGAGGCTTTCACGGCGGTGAGGATAATGATGATGTTCTGGGTTATGACGCCGTGTAGACTGCTAGGTAGATACCAACGTTTCGGAGAAACATATTTTATCCATCCTTGTGTCTGACAGTATTTTCTTTTTCAAAACATTGATATCTACCCACAAGGCTTTCCGGCGTCACAACTCAAAATAACATCACAGTCATCCAATCAATAATCCAATATACAGGTCTAACACACAAACAAAGGTAAAACATGTTACGCTGAAAATAATATATTCTTTTTACTTTCGATTTTTTTTTGTGTGACCAGAATCCAAAGAAAGGCTTAAATCTGCTTGGCTAACCTCAGTTTGGAAAGAGGATTTTCAGCTCAATTTTCGTGTTTCATTGAATTGGGCAAGGATTAAAATGTTTGGGTTGGGCGCAAAACAATGGTCTCGCAGGGTTGCGCTTATCATTGTGTGCTAACACAATACAAAATGTTATCACTACCTCAGGGGTGTCGAATCCTTCCAGAATGAAAACTCTCTCATCAAGTGAGCACTCTGAAAAAACGTAATCTGTCCACTTCCGTAAGTGTAGAGATAAAGCGGCCTAAAGGAAGTGATGCAAAACGATTTCAACAACCTTTAGGTAATATATTTCAGCATTAACATCGAAGACAGAAATGTTAAAGTATCTTAGATTTTCAACATCAACACATTAAAGTGAGTGTGTTATTCTGAACATTTTGTCGAAGTGACTACATTCAAACGCTGCCATCAATCTTATTACATATAGGGATTACTGAGGGACTAATACTAACAAACTGACAGACCCTCTGGCAAGAGAATCTGAACGTTCAAAGCCACCACCGAACGTAAACCTAAACCAGTTTACGCATCCTTCCACCCACAATTTATCTTAATTTTATCATCACATCTCTTTTACGGTCTCCCGAGATGTCGCTTTCCAAAAGGCTTCCTCTTAAATATTAATACATCAACTCTGAAAACGAACGCAGTGTGTCCTCCGAATAGCTAAAATGTGTCTACAAGTCCACATGGCGTTACAACCCGATTTTCCTTCTGACGAATGGGAAAGTTGAAGATTTTGTAATAAAGTAGGTTATTAACTTGGCTGCACAGGTGAAAAGTGAATTTAGGATCACACTAAAATGGTGTTGTATGGTCAGTGGTTAAGGTACTCAAGCATGGGCCATGCGCCATTAAGTCTGCGAGCGAAATCAACTAAATCTAAGTAATTGTTAGGTTGGTATACTGTATAAACAAGCAGTTGCATGTTATTTTATAGAGCAGCGAGAGTAACTATGGCTCTGAAAGGAAGCGTTAGAAACAGGGAAGGAGAATGATGACAAACTCCCAGCTTATGACAATTAATGTTCTTAACGCTCCGAATGCAAGCAAACATATGCAAATGCAAAGTGCTCTGTTTTAATTTACGTTAAGTGGGCACACTGTCGTCGCCAGAACCTTGAAAGCCTGTTTCTTTCGTCACGCGCCGTACTTTAATTTTGACACCACTAACAATACATACAATGACTGTTCTTTCTCTATTTATTCCGTGTGTAAAGAGCGTCTTGTGGCACATTATTCTGATGGAAGGACATAAACTACAAGCGTCTGAAAATAATGTGTTCAGAACCTCAGAAAATGCCGTTAGCGACGTAACGAGGAAGTGGTATCATTATGACAATCGGTTGAGCACGACGGAGACAAAGAATGAATAGAGAATTTTGTTGGGAGAACTTCTTGAAAAACGGTCATTTGTACGACCGAGAACTAGAGTGGTGCATGAGACTGAAATAATTCATACGGAGATGGGTAGCATTCGAGGATGGCAGCAGGACAGAAGTACATCAGACTGTGTACAAAGTCCATAAATCTAGCAAATCCCGATTAGACCAGTGTCTTGAATTACACAAACTCATTTCAACGTCAGTATTTTCGCTGTCTTCGATTAATGTTTGAAGACAGAATTAGTTTCCAATGATAATAACGCAGTGATTACTTTTAATTTTAATTCAGCTTAAAATTAAATTGGTATTCCAGGAAGACTGCAGACGATACAAAGCAAGTACTGAAGCAGCTTACCTCTTCCGCAACTGAGGCCGGTTTGTTGTTGCTGCAAGGCCGCCACTCCCTGAGGAAGAATCCAAAAGAAAAAATCATATACAGCGAACAACCTGCAAGGCTAACCCTAAACAGACTTAACATTCTAATAACGTACCCAATTAAGCACACAGGAAGAAAAGTAAGCAAGGAACAAAGAAATAAAGCCAGACTGAAAGGGAAAGTAAGAAGTTGTCAGTGGAACCAAGGTTCCGGAGAATTAGACGTAAATACGTCTATGCGGAAAGGAAGTTTATATATTGGCTTTATTCTAATTATTTCCTTTATACATGCTTTACAATTGAGATAAGTTTGATTAAGACATTGCTTATTTAACTTGAATTAGTTACCCTTAAGATGGGTCTGTGGTAGCTGAATGTAAAGTAATGTAATTTAATTTAATTTAATTTAATGTAATGTAATGTAATGTAATGTAATGTAAGGTAATGTAATGTAAGGTAGTGTAATGTAATGTAAGGTAATGTAATGAAATGTTTCCTAGGTAACAATAATGCCGAGTAAACAGACGACGTTTCGTAGGTAACAATAATGCCGTGTAAACAGGTGACGTTTCGTAGGTAACAATAATGCCGAGTAAATAATTGACGTTCCCTAGGTAACAATAACAATTGAAGTTTCCTAGGTAACATAACAATGCAGTTACACTTTTTCGTTCCACTTTTTCGATCCACTTTTTGCCGAATGACACTGACCCTAAAATATACACGTATTTACGTCAAAACGTGTTTTGTGTATGATGGTCGTACCATAATGCGTAGCAATTTGAAGAGTTTAAATATATCGAAAAGAATGTAGCCCAATTCGAGTTGAAGGAACATATATTGGGATAATATTACAAATACTGAAAAATAACGTGTGGTTATGTGCAATCGATTTCTGTGTCTCAGAACAGAGTCTAATGGCTTGTGACGACGGTAATGAATATCAATCTTACACCACCACCTCTTAATAATATACGTATTTATCTATCACAATGCTGCACATGATACAGAAAGCGTCTATATTACTTATTTTGTAGCCCAGCAACTACGCCCAGGTTTGTAACTCAGAAATATACAAATATATTTCTCTGTTTAATCGCTCTCTGTGTGCAATTGTTACGTTGTCTGCCTAGTACACTATATACGGTCCAAGATCCCAGAACACGCCCAGCTTCATACTCGACACCATGAGACCCTAAACTTTCAATGTAATTGTGTTCGTACATTATTCACAAAATGCTAAAGAAATTAAAGCATGCTTACCAACTTGCAGACTTTTATAAGAAATTATACTCCAACGTCATAGTTAGGAAAGGGGCAGAAAGTACATTATCTTTCGTAATTAGAATTCGTAACACACACGCAGTTTTATCATTGATAATTTTTGTTTCAATATGTCTGCATTCTGACAGCTTAAGTATTTGTATGCAGACACACATTTATGGCCAAAATTTTCGCACCCCCTTTTCGAATGGCGAAATTCTGAGGATTGCCGTCATGTATCTTTGACAGACTAAGGTATGCCGAGGATGAAGGAAGTTTTCGGAACACTGGCCCCATAGAGCAGGATGTCTTTTTGTTGAATAATACAAGGGCAGATACGTCTACTTGTTCTTATGGATCACCATGGTTACCTAACCAGCTCCAAGTCTTGAGGCAGAATAAGGGTAAGGTTCAGACGGGAAAGCTGCTAAGGGTCGGGAGGAAGTGAAACAGCTACTGGATCATGTAGCTGTTGTTTGCTCAGGATTGGCATGCAAAGTAAAATTGAATCCAAACAGAACATGGCTGCACTGAGACATGTAGCTGCTACCCTCGTCTAGCAGCCTGAATGGTTAGTGAGGAAGGCTTCAGGTGTGGTCGATATCTGGAAGGTTTAAACACATTCGGGCGTCCTAAAACCTTCCGAAAATCAACACAAACACAAATCAATAACGAAAGAATGGGGTAGACAGAACTGAGTGTCTATACAAGTTCTCCGTCCATCGATATCCATGGTTATTATGGTGTATGGACCCTGTCGTTCAGACTAAACAAAATGTATGTTGTACAGTGTACAGTACTGTGCATCAAAATAACCTTTGAAAAACGTAAAATGAAAAGAAAGACAGGAAATATGTTGGCTTAGTAACAGAAGATGCGAAAAGGAAAATAATATTAAAATGTTGGCAATAAGCTTGTAAGAGAAATATGAGAGAAGTTGAGAAAATTAAATGAAGACAGAGAGTAAGGTGAACGGAGAGTTGTACGTAAGAAGGTAGAAGGAGCTATGATATAACGACTAAACACTTCTCCATGACAACTACATAGTATAGGAAACCAGCCAACTCGGCATTTGCAGTCAGGCAACCAACCAAAATCCCTCATCTGCACACATTTCCCGGTACACCTCTCGAAACGAAAAGATGTCCCACTCAGATAGCAGATATTCGGAACGGCAACCAAGGCGTTAAGCCCTCGGTAGAGGCGTGTATACACAACAGCGGAATCTGAGTGGTTCCTTGGTGCTCGGCTGCCTTAACCACTTGAAATCGAGAAAAGCGGTTGGATCAAAGGAAATCGAATGAAAGTCAAGATGTACGAAGCTGAGTAGACTTCAAACAGTAAAACGAGGGGGTGCTGGTAGCGACGAGAAAGAGATCGGCTGGGCATAAGGCGAGGTAGACAGAAAAGATACGTCGAAAAGCCCAAAGCATTGTGATGAGAACAGCCTCAATACAAAAGGAGTGCGAGCTTCTTTCTGGAAAGTTCAGCATAAAAGGAATTCTAATATTCGACTCATTTTTTAACGTTGGAAGAGTCACCTATTAATGTCCATAGCTCATCATCTTTCGGATTTATATTCCTAATGTATTATTAGGATAAGGAGAACTGCCGACATTGCTTCACTTTCGAACGAATTTATTTCATATGCTCTTATTTGTGTGTTTACCACGGAGTTTAAAAATGAAATAAATTTCTGACATTGTCAGTGAAATTGAAAACTATCAGGTTTTGAAATTGGCGTTTGTGTACGTGAACAGTATTTTCGATACGTTTATGTTTCTTAAAGGACCTACGAAAAATATCTGAGGCGTGAATGATACAAAGTGATGGGAACGTATCCTGTCTAAAGAATCCTAATAAACGTCTAATGAGGATGTGTGTCTTCTGAGTTGTAGCGTCGTGTAGTTTGGTAGAAGTATGCCAACGTTTCAGAGGTCCTTGCTATGATCCATCCCCCTGATGATAGGGGCAACAATCCAGAAGATAGCCCAGACTCACCGCCGTGAAAACCTCAAATCCTACTAAACGTCTTGAATTTATTGTTCCAGATTAATTCTAAATTAGAATACTGAGGTGGATTAATCATTTATGCCTGAATAAGATGATCGATCTTGAGATAACACTGAAAGTATATAATTTCAAAGTTTGTGATCTAAAAATTCTCTTCCTATTCTTAAAGCAATTTTAATATGGTCTTTAGACTGTGAAGTATAAACGAACACGAAAAGCAATTCTTGTGGACAAGGCACCTTAAAAAAATACGACGTACAAGACAAAGGTAGCGTTGGGAAAATAACATCAAAACATCTCGTATAAAATTTGGAAATGTGGAGTTGACTGGTTGTGCGAAAACTGGGTCAAAACGAGATATTTAGATAGTTTAGAATTAAATGTTCTAACAGAAGGGTGTTAGTTACTTTGGGAATGTTGGAAACATGATACCCGACTTTTTCTTCAGTTTCACAGTGTTTACATAAACTTAGGGGGGTACTGCCCGATGAAACCGCCTGTAATAATGTTTTGATAGCACGCTTTACGGCACAGCCAAAGACACTGCCCCCGGCTTCAGACCTTTTAAAGTTCGCCCAACCCTCAGGATGGGTGTCCAAAAATCAACAGAACAGCTAAAACCAAAGGTGGATCTTAATGGACAAACTCTTAGCACGTGTGTTTGAGAGCAGACGTGTTGTTGGGGCGTATGGCGATAAAAGCTTAAATTGTATTCTGAAACACGAGTCACTACACACACACACAGTAACTGCAAATGAAACCGTGAAGTATGCGGGAATTATTGGATAAATAGCCTTTGGTCTTTGACATCGCACCGTGCAGGTGTAAGGGAGGGGGGGGGGGTTGGAAGTGAAGCTCCACGGACTTTTAGCCTAGACATTAGGCGGAACAGAGTGATCGACTTCCCCTTCCGCTCGATTTATCTAGCGTCGAGGTAAAGAATGCATGAATCTTAACCTCTACTGCACTATACCTTCTCTCGGAGTGATGATCGGAGCTGGAGCACGTTTATCTCACCACGCTGTGTTAGGTGGCCTTATCTGAACAATCATTTCTGCATCCTTAATGTGTGAGCCCCTTAAACCAATTAAATACAAGATACGGTCTCTTCTTGGTACACCAACGGAACAGCACAGCTCGGAAGTCAAGGCGAACGCAGTAACGAACAGTCGTCTATTCCATAGCGATCAAGTTTCCAGATTAACATCGATCAAGTTTTCGACTTGGCGGTAATTGGTTATTATTGCTGTTGCAGTTCTTGATGATGATGATGACGGTCGCGTTATAGACTATTTTTGTTGTCATTAAACAAGAACGACGGACCGGTACTTGGTTGAAGTGCTTACTGTTTCCATCATCAGGGCTATAAACGTCGATCAATATCTGCAGAACGCAACATCCCGGAAGACAGACATCTTCATTCTCGCCGCAAGACGGGACCTCAAATCTCCCAAGGTCAACGACACCCCTGCAACTTAAGCTTATGTGGGCGCTGAGGTAAATATTAGCATCTTCTTAATTCTAGCTCAATATGGAGGTGAGTGGTCAGCTTCACGTTCCGGCCGCTTTAGTACTAAAGAAAGGGGCACCTCCCATGTCTGGAGTTGAAACACTGGCGTGACCTTGACGCAAAGAAGAGGAAGGGGGCTCAGGAACAAATACCCACTATCAATTTCTTACTGAAATTAACTCTGTACGTTAAAAACTATTTTTGTCTTTTAAGATTTTTTAATTTGACGCCGTATCGTATTTTCTACGTAATTTAATAATATCGTAAACTGTGTTATAAACTGAGTGTATATTATCCGATATTTTGGATTATCCGACCGTCCTTCGGTCCCGTTTAGGTCGGATAATGAGGACTGATGTATATTTAAGAGCGCCACGACAGATCTCTTTTCCCAGTGGCTGTACACATCGTCCTTACCTTCTTCACTGGGCCTGCTGTAGCCAACTTAATGAGCTTGTGTGGAGTGCATAATATAACACCACCTTCAACTATATTAGGTGCCCGAGCAGGCACATAAACTAGATTCAAACTCGTGAACTGCTCCTTCGTGTAAATAAGCAGGAGTCGTCAGTTCACTTCCAGCGCACTGGAAGCTGGACTGCCATCTATCTGCTTTCACGTGTAGTACAAAACTAACTAAAGTGAACCAAGTAATTAAACCGAAGTGATTTAATTGATGTTGCAGTGTCGAGCTGAAGTTTCAGCATAATGAGAAGTGGGTCCCAGATCCACGATAATATCGCACACTTCGACGCCTGTGGAAAGCCACTGAACAGAAGTCACCATATTGCGCAACAATAATAGCATACCTTTACCAAAGCTTTGTAAAAATATTAAGATATTTCTTGATTATTTTATACGAAACCATATAGTACGTGAGTAGACAAACCATTTTGTGTGTACTGGCAGTGCGTTAAGAACGGCATACAACAAGTTCGACTGGACTGACATGTCAAGCAACTTTCGAATATCTACTTTTTTAAAAGAAAACCCACGAGATCTAAATTGTAAGAGCTGAAAAAAGACGTATTTTACTGTTCTTATCAACAGTTTGAAGTGCAGTGATACATTCAAGAAGATTCTGCGTGTTTCTGATCTCAGGAGTTGATATTCCATATAAGTGACCATCCAGCACAATTCCCAGTTAATTTAAACAAGCCAAACGTTCTCATTTACTTCAAATTCCACTTGTGTCCCCAGCGTTTCACAACCTTCTTCAAATGCCCGCACACTAAAACACAATACAATAGCTCACAGCGAGCCAAACCATGTATTATTTTACACTACTTATGTATTAAGGGAAATATGGTTAAACTATGTTCTTATTTAATTAATTATTCTTGTCCGTCTAATCACAATTTAAAATTTAAAATTAAAATTAAGATAATTAAAATATCATGTGATGTTCCTATCGAAACATTCGATTTACATTTAGAACATCTTTTTCTAAATGTAAATCGAATGTTTCGATAGGAACATCACATGATATTTTAATTATCTTAATTTTAATTTTAAATTTTAAATTGTGATTAGACGGACAAGAATAATTAATTAAATATATATTTTCACAATATGACGCAACTATACCATCTTATGTTCTTATTGTTATTTGTAATCCTTTTCATCCATATTTTTGGAGCTGAAAAATTTAACAAATTAATGACAAGTTAGAAACGAATGATAGGTTCAGATGTCAAGAAGCGACTGACTTCTGTTGTTGACATGGAACCAGTTTAACAAGTTTTCATACGATCCGCATCCTACGTGCAACTTTATGAATATTCACTATATATAGCACTTTGCACATTCCATGGTCATTTTATATGGACAATTAATAACGCCGATAATAACATTGACAATGAAATAACGATAACTTAAGCTGCAGAAGCGATAATCACTTGACCGCGATGCGAGAGAGATCGGGCTCAAACACACTTTTTGTTGAGGCCAAGTGGCTCCACTTCAGCGCATAATTATTACTGTACGCGGTGACTCACACAAATTTCCTTCCTTTGCCACGACACGGACTAGTATTAGTGGGCTATTTGACAAGGGAACGGTAACATCTAACAGCATGAAATGGTTAGCTGGATGCCTGGCTCTGTTTATGGCAGACGAGACGTTGTGTTAGTTGCCAAACCATGATAATATGTGTGGTTTAGACAAACACTGTAATTGAAGGCATACAATTATTTTCTATTGAATTATTTACGAGTATAATTACTAGGAAAACGATCTACCACTGGTAAACCTACTAATTCATCACGTTTGTCTCACTCGTGGTTGAAATTTGAGTGTCCTACACAGCCATGATACAAAGCTATAAAGGGGGCACACACTAGAGCTAGAAACAGTGTGTACATATTAGGACCCACATCCTCCACTTCGATGATGAAGCGTAAACAATGCGCCAGGGACACGTGGAAACACGCCGCCAAAGCCGACTAGCGACGGGAAGTTCGGGACAATCTCATTTCCTCCGTCCTTTTTTTTTTTTTTTTTTTTTACGAATTTCGCATGCAGAGTCGGAAGGCATGCCGACAGAGGGCACGTGCCTCATATGAGACACTTTTTATAATAGCTCAGATTAACTAAACCAATCATTCAATGATTTTGTCTCAAGTAAACGGAAGAACTTGAAAAGAAAGTTCTACTTTAAGTGAGATTTCAGGTTAAGATGCATGTCCTCTGGGTTATTCGCCGTGTAGTCTGGTAGAAGTTTACCGACGTTTCAGAGATGTTTGCTGTCTCCATTATAACAGTGATTATCGCAGTACCTATAAAGCGCAAATCTAAAAATTCGGTAAAGTTATACCTGACTACACGGCGTAACAAAAAGACAGTCAACTCCTTTCCATTTTATGTTCAAACGGACAAACATAAATTAATTACCATTCACTTTAAATACATTTTTTTTATTAAAGACGAACGGTGACCTAATATGTGGAAGTTTTCGCGATATATTTGCTTACTCAAATTGTAAGCTGAGCAAAGAAATTGAAATTCGAAACATAAAAGTATATTTATTATGTTTCATCTTCATTTATTCTTCTTCTCCTCCATCTTCCACTCTTCTCCACTTTCTCAGTTACTTTCTTTCCATTCCTTCATTTGCTCCTCATCCATTTCACTGTTCTCCCATTTCCCTTCTTCCACTGTTAATTCCTTCTCTTTCATTCACGTCCTCAACTTATCACTTCGTATTGATTTCCTTCTCATTCATTAAAAAAAACTGCAGCCACTGACATGCTAGGGGAATTAAATATTTGTACGTTATTTAATGGCCTTGTTTTAGCAGATGAATAGGCAGCGATATTTCAGTCACCACTGGACTCATAGAACGCGTTATTCACAGACACAAACTTGTAATTTACAAAAGCGACTTCGGTCTATCGCCTCTCCAAAAAAGTATCGATACCGGTATAACAACGAAAACAGTGATTTTTAAAATCAATAAAACAAATTTAGAAGTGGTCCGTTTTATTTTAGTCACCACTTATTCCTGTAATTTTGGGCACCATGTTTCAAGCACGTAAATAAGTTGTCATTTTGTGAAAAGGTTTCTTCTCTTAGTTTAGTTAGTGTTCTGTCTGACGACAGGTCCATATGAACAGGATCCTTCGATCCTTTTCTCGGACTGGGACCTGTTCATATACGTTCTTGGCAGATGATCCAGAAGTGGTTTGCCATTGCCTTCTTCTGTGTGTGTGAATGGAGTAATTGTTGGGATGCCACGGAGAAACCGGGGAAGCCCCCGGAGGAAAACTCCGTGTTGCCTAGACCACGGCCTTGCCCAGCACAAGTTATAAATTCGGGCACCGCCGGGAATCGAACCCGAGACCCCAGGATTACAAGGCCAGCGTTCTAACCACTATTTTCTTCTCTACTTGCCAAAAATTAACAATGACGCAGAGGTCATTTCCTTATCCCTCTACTTCAGGGCTGGGTCTTGTAAGATCTTGATTTCTCCAGATATTATAAAAAGTCGAATTTGATAAAAACATGATTATGATTGTAAAAGCCGCTCATATGGTCTAGAAATTCTTACGCAACCTGCAGGCTCATTACCGTGTTCATACGGAAGCACCTAGTATTGAAATTTGTGTGCTTTAGTAAATGGTTAAAGTAGCTTCTGGTTACAAGGCAGCTATCTTAATTTATTTCCTCGCTTTCAACACAGACTGATTCCGATTCTTATTCATCCATCCATTATGCATTATTATAAAAATGCAGAACGACTTACATTGAAGAAAATCTAATTCAGTTACATATAATATACTTACTATATTCTGAAAATTTAAAACGTTGTTATTTAATAAGGAACTCGTTCAACAGAAAACCTCTTTATTTACATGGTTTCTAGTTCCTTCGCTCACTTCCATTTCCACGCCGCTCAAAGGAACAGCAGTAGATGTAAGGAACAATTTCTAGCTATTATATCACTTTCCCACTTCGTATGTTGTACAATATCGTGTTTAATTTTCCATCTTCAAGAGGTCTGGCTTTTGAGAAGGGGGGGGGGGAGAGTTGGAATTAGACTCATCCTGAATTCTAAGTGGAAGAACAAGTAGAACATTCAATGTCTTCTGAGACTGCTGCATTGCTCACTCTTCAACGAAGACTTAATAGCTTGTTACGTCATAGAAAAAAGAATCATTTTGCTTAGGAATGTATTCTGTTTGCTTCGTTTACACCACCTGTCGTCAGGGCTGCAGAAAGTTGGATAACAACGTTATCTTCTGCAAGATAAGAAGATTCAAACCACTGGAGAGTTATACTTAAAACTAGAGGATCTGACGGAAAACACGGTCTTGCTGTGAAGAACAGTTGATCTTTTGGTTTCTGCTCTGTCTACAGAGGCTAACGTTCTCAGCAAGATGTATAAATATGTTTTAAATGTGAATTCCTTTCAACTACGAACTGACGACGGTACACGAACCCCATATTTACCAACTGCTAATTACTATGTTACCTCATAGGTAGGCCTACTAGAAAATCAAAATGGTATGTAGAGATGATTACCTTTTGTAATATATCTTTAATTAATGGGTAGGTTGGCATTTAAGAAATGTTTTAATGTTTTCCTGGAAAGATCATATCAAAACAGGGCTTTTTATGATGCACTAAAAGTGGAAATTTATGTTCCGATGTGGTCACAGCCTGCCAGTCTTTACAATGGGTTGCTGATAAGGCTTTAAGTCTTGGTCACAAAATATGAATTATCGAGGCTATAAATGTCATTCAAACACAGATCGTAAATCTGAACAAGCTACAAGCATTTCTTCCATATTCCTTCACGCAGACGAAGTGTGTTATGAGTAAAAAAATATTTCATCGCAGATTCACAGAGTTTAGCACGAACTGAAGATTAATTGTACAATAAAAGTTGTGTGCCTTCTTTCAGTAATCTTTCAATGGGTGTTCATAACAAACTTAACGACACGTAAAGACATCGTGTGTCTACTCGGATTCTTAAAGAAACTAGACAACACCAAAAATATTTGATGACGAGTGATGATGTTTTGTTTTGTTTTGTTGTAGTTACTTGCGATGGTGGTGACAAATTCACAGACACGTGTTTAAATAGATAAGACGAATATATTCTTATTTATTTATTTTCGCATATATAATGAACTTGTCAGCAACAAAGATTATATAGCGTCTAACGATAAGATGATTAATGAATAATGACCTGGAATGGATCTAGAAAGAAGCTGTCATAGCCTCATTTAAGATACTATCCTGGAATCTGAAAGGAAGTACTGAGGAAGACCATAAAATCTCAAAGTCGTGATATGAAGCCGGTATCTCCCGAAGATGAAGTAGGAATGCTAACCACTCCGTTGAGATGTTTAGTGATACGGATTAATGTCTTTGGTAATACGTTAATCAAGTACTTGATACAGCCTATTCTGTTTGTTTAATGGGTGATTTTATGTGCAACAACTGATTACTTCATATAATGAACAGGAGAAAAAGTTGAGACGACCACTTATAATCGCCATTCCGGGACTGAAAACATGGGCGGAATATATTATTATGAATTCGATTTGTTCCTATCGACACAACTTGTTTCCAAGTGGATTCTGTCCTGCAGTAGTACGTTTAAGCTCACGCGACGCTTTCTGGAACGTTCGAGACGCGAAGGAGAGGGGCAATGTTAATTATGGTAATTATTTATCGAGAGGCGTCCAACAACTGAAGAAGTGGTGGGGTGGAAAATCACAACAACGTGAAGACAAATAATCTGGCGGTTCTCGTGTGTAGTAAAATTAAATTAAGGTTAAGATGTCCTAAGTGCATATATTAACCATCAAGCCATGATGTGCATCTTAAAGTAACATGATTTGAAAATCTGTTTTTACTGCCGAAGGAAAAAATAAACGTTTTT
This sequence comes from Zootermopsis nevadensis, assembly GCF_977971745.1. Taxonomy (NCBI): domain Eukaryota; kingdom Metazoa; phylum Arthropoda; class Insecta; order Blattodea; family Termopsidae; genus Zootermopsis; species Zootermopsis nevadensis. The sequence goes on from NW_028259157.1 coordinate 7,976,585, forward strand.
AAACTTCGCGTTAGACTAATTTGTGAACCATGTCCAGTCGTTCTAATAACTACTGGAATCTCAAGAGAGGGGGCATTCTTTACGTGCTTCCATTTTATTTCGTAATGTTTCTCCTTTATTTTAACCCCGTCTATGTTTTGTAATATAATTTCTTTGTATAGGACCCCGAGGAGACTTTGAGCGGTCGATGTCAGTCGAGTACATATGAGTCTGCCAGAACACAGCTAAGTGCTCCATGGGCTGGTGAAGCCAGTCGACTCTTGCGGTCTGCGGATTCAGTGGTGAGCGGAATGACGAGGTCACTTCCCGCGGGACTGACTGCGCGCTAAAAGCACAGCGCACTCCGAGCTGCGCGACTATTATTGCCTTTCAATACAACTTAACAACTCCATCCAAAGTCCATCCACTTTCGGGACACTGGGGTGGAGAAGAAGGAAGAGGGAATGTCGACAATCTGACCAAAGTTAAGTGAACAAACACTGTAGCTCTCCCATTCTGGAACTTTTCTCTAAATGAAATGTAGGGTAATGTGATTACACAACTGGGTAATTCTGAACTTCTTTGCAAATGCACATAAAGTGATGTTTTTTTGGGATATTCAATGACGTGGTTTCAAATGAAACGGCTAAATAGTCACATACTATATCGGAAGATGGTCTAAAAAGTTCTGAAAGGAGTCATTTGTAGTCTGTTCCAAGGTACTATATTTCAACATTCATCTACGTCGCCTTTGAGTGATTGTCACCTGTTTCATATCTGCAAGGTCTCTAGTTATAAAACTCGGAGGCTGACTATCCGCATAGTAACACTGTAAATCCAAATTCATGCAGCAGAGTCGTACTTTAAAAGCTGACAGTCCCTCATCTAGTCTTTACGGAAGGTAAATTTTCATTACAGTGTTCACAAAAGCCTGACAATGGACTCTATTTTGAGCCACAAATTCACACACAATTTCCTCAAGACATTAAGGATTAAAATCCACAAATTCTACCTGCAGAGCGTCTTTAGACAAAGCGGGTTAATTGGATGGGAAGTAACGTGTTCAATTATCGAATTAATTAATTCGACCGGCAAAACAATTTTTTTAAATCACCCGCCCATTTAAACGTGAGTTGTGGCAGTTTAGAAAAAAAATAAATTCTTATCCATTCGTTTTACTTACATAAAACCGCACGCTGCCTGTCAGAGACATCGGCAAAGACGGGGAGACCAATACAGTCGTACATATCGCATTATTTTGAGCAGTGTGCTTTCAAATGTTCATGTTTAAGTACACAAACTCTTACTCGTTTGTGAGAATTCAGCTTCGGCACGTAATAAGATAGCTGTCTTCTGGGTTGTTGGGCCGTGTAGTCTGGAAGAAACTGATCGACGTTTCAGAGGTGCTTCCTGCCTCTATCCTCTGCGAATTAGTCCTGATGAAGGAGGCATGTCCAAATCAGCCAATCAATATTTAGAAATCGGAACTGCAAGGCTAATAATCAACCGGCAGGCTTTTGTTTTTATAGTAAATTGTAGACAGTCTGACAGACTCTTTTTGGGTTATTCAAGAAACATTTCTTGCCGGATAGGTTATACTGCATAGAATTATAGTAAACGAAAAACGACTGACAATTGAGCGACTATCAGCTTCTTTAGAAAAAAAAACTGCTCCGTATATTGCACTTTGCTGATTTGTCTTTTGATTGCTGTAAGCAAGTTTTAGAGGCAGCAGGCAGGAGCTCGAAAGTTTCTGTGTTTTAACAACGAAGTTTTTAGGCTTATTCAAACCTGAGCCCGTCTCCTGCCGACCCTAAATGCAACGTTGTGATAACAAACGGCCTCCACACAGCCTGGCTCGCCATACCGTGGTCTGATGCGGCCTGGATTTTCCACTCCAGTTCGTGATTCCACAGACCCGTAAATGAAAGATGAAAACTGACATCCCTCGTTAGTTTAGTAATAGGATGTGTCCGATCCAGCTTTTCGAGCTACATGTTCAATGTTGGTTCGCAGAGAACAGATACACATAGCACCCCCCCCCCACACACACACACACACAGTGTGCGGAGAGGAATAGAAAGATACGAGGAGTTGGGTTAGATTGTGCCTGCAGACAGCCATAACAATAAGATCACGCTTCGTTCACCTTCAACCCCCCCCCCCATACCTACACCCTTTTGTTTAAACAACGTATTCCGTTGCATCCTTACAACTATTAGCATCTATCCCTGTTTTAGCTCCATACAAACGCTGAAATTCCTTTAACTACTGTTACTATTGTTAATTATTGCTAACAACAGCCAGAGTAACAAGTTCACGTCACTATACGACGCTGGCAGCTGGAAAACATTCATAATAGCTAGGAAGTGACGTACTAATATGTATCTGTTACTAAACAGAAAACTTCGTTTACATTACTACAAGAGGAATTCTGTGACTGGCTACACTGCTGAGACGTGGCAATACCGTACTTCAAGGTCATACGATTACACGCTGCGAGTGTGGTTCAATCGCAGACCTTTTATGCCAAGTGAACGTGGTTTAAAATGGTTGCGGAATTAAATATTTGCACCAAGGACGAACAACATTAATAACCAATCTTGTAGAAATTTCGGTAGTAGTTACCCAATAGTTTCCGTGTTTTGTTGGTCTCCGTATGTGGACGGGCGCCCTTGCCTGTCTGTATCAGCAACAATCAATGGTTCGGCTGCTTTTAAACATTGACTTGAAATTATATATATATACAATTATAATTCAAAAAATCGGGCTTGTCACTAATTCCGTCTGTTAGCCCGAATTAGTTGAGTTGTTATTAGAATATCTGGCCCCGCTTCCTGAAGTTACTGAATTCTGTTCACACATTTGCTCATAAAAGAATTCAGTATCTTATCATTTTTGCTATCCTCACGGCACTGCAAATACAGATCGTGCTCTTCTGGGTTGTGAAGTATTGCCTCTAACCCTGAAGATGAAAGCGACACGTTCCTCTAAAACGTTGTTCCCAATCTGTAAGATTACAACTCACTATTATCGCCTAGGTTCAACAACTCGTCTCTTTCCTTAGGATTTACCAACTTAGAACTGGCATATATTTATCATTTATATTTACGTCTCGTATTAAGTCATGCCTGTAGCATCTCCTTCAGAACCTCATTACATTCCAAAGGACTGGGACAAACCCGACCCTTCATTCAATAGTTTTCTAGATGATGAGATTTCTACCCCCTGGACAAAAGTTTCGGCATTCCTCACAAAGGAAGGGTAGAGGACAGGAATGTTGCATACAGGAACCTTTTCGAAAGAGTTCACTGTGCCTGGACAAAAAGAACGCAGTAATATGCGTGACATAGGATTTGGCATAGTTGTTAACGCTTAAAAACACTTACCCAAGAGACACACACGCACTCCTTTTGAAGCACTGTAGGAATAAACGTCGCATTAGTCTTTTGTAAATGTTCCTTGTGTACTCAACACACATCTTCATGTCAATAAGCAACCACGTGGGGCATTTACAGAATAGAACCAGCTCCACAAAACGACGATTATATACTGTGTAAGGTGATATGAATGAACTACGGTTTCATGAACTGACATGCTTTATGTCTCCAAATCCTATGCTTATTCTAAATATTTAACCTATATTAAATTAAGCCCTGAATATGGAAGCAGTATATTCCTTCGAAACGGTGGTATCTACCTACAAACCCAAAGGGCGTGACAAACAATAAGGTAATCCTATGTTCTCACTGACTCATCACATCGTACAAGATGGCTGTCTTCTGTTTGTAACGCCGTGTACGCTGATGAATGTTCAGTGATATGCCTCCGTCAGCAGCGTCCCAGAAGGTGGAGTCAGCAAGTATTTCTGAAACGTCGGTAATCTTATACAAGACTACATGTCGCTAAAACTGATACAGCCAGTTTCAAAACAAATGTTGTTTAAATTAATACAGCGACTTCAAATTATTGTCTTGTGGGATGTTGTGTCGTGTATTCTCATAGAAACTCACCGACGTTTCAGAAGCGTTAACTACGTCCATCATTACGGGGATGATCACCGCCTTGAGAACTTGAGAAATCACTTAATACAGCAATCGAAGTTTAATAATTCGGCACAACTCTCATAAGGACAATAAATTTGTTCAGAAACGTCTTTAAACAGGATTTGTATAGCAAGCGAAAACTTTTGCTGGAATCCACATGGGACTAGAACGGATGAATGAAGCCTGGTGGTTATGGTGGGAGGACGAAAAATTCGTCGTTTGCTAAACACGTTATGTTCGGGGGGGATGTGTATACGGACAGCAGGTGTCAAGAGAAGAAAACGTAGAAGCCACATTTCCTCTGCTGAAGCTACATAATCGGACAAGATGGCGGGTAACCGTGAGCATCACGTTACTGGCAACTAACAATATTATTCGGTGAGATTTCAAATTTTTATTGCAACGAGTATGAAGATGGCTGGCTTCTGGGTCGTTGCTTCGTGTAGTACGGTAGAAATTTAACGACTTTTCAGAGGTGATTGCTGCCTCCATCATAACCTTCAAAATAGAGTCACAAGCACCTATGAAACGTCGGCAAACTGCCACACTAGACGGTGTAACAACGCAGAAGACAGTTATATGTTCCTATTTCTTACTATTCATATTAATATTATCGACTCAGATTATTTTTCTCCAAAGTACAGTCGTTCCATTTTCTTCCAAGGACATTTTGTAACTTGCCTCTTCTATCATAAAGCGTAACACTTGCGTGTCAGGCCTACAACTTAACCACCCTCACGATAAACAAAAATATAAACGTATTAATGAAGAAACGTTAGATATAACCATCGAAAATTTAATGCTGTCCTTATGACTTATACTTTGAGAAAGAAAGAAAGTTTTTTTCTTTTACTAAAAATACAAAGAGTTCAGAAAAGTTCAGTTATTTCTCGGATACTGTAGAAACTGCCACAGTTGGTAACGACGCCATCAAAACTTCATAACTTAGAATGGGTCTTTCTCAGAGTCGCACTGTTCTGAATAACACGGGATTTAACCGCTACTTTAATTTAAACATTTTATGGAATAGAAAGTCAGCTTTTGTTAATAATGCTAGCACATACATCGCAAGAACGTCTGACTGCATTCCACGCTACCACACTACTTAAGCGAATTATATTTTATGTAGCATATATGCGGATACGTAGGTTCTAGTTACAGAGTAGGAGTAGGAGACTTATTACTTACAGGACCTCGGCTTTCTCACATATGAGAGATTTCTTAATCTGGAAGGACTCCTTGGGTGAGTGATCAACCCCTCAGTAGGCCTGCATATATGCAGGACAGTACAACACAGAAAGACGCGGACAAACATCCATGCCTTAAGAGGGATTCGAACGCACGATCACAGTGTCCTTAGCGATTAAGACCGAAGCCCACGTGGCCACTAAGACAGGCAGGAAAAATATTGCCCTTTTGTGTTCGTCCTCATAAATAACACCAGGAACATAAAGAAATAACATTCTTAATTCAATGATTAATGAGCATCTTAAAACGTAAATCCTCGCTCAGCAACCAATACAAAGAAGTCCCTGCTATTTGTCGCGTAACGTCAGACGACGAAGAACTTTATCGTTTCCAGTGAACCTGAATTTTATGGAAAGAGAGAGCTTTTAAAAAAAGAGCACTACCCTGACGCCAGATGCCAGGATACGAACGAGTCACGAGTTCAAACGAACCTGAAAGCAAACGTAAACTCTGGTGTCAACTTTTTGTACACGGAACAATGAGATGTTTGTGTCTCCATATCCTTTGAATAGTGACGTTATCTTCAGTTTCGTTTGACCCCAGTGAACAAAGGCGGACCTTTTGGAACGGGGTCGAATTTTCTTATCCTAATGTTCCCCAGTTCTCTACTGCCATCTTCATTTTCACATTAACTTATTCCCAAATTCATATTGAGCCTGTGGATTTTTCAAGACCTAATCTAATATACAGGCCTGGACGACTGGGGTTCGAATCCCGGCAGCGGTAGATTTTCCTTTTTGTCACTGCATTTACAACTGCTTTATATCAAGTAGTTATCGGGATAATTTACCTGGTGATAAGGCGGCCGAATCATAAAGCTGATCGCCTCTAATTAGTGCTGAGGTTAAAAATACATGGAACATTACATACAGTATTCCGTACGGGGTCATGAAATGTCACCTATAAACTTAAGAAAAACAAAGATAAATGTTGCTCGGTCCACATTTTATAGAACTTGGTAAGGCAGTCATGCCATTGAACGCCATAACACATACATGCTTTAAATTCTTCAATAACACTAATATTTATCCCATCAAGTAGAACTGCTTTCAAAACAAATGAGTATAGAAGTGTTAACCCTCCCATTATTTGATTTGTCGCGGTTTGTTACGTAAACAGAAACAAACATCAATTCGAACTTTGATTATTAATCCTTTCCATACTTTTCTTTTAACAAGAAATTTCTTCTTTCCCGTAAAGGCCTAGATCTGTATTCAATACACAGAAACAATTACTTCACTAACAGTTCGCTTAAAATACCAAACATCGAACAGTCCCAGTGATCAAAGATAATATTTGCAAAGGATGTACTTCAGTTGTAGCTCGGAAATGGAAAATACTGGTATGTTTCTGATGACAATTATTTCTGGAATTGACAAAAGTTGAGAAAAATTTGGTTAGAAAATATTCGATTTACATTAGACCATTATATTTCGATAAAGAACATCATTCAATATTTTAAATATTTTAAATGTTAATTATTGTAATATTTTAATATTTAATAAGAATTTATTGTGATTAGACGGACAAGATTTAAACAATATATATATTTATTATATCACAATATGACGCAACTTTACCATCTCATAACAACTCGCATGTTTCTTCAGGCTAATTTCCCAAACGTAACTCCGGGAACGTTAGAAATACGTCGTAAAAATAAGCTCCTGGTAGTCCTGAGGTGTTTCTTGTAGCGTAACACAATTGCATATTTCATAACTTTCCACAGAGGCGCCGTATAACATTTTAGTACAAGTAACAAAATGAGTGAAGTAATAACAGACAGAAACGAGTAAATAAACAAAAATATTTCTTCCGTGATATATCGCATTACGCACATTCCACTTATTTTGTTTATACTGGCCGAGTATTATTTTATTCACTGCCCTCTCTCGGAACACGTTCCAACTCGTTGCCAAATAAAACACTAACGTTAACAACAGCGTTCAAACATGCTCTGCAAAAAAAAAACAAGAGAATACAGAATATTCAGATACGAAGCTTATGCGTTAAACATTTAACGAGACCATCTGCCCGGAAAAAAAGTACTGTACAGATGGTGAGCAAATTATAAAATATGGACTTTCTTTATTTACATTTATTACCACTAATTTAACGGAGCGTTAAGCCACTGTGCAAAGTCAAACACGAAGCTTTAGGGATGGACAATGATGTCTTCACCTGTAAATAGTGGATGGACTTACTGTAACACCACGAGAGCTTTCTTCGTGTGTAATTATCTTAATACATCAGCCATAACCTCGGAATTGGAATACTCATCTAATTTGTAATTCATAAAGCAAGATGGCTGTCTTCGGAGTTGTTTACCGACGTTTCAGAGGTCCTTGCTGCCTCCATCTTCAGGGCAATGAGTAAGCCTCGCGAAAGTAAACGAAAGACGACTTCTGGTGTATCACTAAACCAAAAATGCGTTTTCTTAAATCTCGTAGCACCAAACCTGCATTTTTGTGCGTACATGTTTAACTTTTTTTTTGAAATTAGTGACATTACACACTTATGAGAGGTTCAATACTGCAACCAAGATCACAGACGCCGTTGCCGTTTAACGACGGCTTTCACTGGCATCGTCCTCTAAGTAGGCGTCACTACAAAGCACAACAAAGCGACTCGTATAATCCTTAATGTAGTTTCAGATGGCTGTGTCCAGCTGCTGCCTCCATATAGGCCGTGTCAGGTCCACTGGGATAAACTCCAAAGAGACTTGTACTTTTCATGTCAGTCTAGCATTCGCACAAATCTCTTCTCTGCTACCACCCCCATCCCTTCACTGCCCCTCAGTAGCATCTCCCTTTCCACTGGAAAAGCCCTGTGGCTTAAATACGGCTCGCCACAGGGCTAATCCTTTACTGTCCAAACAGGTTCTGCCATGCGTCTCTTCCACTAACCAAAACGTAAAAAAATGTTTTTTTTTTATGCGAACGTCAGAAGCGAAATATAACCAAGAAATAAACCCTTCAAGCAATGGAAATAAATGAACAATATTAGGTGCTTTGTAATGAGTGTTGGGCTTAAAATGTGGTCACTTTAAGTTCAGAGGCATTAAGGGACTCGCTGCAGACGCACAAGTGCGTTTTGCAGGTAATGCCTTCATTTCCATGTGGAACTGAAGAGGGAAGAAGTCGGTAAAACACTTCAATGTCGCGAGGGATATTTCTGAATGCGGGGGGAGGGGAAGTTTCCATAACCTCGTAAAGAAAAACGAAAAAATAAAATATCATACATCTTGAAAATATAAACTCAAGAAGATGAGTTTGAGGAGCCATCCGTTTTATTACTTCCCTTAAACCTGTTTGCTTCGTACTGATTTGAGGGGCGGATGCAGTGACGAGTGAAGGCTGATAAAAAAAGAAACTTCATTCTCTTCGTACCAAGAGATCTCGTTTACGCTAAATCTTGTCGTGGACCATCCATCCGTTCCTTAGAGATGACTGTCCTTTGAATCGACCGGCGTTTGAGAGCTGCCTACTGCCTCCATAATCAGTGATCTAAAGAGACTACACTGCAGAACACCCCAGAAGACAATCATCTATAGTAATAGACCGAGACTATTCCTGTAATTTACCTTCGGCCTATTCATTGTAACATCCACACACCTGAGCAGATGTTATTAATACAAAATATCTGTACTCTTGATTTGCATTCGAGAAGTACCAGGTTCGAATTTCGTTTAGGAAATCGTTTGTCTTGATTAAAGTTGTTCCAAGTCCTTTTAGGAAACTTCTGGAGTAATGCGACAGCTTCCTTTCACACGGCCTTTATTCCTTATTTACAGTCCCCTTTGTTTCTTGGTTCTTCTTGATGGCGTATTCTAAAGGAACGTTTAAAACCAATAGTGAGGTTTTCACAGCAGTGAGTATGAAGATTTCTGCCTTCTGGGTTGTTGCGCTGTGTAGTCTGGTAGATGTTTACGAGACTACACAGTGCAACAACTCAGAATACAGAAATCTTCAAAGCATCTCTTGTTTCAGATAATATTCCGGATATAAAATGCACAAGACAAATGTTTACCCGTACCGAACTGACTACAGTTTTTATTTAAACGCATTTTAATTGGTCTACGTACTTCATTTGGCACGCCAAATTTAGTGAGGACGTTGTGCATTTCCCTTATAAATACATCATAGACTTCCTCGAAGCCTGCAAATAGCTGGTGCACTTCCCATTGTAATCTTCTACTTCATTTTCTTCTCGATGGTCCAGTTGATTTCTGAGTATCGGTTCCAGGTTTCCTAGCAAACACAACTCGGTTCGCTTTCTGAACGGATCTAATGTGAAAAGGCAAGGATTTGATGGGAGCATTCTACTGGCCTAATTTATTTCCGATTGAATAACTTTTGCTAGAGATTCGCTCACTTGAGCCCAGACTGAAAGGCTTCCAGCCCGAAGGCTTTTATAAGAGTCACAACTTCTGGACCCATTTATCCTTGTATGTTTGTCTGTTCCATTGAAGAAGTACTTCCACTAACGACCCCACGTTCATGTATAACACCAGATGGCGATTAGTTTTTTTTTTTAAATGGGGGAGTGAACAGATGCAAACATTTGTTAGCTATTTAATTTACGAGCAAAAACTAACGAAACTCCCAGAAATGTTGTTGTAACTTCATATATTATCTATAAATAGTAAACGCTAGTGGAAATAAGTGTGCTGTTACTAAAAGTGCTTTTCTACCTCACAACCAAAGAGCTTGAGACATGATACTGTGAGCATTAAAAATTCAACACCATAACCGTTTATGTACTTCAGTTTCAAAGGCAACGAAGGAAATGCTTTGTTGGAGATGTATTTATTGCAGCCACAGAGGAATAAATAGACAATGAATTATTGTAATTTTCCTCTAACAATATATTTCAAACCCAATAACAAATTTTAAATCGTGTCGATCTTGGTTTCTTATCTTCAGAACTCTCAGTAGTAAATGAAGTTTCTTTCTGTAAATATTAAATTAGTGTTTCGATTATTATTCTGGGTTATGGCGCCGTGTAGACTCGTTGGTGGATGCTAACGTTTCGAACAAACATAATGCCTCCATCTTCAGAACTAAACATAAATGGTGAACAGAAAAGAATTGTGATATTTTTGGTTCTAACGGAATGACGATGATCTTCTAAGTTCTGCCGCCATGTTGATTGGCCGGTAAATGCCAATGTTCCGTAAAAGCGTACCGTCTTCATCTTCCGGGTTAAAATGATAATGCAAGGAACCCGGCTCAATCTCTGCCTCATTCCGTCCTAATTGGAACATTTTTTCAGATTCCCCTACCCGACACCGTATATAATCCCTATGGTTCCCACCATTGCCACTTCAGCCCTGAAGATGGAAACAGTATGCTTCTCCGAAATGTTGGTATCTACCGACCAGTCTTCAGGGCGCCAGAACCAAGAAGATCATTATCATTAGATAAAGATTTGGAGGAAATGGTATATGATTTTGTGAAGATATAAAGTCTGCTATATTTGAGGGTGTCTTTAAAGTGTGGGGTTAATAAATAGAAATATTTCGATACGGACAGTAGTCTGTGGCGAAGATTAATCGATATACCAGGGAATGTCACACTGCACAATAAAATTGTCCCAGTTCTTGGGTGACTGTTTCATGTGCAGCGACTACAGACAGTTTGAGGACGATGGAGCTAGTCATTTCTCTCTTTACGAAAATTTACATTAAACATCTTCGTTCATACTAACTTTCACAATTAAAGATTATACCCTACACATGGCTCGTCACCCGAATGAAAACTCGCTCATCCGAAATCTACCGAAAAAATATCGAACATGAGTTAACGAAAACGCGAACAAGTCACGCAACGTCGCCCACCCAGTTAGAGAAATTTAAGATAAACTTTTGCGTTTCCACTGCTGTCTATAGGACACATTTCTGATCAAAAATTATTTCTACAGCACATGCAATAACGTAACATGCTTCCGATGTTTATACGCTTCTTTTCAGTTGATAAAATTATTGATTTATAATTTTTCAGCCAGTTTTCAGTCGTTCGGGATAGAAATCTCCAATTATAATACCGCGCTTATGGGAACTCTCTCCAGGAACACAACCATTCGAAACAGCCGGACTGCCTGTACTTTTGTGAGAACAATTCCATTTGCAAACAAACGTATCGCCTGTAGGCAGAAAAGGTAGCACGAGTGTCAGCACACCCACGAGGCGCCAAATGGTATCCTGGTTACCGCCTAACAAGGGAGATGCTGGACCACACCAGCGGACAGGGTGAATGATTTGTGTGTCATGTCCTCTAACCCGTGGGACAGAGAGGAAACAATGGCAATCAGAACTGTCAGCTTGTCACCAATCACAATTCCTGTCAATCAGAGTGAAAATGTGGTGACAGAGAAAATTTCCCCTCATGCTCCCGTACAATACCATTGCCAGTGTTTTGCTTTCGCTAATGAATAGGGTAAAAGGCCAAAACTAATATAAAACAGAACTGTTACGTCAAGTAGAACACGGACACTTTTGACAAGCATGATTCGGCTGCACAGTGTAATTGCAAGCTGCTCTAAATGTCTATAAGGTGTAGAAGTAATTAATTTCTTTTTATTAGGAAATGAAGTTGGTTGTCTTCTGGGTTTGCACCGTAGTCTGGTAGAAGTTTACTGACGTTTACATTTGCTTGCTGTTTCCAACATCAGGGCGACGAAGGTCGTCTGAAACGTCGGTAAACTTCTACCAGACTACACTGCGTAAAAATCGAGCAGATCGCCATCTTTGTACTCACCGCCGTGAGAACCCAAAATCCCATAATTTATAATTTGCATTCTGGAGTTCAAACTCAGGACACCAGGAAAGTATACAGAAACCTTTCAGTAGTTGATAATGTATACTTCCCATCTAGTACTACAGAGAGACGAAGTTTTCCCGGGAAAATCACTTTAAAAAAAACTTTAAATTTGAGTAAGAGTTTTTGTGCTGAATTTATTCAGCGACATACGGCGTGTGCCACGCATTCATCTGTAACTGTATAATGAAAATAGGGTAGAAAATAAGCGGCAAATGTTAGAAAGAGTTTCTCATGAATTCGCTTTAGTGTGAGTCAGAACGTACATGTTTACCAAAGTGTTTTAAGTGAGAGACATTTCTTTAATAAAACTGGTTGATTCCTGCGTTATAACGACGCTGCTTCAACTACAGAGGTTATAAAGTATCGAAAAATATATTACAATTATCATAAATGGTGAGTGAGTGTGGGTTTGGAAGGAGAAAGACGTGGCCTATGTATGTTGCTACCCATTAAAAATTCACGAATTAATAGAATCAGACGTTCTAAGCAACCATATTCCGCTTATGTAAAACACTATAATGAATATCACAGCGTCACAGAAAACAACATCTGTCAGTCATACCCACCACAAAGCTATCTTATCATCTGAATCAGCCCTAGGAGACAAGTAGACCAGTAGCAACAGAACCTATTAGCTCAACCTCACCCCACTTCTTAGCTCTCCATAACCCTTTAGTTTCAGTGAACCAAAGTGCCGAATAGCCAGCCCTAGCAAGCGCTTACTGCTCTTCTGTTCCTCGCTGGACCATTTGAGTCTCCCCCCCCCCCCCCCCACCAATTAACGCTTACAGGGGATACAGCTGCAACTGGCTAACCAATCCGAGATCCGACCGGAGCGGGACAAGCCTAATTCGCGAAGTATATATATGTATTCTTGTGGGGAGAAATGGCATGGGAGGAAGGTGTAATTTAGATTAGTTGAGCTATTCGAGGTGGATTACACACTTTAGCAGTTTACTTTGTAATGGAGCAATGCAGTCTACTTATAATTAAGATCAGATCCATTACAGAATCTAACTTACATCCCTTAGCCAACACCCTTCATATACATTGCTGCCACAATTGTTTAAGGCGGTGAGTCATTTACACTATATTTGTTCAGAAATTATTTTTCTCCAATTTTACTTACCGAATCCCATCAATGAAAAGCCCCCTTCGCACTGGATAAATAATTTAATTTAATTAACCGCAAGTTTCATTCAACTCTGATAAAGCACTTTATGCGTATTACGTATTAAAGTGTTAAAACTTCCCATGCTACGAACGAAAATTCTTGTTCAGAAACCTTGTAAATGACTTCGGTGTTTGACTCCTTTAAGTCGAAGTTTGTCTAAACAATATTTAAAAATTCTGTCCGTATAGTATAAAAGCACACACTTCATCATTACGAAATATCAACTGTTTAATGCTGTTTAAGGACGTATTTCCTGTTTAGTAAGAATTGTACGAAATCCATAAATAAAAAAACGAGTTCTCATTTGTTTAAGCAGGTGTGACATATAATTATAAATGAACTTCAACGTTTAAAAGTACGATTCGCACGCCATTTCTTGACATTTCAAGTTAAGTGTCTGTATTTTTCACCAGTACAAATAAATAATTACAAAAGAAATGTTAAATGAAGATGTTTATTTTATAACTGAACGAACACGAGAAGATAAACATTTAATCCTTGTTAAATTTGACTAGGAATTAATATTAAATTAGTATCGATGCAAGCACCATACACAACGATTTATAAAATACAATAAAGACCTACATAATATGCCCCAAAAATATGTTTACACACATTAAATAAATAAAATAAACACAATTTAATAAACTAAACCATTATATACGTCATCATCGGCACTTACTGAATCTAGTGTGGGTGTTCAAAATGACCACCGTTAGCTTGAATTGAAACACGAGGATAATCCATGGCCTACTGTGTACATGATCTTCTGTACAACGCTGTAAAATACAGGTTAACATGTCTACGCTTCGCAGCTTTAGTGATTGATTTATATTGTGTGTTGCGCTGTTTCACTTTTCGATAAAATATAATTTTAATTACTACTTCAGATTTCCGCGTTATTCTTGACGGGAAATTTTCTTGTAGTAAGTTATAATTAGGACTGCAGATTGGATTGTAGGTCTATATAGTGACGCGATAACTCAGTTAAAGAAAACAGTCATAAACACGTATGAATTGTATTGAAAACTTAAGTTCTTTGTCAGATTCAATTGTAGCGCCATATAATTGGAGGTCCAGCACAGAAGCGTCAAGAAATAACTAAGTATTATATATAAATAAATAAAATTGTCGGAACATTATAATTTAAATATACTTGAATCCAGCTAAGAACGATAATTCCGGTACTTTTGTGCTGCAAACATTTTATAAAATTTTATGTCAAATCAATTAAACGCATCTGATTGAATAAACTTGTGACGACAAAGACTGCCCACGAAGTGTCACCGATTGAAGTACTAAGTTCGCATCCCAACCGTTACTGGCGCTACTGTTACATTCTTCTTTCTTTTTTATTTACATAATCAATGCGCGATTTTCAGACACCACAGTAAGCTGCATTGATGTGTCAGAAGCAGAGATCACTCGGCAGGGGTGCCCCTGCTCTGCAGACAAAGTGGAACAAAAGGACTCCATGTCACTCGAATAATTTCTTGCAGTGTAAACGTAGCACTGCTCGTGGCAATGACAATCCACGAATTCTTCCGGACCGCCCACACAAAAAACATCGCGACTCTCCATTATCCAGGACTCTGTAACATTTTGTAACACAACGCGTGCTTCTAATATCGAAAATCCTTTTCCAGCCGAAGACGGCTGTCTTCCGGAATTTATGCCCTTTTGTTTCGTAGACGATTACCGACGTTTCAGAGGTAAACCTCTACCAGGCTCCACGGCGCGACAACCCAGATATACAAAGAATACGCTATCCCACCTATACCCAGGCGTTCCCAGCTGCCTCCTCCCTCCACACTTTCAAACCAAAATATTTTCACATATTTTCCATGCAAAGCACATTCTTCTAAACGCACTCGATTTTGTCGTCTTGATTGCTTTAGAGAAGAAAATAGCTAATTAATTTAATCGACAAGTGTACGGAAATGTTCGGATAAATTAGCACAAAGCCTCGCTTGTACGCTTAAATTGTGTACTGTACAAGGTCAGGTATCAAATATGTCTCTCAGAGATCAAACACTGTGGTGCATTAGCCACTAATTCTCTTTGGTATTCAAACCCGGATATCAAATGCTTCTAATACAATTCCCGCCACTGGACCCTACCCTGAGCCAATTAGATAGGATTTACTGCACGCAAACATATTTACCAAATATCCATTTAAATGTTAAATTACAACCAATATTCCGAGTGATAGTTTCCTAACAGAAGATGTCACGTGGTTGTCTGTCCCCATTACACTTCATGTTTTCCCTTAAATTGTTTGAAAATACTGGAGGAGACGCTGTACAGAAAAAAATTCATTACAGATAACGTGGAATATCGTAATCTTTAATATGGGAGTCTTCTGAATGATCGCACAGATCATGGAGGAAGCAGACATCTCTGAAACGTCGGTAAAATTTTACCAGACTACACGGCGCAACAACCCAGAAAATGACCATCTTCGTACTAGTCTCAGTGAGAACCTGAAAATCTACCAGCGAGATTTTATCCTCCAAAATAAGTTTATTCAGACTTGCATAAATTTACAAACGTCGATAAAAAAGACGGAAGGAAAGAGAAATAACATAGAAAACGGAGATATAACAAGAAAAATAGCGAAGATCTAAAGGAGAAACGAATGATTATAAAGGGAAGAAACAGAAGAAGGACAGAATAAACAACAGAATTAAGATTAATTGGAGATAAATGAAAACTTGCTAACGTTTATTGTAAGGTGCATCGGATGGACCGCTAAACTTGGCGACGAAAGTAATTCTATATCGAGCGACTGATTCCTTAGAATAAAAAAAAAACCTAAACAATTTCTGTCCTCGAAGTGGTGTTTTAGTATGCTAAAGGCGTACTGCGTACACAGGAAAGTCGTGAATCTTCGAACCAAACAATATCTGTGACTTTCTCCCCCGGGATCAGAATTTTAATGCTGAGAACAAATGTCTTTGTTTATACCAGTGTATTCAGTATTCGCTTCATGTGAAAGCAGAATCTGCTAATGAGAGTAGGAAAATTTTGTCGTGTTACTTTTACATCATGGCAGGACACTGGTTGGCAGTACGGGTTTCAGGGGGATTAATAATTTACCAACAAGCGATTAATTGACTGATTAAATGCTACATTTATCGGTAATTCAATATTTTGTTATGAAAGCAAGTAATAAATTTATCCAGTACATTGTTATGACGAAGAGTAATAAATGCATTAACAAGTCAATAAAACCATGCAATTTGAATTATGAATTAACTCAGAGCAATTTCCAATAATATCACTCACATAAATCCCAATGGACAGACCCCTACATGGTAGAAGCAGCTGTCCGACGTTTCTATGAAATTGCAACAAATTAAAACTGTCATTATCTGCGATACATTGCAACGCAGCTGCATAATAATTCGAGGCGTTTATATTTTATCTTTCTGGCTGTAGTATTTTTTCCACTCGTGTGTCATTTCTTCCTATTTTTATTACACTCCCTTTTGTTATTGTGTTTTCTTTGTTTTTCTGTTCCCTCTTCCTTATTTTTCTATTCCACTTCATTCTCATATTCCTTTGCTTGTCTTTGTTCATTGTTTCCTTTTTCTGAAGAAAAGCTGTAGAACCAGACATTCGTATCAGCATCACGCCTCAAGCTTCGATGTTAATGTAATCGCTCCAGAACATCCTTAATTAAACGAACAATAAACAAAATAGCGAAATGGTTCTTAGGCACTGGCACTGCCACGATCTCATCATTGTAAAACGCAAGTCATTATCCTATATTCGCACTGATCCTTTCGTCTCTGATCGACCAGTTTCACTCTTATTTTAACAGACAGAGTAGACAGACAGAAAGACAAGGCCGTCTGAAGCAATTATTTTTCCATACGATATTACAATAACATATTAATAGTTGAAAAACTTTTAATTAATTGCGGAAGATGCAGGTACATGAAAGCTTTTAGAACCATAATTCATTAGGCTCTTAAAATGAAGACAGTTTTAAAGCAATGCATTTAATTCAGTTCTCAAATCCTTGCACTAGTGTCAGAATATTTAAGCAAGATAATTCGGCAAATATGAAACATTTTCGTACACATCGGAGAAATTTTGTGAGGCGTGTCGCGGTTTATGATTGTGTTGCATGTTTTGACGCCGAGTGGACTTCTACGTCTGTACCAATGCTTCTGAAGGATAGGTTAGGCCTTCTGATTCCAAGAAGATGCTGGGAGTCTCTCTCTCATCATATAAACAATCTCTCATTTCTGCTACATCTCAGCCTCCTCCATTTTACCCACCATAATAACATTTGGTAACGGCAAAGTGAGGGGGAGAAGTGATATAGCTCCACTCATTCTTGACCTGGACCTAGTGAAGGTCAATGGTCAACGTCACGCACTGGTCGTGCGGAGAAGGCCACCGTTACCCAGTGGATATAAAGCTGGGTGGGCCCCAGAATTGACATGAACAGAGACGCTGAAAGAAGAAGAGTTGTTTACCGCTAACGGGGGATCAAATCCCGGTCGTCTAGTCCGTCGTCAGACCCTAGGCTAATGACTGAGCTACACCTGTTCCAGTAATTCTTGGGGAAGTCAAATTACAGTTCATATGTACTCTTAGGTATTTGCATAAGAAACGGAAAGACAAAAGTTTCTGGGATGAATAGTAGCAAGAATTCCCCGAATTTAATAAAAATTATATCGCACCGCAGATTTCCGGACACCGATAAATTGTGGCGAGGTGCTCAGAAGAACCCCTCTTAGGCCACAGTCTGTGTCCCTGGTGCAATTCTTTTTTTCTTTTTCAAAATTTTCCTTAGCTCTATGAGGCGAATTACGAGTTACGATTACACGCGTTCGTCTGTTCAACAGAAACCACGTCAGTCCACATCCTTCTGCCTGCTGAATTTTTCAACTTTTCCATTCATCACAGTGTTTGATTAAATTTCAATATACAGTTTTATCAGGCTACTAAAACACGTTTCCAGAGAACACAAATATTTGCCATATACTTTTAATTCATTCAATTGGTTATGCAAAGCGAAAACAAAGCATATTTTTAAAAAGCATTGCTGACCGTAACAAAGTGTCAAGTTTTAACAATATTCTTTTGCAGGATTAAATGATTATGTGTATTTAATTAACTATTACAAGTATTTTAGGTTATGCTACGCTGTTAACTTTGCTATTGCAAAATTTTGCCCTTGATTTTAGTACTTAGAATGGGGATGGGTAATTATAACTAGAAAAAATCCCTTTTTTTAAATTTAAACTTCCGGTTCATAGGAACAGATATGAAATATAATGTCTTCACATATTATTCCACAAACACACTGAGGCGAAAGTTGTGTTCACAGAACTTATTCCGATGGCGTCGCAGAATATTAATTTATTCACTAGTTCACTCAACTGAAAAACAAATTATTACTTTCTTCTTAACGACGATTCAAACTACCTACTTTACACAGCGCCGAAAACAAGGGGTTTTGAAGGTGAATTGAAAATGTTGTAGGCCCTTTAATTTAATGACTTTGTGTCACATTATATCATACGATATGATGTCGTAGTATTAGTAACAAAAATTGAAATGGCTCTAGAATTCTAGGTAAATTTCGTTGCATATTTTAACGTACTCTACAGTAATTCGCTTGGGCTGAGAAAATCACGATCTGCTCAGTCTTGAAAGCCTGACGACGGACCGAGATTTAAAAACAAAATATCCCTAAGCAATAGTGACAAGTAATATACAGCGATGTACAGTCCTTGAGAGAAGAGTTGTTAGGAATTAATGTGAATGAAAGACGGTGAAATATTTAGTCAATATCCTTGATTCTTTTTATTATTGTGACGTTTAATCATAGACTCAGATTCTGAAAATACATCGTAAAATATAATGAACAAGAAACAGAGAACAAAGAGCTGTAACCGGTCTCCTTTACATCAGACACGCATGTCTCATACAACTATAGCCTTCATACGACGTTTGAACAGTGGTTTTCCACATTTCCATGAAAGTTTGTAGATCCCAAGAGAATACTGTTCTCCGAAACAGACTATTAAGCGAAACACTTCTGAAGTGCAGTTTTTGCTGCCATATTTCATAAGAACCCTTCACAGCTTTTGCCGCCACTCAAGGTAACCCTAGAACCAAGGATATAAAATGGTAGTCTATATTTCAAACTGCAGGGACACCTACGTAACCCACAGAGAAGTCAGGCGATGTAGTTCCTGTAATATTTTCGTTCTCCGCTTGTTTCCTATGCTGTCATTTCTTGAAACGTAAAATTCGTGGCGATAATCGACAACTATATGGTCTTACTACTCTCAGAAGAAACTTCCTCGCGCTATAAGATGGTTATAGGACACAGATTAAATCAATACACAGAAGCTGATTATTAGCAATTATCTACATATGAAATGTCAACTTAAATATCTCTCTAAAGCGTCTCTTCTCGTAGTTACTGTGCCAGTCCCTTGCTACTAAAGTTTCACAATTCTATTACAAAAAATGGTGCTGGGTCATGGTCACAAACTTGTACGTCTCTACGCTTCCTTTGTCATGGAAACACACCCAACACTTCCAGCATCACCTCGGAAGATAGCCTTGTGTCGTCTTTCCGGTTTCCCACGGAGGCCCCAACTCCGACACGCCAGTTCAGGACTAAAGCCTTTGATCGATCAAATTGTCAGTTGTCAGTTTCCGGAACCAAGAACTACGAGTATTAACAGGATCTCCCTACTACCCCTTCAGCAAAATTCGTGTGTTAATGCTTATACCTTAATAATTTTAGGTTCGCTCTCGAACTCATAACACGAAAAAGTATACGTAGAAATTAATAAATAATCTAACAAGTTCGGTCCTTGAGCGCAAATTTATCGATTGTTTAAGCAGGTGGGACATGTAGTTAACATTGGACTTTAAAGGGTCTGTAATATAACAAATAATTTTAAAACAACCTATGAATTGACACATGGAACTTTAAGCAGTGTAACGTAACAAATTTCCTTTGCTTTCATGGTGACAATGCTACGCAAACTACGCACGGTGAAGATTTCTGTCTTCTGGGTTGTTGCGCTGTGTAGTCTGGTCGATGTTTACCAACGTTTCAGAGGTCATACTGCCTCCGTCATCAGGGCGATGAGTATGAAGATTTCTGTCTTCTGGGTTGTTTCGTTGTGTAGTCTGGTCGATGTTAACCAACGTTTCAGAGGTCATACTGCCTCCATCATCAGGGCGATGAATATGAAGATTTCTGTCTTCTGGGTTGTTTCGTTGTGTAGTCTGGTCGATGTTAACCAACGTTTCAGAGGTCATACTGCCTCCGTCATCAGGGCGGTGAGTATGAAGATTTCTGTCTTCTGGGTTGTTTCGTTGTGTAGTCTGGTCGATGTTAACCAACGTTTCAGAGGTCATACTGCCTCCGTCATCAGGGCGGTGAGTATGAAGATTTCTGTCTTCTGGGTTGTTTCGTTGTGTAGTCTGGTCGATGTTAACCAACGTTTCAGAGGTCATACTGCCTCCGTCATCAGGACGATGAAGATTTCTGTCTTCTGGGTTGTTGCGCTGTGTAGTCTGGTCGATGTTTACCAACGTTTCAGAGGTCATACTGCCTCCGTCACCAGGACGAAACGTTGGTTAACATCGACCAGACTACACAGCGCAACAACCCAGAAGACAGAAATCTTCATACTCACCGCTGTGAGAACCTCAAGTCTTACATACGCAAGGTGAACTTCGCAGTTTGCATTCTTCGCCCCTTTAGAGAAAGAGCTACAACACTTCAGCGAAAAATCTGAAGCAAGGAGATCATTCATGACGCCTTGGTGCAGATGGGAGAGTAATATTAAAATGTGTCTCGAAATATAGTGTGAATGTGTGCACTATGTTATCTGCCTCGGTGGCTGTTCACTGTGGACACAGATAGACGGAATCTAAAGTAGTTTTGATGTCGAATATTTTTAACACGGTACGGACTGAATTAATAAATACGATTTAGATGAGCTTCGGCTTTAAAGAGTTACATATGCATACAGAATATATAATTATTTTCTCGTACAGCGCATTTTAATACAGATTTTTTTCATTTATGGCGTATTTAACGACGCTGTGATTAAGTCTTTAAACCATAAATAAATAAAACATTCACCGAAGTTTGACAGTTTCTGATGATCGTGCAACAAAATATGTTAAACTGTTATATATATATATATATATTAGAAAACAATACGATATAAGAACTTAGCAAGTTCAGTACTTTATTGCTGCTTATTTTAAGGGATCCCCTGACAAAGATCATGTCTGTTAACTGATATGTCTACAGAGTTAACACTTAAAGAATGAGGTTGGTATCAACCGTAAGAACAATACAGCTACACTGCGTTGTAGCTTAGTCTTACACTGCTGTGGGAGTACATCCGAATAAAGCAGGCAATGATGAGTGACGACATGAAAGTAAGAATAAAACGAGACTCCCGAAATTATATGTTAAGACACGTCAAGATTCAAGGTTGTGTACTAATCCTAATTGGAATTCTATATTCAAAATCTTGAGCAACTGGAATGGCGGCAAGGTATATGTGAGTTTACTCTGCAATTTCTTAACGTGTTATTAATGTTGTGCACATCCTAGAATTTTATAGGTAGGGGAGGGGGAATGAGAAGGACCACACACCGCGCTGGGAGAGGACAACTAAGCAGGGGCTATCCCAAGGCACGAAAGAAACAAAAGGAAAAGAGCGAAATGACATAAAAAATGCACCACATCGTGTTATTTTATGTTTTTATACTTATCTGTCGATAAGAGGGAATCTAATAACGGTTTTCGACGAAGCTACGAGTGTTAAGGTAAAATAGCCGAAGGCTGTTAATTATAATAAGCTTATTACAAAATTTACCGCATGAGCCGGCCAACAACCTGCTTAAAGAATAGACGTCAGCTGACAGTGGAATGCAAACAGTAGAGTTCCATGCTGTGACCATATGCAATGCACACACAGTAACTGCTTAATCTCATAATAACCCTCTGTTATTAGGAAAGTAACCAAATGATCAAAAGTAAAGGCCCTGTGCATCTAATTATAAAATTTCAGTAATAGATCCACGTCTTAGAGACCAGTCGAATAAAAATCACAACCTTTTTTTACTTCACTCTTCCTCAGAGACTTCCGATTTATGATGAACATATTTCTTAGCACCTTGTGTTGAAGGTTTAATTTATTTTGTGTTAGAAATGGGTGTAAGCAAGCATTTTGGAAACCTACTATATTTATCTCCAACACACTAATTAAGTGATGAAAAACACAGGACAATGTCCAAAAGAAGATGGCTGTCTTCTGGGTTGCTGATTCGTGTGGTCTGTTAGAAGTCCACCGACGTTTCAGAGATCATAAAAACAGTGCTTTTGAAACGTCGGTAAACTTCTACTGCAGGCAATTTCAGAGTTACTGGAAGTTCACTTAACTGGTACATATCGCCTTAAAGGGCTAACGAGACTGATGACAGATGGTCTTTTGTCTGACGACTCTACTTGAAGTAAAAACAGTTGAAACAATTATATTTCATTATTAAAATGTAGTAATGCTTACTTAAAATGCTGTGGTACCTTTATGTAACAAAGACATGCTAATTCCACCCCCACACCCCCAGGCCACTAACCGACGCACACAGCGCCACATCTACAAAGCTTCTCTTTCCAAACAACGTGAAAATAAAATCAAACGAGTGAGCGTAGTTTGCAGCGACTGGTAACGAGTTTGAAGATGACGTAACGGGCCAAAGACCACTTACAAAGTTCTGCTATGTTCCATAGCCTACACAGTTTCTTAGTCTAAATGGTAACTAACCAAATCCGAACAGAAAAAAAAATTCGCGTAAGCACCTCGTTACAAGCATTAAGTAAAAGCCAAAAAATACGTGTGATGTAAGCAAGCATCTCCATGAAGGAGAGTCCTTCCTGAGATGATAAAAACTGAGCAGCTGTTTAAGAGATTACCCGACTTGTCTGCATCCTTATTGTGTTCACAAGAATCTGCCACTTGTCCCCAACCTGAACCACAGAAAAAGCGTCTTTAAAAAAAGCAAGAAACAAATATAACTTGTTGCCATAGGCCCTGCGTAATAAACCCCTAGCATTTTGTTTCCTGTCAACATAAAAATGCCAACATGTATAACAAAATGATTCATTACAAAACTGTAATTGCATGCGGAGCTTGGAAAGCAAAGATAACACACTAAATGTACGCGAGTTCAAGAAACGATAGACTTACCCGCTAGTTCGTTGGCCTAACGAATGCTAACACGAAAATTGCAGATGGTGTACCGCAGGACGAATTTCTCTTTCCGCGAAACAAGGCAAGTTACTCGTTGAACTGAACAGCTCAAGGGGAGAGGACGGTTGTAGGTTCCACGCGGAACCACCTGCGTCGACAGCGACGATATGACGTTATCAGCGAGTAAAGAGAGAGCAAAGTCAAATGCGGACAGCGAGCCGGAAAGTGAAAACAAGGGTCTCAACTGGACTGACTATTAAATTACTGAGCAACGTCGTATTAATAAGATTAGTCTTCTGGGATGTTGCTTCGCCGTTTCAGAAGTTCCTACCAGGTTGTGTCATCGTCATACTTGTTGCGTGTAAACCGGAAATTTCATAACGTCGAATTAACAATGTCGATTATACAACATCTAATGATATGGAAAGATGATCAGAAATATAAAAAGTTATTGATATAAAAACTACACTTCAAATATTAATCAATTCCCAAAAAATGTTGCATAAAATAAAAAAACAAACAAGGCATTTTTAATTTCCCCTACGCTTACAACTTCTCCGTCTCTCCAGCTAATTTTCCCGGCGGTGCCCGAATTTATAAATTTGTTGGGCAAGGCCGTGGTCTAGGCAACACGGAGTTTTCCTCCGGGGGCTTCCCCGGTTTCTCCGTGGCATCCCATTCACACACAGAAGAAGGCAATGGCAAACCACTTCTGGATCATCTGCCAAGAACGTATATGAACAGGCCCCAGTCCGAGAAAAGGATGGAAGGATCCTGTTCATATGGACCTGTCGTCAGACAGAACACTAATTAAATTAGTCACCACAATTATACCAGGTGAATAATTTGTATTTGTTACATTTGTCTAACAGCGAAGAAGTAACCCTACCAGCACATTCTACTTGGCCATTTACCAGACCTAGTTCACTTCTATCATGGCATTCCTAGTAACGAAACAGTTCGAAAAATAAATTACTTTCGTTGAAGTATGAGCGAAGGGGAAACTCGACACACGAACTATTACCTTCCCACCAGACGACAGACCAATCATCGAGGGTTTCATTATATCCTTAGGGTGGCTGCAAAGTGCGGTGTGGCCTCATGTGTTAGGATAAACAAAGAATTCGATTTTATGAAAGAGGCCAACTCTCAACAAAACGCTAATGACAGGAGCAACTGTTTCAACTCTTTCCTCGTCGGCGTACGTCGCTTTAAGCTTTGTGCCATTACACCGCACAGAACATACAAGAAGGATTAAAAATTAAACAGTCATATATTAATTAGTTTCATCCTGTTTAAAAATAAATGTAATAATAATAATAAAAACTGTACCACGGATGGACCTGAAATACACTGTTCACTCCAATACACTTCTTGCCTCAACAGACTTCATCCGCATGGGTCAATCGAGCTTCATATATCGATATTGGCAGCTGAGTGGCTAGAATTCTTGCTATCTGTTCTTGTGTTATATTCTGGGCATAGGGGCCGGCTTCTCAGATTTAAATTTTGAATCATTTTCTTCAGTACTTCCGGAGAAACCCATTGGAATGGAACACTGGCTCAGAACAAGCCACCACTTCTACGGTCGACACACTTCGACCCAGTTCACTGTTTACGAATATCCTCCCATGCGATGACAGTCCCCAATAAGCTGAGAAACAAACACGACTGATATTTATAACGATAAATCAGATCGGACTGCAGATGGTTATAAAAGATTAGTAGCTTGCTTAAATAATTCCTAGGATATTTAACGACGTTCTATCAAATTAATATGAAATTTTTGGTCCAATTAGATATGAATATACCACGAATGGTAATAAAAAAAAGGGTCGCATGGGCGATGTATGTAGCATGCATGGGAATAATGAGTTAAGTTTCTGTCAGAGAATGTGAAGGAAAAAGAGAACGCGGGAAACCTAGAAGTAGTTCAGAGAAAGAGAGAGAGAGAGATTGCGGGATAAATTCAAGTCACTCAGGACAGGGTTTGGTAGCGGGCTTTTGTAAACACGGTAATGCAGTCCCTAACGGGAATTCGTTGATCAGACCATACGACAAGTTTTAGAGGATGATTGTACAAGTATACGTGTTATCCAGATACAGGGGCTATATAAAACTGGATGTTATGGACATGCCAGAGTATCAAAACGATAAGAGCAACTATACATCATTTCGGAGTATTAAAAATAGAATAATAATAGCAAATAGAAACGAGATGTTATGGAAAAATTGTTTCAATTAACCCTTTGAAGCCGAAGCTATACAAATAACATTTAAGAATTCATTCCGTACCTCAAAGAAAAACACAACTCCATTAAAGAGATTAAATGGATAATGCTGTTGAAGGAAATGATCGCTGATTATGACAAGAATAATATCAAACATACGATTAAGAATTGCAGAATAACACTGTTAAAAGCAGGTGGTACATGTATTTTCCACTGGGCTTTGAAGGGTTAAGACTATGTTATTGAATTATCTACTGGGCGTGGGATTAACTGTGTTACTTGCTCATTCGGGGTTTATTTACTGACCCAGAGAGTTTCACCCAGAATATTACGATTACGTAAATAGTGCCGTATGACGTAATGATAACGAAAGAAATTAAACGAATGTGGAAGGAAGCGGTCGTGGTCTAATTTAAAGTGCAATACCAGCATCTGCCTATCCTATGTTAGCTCAGTCAGTATAGTGACTGGCTACGGACTGGGCGACCGGGGTTCGATCCCCGACGGGGGCAGAGGATTTTTCCTCTAGCCTCTGCGTCCAGACCGGCTCTGGGGCCCACCCAGCCTCCTCTACAATGGGTACCGGGGGGTCCTTTCCCGGGGGTAAAGCCGGCCGGGGCGTGATGCTGACCACTCACACCCCATCTAGTGCCGAGGTCAAGGAAGAGAGGAGCTATACCTCCACTCCCCCCAAGCGCCTATATGGCGTATAGTGGGACAGCTTTACTTTTACCAGAATCTGCCTAAGACTGAGGAGAACCTCGAGAACCCTTAGTCACGACAGGCAATCTCCGGGCTGAGACTTGAAGCCCGGAGCTACCAAAAATGGAGGCTGAGTGCTAAGTACTCTGCCCGGACGTTCGATATTAGTGGTATTAAAACACGAGGTTCTGTCAGATACTGTGTGCGCCTGGAGGCGCAGAGAAAGTTACTCAGCTCTTGTCCCAAGTTAATCCACTCTTGTAGCGCCAGGAATAAAATTACTATACCTCCCGTCAGTCAGAGGAGCAGTATATCATCGTAAACTAGTCTTTCTCCTTCTGTCATGTGATAGTATCTTATAAAGTGCGCTTTTATCCATTAACTCTTACTGCAGATAGTGTTTCGATTAACATCCTAAATTTCATGAATGACAGTACTGTAATCAGAAGTTGGAGCAAGCTACTCGCTTATTTTCCTAGAAGCTTATATATAACATTACTTCCAGTGTGTGTTGGAAGATGAAGAGATTTCATCTCATCTCTAATATGGAACGAAATATCTGACTATGAACACAGATTGTAAAGAACAATCCTTCAGCTGCACGGAACAGTAACACTAGATTTTCCTTTAGGAACACACCACTGAAAAAATACTAAACATCTGATAACTAAAAAATTACCCGTCAAGGATGACGGGAGAAAACCGACACATATTTCAACATAAACAGTACCAGGGTACACACTGCATTGTCTGATCTGTCCGCAACACAATGTGAGGTCCGGCTGAAGCTAAATACTGGTCTGCCAACAATTATAGTTTCTCACAACAATCAGCAGAGATGAAGAAAAATGTTTTAAAAAAAAATTTCCACGTATTTTGACAAAACGTGTGGAAAGTATGCATTTTTAAGATGCCTACGTTCGTGGATGTTGCGTTGTATAGTCTATTAAAATTCACGGACCTTTCAAAGGCACTTGCTTCTTCAGTCATCGCCCTGAAGAACAACACGGCTAAAAAAACCCACAAGACAGCTGCCTGCCTTCATACTCGCCGTCGTGAAAACCTCAGATCTCAACAACTCACTAATTTGTTTTGTCAATAACAAGATAAATAGGAAGATAAGTAGGCAAGAGTCAATGACTAAATCTTAAGTTGAAGAGATACGATTGTATTTTACATTGGCTGTCATCTAATAACGATTTTAAAAAATAATCACCAACCAACCAATCAGCATTTGTCTGTTATGCATGTGTACTGCATTCAAAATTAAAGTAATCGCTCAATAAATGAGTCGAATAAATGTTTTGACGAATATAAACTGAAATATTGTTATAGACTAGAATAAATTACCTCAGTAACAATACGTTACACACATTACTGATATTCTACATACGAAATCGTGTAATCACAGTAATAAATTATAATATACTAGAATATTGTTGGATAGATCTTTCAGGCACACTAGCTCGTGGAGTGGAATCGTTTTCGAGAATCTAGTAGTCACTTCCCTCATTGAATCCAGAGTTCACTACCATTTCCACAAAGACCAGAACAGTGCGACAATGAACAGACAATCTGGGCAGGCAAACGAGTGTAGAGGCAAATATATAGACCTGTGTTCTGGAGGTACCTCGTTCAAAACTCACTCGCTTTATCTTCCATACTGACTAACGTTTCTGTAATTTATTTCAGTCTCTCTAGACGAAATCAGCTGAGATTGTATTAAAACTGGAAGCGATTCTCTCTTTAAAAAAATCTTACAAAAGTCTACTCAACACTTATGATCAGCGTGCCATTTAATTTGAAACTCTGAGATCGAAATAGTGTCGTTAAATAAATCACGAGTCAGTAGATTACTCACTCTAGACTCCAGTTCTAAATGTAGATGAGTAATGGACCAAGTTAAATATAACTGGAGCGTAATTTACTTAGAAACTATGCAAAGATGGAGAGGTGACAGTTAAGTTAATTAAAGAAAAATACTTTCTAAAAAATACGCAACAAATGTTGATCTCAGAGAAATACAGAAGAGGTCTCATAGAATGTTTCGCTTCACATCGTTCTAGGTACGGATATGTCAGTATTGATATAAAAACCGCATAAAAACAAAGTTCTCGACATTCAGACGCGCCGAACTGAGTTCAGAATATGAACCGGATAGAAGTCGACTATCATGCACATTCCTGGAGGGCTGAGAGAGGCCAAGAGCTGGAAAATCAGTCTTCGAGCAGAGAATAAATCACATCCGCCCGTGGCTTCCTGAACACGAGGACGACGCGTCGACTACTCAACCTCAATAATCAGTACTGAAGTACGACGAACGCTGACTTCTGGGATGTTGAGCCGTGTAGTCACGTATAATTTGACCAACGTTTCAGAAATGCAAGTAAATTTCTACGTAGTGCAAAATTCCATTAACATCCATCCTGAAATCTCACTTAGGCCTAGTATTCAAGTATTATTATCTTATTTGTGCGGTATGATGTTTTCACGGTGGTGACATTAATGATGATGTTCTTCTGGGTTCTGGAGTGTCTCCATCATCAACCCTAGAGATGGAGGCAGAATGTTTCTCCGAAACACTGGCACTTACCGACGAGTATACTGCACATGGCGCCAGAACCAAGAAGAACATGATAAATATCGTATTTGTTGGGAGGAAATGTGCACGGTCGTAAGAAACCTCAAAACACTGGACCCAGGGAGTCGAACCTCAAAGGCACGGTTCAAGCATTACGCTTACACTGCATCAAGAGTAGATGCTGAAATGTTAACCGCTGGTCTGGTTTCACGGGTCACAGCTGCTCCATCGTGATAGAGACTTCCTTGGGCGCGCCCAAGATGGGAGAAGGCTGAGCATATATATCTGTCATCGAAGATCCAGAGAACGAGGGGAAATCTCCTACAGAGAAGCGGCATCAGTTGTGTTGATGACATGTTGCTACTCAGCGCTGCTGTAACATATCGCAGGAAACGGGGGACTGAAGTGGAACCCGGGGAGTGAGTTCCCATGCTCACAACTCTTAAGCTGTCTTCGACAGGATATATTAGATCTGCTGCTAGATTCTTAGGTTGACAGTCCGTGTACAAAACAATTTTTGATTACAGTTCCTATGTCTGTTAAGAATCTACTACATGTTCCGACCTTAACTGGTCATATTAAGGTGGTTTTCCTTAAGTGTTCGAAACTAAGAGATATGACGTTTCGAAGAAAAATACCGTTTCCATGTTCAGAACTGACGTGTCGAAAGCGGTAACTGGTGGGAAATGCATATGAAAGAATTTTCTCAATTATTTTAAAGAATATGCTAAAAGAAGACAAATTGTTTACGGACACTAAATACCTGTCTAGCATAGAGTTAAAGTAATTATTTTAAAATCTAGACGACACAAATAACTCCATACAATAACAATAATTTTTTAAAAAAGCTTTTTACCGGCGTACGAAAAATGACTAGATTTTCAACACTGTCTTCCTTTCTTTCTACTGATAATTCGACCCGGGAGACGAAGACACGCGACAAACCTGACCCGGAAGTACACGCAGACAAATTGACAGGCCTCCTCTAGGGTGAGAAGTGTATTGTGTGGTTGCAGCCCTGCGAACATATGAAATGTATAGTGTTTGTAGTGTCGCCGGTCCAGCGGAAAAAGAGGACCACGTCTTGCAGTTACACCACAAGCGTTCAGCATCACAGCCAGATCTGAGCGGGTTTCTTCAGAAAACTATGGCATCTGTTTGGAAACTCGCAGTCAGAGTTTTAAACAGACAAAACGCAGGCAAAAGATGAAAGAAGGTGATTTCTATTCAGAGGACGAAGAGCCACAACATGGCCGCTGCGCGCAGCTCTTGCCGGTCGAGGGAAATGAGACAAAGAAAGAGAAACAGTTTCAAACGCTGGTCCTTTATCCCTTTCATGTCCTCCCGCGAATCGTTTCTTTCCAACTTCCTTGCATGCTCTTTGTTGGGTGGAATCGTGGGTAAAAAGAAGAAGAAATACTGATTGAAATGCGGCCCAACCCTGCAAAATATATGCCCCTATCTCCGCTAGGAATACAGCACAAAAATGTACAAAACGAGACTGTATTAAAAAAAATCAACCACCTCCATCTAGGAGCCTGCAGTATGGGGTCTAAGTATTAAAAGGTCTGTGATAAATTAGACGACCTTCTATACAGATCGTTTCTGCAGAATGTTAAATTTCCAGATCTCACGCTGTGATTCGAAACCAATATCTAAATCAAAATCGATATTATTACTTCTTCAAAGAAAACATTTTATGCGCATATGGTATTCAGTAACCCGAATGCGTGGATATCTGTTCGGTATCGCCTTGAGTCGTGTGCAAGATTCCTTTAAGAGCCAGACAAGATAATATTGAAACTTAGCAATGACAATTATAAACTTATACAAAATAAATTTAGCAGTTGCATAAACGAGGCTTGTCAAATTTAGTGTCTGCAAAGGGCCTTTACGGGACCATCACCTGAATGGGTAAATTCATAACAGGACACCTTTTCTTTAGCAATTTAAATATTAAGCTGAAGTTATATTTTTCTAATTTTTTTTAAAGTACGTAAAAATGTAAATTTTAGTGTACACTCCCACTTCATTTGACTGAAGTATAGAACAGCGTAGCACAAGCAACTAGTATCAAAATATTTGAAACTTGACTTTAATAAAAACTGGGCCATTTTGTGCAAATTCGAGAAATGATTCAGGTCGCATAAAGCAAAGAAGTGGGCCAATAAATTTGACGTTCCCGGTATATAAACGTTTAGCACAATATGATCTTAAAACTTTTAATTATAAAATAATTATCACTAATATTATATTACTTTCACTCGCTTTTCTCCATAGTAAATCACTAAAACAGGCATTGAAATTCTTGTTCATACAAGATATATAAAATACGCTTCTTTCCAGCGTGTAATGAAGAAACTTTCCACGTCTTGACACAGTTAATTTTCTCGCAGAAATATCAGCTATCGCAGTCCGTTCTTCGCCTGTCGTGTGGATTTTTATAGGGAGATAACTCAGACCACAAGGCCTCCATTCGTGAGTGGGATTTGTTCTTACAAATTAACATATCCTCGTTCCGAAAACAAGAACAGCTGAAGGAGGCAAACTGGTGTCAAATTACGTAAACATGCTAATGCCATTTTTACCTGACAAATTAAATTCGTTATACTGTATGCAGACCTATGTCAGCTTTCAGAGCCAGTGACATTCGTTTCCGGTGGGCTACTAATTCATTGTTCCCCGAAACAATGCTTGTGTCTGGTCAATTGTATGGGTGTTGACACATGAAAATGATAACCAACGCCCATGTTCATTGCCGCCATTTCGTTCACGATAAAGTTGCTGCTTATGAACAATGGCTACGGAGGTTACTGATTGATAAATTCTGTCGTAATGAAAACTTCCCGAGATGTAAATCGGTGGAGTGAGTAGAAGAAAACTACATGGGTAAGTTACCGTACGAAGCAGTCAACACATAAAACTATATATACCTGATTTTAATCTTGCTTCGTAAGATGAAACGTCGTGTGCCAGTTTCTGTCTGTCTCAGTTAATACCAAGTAAGACTTCAGAGTCTCACAGCGACGAGATAGAAGATGACAAGAAAGTTACAACCCAGAAGACCACATTCGACATCTTCACTTCCTTAAGACTCTCAAGTCTCAGAAAGACGTAAGTTCAAGTGATATCGTCCTTGTTGACTTCGTGGGCGATATCGAACAGATCTGCTGACAACAAATCTCGTGCTGATTCTCGTTTTTAGTCTCACATTGAACTGAAAATGCTCGAACGTTCAGTTCCAAACAAAATTTTTCCAAAGATGCCTGTCTTCTGGGTTGCAGCGCAGTGTAGTTTGGTAGACGTTTGCCGACGTTTCAGAGGTCTTTGCTGCCTCCATCACCCGGGCGATGACTCACCGCATAGCAAAAATAACATTTATTATTACTGTCTGCCTGCACTTTGCCTGGTAGCCTCCTACGAACAGAATACAACTTTAGGACTGCTATATCAGTTTCCGTCCTCCTGTGAAAAGGCGAACATGAATCTATTGAGTTGGGTCGGGTCCATTGAATCCAGCTTTCGTTACAATACAAATTGACCGAATCTGAATCTTTAAAATATGTATTTCTTACCAACCAGTAATCGGTTTTTGGCAACATGTGCGTTAAAAAGGGCAACTAAGTTATTCCCTAGTTGCAGTATACAGACGTATATTTTTTTAAAATTAAAAGTATGGTAATATTTGAAAGGTCACTTAAGTAGCATTTCTTTAGAATGTGGAATGAGGAATATGACAGCAGGCAAGTAACCCTCCTCAGCCACAAGGTAGGATTACAGCACCTCGTACAAAAACATTCTCTTGCGTCAACTTTCGTTTCGTCACTGACAAAAAGTGTGACGTTTAATTCTGAATATCACTTGGCACTTTTTCGGCGAACGGGCAACAACGATGTTTCAGGATTCATACAACAGGAATTTCTTTGAATCGAGCAAAGAAATGATCAACGGACGAATAAGGATTCGTAGGAGCCACTGAATATGCTGTCAGGCTCCGCTGTACCGGTTAATGGCCGCCCCTGAATTTATATTAATTCAGTACGTTTCTTGGCCCAGCAACACAAAGCACTAGTTTTGTTCTTACTGTCAGAAAGTAAACTTGTGGCTTTACTGCTGCTAAGAATGGCAGTAACTCCTGCCCTTGATGGTTGGTTGTTGTACATCATTGTTCTGCTACTTTGCTTTTAAGATCTCAAACAAAACTGTAGGCGTTAACAATAGTCCATGTTTCGACTACAATGTATTCGAATTAATGATGTGACATGCACAATTCTATAACGCCAAACCGTACTAGGACCTAATTTAATTCTCTACAAAGTTGGGAAATGACAGTAATTAGGGCGTAATTTTACTTGCCAGACTTTGCAGACTGGCATTCCTTTGCTGTTGCTTTGGAACAGCAATATACTGCAATCCGTTTTTGTAAAGTCAATTACAACTTTCAGAGAAGAAATAATGATGTTAGACACAGAACAATACGCAGGTTAGCTTCGTAAGAAACGGTTTAAGGATTGTTTTATAAAAAAACAAAAACATAAGCAATATTCATATAAACGAATCGGCGAATAAAAACTGTGGTTACGAAGCAAACATGTTTATAAGAATCTAAATCAATTTCCAAATATCTACATAATGTACTCCACCCCGTTTTTAACAAGCTTTAACTTTACAGCTGAAAACTAAGACAGTGGAAAGGCAAAATCCAGTGTCAGAAACACATTCTCCAATGTAATTTTTGCCATTGTGCAAAACATTTATTTTTGGATGTTCCTATATATAATTCACTAAACTTGCATATATTTGCAAATTAACTGCAACAACTACAAAGTGTAAGTTTTGTTAACTCACACTAATAACTGACTAATGTCCATTTATTTTTGCTACAAATTTCGTCCAAACTCCTTTCGTGCGACAGTAGGGGTAAGCTGCTTTGCCTAGAAGGTACAATGAATGCACGGGGCCCAAAAAATAAATTGTAAAAGCAAAAACGTCTTTCGCAAAATTCATCAAATGCACAAACGTAGAGAAAAAGCATGGACCGTGAGTAACAGGATCAAAGTATGCACGTGTTGTTATGAACTATACCGGCCAGCACGTGGAGACGTTCAAACTCTGAAGTTTGTCTTTCGTAATAGAAACTCGACGTTATAAGTTCATGCCATTCTGAACGTTTGTAAATAGGAGTTTAGTCCTTGTTGGCCTTCAATTAACGCATGGAATGATTCTATGAAATGTTTTCAACATTGAAATACACAGACTGCCAAGACCAATTACAGGGCTAGTTGGTCCGTGTTAACTAAACAATGAACTTGGCAAACTTCATACTTTGGTTCTAGATTATTAATGAAAGTCAGAAGTCATTATTTTTTAGGTCAAAGCGGAACCCTTTCAGAAATTCTGTTCCATTTTGTATTGTTGCTGTTTTTACACCATTTTTTTATTCAGTTCAGTGACTCTTTCCTTTGGTCAAATTGTAATAGCTTATTGAACAGTGCGTTCCCTGTGTATGAGGGGGGGGGGGTTCATTTTATATTTAATTCCAGCTACTCTTAATGCCTTGTTCATGGCGAATAAAACCTTCTCTTGTACACACCTGTTCATAACACCCACTTTTATTACGACTAGTAGAAAAAGGCACATGCCTAGCCCAGGTTTCCCAGTCTATGACAGAACTGTTTGTTAATTATGGTTTCTTACAAGAGAACTGCTTTCTCATTTCTCGACATAGGGAGAGAATTGAATTTAAAAAACGCCAACTTTATACTTTAAAAAGCGTCTACGGTTGGGAGCCAACGGTATTATTGCGTGGTTCTGCGGTACTATCAGTTTGAAAAAATGCCTTTTAACATGCATCGTAAGATCTTACAACACATGGTTATCCTAACAAATGTAAAAATACAATCTAATGATCAAGGCACGAAGCAAAAATTTACAAACACGTAATGCACGTAACATATCATTTATGAATATTTCAATGTTTGGAATTAAGGATAATCAATAATCTTAAAATAATTTTGATTCTAAAATCAGAAGAAGAAAACACATCAGACTTGTGTTATTACTCAGTTCAACTATAAACCCCACAGGTTCATTTATAGATTAACTAACTAACTAACTAACTAACTAACTAACTAACTAACTAACTAGATGGCTTACCGAACCCGAAGGTTCATCACCGAATTAACCAAAGCCCTCCACCGGACCCTGTCCTGGGCCAACAAAATCCAGTCTCCTTCAACTCCTGTCTCCCATAGATCCCGCCTGAGATTATCCTTCAATCTACGTCTAGGTCTCCTCAGCGGTCTCTTCCCCTCAGGCTTCCCAACCAATACCCGGTGCACACCTCTTGTCCCATCCATGCGCGCTACATGCCCAGCCCATCTCATTCTTCTCGACTTAATCACCCTGACAATACTTCATTTATAGACTATAAATAATAATTCTACCAGATTTCTGAATAGTATAAAACGCGATCACATGAGTGAACAAAGGCTACAAATCTTTAAAACACAAACTGTCCGGAAATAATTCTGGATCGAAAGGGGATCAGGCATGTGGAAAATTTAGAATATTATTTGTGACGACATATGCGTTGTTACGCCCTGTAGTATGGTATAAGTTTACTTTCAGAAGTGCTTGCTGCCTCCATCATCAGAGAGGCAGCAAGCACCTCTGAAATGTAGGTAAACCTCTACCATACTACAGGGCGCGAACAATCCAGAAGACAGCCATCTTCAGACACACCTCCGTGAAAACCTCAAATCCCACTTGGCAGAAGTTTGCCGACGTTTGAGAAGTGCTTCTTTCCTTAATCATGAGGGTGAAACGTAGGTCAATTTCAACCACGCAACACCCTAGAAGACATCTTCGTACTCGCCACCATGAGAACATAAATTCTCTCAGAATACAAGCACTTTGATATCCCGCCTTGAAATTTACAAAACTGAAGAGCCCAGCAGACTTCGGAATGAACATCGACCAACACAAAGTCGATAATCTATTTTAAAGACAGAATTTAAAACTCTGTATTTTCAGTTCCATTATACGTATAGCTGGGTATAGGATAAGCACATATACCCCATTCGTGTCACGCTGAGTGAGTAGCTTTGTGTTTTGATTACAATGTAAATACAAGATCAGATTAACAGATAGCATCGAGATGAACTGACTGAGCCGGTTGGTAGCACTTGTTCCCTCCTCTCGAACGCTTGGACGAGATCTAAGCCAGATGAAGCATGGAACTCGCTCCTCGTATCTGATGTATACTGACCATTATGAAAGGGATTATATGAAGCCATGTTGAGGTTATTCCATAGTTCCAAGAATTGGCCCAGAGAAGGATCAAGCCTTTGTTGGTAATAACAAACTCCTTGCTATAAGGTTTCCTCAGGAGCAGAGTTGTTCAGCTGTTTGAGAACTATTCTTTCTGATATACCGCTTCGTACAAAGCTGCAGTTCCTTATACAGTGGAATCTCCATATAACGCGGGTTTCGTGGGAGAGCTTCAGCACCCGCGGTATATGTGAAATTGACATTTATCTAATTTTGGAATCCCTAGGATTATGTATATTTATCCAGTGATTAAAATACGTGAAATTTAAGGTGCATTTCAAACTTACGTTTCATCAATGCTACTGGTAAAACAATTAACATCAGATCAATGAAACTCTTCCTGTGTTAACCAAAAGTGGTGCTCACTGAATTTTGCTGTTTGAACAAACTAACCCCAATGTTAGAGAAACCAGGAACAAACGAACGTGTTTTATACTGCATACTTAAGAAGTGGACCCTTCAGACTAAATGCCAATTTACACAAAGGTCAAACTTTGCGTATACTTTTCGTTTTATCTAGCTTTTCTCTTAAGTGAACGCCATTTACACACTCTCCCCTACTCCTAAAAATCTCAATATTTAACACGGCTGATGATTTGCGAAACGTCCTCTGTGACTAAAATCTCGTAGGCCTGTATTTTACAGAATAATGCAATTTCTAGTGGATGTGTACGTTGGCCAATGGCCACTGCACGGATACAAGCAGCTGTCAGTCGCATACTTGGCAGCGGGAATCTTCCTCCAGGACTACAATTCAGAACAGCGTTGGTTAGAATATGCTTACTAGCCCGCGGATATCATACGTCATAGAAAGCCAAGTGCTGGAAAGCAGTCCATTATGTTAATCATATTACGATGGCTTTATAATTGCGAATCAGTTCCATAATTAGAATTCGTGTTACAATAGTTGGATGACATAGGATTCACTCAACACGTCCTTTGATTCAAAAGGACTACCCGTTGGTTCAGTAAATAAAATTCACTGATGCGTTAATAGGCTGGTAATAGTATGCATCTCCAATAGACCTTATTTCACCACTCTGTTCCGTTATCCAGCGGAAAATGGCAAAACAAACAAAATCCCAGAATATAACGGATTCATATTCACGAACCAGTGATTTTCAAGCGTTTATAAACAGCCTCTTTGAAGTGAATTTGACATCTGAATGGCGGAGAGAATAAACGAGTTTGAAAGTGCAGTGAAACTTGGATAATTCATTACTCGTTCACTCCATCTCTAAAGTGACCGTGTTTTACGGACTATTTGCTCCACGATTGATTTCTGTATGTTTGTGACGACGCTGAATCATCTCGAAAAGATTATGTAGTGTTCTGACGACACAAATAAAGAAATTAGTTTCACACATTATAGTACAGAGGTTGATTGCTAAACACAAAGTGTGTCATATGAATTAATATATCATATATGACAAACATCCAAGTAACAAAGAAGTTTAATAAATTAAACTTCCTAGGGTGTATACCTAGGAGCCCGGATAGCTCAGTCAGTATAGTGACTAGCTACGGGCTGGACGGCCGGGGTTCGATCCCCGACGGGGGCAGAGGATTTTTCCTCTAGCCTCTGGGGCCCACCCAGCCGCCTCTACAATGGGTACCGGGGTCCTTTCCCGGGGGTAAAGCCGGCCGGGGCGTGATGCTGACCACTCACCCCCATCTAGTGCCGAGGTCAAGGAAGAGAGGAGCTATACCTCCACTCCCCCCCCCAAGCGCCTACATGGCGTATAGTGGGATAGCTTTACTACTTAGGGTGTATACCTTGGAAAGCAGAAATACAAACATTACAATTGAGATGATCATGTCTTTCTGCGTTCCTGACATGTAAACTCGTCGATAGATGGTAACGTTTCGGAGAAAAAATATGGCTCCATATTCAGGGCTGAAGGGGCGATGCATCTGTTTATAAAGAAAGTACAGAAAAGTAATATGAAACAGAGAGGACATAATTAATGGTCAGTTTCCTTAGCCTTTTGAGAAGAATAACAGGACACTGCATTAAAATAAGCCACGACGGCCCCATTAAAATTCTATCAAGTTACAGTCAACTCAACATTCAAGATCACTATCATATTTCATTCCACGCTCCAACGTATAACGTCAGAGTGTGGTACGTCATCTTTTAAGCAAGCAGAAACAAATTATTTAGACAGATATATGAATCGCTTATAGTATAGCTATAACCTGGTGTCCGAGTTAAGTCCAATTTCACGAACGCGCGCGCACACAAGCAGCAATAATCTTTTAATGCCATTAAATGCTTCTATTTTGACAGTACTCACTTTGAAAGAATATTAAAACTTGTGTAAAATTATACTAACTTTCTGTTACGACAGCCTCGTTTGCTACGAGCGTGTTTAACATTTAACTTCCAACAATTTCATAGTTGTCAAGTCTCATTAATGCATCATCTGTTCTGAAAGAATAATTCTTCGTGTGCAGAAGAAACAGTTTTATTGTGTCTTGGACTCCGACTTGAAGTGAAGACCACACAAACCGTTACAGTAATGAGACCTAGGAACTTACGTTTTTATTGCTTTCAGTTCTGGGCTCCATGCTAACACACAAACGTCTCGTTTCCTGCAGTACACTCGTTGCAGTTACAAAACAAACCCACTTCACGTTTCCTTTGCGATTTATGTGACAGATGTACACACACACACACATTCCATGAATCCAAACGTTAATCAGAACGACGTTTGATGTATACTAGACCACAGAGTACAAAACATGCAGCTCAGTACAATTTAATATGTTAATTGCATTTCACAAACGATAAAGCTTTATCAAAAAAAATAAAATAAAAATGTTTTACTTAATCCACTGCTGTAGCCTAGAGCAGAATACAATAGTGCAATAACTCCCCCAAAAAAGGATTATGAGCCCTCCTTAAACTGCAGAAATTTATCAACAGAATTACATGTACGAAACAAAGTCTGCTAATTTTAGAATAATTTTCCTACACTTATTTTTAGGTTTCTTGAGTTCTCTGTATCAGAGGCAAAAGTCCTCGTACCTAATTTAATATAAACTGGTCAGCTTATTCATATTTTAAAAGGTTGGTGCACGCACAAACGCCCCCACACACATACATACAGACGGCACTACGATCTCATAAGCCTACACTTTCTTTCCTCAGAAGAAAGTACGGTACGAAACCTACAATGAGAACTTTCACTTCAAAACATATATTATGAACTTCTTCATTGTTACGACCGGTCGAGACTCCATTTTTAACTTCTCTGTATTTCCCTCGCGCTTCTAAAATAATCTTCAATTTTTTCAATTAAAACATACAGATTTAGGTACTGTCCTGCCTGAGGCTGTGAGTACCTCACTTCTAACAAGGCTCGAATTCGGCATATCCTTCTTTTTTCTGTCCGTCTCTCCATCAGCTTCTCTCGCTTTACGCGACTACCGGCTGAGAGACGGAAGCAGGGATAATTTGATCGCCTCGGGTCTTAATTTCAGAGAACGAGGTAATTCTCTCTCCTCTGCACGTTACGTCATCACCACTATCATTCGCTTTATCCCATTAACCTATCGAAAGAAGATAGGACATAAAAAATGAAGAAAAATTATGTATTTGTACAAGTAAAATGGGTATTATTTATTTGAAATAGGTATACATATGCAGGCCACGTATAGAGCTTAATAAATACTAAAATGGGTAAACACAGAATTAGAGAGATAACTGAAAGAGATAGTATGATAGAATTTTTACTTGCATAGATTCAGCAAAGCTTACACAAATTATACACGTCAACGAACTCATTTCAAAAAGTAGCCACAAATAAACATTATTTTTAAATAAATATGGAAACACATGGCTTTATAAAATATCGCAAGAAAAAGTGTAAGCTGTAATTAATTAAAAGAATTTTATTAGATTCAACGCCCGTTCATTTAAACGAATTTTATTAGATACTGTTATAACACCGACGACTTGGTTCATTAAGCGTTTTTAATTAAAACACTTTTTAATAACTACAATAATATAGACTCTTGGGCGTAGTCGAACCTCATTCCCTAGCCGCGCTACCAACCTGACTAAAATATATTACTTTAACATAAATTTAGTCAACAGCTAGTTAATCACTAAATTGTGAACATGACGTTTGTGAAATCGTAACAACTTTGCTATATAAGAAATTTGTCATGTTAGTGTAATATTAATGGGCTACAAATACACAAATTTGTTTGTGCTGAAACACGGCGAAACTAAATGGATAATTGTTTCTGTGAATCACACAAGTTAAATAAAAGACGAGAGTAATGGTTTCGTTGGAGCAGCCATTTTCAGGGCCACCTGTTAATAAAATAAACCCCTTTTAAAGCAATGAAACGTATCGCAGTACATTCGTATGTTGTCATATTAATGGCGTTGTGTGTAAAATTTAAAACACAGCATTTAGTTTATAATCCGATATTTTCACATCTAAAAACTTGTCTGAACTTACATTCCCAGTTCTATGTAGTACAGGAGGATGACAAGATATTTAGTCCATCAGAGCACAAGACATTTTAATTTCAAGGCTGTCTGCTTATTTCTTTTTCTTTTTTATTACTTGTTAAGTTGTGAAGAAATGTAAGAAGGTATGTCACCATCTTTCAAAGTATGTTTCTTCTTATCTGACATCCCATCCGCCGCAAACCAAGCAACTCAACCCAGAATATTAACCAGACGGAAGATAACACAGATAAGGACCCTTGTCTCCGTATGAACAGGAGGCAAGATGAATTATACGCGTCGTGAATCTCACGTAACCACGATCTATTAACATCCAAATAGTGATAATGGAGATTGCATGTCTACGAATTCTTGTATCACCACGAGCTCTCCTGAAAGCGTTCTACACTTATAATTCAGTGAGCGTTAGTCGATATATATCGAGATGATTGATCAGTGGCTTTGAAGTCGAATAAAGTGCACTGGTTATAAGCGACTGTCAACACGTCAGACAATAATTAAAAACAAACTTCATAACCTATTGTATATTTCTATGTATACAGGCCAGTATACCTTATATAATTTGAATTAACTCAATACGACTTATCATGTGAAATATCCCGATGTAGGCCTAATCGAGTCCTTACTCAGTGCAGTATCCGGACAGCCAAATAAACACAGGCAACTGACGCGAATAATAAAAATATTCGACAGTGAGAACACATCCAATCACGTGAACACACGTTAATAATTAGAAAGACGACGATGGTCAATCCAGAACGACAGGATTGCTGTTAGTTATTTGTTGGGTTGACAGTCCGTCTACACAACCATTTTTAACAGTCTTAATGTTTAATTAAATCCACCGCATGTTTCGACTTTAATAGGTCATCTTCAGGTGGTTTTATTTAAGTGGTCGTAACTGACAGATGTGAATGCATAATTGTATAAAAAATTGGAATTGGATAACATTCGTATGAATCCGTGCCATTGCTTTACAATTATTCGTAATAGGTGTGTAACAGGTAGCGTAGGAAGTCTGACGTAGAGTGGAAACATCTTATGTAGTAGTCATAGCAGCATTTAGCATAAGCTTTCAAACCCGAAAACAATATGAATGAAGCCGTCCCCCTCCTCAGCCAGCTGAAACCAATTGCTATTTTACTTGCTCGAATAAGAGGATAACAGTGAATAATGAATTTGAAATGATGTGGAAGGAAGCGGTAGTGGCCTAATATAGGGAGATATCCCAGCATTTGCCTGAAAGAACTCTGTGAAATCACGACAAAGCCTTAATCAGGACAGCAGGTAACCGGGCCAAGATCTGAACCCGGAACATCCCGAAAACGAAGCGGGAGTGCAAATAGCTCGACCACGACGATCGGTCAGTTCTCACCTTGACACAACATGCATGAAAGATCCTATGTAATATTCGTCTTAAAGTTTCCCTAATATACTGTACTGTACTGTTTTAGCGTCTGCGTTTATCTGCGCAATTTATCAGCAACCTCCAAGGAAATCTTGAAGTACACGAGTTAAAAACACTTCTTTGTGCCGGGAACTTCATTTTCATGCAGATGTAGGCAGGCAACCTCAACGCGAGTCCAAAGCAATGCAGCGTGTGGAAGCAGGCAGGCATTCCTCGATTTCTGGTCGCTTGCATGGCGCCCATGGGACTCGTTTTCAACATAAAGCAAGTAAAACGGCAGGTTCCAGAGGTGAAGAAACTTCTTTCTTCCATGCGTATCAGTATAATCTCTCCCCAGGGTCCAACTTGACATAAATTTAGGCGTATCACGCCGATATTAAAGGCTTATCACAACTAACTCAGTGACAGATATTAATCACAACTATAAATATTTAATGTCTATTTAAGTAGGCCACAAACTTTGTTACATTAAACTCTGCTGTATCAAGACTGGAACAATTTTGGACTCAGAAACTGAATACAAACACTGCATGTGGTTTAGCAGATCACCTTTTATTTAAAAGTAGGTTAAGCGACACATTTTATTATTAGGTTTTTTTTTTTTTTTTTTTTTTTTTTTTTTTTTTTTTTTTTTTTTTTTTTTTTTTTTTTGCATAAGGAACTCAAAGATGACTGTCTTCAGGGATGATGCACCGTGAATTTCGTTTTAAGTAGTTACCCACGCAAGACGAATTTGCCACTGTGTTAACAGACATAATCATTTTCGCGAACACAATAATACAGACTGACGATCAATAAATAGGACTGCTCACTAACACCCAATGACGTGAAATAAATTTAAACGGGACCCCGAAACTGAAGCAGCTGAGAACTATTGGAATAAAATGTCACCGTGTTATACATTAAATAAAAACGACTTGATTTTTTTGAATCCAATATAATTTCTATTAAATGCTTAAAGGGATACTGAAATTTGAACAGAGTGTATAGGAAGAATAGCCTAAGAAACAACTTATTTTAAGATGCTTTGGTACTTGCCTCTCATACAGAACCCACTGTTTTGTCTAAGTGTCTTGAAAACAAAAGATAGCGAAGAGAATAGAATAAATAATTGATGAGACTACGTCATCAAGTGCACCAAATTAGCCGATGGATAAAAGGCCTCATTACGTCGGTCACCGCGAATAGAAGCTGCCGCCCCTGACATTTAGGCATTGCAGTTACATTTATTTTGGATTGGAAATGTTTGCTGTTATCCTGTCTAATTGTTCTTACCTCCACATTTATCATAAATCATTCTACTCATTTCTCAAGATGTCAACTCACTAATAACCTCACCTATATGACAATTTATTTTAAGATACACCTCAGATAATTTAGTCGGACCTCGAGTTGTGATTGTTAAATAGTTGCTGTTTGCTTATTCCGATAACGATAATGTTAGTAATGGATTATAAAAACACGGGTTTTTGTTACTTATAGCCTATTTAACTACGCTGTCAGTAACTCAGACTACATAGCAGCGAATATTAAGATGATAATGGAATAATAAATTGAAAACAATTTAGAAGGATGAGCCTGTGGCCTAAGTTAAGGAATCCGTGGAAATATTTTAAACCGCACCCTCTCGAATATGGACCAAAAGTGAGATTTGAGGTTCTCAAAGTGGTGAGGTTGACGATGTTTTTCTGTGTTTTCCTAACACTTGTTATCTACCTATGAGTGTACAGGACGTCGGAACCCAGACCAATATCGTCATGGAGTTGGAGTGCTAACCACTCTGCCTCGAAATTCGGCAATAAGCCAAGAATAAATCTATAGACATAAAATATGGAGACAAACTCCTTCTTATATTTCTGTAACAACATGATTTGCTTCATGTTTGCACACTTAGCAATGTTTCCCATCATACGGTGTGTAGGAAGGTAAGATATGGGTGCTTCAGGTCGACGTGACAATCGAAACTCGACTGAAACAACCGAGTTTACGTTTCCGGCTACACCAAGAGATTTCCTCAGGGAATCGGTGAACATCGCAAGGATGTGCTGTGTTACATACCAGGTCCCAGCGCTCTGCGTATCCACAAGTCTGGCACTGAGATGTTGCTTATTTTTTAAACAAAACTTTAAGTAACTCGAAGAGAAAACGTAGCACTATTGTATACCCTAGACATAACCCCTACTTTAGACTATCATTTCACTTCAATTTTCCACACATACAATTTCTCCTCGACTTTATTCTTCTGTAAAATGACACGTGCTTCGCGTGACACAGCACTGTTTGTAAAAAAATAGTTCCCAGTATTCGATAAACTGAGGGATTTACGGCACAGCAAAAGATTTGAGCTTGCGAATGGGTCGTGAAAACATCACAAATAAATTTAATAAAAATAACCTTGCAGTAACTGATAACTAAGCACATCACACGAAGTCTCGTGTAGTTTAAAAACACAAACAGTACATAAAAATGTATTTGGCTTTACTTAATTTTATAGCAAGATGTTCGTATTTTACTTGTTTAAACTTATCATATAATGTAGAGAATATATTTCCAGTTCTTAATTTGAAAATGATTTCTTGACAACCACAATGTATAAGGAAATATTTTCCGCGTCATTAACAGCAGATCGTCATTCGTTTAAAATTTCCGCCCATTCGTATTAT
The DNA here is from genome assembly GCF_977971745.1 of Zootermopsis nevadensis. Lineage (NCBI taxonomy): Eukaryota > Metazoa > Arthropoda > Insecta > Blattodea > Termopsidae > Zootermopsis > Zootermopsis nevadensis. Next base: position 8,021,515 of record NW_028259157.1, read on the forward strand.
TATTAAGTATACTTCATTGGCTTCCCATTCTCTGTTTACAAAAACATTTCCTTGATATGCTTTGGTGCATTCTATTAATTAAACAACTCAAAAATAAAAATCAAATAAACAGAAATTTAAAAAAATATTCCAATTTTTTTATATTTGTGCGACAGATTGGTTTTAATCAAGGAACCTTCGAGTACTAAACCACGACGCTAATCCCAGCAGGGCAACTCCTCGTCCTTACACAAGGATCGAAGGTCATATAGTTCATATTCTGACTGTGTGGGGCGGTGCCTTCGAAGACCCTGCACACAACCCCCTATCATTAATGCCCTCGTCGGGATCGAACCCGGCTGATGTCGCAACTTATTAAGACAGCGCTGTCCGTCCGTCTGCATGCGCACAACACACTTTCACGACGTTATTCTATCGGTGTTCACTACAAATTCAAAGGCTACTTTCTAATATCTTACAGTTGGCAATGCAAATAAATCTTGTAATTCCCCAGTGGGGAATCCCCAACCAGGTAATTTGCTGCTATTCTTACAGAGATCAGCGCTTACATTCTGGCTAACGAGCCAGTAACGCTACGCTGTGCATACAATTTAATATTTAATTTTGCGGTTATAAATATTCTAAGAATTTACTCTCTTCCTAATTTTATAAACATATTTTTAATATCGCTCGGTTGGGTATTTGAATTTCTGCGCGTTTTCAAAAATAACTAACTTCTATTTATGTCAATATTCATTGTATGCCTTAAAGATGAGATGAATACTAAATTTATATTTTAAAACTGCCATAAAATTAGGCGTCTGTTCGCTTTTGAAGATCAGTCCACGGCGGAGGTGCGTAATACGCTTTTCAGCAAATAACCCCTTCTGCTTGACTAGGTTTCAGTATTGTACTTCGCCTTGTTTCGTGCTTTTACTCCAGAAACAGCCGATGGGCCTTTTTTTTTTTACGAATGCGTAATAATGCATGCGAATACAATGAAGTGTAAGCCGGGATTCTAAAGTAAATATGTGAGGGTCTGAGATGAAAGCATAGAACTCTTTGTTTGCAGGGACATGTCTGGAATTTTAGATAAAATAGCGGTTGAAATTAATTATTCCCTCATGTTTTCCCCTCATTTGTCGATACCACTCATTTAGATGTACTCGAAAACAGAGGCCACTGTTGCCATCCTCTGGGCATGTTATTTTAACACAGACCTACCATTTCCACCATCCACACATATATATACGTGCACGAGGCATATGGGCGGAAATTTCCTATATGATAAATGATGTTCAGTTTTTATTTTCAGAATTGAAACTTAAATGTTGGTGGCGAAGAAAGTGTTCCTTAACTTATTCAACGACGAATTCTCAAGAGCACAGATAATAATAATAAAAGAATAGTGACTATAAATAGGGGGCTGAGGAGGATTTGGAAGTAAGTAATCAGTCTCAGTTTATTTCAATTACTCAGTTCAAAATAACCTTAAGAAAAACCATGTAAAAGCTCAGTCACTATAGAAGGCCTCAGGGAAAAGTATTAAAGCAGAGATTTTCTGAATATGAAGAAGCATTTCCCCAAATCTGGCGAGATTCGATTTCGATTTACTTAGGAACGAATTAGTTTCTCCCGTAAATTATTTAAGCTGTTACGCTACAAAGGCTGTGTAAAGTTGAGGGTGTTTACATGCGATCTGAGTTGGCAGTAATTAGGAAAATTGTAGCCTACTGAAAAAACTATCCTCATTATAACATAACACGTGTGAAAATACCCACGCAAATCTTTACTACATTGAGCTGAGTCTTTCTTGAAAAATTCATAGTTAGTGAGCCGGTGAAGAAATTCCATGATTTTATGAAACCCGAAGTTTCAATGCTATGCTGACAAAGTCAGCAGCTAGTCTTTATCTTGAGCCATTTACATTTAGTGTACTCCTTTCAAACTGTTAAAGGTACATTTTAATATTATCCTATCATCTATCTATTAGTCCTTCCAGTTCTATCTCCCATTACATGTTCCGAACAAAATTATGTACTTTAAGTTCCGCTCCTCAAATTATCCTCGATGTTATCCCCCCCCCCCCCACACACACACACACAATATTTGGCGAATGTTACGTACAATTTACGAATCTCTTCAGCATGTATTTTTCATTCTTCTCTTACTCCCTATTTATTAATTAAACATAAAGTTTTAAAATTTCTACTCATGTTTTAACGTATTTGAAAGCAAAGTTCCACAACGAAGGAACTAGATTTGTTATGAAATTCTGTAAACGACTTGAAGCAATGAATAAACCTACGGCAACTAAATGTAAATAAAGCATTTTTTCCGCAATATTAATGTATTTATGTACCGCATACAGTACATATTATTTTTATTGGTTATTTTATTTTTATTATTAAAATATTTATTTTCTTAAATTATAACAATTTACAGACCGTATATTTGTTTGTCTTTACTGAAAACTATTTGTGTTCCGATATATAATTAACTAAATGTATTTTTGTGTTTAATTACTGTTTTTCATTTATTTATTTATTTAGTGTTCTGTCTGACGACAGGTCCATATGAACAGGATCCTTCCATCCTTTTCTCGGACTGGGACCTGTTCATATACGTTCTTGGCAGATGATCCAGAAGTGGTTTGCCATTGCCTTCTTCTGTGTGTGAATGGAGTAATTGTTGGGATGCCACGGAGGAAAACTCCGTGTTGCCTAGACCACGGCCTTGCCCAACACAAGTTATAAATTCGGGCATCGCCGGGAATCGAACCCGAGACCCCAGGATTACTGTTTTTCATACAGGAATAAAAAAAAACTATATCGTCTCGGTAGAACTTGTAGACTAAATAAGTTTACTGCATAAAAGTATGTTTGCTTATCGTATGTGAGTTTTGTTGCACACCGCACTTTGACTAAGTGAATGTCTTAAAAAGTAAACTTACATAGTTCATGAATCAGAACTGAAATAAATGCAGCTGAACAAATGTTATCCGACATTACGACAGACAGTTGGAACAGTTAAGTACAATAACTATATATACCACCTGCTTTAACAATCAATGACACTTCATTCTGTATTTATTGGTTTCTTATCATTATCATCATAAACAGGGACTATTTAATTACCAGTTTATCTATGTAATGGAAATGTGTCGTGTTTTCTTTGAGGTACGGACTGAACTCACATCATTTACACGAATTGACAACTGGCATTTATAATTCTGCTGTGCAGCGGAGAGTAGCTACAGATTACTCAGAATATGCGCGTATGTGGCATTCAACGATTTCCGGTTAACATTTCAGTGATCATTTGTTAGTTCGAAAACAACCGAGATCCCACTGGTGTGACTCATACGTCGATGGTCTGTCTGAATGGTCAGTGCACCAAGGTTGCAGTGGAAGAGGTACCTGACATGTATGGCACTCTAAGATTGATCTATGCTCATGATGAATTTCTACTTAAGACTTTGTGTTCGTCTTTTTAGCCATTGCTTAAATCATTAATTAGTAAGGAGAAAGCCGTCCTCATCTTGTACGCTACTTCTGTGGGCGTAACTATGCTTGACCCGACAGGGAGAATGAATCCTAAGGTTCATATTAGCTAACGAGATTATAAACCTTAGGCCTTTCACCCTGAAGTCGGTACATTAGTTAATAAGGTTAAGCTTTTGTGGGACTGACTGTATTGGCCGACAAAGGAAGTCTGAAAGAGTGAAAAGCAGAGTGTTATGAGGGGCTGAAGGGGGCACGAATGGGCGGGTCAAGCCTAAAGAGAGGTTGAGTTGGTGCGTCTACGTAATGAGGCATTAAAAATGGGCACGTTTCATTAAAGAGGGGTCAACGTACCGCGGACAGAAGTAGCTACCGACTGGGCACGTAGAAATCACGCATTCTGATCATCAAGTGGATTTTACTTCATAAACAAGTTTGTATATTACTAGCCTGTCCAGCAAAAAGCACGCATTCTTTAAAATGTTAACCAACGCTGCACAAGTTAATATAAAATACCTGTACGAAATTAAACCAAAATCTTCGAAATTATTGCAAAACCTCCATATTACTTCACTACTTCTGTAGTTAACAAGTAAAGTGAATGAATTTGACTATGAATATCACTGCATAAAAGTCTAAACAGTTTACGTATGAAATCTGAGGTTCACTGATAGTCTGCGTTTTGTCGCTGCGTGGATTTGAAGGTGTGTGCCTTCTGTTTCGGAAGCGGACAATGCTGCCCTCTTCTTCTGGTCGTGATGATGACGGCGATGACCAGGACAAGAACGGCTTTGAGGATGATAAATTCTTTTGGGTGTTGGCGACGTGTAAACTCGTCGGTCGATACCAACGTTTCGAAGAAACACACTCTCCTGAAGAAGGAGACAGTACGTTCCTCATAAATGTTGGCATCTACCGACGAGTTTATACGGCGCCAACACCCAGAAGATCATCAACATCATCAACAACAACAACAGAGTTTCGTCTGATAATTGTGTGCGCTGCGCTGTGAACAAACTGGTTCCCTATTTTTCGAGTCCGGAATCGGTTTTCACGCTTGTAGTGATCAATCCGCTGTCAACACGCCATTTATATTTGTGAGAAAGTCTGCTTGTCTGGTGTCGTCAACAAGCAATGCGCCAGTAATTCCGAGTGACGCATTAAATTAAATTACCTTCATCATATCATACGAACAACATATGAGGTGTAGGTAATAAAAAGTTGTATCTGATGGTTTGAAACATTGTTACAAACGAGATGGAACACAAAATTAACTTCGAGGTAAATTATCTTCAACTTGTTATTTTGTTTGATATTCTGCGCGACTGGACGTGTCCTAATGAAAGGTGACAGTTTCAAACAAAACTATTCCTCAACTGACAGCTCAATTTCCAATTTCATCCTTCGTTTAGCACGTTGTAGGAAATTAATATACAAAATAAATACAGGAATACATATTTTGTTTAAACGCATTTGTGTGCAGAGCTTAATCGACCTGAGAGTCAGCTTAAAAGTCATATATTACTATATTCTAATTGCTGAAGTCACGGAACCCGAGAATTCCCTCAAAGTGGCGATTGAATCATTCTATGTACATTTAATGACGCTGTTTTAACTACAGAAGTTAGGGAACCAGGGAATTGTACTGAACGTAGTGTATTGATATTTAACAACGCTACTTTAACTGCAGAGATTATACAGCAGCCTGACGTAGTGCTGATTTGTTTTCTGTATATTTAACGATGCTATTTTAACTTAAAAGGTTACTGGACCCAACAGCCGGCCTGCACGTGACTGTACTGATATTTAACGACGCTATTTTAACAGCAGAGGTGGGAAGAATAGGCTAAATGTTAATGGTTACTAAGAAAGGATTTTCATGCTCACACATCCTACATAACGACTACAGCTGATAACACGTCGTTACGTAACATTCCGACAAGGGGAGGAATGAAAATAGTCTACTTCACTGTTCGTCTTAGGGGACCTAACTGGCAACTCTTGTGAATTATCTTGTAGTTAAACCATTCTCGGGTGATCACACTGGTGTATGCACCGACTTACGAGAGTTTCGGAGACCATAACTGTCTCCGTTTTCCAAGCGAAATACCCTCCTTGAACACTGAGACACGATTATGATAATCTGAAGCCTGTTGTTTTAAATTACTGGAACAGAAGAACAAGCTAATGACAATTATAAGTGTATCTGAATGTTGAGAATCAAATTTGTAGTAGGATACGTCCTTTCGGATTATCATGCACAAAACTTGTCGGAATAACACATAATAATATGCACCAATTTAAATGATTATGAAATGTGTTTGTAAGCTTATATAAAAATGTAATTGTGGTAATCAGTTGTTCCGGTCTAAATTTTCGTTCTCTGTCTACATAATACAGCAATTCAAACAGTTTTAATTTTAACTCTGTGAAGTGAGAACTCTGTTCATTACGTTAAATTATATAACACTAAAAAATAAATTAAAACTCAACGAATAGTTAATTACAACAACGTAAGTGATCAGCGTTTGAATGTGATGATGAGAGCCCAACACTAGTGGTTGTCCAGAACAAGTGCGAAGTTAACATTAAAATTTTACACAAATAGATCTATCACAGGCTAAGCACACAGCAGCTTTGTAAATCTGAAGGTATATAGAAATTTATAATACTATCTACAAGCAGCAGAAACTAATAGTACACTAAACTTCTCATAAATTTCCAAGAATATCCAATTGTTATGAAAAATACGATAGGCTGTCTCAAATTTAAATGATGATGAAAGCAAGGAAGTAAATTTTGGGCCTACTGTCTAATCTTGACTTGTGAACATCCAGTACTCGACTTTCTATCGTGTTCAGTTTTAAACAAGGATGAACTCGATAATGATATTACTCATATGTTATGAGAAAAGTAACGATCCGAGATTCTAAGAATTTCCTTTTGCGCTGGATAAAAAGAGTGTGTTATTACTCTGAACTTATTAGACACTTGAAGATCCCAGAGCTGCTTTTTCTGTAGGTCTCATTTCTATGTTGGAACATCTCCCTACCATGCTTTGTGACAAATGTGTTCCACTCAGCAAAGAGCATTCTTTCGTCCACACTCATCCCAGTATTATAGGTTTCAAGCAAGACGTAAAAAGCAGGATCTAAAATTAGACCGCTGGAAGAAAACGGAACAGAAGACACTTTCCAGCAAGAGGACGTAAGCCGTAACCGGGCAAAGCTTCTCAGTGGACACGGCGAGACTACTGCATGGTCGATGGTTGTTTATATGTGGCTGCGAGCGACAGGGAATGTAGACCGCAAGGGAAAATGAGAAGGAGAACACACTTTGTTCGAATGGAATGAAATTAAGAGACCAGACCATCCAGAAGGCTCGGGCGTACATGTGAGTATAATATTAAAATGAATCTGAAGGAAGGAAAGTAGGAGCGTGTGGACTGGATTCAGGGCTGAACAATTTCTATACCGTGGGAGCCTATGGGGCCTCACGCTTAGGGAGATTCAACGACGCGTTGAGCCACATGGTGTGGTAATAATGCGTTGCAACTGTGGCTCCGGTACCTTAAGAATACAAACTGTCTACAAATCAATCGATTTCTGCATTAACCATTAGACGCATATTTAAATACAGGTTATGAGTCTAAAAAGCAGGCTGATGATTCACTTGGTGGTGATGAAATCTCCTATGGTGCCATTTACCATTTTAGTAGGTTTACTCTTATTAACACATATTGAGCTTTTAGGAAGTAGTCGGTAACCATAGTACCGACTCCACAGTCCTGATTGCATTTACCTACCGTATCATAAGAAATGTTGGCGGTATCTTTTGAATGCGGTAATACACCTTCTGGTTCCATAAAAGACTGGGAATCTGACTTGCTAACCGACTACAAGCTTCTCAAGGAGAACTATACTCCATGGAGTTATTGAGTTGGCCCTATATCTGTACAAGCGTATTGTCCGCATACCAACCGCCATAAATCGAAATTTTAAAATAAGTTACTGACATTTCCAGGTACCGCCATGACTCGGTTCGCAGAGTCTCGTACGTGATAACGAAATGTATTACGTCAATGTGAGGCTGGCATTAAAGTACGCGTGGCTTCATTGCGTATCCAGTCCCCCACATTCCAAGCATGGAAAGATGTCGAATGGCGTATTTCGTAACTACCGATTCTCTCATTTAGCTGAAAGGATTTCAGAGCAGGCAACAAATCCCTGAGGAAGCCGGTCCGGACGGTTCGATGAAATGTCCTTTCAGATATAAAACTGGTCCATTACCGCAGAGGAAACTTGATAGGTGCGAACACCATAGAAAGGGTAATTTCAGTTTTATCTCCTACTGGATATACCTCTGATTTAAACATGGGCATATAGTTCTACATTCTCACTGTATCTCTAAGTATCTGGGGAAAAGCATACAAAATAAATGAATGCTCGAAACGAGATTAAAATATATTTATTAGGCGTTCTTCACGCTCTAGCGTGAGCGATACGCGTCTTACGCGCCCGTCCATGTCTGAAAAATGAAGAGGCTTCAACTAACACGCATACAGAATGTTCATGAAGGACAACACATTATTTTAGGTGTTTATCCTGTTCATAAAAAATGGCTGTTAGACTCTTAGTTTTCAAGCTATAGTCCAAGTAAAAGAAAAGGCACCTATTGGTGTTTATGAGGCGATCTTAAAAGTATAGTGTATGGTACCGTAGATAACGATGTTCAAAACTATAACAGAGGGTATATAACAGGCATGGAATTTTTGATCAAGAGCAATAATTCTTATTAGGACGCGCAGGGCGCTGTATGGATGAACAAGGACATGCTTTGACATTTTTTAAAAAACTTTTCGTCAAAAATAGTAACTTGTAACGGTAAAATCAGCTATTTGCAAATAAATATTTTCATGTGAATGGATTTAACTTAATTTTTTAACCCTCTATTTCCAAAACAAGAATTAGCCATAAATAAAAGACTAAGCGTCCAGGAACCCATGTTCACGTGGTCTTCGTTAGTAGTTTCTGTGCATTGAACATGACCCCAAATATTTTCCGTGTATTTTATAAACATTCTGTTTATACTATAGGTAATACAATACAAGGCAAACACCAAAAACTTCGATAAAACGATACTGAACGCCGAAAGTTTTTCTGGCATGTAATATAACACTGGAGTAAAGCTGTTTTCTTGGGGTCGGTTTATAAATAATCAAACATGCTGGCGGCCAAAGTTTCTGCGGTATCTTGGTCTCAGTTATAAACTTTTTTTAACTTTCCTTTCATAAGCGAAACGACACCGACAATGAAAAGTTATGCCAGCTGAATCTCCATCAACCGTCTTCTATAAGCAGTCCACTCTCAAAACAAAGTTAAAATACACAGGTCTAAGAAATATCTCCAATTGAAATGTTGAAATCGTACCATAGAAATAAAGAGAGAATCAAAGACGCAACGAAGAAGTTAAGGAAGGTGGGAAAAAAAACAAACAAAGAAATAATTGTCAGTGTTGAAGGAATCTTGATGAAAAACTAAGTATGATAAGTATGCCATGCAATATGATACCAAACCTTAAGCTTGGCGAACAGAGAATAAAAGTTGAGTTGTTGTTACCTGCACACACACGTTATTAATTTATTTTGTCCTATGACAAACAAATGTGCTTCAGCGAAAATAAAATTGTATCATGTTTTATTGTATCTTCGTAAAGCAACCAAACAGTAGAGAAAAGTTCAAGTGACCAATGATTAAATAATGATAAAGCCATTCAAGTATAAATCATAACAAATCACAAAACAACCTATCAAAATAACACGAACTGCTGTTGAACTACTTTATATCTAACACTAAGTCATTTCTGCGAGACATTATGTTAATTCCGTATACGGAGAAGAGGCCGTTTTTAACTATCTGTTATTCGTTTATGAACACTGAAGAGTATTCTGGATGTATCTGGGAATAATAACAAGACGCCTTCAAGCCCGCGAAGTGCTCATCACTTCCTTGCTGAACCACATTTCCATGCAAGTTCAGAGCCACTACTTTCGTTGGTGGTTGAAGTCAGAAGTATCATGTTCCATACATTTGGTTGGATTTAATAACAACTGACGTTTGTAACATTGAGATGAATTCAATTTCATTTCTTATTCCAGCTTTAGGCCCTATAAGTAATATGTGATGAAAACTGACGACTACTGGAATATATACTTTACTCTATATTTCTAGACTTGCCTTGCGGAAAGATAGTAATAAATTACTATAAAATCCTCTCGGGCTATCAGCGAAGTTGGTTGGGGCTTTCAGTACCCTGAGGGCGAGGTCAGAGATGGACCTCGAAACGTCGGTTTTGTCATGTTTTAACCACTTGACGGGGCTGATAGCCCGAGAGGATTTTGTTGTATACAGTCGCCGTGAAAGCTTAAGATCATACAGTAATAAATTATTTTCTGTTTTATAAAATAAGAATAATTCATGTGTCTTGTGATACAACTCTTTCCTTCCTGAGTTTACTGTGCAATTATTATAACTCTGTTCACAGAAACGAAAAGCAAACCTTTATAACCGAATGCAATGATTAGCGAATCTGAAGCAAGGGAAAGGGTGTGACGTTGACGAAAGCTTAGAATAAAACCTGGACCTTGCATAAACCATAAAATATTTTACATTCAATTTTAAAACCTTACAGGTGGCATTAAATAATAATAAATTCGGCATGGATTTTTTCTGGCTCAGGATAAGACCGGTGACGGGCATTTGTGAAGACGGTGACGAACCTTCGGGTCACATAAACGACGGGGAATTTCTTGATTAGCAAATCTCATGTTACATACAAGCGTAATTCAAGAAATATTAATCATTTCCGAAACACAGAAATCCAAATCACCATCACTCCAATGTCACCCAAAACAGAATGACTTTCTGATGAATTATTCGCATGATATTCTTCAACTTTTAATTTATCTGACGCCGGATAACATTCTCTGAAATATCTTCTACTTAAAATCTTATGCACAAAAGCAATATCGTTGTGACTGTACAAGAGTCAACTCAGATCACGTCGTGTTGTAATCTGCTCGCGCCAGTCCGTCTGTTGTCTTCAGACAGTCGAACTGCAAAAATGTCTTTTTCACAAGTGCAACGACTGTCTACTGTCGAGCACTACCTAGCACCCCGTTCTTGACAGAGTGAGTTTAGAAAAATATTTCCTGATTCTTCTGAGTCAAACAAATCGACCCAGTTTTGTCTAGTGAACCATTCCCGTGACGCATGGATTCTTCGCCGGGTTGCATAAAGCCTGAGCAAAGGAGTGAATGCATGTATGCATTTCTGAAAGTGATGGATACCTAATATAATTTTTTAATTTTGTTGTCCGATTTCAGTGCGAACTATTTTTCGACGAACAGAACGTGTGGCTTTTCGATTACTCTGAAAAGCCCTCCTTCTGCAGTTTACCTAATTCTTCCGAGTTGCCTGTTCCATCAGGTTTTCCACGTTCAGTTTCTACCTAGCACGTCAACAGTCAGTTTTGCATGAAGCTGTGAGGATCATTTTAAGAGTGGAAGGGTGTGTGGGTATTTGCAGAATATAATGGCAGCATAAACTTTCAGACAGTAAAATTACTAAGCCTGCAGTACTTTAAAGGATCGAGTCCCCGTCTGTCCCTCTGCGGGACAATTATTCGTATTCGGGGTGGGGTGGGGGGTCTTTTAACAACGACTGTTTATGGGCAGCATTTCCTACCTTCCTACCACCACACAAAACCATGGCAATTTAACACTGGGGATTTAGCATGTAGATACATTCACTTTAAAGACTTTGATTTCCACACATTGAAACATAAATTTCAGCTGCAGTCACTTATTCCAGGTGCAGCTTTCTCTGTCGAAATTATCTGTGACGTACTGAGAAACTTAACTCAGATTCAATGAATTTACATAACAATTCGGCAAAGATTCGAGTACTTTAATTGTGATGCAGTGTCCGCATCATCGAAAAAGATAGTTTTTTTATTTACGAAAAGCAGGGAGATCGTAATCAACTGACACACGCAATTTTCTTTACACAGAAGGTTGGCAAACTATGACCCGCATATGAGGCTCGTCACATGGTCTGAGAATCAGCCAATGCAAGAGCAGCAACCACCTTTGAAATTTCAGCGAACATCAGGCAGACTACACGTCTTAATATCCCAGAAGATTGTCACCTGAACTCCCACCAATGACTGCCTCCTTCCAAATCCTAGCCTTATCAACATTAGTGATAATCTTTACATCTCATTTTAAACTATAGGGTCTAGCGTATCTAAGTTTGTTACAGAAATCCAACAATCAACGAGTCGAGTAAGACATTCCTAAAGCTGTCCATTGTGGTATTTTTAACCTGGAAAGCCGTGTGGACGTTTCGGAGAAATATACACTGACATGTCTTCAAGACTTACGCACAGCCAAACTGGTTGGAAGAATGGTAAATGATTTCAACAGAATATGTACTTCATCCTACTGTTTTTGAATATATATTCCGCACTTCTAAATATAACACCAATTTCAAAAAAAAAACGTTTAAAAACTGAAAGTATCAAATGTTCTCATTTTCCACAGCAGTTATTTAAGAATCCATTAAAAGATACTCCTCCAGATAATTGTTAACGAAGTAACTAAGGATGTTCCACGTTCCCCAGGAAAATATATGACTACAGCCAACGCATAAAACGACAGAAAGAGATGCAAGAAAATTATGCTATTGATTCTTCAGACTGCACGAAGGAAGAGAGAAAGATGCAAACCGCGACTAATTAAAAATACGAATACAGAGTCGTTCTTTGGATTTGTCCCGAGCTGCTGCTTGGCTGTTATCGATTGTGAGAATTCTTACTCTGCGGACTGCTGCGTATATGTTGCACAAAGGAACGCTGCCATTAAACCATAGGTTGGTAAAACTGCGTAACTACAGGATGCCTCACAGACAGTTTCCTTCCATTTTGGTGTCTCGACATTTTTTACGTAATCTCGTAATACCCTATATCAGTAGTCCGCAAGCTACCTTCCTCCTGTAGAACACTTTAATTTGTCGAAGACGTGACGACACACCACAAAAGCCACCTCACGAGAAGACGGTAGAAACTGCACGTGGTAATAAACATCTTTGCGTGTATTAGAACTATTTTCACGAAAGATAAGATAAAATATTGTCTTCTAACTATAATACGCAAACATAAATTTATTACAAAAATTGGCGACACACAAGTCGATGAAACAAGTCCTATACGAAAGCAGTGGTTCATAATTTAGAGTGGCGTGGAAAGAGGCGGTCGTCGCCTATTTAAGTAAATATCACAGCATTTTCCTCAAAAGACTGAGTAAAAACTTTAAAATGTCAGTGTAACCGAAGTCACAGACGAGAATATAACCCGGGATTTGCCGCATACGAAGTAGAAATGTCAGCCGCATACCACACAACGCATTCGACTCAAACTAACTTTGGAAATGGAAGAGCGTTGCTAAATAACTTGGAAATCAATCAAACAATAGATCATAACATATTTATTCTTGTTCTTAAAGTGCCTATCCGTTCCGGATGTTGGCGATCAGCATAGCAATTTCAGCTTTACTGGCTGCTACTTGAAACAGCCCTCCAGTGGACATCGAGAACCAATTTTTTAGGTTCTGAAGCCAGGAGATTCTTGGCCTGCCAGGTACCATCTTTCCGAATACTTTTTCCTGGATTATCAGCTAAAGCAGCCCGTATCTATCACTATTTCTCGTGATATGACCGAAATATTCCAACTTTCTCTTTTTTATGGTGTTAACAACCTCGACGTTTTTGCGGAGTTTCTCGAGAACTTTTTTGTTGGTTACACGGTCAGCCCAGGAAATTCTGAGAATACGTCGGTACAACCACATTTCGAAGGCCTCGAACCTTTTTGAAGAAGATTCGTCAACGTCCACGATTCAGCGCCGTATAAAAGCACAGAGAGAATATAACATCTGAGTAGTCTTAACTTGGTGTTTAAGTTTAAGTCTCTACTCCTGAACATATTATGAATGCCTATCGCTTAAAACAGGACATGGAAATGTTTGTTATGTAAAGATTTACTTTGTGTTCGTGTGTTAGTGATTATGTAATTGAAGAATTTTAATTTTTAATTAAAAACATAGAAAGAATACAAATACCTAATACATATTTTCCTTGAGAATTCGCTGACCAAATAAATCGAACTTCTAGCAAACATTAATTCTCTTTAATGTTAACATCGTGAAACCCACCTTCAGGACATACGTCAGTCACAGATATTCCACCAATTCTGCACCCGACAGAAACATATGTGTTTAGATTGACGGTTTATCTGTGTTATGGGCAGTCTAAAGCATAGACTCTGCCTTCAATTTCCGGTTCCGGCAACGTTTAAAACCTCAGTTTCAAGTAGAAGACAATCGGAGAGCGGGCAAGCCCCTATCATTATGTATCGTGGCCAAAGCTCCTGTGTATGTTCTCTGTTCATCCAAGCATTTGAAGATGGCTATCCTCTAGGTTCCTGGGTCGTGTACTCCGGTAGACCCCTCTGAAACGCCTACCGGACTACACGGAACAACTACCCAGGAGACAGCCATCTTCAGTTTAAGCATCCCTTAAATGAGGTGGAAAATTTCCTTCAAGCACTGTACAGCCACGGAGCAAGTCATGTATGTTAATCTAGACTGGTCTTTTCCGGGACTGGGAACTTTTTTGGAGACAGATTGTACTTTTGGAAAAACAATACGCACATATTCAGGATTTTGTCTCCTAGTTTTTTAGTCGTATCTGCCACCTGTGTACTCGGTTCTGAAAACAAATTTAGGAAATCCTCTGAGCGCCCCACTCAAACCCCACTGGCACATTGCTGTTCGTGCTTGATCGATGCTGAGTCCCTAGAAAGGAATTTTTTTTATCTTCAGGAACAGACAGAAGTCCTTGCGGGTATGTAGCCACGTCGTCTGCTTTATCGGTGAAAAATTCAAGTTCACATAAAAAGCGCAGTGTCAGAAACACAACCTCTTCGCGTGCTCTTCAAATTGCGACTGACGGCAGAACCGAGATGAAGCTTAGAAGTGGTGTGTGGAAGAGTTGCCAACTTCTGACAGGGAAAATTCACGACAGCAAGCGAGGGAAACCAGCTTTTGCAATGCATACCATATATCCATCACTCGATGAGTTTCAGGTTCTAACGGCATGTTGCAATGCGTAGTCTGGTAGAAATTTTCCGACGTTTCAAAGGTGATTGCTGGTTCCATAATGATCGCTGCGTAAGATCACAGAAAGGAGTGATCTTTATAACCATTTATTTGTTTTAAACCTGCTGCATTTTACACATATTCTATTTTCTTACTGTTTGTTTGAAGACGCCTTTCCAAGTGAATAGATTAGGTCTATACGTCATGAAAATTAAAGTTAAAAGTACAGAATGAGCTTGAAAGGATGCGAAAGAATCAGTCTCATCTTGCTGCATGGCAATAACTTAGCATTTAATTGTAGGAGCAGACAAAATACAAAGTATAAGTCCGTATTTGTGGTTTTCGGGCAATGAGACTAAAATGCCATATCGGGAATGAGAAATGGGTGCTAATGACGTTGCGTTTTTCGAGAAGGTTGTCTAAAAAATGTTAATTCTGGTCTGAAACGAAGAAGCAGAAATAACTTGAGTCAGAAATTAAAGTGTCGCTTCGCGGTTAAATTTTATCACTGGACGCAAATGCATATAAACTAAAATAATGCAAAGTATGCTTCATTGGACAACGCAGCTTAAATTATCAAGTTTTTTAAAAAATGTAACCCGCGTGATTCCAGATTGACGGCAGTTAATTATTTGGAAGGCGTGCTTCCTTGTAGACAAGACACCGCGTGTCGTGAAATGTGCAGCCGACGTGGAACATCGGCTCGCGAGAGGGGTTCTGTGGAATTGTTTATTTCCGGTGCAATTTCCTGAATCCTGGGATGTGGACAGTCAGGCATGCAGAGCGGGGAGTGCTGGGGGGCAGACGACGACGAAAAACAAAATGGAACTGTGGAAATTCAACATTCTTGATTTCATTTAATTTAATAACATGGTAATGAGAAATACTGGATATTCATAAAGAACTTACTCATATATTAATCAGTTCTCTTTTTCGTTAGCTCTCAGAATTACTTGATAAAAGACAATTTCCTTGTTATCGAATTACTTAAAATAATAAATTACTGGTAAGATGCATTTTTCTTGTGGACCTAATAACATTTGTTAGCCCAGCTAAGATTCTGCTAATGAAACTAATCGAGTTCAACCATTTCAGTTCCAACAGACTCCAACATAAAATGTAGTTCAAAACACTTTCACAAATTTTGCAATATCAGTGTCATTTGCAAAGAATATGTTGTAATAAATTGTTTTACTCCTAACTCAACCAACGTTTATCACACAATTAATCCAGGTTTAAACCGTGATATAAAGTTAAATTAGTTATGTACGTAATTTTATCATGGCATAATAATAGTGATGCTTTCGCTAGTAGCTGCAGATTTTTGAATTCGTAAATAAACGCTCACCACAAAGAGCGTCATTAGTTGCGGGAGGAAAGATCAAAAATTGACCTTCGATCATGGTTTCCGATTTTCAGTACAAGTAAAATAATTAAATATTACAGTTTTATTTCTTCAATGACTTTCGCTTTCAGATGACCTAATTTTGACGTGAAAAGGTCCATTATTCGTGACTGAACATTGAATCTAATTAACGATCAACTGAAAATAATGAAATATAAGTAATTTTAAACATAATAGAAAACTGAAGTACTTTGGAACACAGTGGGCCCCTTTCAGTATTCGATATACGCCTAACAATTACTAAGTTTAGGAAACTTGAGACTAAATAATATAAAAAGGAATTATGACAGTTTAAAAAAAATGTTTCTGTACTTACCATCTGCATTTCCTGCCGGTCCCATACGGTGGATCAAGGCTGTTTATTCCCTTTCACAATTCATAACCAGCGGTCTTCAGCAACCTATAAGAAATGTAGGGCTTTAGTACCAAAGTAAAGGTTTGTTAAACTTTCGACAAACAAAAGAAACATAAAGACGAACACAAATGCAGGAATAACATTATTAGTATTGAATTAAATAAAAAAAAGTATTTTCGAAACATTCTCTTATTCTTGAAAAAATTAACAGTTTTGAGTCGTATTCTGGAGGCACCAAGTTCAAATCCCGGCCCAGAGGTTGGCTACGCTGACTGATACATTTCATGGTCCCTTCAAGCAAATTCTGGGATATTACTTGCAAGAAAAATAGTTTTTGACTAAGCAAATCCGTTTGTCATCTGTGGAGTAACTACTAATATGACAACACATTCACAGGCCTATGTGCAATAAGCGAACATTAGGACAAATAAATTGTGAACAATTCGTAAAAAAACAAGTTTTTAAAATGTGTACTCCTATAGAGTACACCTTTCCACTCATGTAGATCTTGAGATATGGACGGAAAAACAATAACCTCCTTCAAAATCCGGTCCTGACATCTTAATACAAACCCGTCGCGTTTCCGGTTTGTTAGAACCAACCACATCAGTCTTCATATCAATCAAGTGCTGCCTAGAAGTTGAGGATATTATGAATGTGTGTCTTAATGTAACAGTTCCCACGTTAATGTTGGTAAAGGTATTTCGGGCCATGTTATATATTACTTATGACCGTGTTCACTACTTCAAAAATTTCCCGTCATTATTGACGGGCAAGTTACTGGTGCAAATCAGAAAATACGATTAAACAGAATCAGTTTTCTGTGGTATACGCATGTCCAACGAGAGTGTGGACTTTCTTGTGTCCTGTCAGGTTTTAACTCATGAACGCCACTGTTAACGGAGAAGGGCCAAGAAGGGCTTTGCCCAGGGATTACCTCACGTCTCCTACGTTGTCACTGCAGTTTCCCCGGTCTTGTTGAACCCCTTGCCGATGGTCCACGTCCTGGAAACGCGGGGGGTGGGAGGGAGGGTCTTTAATCTCCGTCTCTGGAAAGGATCGCTGGGAGTACGGACTTGACAACTTCAGTCCAGTAATTAATTGTCTCGTAAGTCCCTTCATTTTTCTGGGATTTGCATACCCATTTATCAATACCAATGCGTTTCCTCTCTATTATTTTTCCTTTCATTTCTTTCTTTCATTTATTCTGTTCACTCATTTTTCTATCTTCCTAGCCAACTTATTATTTTTTTCCCTTTTCAAACAATTCACTGTTCTTACGTAATTTACGCTGTTGAAAAACATTTTCAGAGCCCCCTTTATATTGCTGTAAACTAAATAAACAAATGTTTTCACTGCCTTCTAAGAAGTAAATTAATTGGCAATTAGTTTCAATTTCTATGAGACTACATGACGCACCTTCCAAGGAGACAGTAAACTTAAGTTCGCTGCCGTGAGAACCTGAAATCTCGCACAGTAATAATAATATTGAAGTTACTGTCGGTAGTATAGTGGTGACGTTTACTACTACTACTAATACATACAATGACAATAATGTGCTATACACTAACAATATTATTGTATAAATGTTGTCAGCGTCAACATTATTAAGCGTGACTGATGCTAACAGATATATTTCACGAATCAGGTTCGCCATTGCTGTAAATTAAAACTGGTCGTTAAATACTAATTAAAACTGTGTTTATGTTCAGAGTATTTTGCAATTCGTCAATTTAACATCCAAGCCATTTAAAACACGAATTGGATTATTTACAAATCTCAGTCCCCATAAAACGAGGGCTACTACATTCCTGTACGTAGACCTACCACGGCACTCGAAAGTAACGGGGAATCTGACCTCAGTTTTTAATATTTACTTTGATATTTCACTTGGGTAAAGTATGCTATATATACATGCATATATATATATATACACATATATGGATAAATAAATAAATAAATAAATGTGTTTGTGTGTGTACGCATAATTTTTTTTCTGATATCGCCGAACTGTTCATTCAAGAGATCTGAAATACTTTCCTGAAATATATTTTAAATCGTCTAAAGAGCTTACTAATACGTTTTAACTTACTCTTTCGCAAAAGACACTCTGAAATACATTACTGTACTGAAAGGATCGCAGTACCGTGTTGAAATGACTTTACTTCGATTCAGATTTGTTTACTAAATCAGAATGAGCGAGCTACAAACCTATTTTAGGGGAATTTGAAGTTACTGTTTTGTAGTTTGATCGTGTATCTTTTATTTGTAATTTCATAATAAATTACTTCTATTAAAGCTATAAAATTTATTGACGATACGTTATATTTTATATGTCAATGTATGGCAAAACCATATTTCATGCTTCTGAGTGAATTGTGTTTTAAAAATTCTTCTAGCATTAATTTTTTATTTCGCATACTAAACATTTTCGTACGCTACGTACGTCCGCTGTTGTGTTCACAGCTTGTAAAATATGCAATTTACTTAAATATTGCGAGTTTAAGTCCTGATGGACTCGTTCTGTCCAAGGATAAGCAACACGTAGCAAGGTAGTAGCATCTCGCACGACAGTGCATAGCGTCCTATTTCTTACCAAAACGAAGAATATCAACAAATACAAAATGGAAGAAAACCCCAAAATAGTCAGCGTTACATTCAAATTCGCAATCAGACTACGTCCTGACAACGAATTGCTCCGGGCATGTGATGTTCTCCTGTCAGTCACGATTTGCATCCTATCAGATCACACAATTAATGCTATTGTTGGCCTGAAAATTACATTCTAGCTACATGCTCAAGAGCAGTTGAAGTTTTAATTGTATTTGTCAAATTCCGTACGTTCATTTTGGTTCACATTTATAGGGATGCATGTCGATGTCATTCCAATGTCTGACGCCCTAACTACGTATTACATTGCTACAACTATTTATGATGATGACGTTAACAGCAACAACAACAACAACAACAATAACCTCGGCCTGGAGGCTGGCAATTCTGACCGAGGTATTTCCTGGTTTTCCTCAATCCCAAAAGGCAAATTAGGAGACAATACGAAGATTTCTGTCTTCTGGGTTGTTGTGCTGTGTAGTCTGGTCGATGAATCGCCCTGATGACGGAGGCAGTATGACCTCTGAAACGTTGGTTAACATCGACCAGACTACACAGCGCAACAATCCAGAAGACAGAAATCTTCATAAACATCGCCCTGATGATGGAGGCAGTATGACCTCTGAAACGTTGGTAAACATCTACCAGACTACACAGCGCAACCCAGAAGACAGAAATCTTCATAAACATCGCCCTGATGATGGAGGCAGTATGACCTCTGAAACGTTGGTAAACATCTACCAGACTACACAGCGCAACAACCCAGAAGACAGAAATCTTCATACACACCGCTGTGAAAACCTCAAATCTTACGAAGATAATGCCTTAAATTAGGCCACGACCGCTTCCTTCCACACCCTTTCAAATTCCACCATCACTCTCAAATTCGAGGCTACAGTTCTGATATGCTGAAAGCGTCCTTAAATAAACTGTAAATAAATAAACATCGATAATAAAAACCACTGGAAATAAAATTAATCAGACCGTGGTAATTGGCCTTTTCGCATCCCTTTTGTCTCGACGTTGCGACTTTGTGCTAGCAGCACTCAAATGGCATCCGTTTAATTTCGCTGCTGGTAGAACCCCTTCGCTCAGGTTTCCTCTAGTCGCTCGTTCACTCGGACCTCCCGATGTGGCGCTAAAGCTGGCAGGCGGAATGCAATCACAGAGGTGACAAGAACTAATGTCAGTATGACCGCGTGTCTGTCCAACCAACCGGCAGACCGGGTCCACCACATGTTCCCGAAAACATGCCCCCGTACCAGAACCTTCGACTCGAATCGAGGGCCGGGAAAATGCAAACAGCCCAGAGAACAGATTCAGTGGCGGATTCACACCGTGGCATTCAACATCTGGGGCAACGGACAGTCTTGTCCTAGAATAAGTACGTCTAAGTTAATACTCACTGCACCGAACTTCAAATGTGGTCACTTTTAAGCGGACTATTCACATACGAACATGCCCATTGACTTCTTACGTCGTCACATACGTACAACATTATTAACCTGACTGAATCGAACTTCAGTGCATGGCGTACTGATGACGGAGGCAGGAAGCACATCTGAAACGTCGGCAAACTTCTTCCAGAATACACGGCGCGACATTCCAGAAGACACACATTCTCAACACAAACTCAACGAAGTATATTCCGTCTAAACAAACCGACAGACAGACATTCAACTGATCATATTTCCGGAGAGCCGTAGATTAATTTCATTAGCAGCCGCCACTGCGAACAGCGAAGCTGTAACATGCAAACAAGTAAAGAGTTAAGTAGTTGGAGGGACCGCCCTTGGATTACAATGAGAATGAGTGAGGGATGTTAATAAGACATGCAACAACACCCAAAATAAGCCAGCCATTTATATCCGTTTTCTACCCCCCCCCCTCCCAAACAAAACTCTTTTCTTTTCAACTACCTACGTACTATAGTCAGTCAACCAGCTAAATTCTGAGAGGGCGTTACCCGAAATACCGTCTACTGTCATGCAAATAGATAAATCCTACTGTTAGTGATGCTGCCAAGCTGCCAACTGTGACCTTTAATTGTGCAGTATTTAAAAAAAAGACTGTATTCTATCCAGCCAACCCCTTCACATAAACTCCTCAGCTCATTTATTCACTTAAAATAAAAATAATTACAACTATATCTCGTGCTCGAAGTGACTCGTATAATTTAGTGAAAGAAGGTCCACAAAATTAATAAAACTTTTTACATATAATATTATAAAGAAAACTAGGAATGCGGCGGCTATGGAGTACAATGGGGTACTACTGTCTTCACGAATTATCAACCCATCATAAAGATAGGAGTTCAGGAGGAAGGAACATTAGGATGATACGCTCTGCACGTTCTCTATTTAATATCACAGTCCAAAATAGAAGTTCCAGCACGTTAAGTGTAACAATAGAGCAAATATCTTCGCGCAGAATGGTATCTGGTGAACACCTGTTTAACCGTCCCGTTGCGTAAACTGAGCTGGAATGAGTCAAGCCAAAATCACTACAATAGAACGCAGAAGACAAGTACGGATAATCAAAGTTATTAGGATTAACTTACGAGAAAAGTGAATTTCTCAGTCAGAAGAGCTATTTCACACAAGCACAATGTTAAAATTTGTAGGCTACTTCTCGAACGACAGAAAACTGACCCCCCCCCCAAAATACAAATAAACAATTTTATTGCCCGAAACTCACAAGCAACAAAAACAGATTATTAGATTAGCTATAAAAAACACAGCAAAATCTTCCACAAGATTCACAAAAAAGAAGAACATAAGGCGAATTGGCTCATGGACATCCTATGGTTGCGTTGGCACGTGTTCGAGTCTGTTTCGAAGATTTCGGACGAGCAAGTTCGCGTTTGGATTACGAGGCAAGCAGAGGGCATGTCCTTCATTATTAACGTTTTTATGGGCAAAATTTCGTAATGCGAATCTTCTTATAATCTGACTGTATTGTCGTAGACAGAATCATAAAAACATTTAGGCCTAGCGAGTATTTAGAAAAAAGCAAAAACCAAAACAGGCCTAGTAACACACAAACCGACACCCGAAAAATAATATGTTTTGTGTAGTAGCGTGTTCTAACTGTTTAAATGTGCATTTTATATTACAACATTTAAGTAATGTATTTTTATCGCGTATTTACACATCTAAAATTTTTAAAAAAACCTATGTTCTTGTTTTCTTTTTCACTGTTTGTATAATTCTCGCTCGCTTCTGACAGATCACCTCGTACTAAAATGAAACAAACAGAATTCATACAAACCTGCTTTTTTGGTGTTTTTTTAGCAGTACGTGCCAATTTATGTTCACTATTACTTATGTCCTTTGAAATTTGATACTTGCTGCTTCAATATGATGAATCACCACTGTATAGAAATGTATCTTGTTGAATCAATGCAGGTTTTCTTTTATCTAGGTGACACATGCACCACTGTATTTATTACAGATCCAAAAATATATTTTGTGCGATACATCTCTAAAAATCTAAACATCCAACCCTACTCTTAAATAAATTTGTCAAGAGTCATTAAGGCGACCGTCGTCGTAATGATGGAGACAGAAAGTACTTCTGAAACGTCGGTAAACTTCTACTAGACTAGATGGCGCAACATTCTAGAAGAAGACATCATTTTTCTGTTGAGTATTAGAAAATCTTATTAATATATCAACAACCACAATCCTAAAATGGACTAAAATCTGTTTCGAGTAAACAAATATTTCTTCACATTGGAATATTTTCAGATATCAAAAGTGTATCTTTTAATACTTAAATACAGTAAAGGATTTATACAACGTAAGAAGACATCGACGTATTTGTGGAAGCCACAGGCATAAATCCGCTGCACTGTAGACCGATTGGCATCATCTATAATTAGAAACGTATTTTCAGTCACACATTTATTTCTGTCTGACAAACACGGGCTTAAATTACAATCTGGATTAATACACACTAATGTATGCGAAGCCTGACTAGGAATACAGTCAATCTTCAAACATACTGAGTGCCAAATATAAATCGCGATATTTCAGTAAAGAATCACACCCCGAGCGCCTTCCAGATTCGACTACACTAACAAACCGAAAGGAAACTGACACATCCCGGCATCCCGAATGAACTGCATTACTCACCGCTAAGCGCTACAAAATTTTTCCGATACAAGTCAAGTACCGCTCCGTAAAAACAATAAAATCAACTCGCATTGAATATAAGAGGTGCTGAAAATTGTGTCCCTGTGAATGCAAAATGTCGCTTTACATAACACTTGCAAAATTTGTTTCAGTATTTGAAGTTCATGTTTCATTTTACGTCACGTGACATCAATGTAAATTGTAGGCCAATACAGATTTTGTGGGACTGTGCATAACACATTGCCTTCATAAATAAAATCATGCATACAAACAAAACTGTTTACACATTAAATAACACTTTGTGTAAAACGCGTTTCGACCTCAAGAGGTCATCATCAGTGACAAAAACATTAATTCATTGGCCTCTCTATTAAAATCATACAATTCATGAAACGATGGTTTCTTATAAAGCACTGTAAAAGGAGCGCACTTTATAAAGCCATACTTCATGTAATACCACACTGAACGTTTAATTGCACATGAGTTGGTGTATTATCTAAATTGAGTTACTCAGCTTAATGTTCACTGGCTCAAGTTTTACTCGAGGTTTCCGTTGTTGGTCTACGGTCAGCCGTGGTTGCGTTCTCTGTGCCAGGATTGTGAACTTCAACGTTGCGTGGGTATTACTGCCGGTTCTAAAAAGTGTGCAGGGTTTATAATCATTCTGACCCACCAGTGCGGCCATCTGTTGCATATGAAATTTAACTTTGTTTCTGTTTACTACCAGGTCAAATAACACATTGGAGTCGTGGGCGTTCTGTTCATTTATGATATTTAGCTTTTTGCTAGTTTTAAAGATGTAGAATTTTTCTAAAATGGCAAGCATTTTGCCTTTTGAGACTATTTTTTAATACGTTCATGAAATCTTCCATGAGGCCGTATCCGTGTCTGTGGTCGAGGATGTGTTACGCGTATTTTGATTTTGTTAAATTGAATCTAATGTCGTGGACACACTCGTTCATAAATCGCATGATTTTAACAGACAGACTAATGAATTAATGTTCTTGCCACTGATGATGACCTCTTGAGGTCGAAACGCGTTTGGCACAAAGTGTTATTTAATGTGTAAACAGTTTTGTTTGTATGAATGATTTAATATATAAATACACTGCACGGTATGCAAGGTTTCAAAATCTTGCCTTCAGTAAATCTAAATTATGTTTTGTATTTTTGACGCTTTGATAATTCTTAGAAACCATTTCGAAATCGACGCCATGGATATTTCTGCACATTTCATTACTACATCTTTCGTTTTACACTTTTCATTGGAAAATACAGAGCACGTCACAATTCCCATTCAGTCAATTAAGAATAAGGCGCATTGCTAATTTTGTCTTTCATACGTCACTTCAGTGGTTTATGTTGAGGTTGGCTGTCAGTATGTACATGAACTAGGAATTAGCAAAGTTCCCTGCAACTTATAATGCAAGAAACGCATTGCGTAGTGAAGATCTAAGAGCAGAGTGCAAGAAGCCAGCAGACGAGAAGGCAGGCTTCTAAACTAACCAACCATATAGCCACCAAGTTAGCAAGAGTAAAGCCACACTCACACTTTATTGTTGATAAAAGCGGCGGTTCGCGGCCTGAAAGCTCGTTTAATTGCAGAAACGTGTTACCACTATTTCAATCCCGTATCCTTTCAAAGCCTGGCTCCATCTTTCATCCGCAGGAGAGAGAGAGAAAGAGAGAGAGAGCCCTAACCCCCACGTCTCGAGTCTCTGCATGTAGACACGACCCTAGTTCAAGGAAGGGAAGTGGAGGTATCCATTAAAAAGACAGGATTATCCTTCGGAATATAATAAATTACACGAGAACCAGCCATGTCGATAGTGACGCAAAAAATTCAAACCATGTCGCCTGCAACAGTCATTCTCAAAGTGGTGTGCTCCAGTTTCAGACGGCGAGAAGGTGTTCGAATTTCTACCAGTTAAGCGTACTTAAAATTCACGACACCATAGATACATTAATTTAAAGAGAACGGATAAACACTGAAAGATGTCAGGCGGATGTTCAGACGTTTAATGGTGCTTCAGAGTTGCTGCCACCATTATCGGGAGAAGACAGCAAACACCTCTGAAACGTCGAAAAACTACCACATTACACGGCGTAACAACACGTAAGTCACTCATCTTCATGTCAACGTGAACATATAATGTCACATACGTCAAATTATTTAAAGACCCACAGAACGTCACGGTCCAGTTGGCCCCCTGATTCATATTCGGGAGGTCCCGGGTTCAAATCTCACCCCGGACACAGGCCAGTTTGAGGTTATGAAAGTGCTTAAGCTGATGTAGACAGAGGAGGATAAAAGTAAAGTAAAGTAAAGCTGTCCCACTATACGCCATGTAGGCGCTTGGGGAGAGTGCAGGTATAGCAACTACTCATTCTTGACCTCGGCTCTAGATGGGGGTAAGTGGTCAGCATCAAGCCCCGGCCGTGCTTTACCTCCGGGAAAGAACCCCGGTACCCATTGGATAGGAGGCTGGGTGGGCCCCAGAGTCGGTCTGGACGCAGAGGCTAGAGGAAAAATCCTCTGCCTCCGTCGGGGATCGAACCCCGGTTGCCCAGTCCGTAGCCAGTCACTGAGCTACGCCGGCTCACAGACAGAGGAGGATAGAGCACAAAAATACCCAATTTGAACAGAAATATCCTTCTAGCTGCCTTCATCCAAAAACAGTTGGCAACCCCTGCTGATAAACCTAAGCACTGACAGCGTCGTTAAGCAAACTGCAAACAAGCAAATAAATATTCAAATGTTATTATGAGGGACATGATATCTTAAGCCGATCTTTCAGGAAAGCAGGATAAAAGGGGATGCAAGACGATTTGTCGTCGTCCCCTGAAGGAAGAAGGGTCCGCCCAATTTCCCTTCGTCACATAAAAAGCCGGACGACGGAAGAAGTGCGTTTGCATCCACATGCTTCGGAATTCCTGAAGAAGTCACGTGTCAATGTCACCCCCACATTCCCGAGTCACCATAACACCAACACACACTTTACAACTGTCTGCGGCCTCTTATCATTCTAAGCACTGAGACCGTCTTTAAAAAGTGATGTATGAATCCTTGGTAACAGTGGAAAAAAGTGTAAGTTTTCAACATCAGTTTATAACGTTACAATGCATTCGTAAATGAATCATTCTCTCTTCTAGGATGACAGCAGGCGATTCATTCTACATTGATCCGAAACAGAATTTTACACAAGACTAGAAGGTTAAGGGACAACACAGAAGGACTGGATTAAAAGAGGATTATAAGAAATTAAGAAAGGGAGAATAAAAGGGGGAGAAATGAATGAAGGAAAGAAAAGTAGACTGAAACACACAAAGGAAGTTTAATATTTTTTAAGTTCGACTACTAGAAAGGCCTACACTCAGTTTCAAGACTCTCTACCCCGTGATAGAACGAAAGAATATGAAATTTCCCCGAACAGTTGCGTAAGGATTGAACTGCATTACACTATAACCCAACCAAATGAATTCATGAATGTAATTTGTAATTAGAATTATTAGTAACTGGTAAAAAGGCGACATAGAGACATTGATGTAATGTGCATAGTGAAGTGATGCGAGATGTCACAGTATTTTTTACGATCCCTACAAAAGTAAGTGCCGAAACGATGATCCCAGACTTTCTTACAAAAGGCAAACGCACTGAAGACCACTGGCAAGGCTGAACTCACATAAAAAGTGACGCAGATATAAAAGCCAAGCAGCGCCCGAAATATAAAGAAAGATTAATTTAGGACTCTTGTTTTATACAACTTTACTTCGGGAAATTTTTAGTATTTTCTTTGTATGTACGGAACAGTTATGATGGAAGCAGGCAATGAGACGGTAAATGATAAGCATCATAAAATATTTTGTCACCTCTTTATTTCCGAATGACATAAAAATGAGACTCTTTCGATGCTTTCATATGTGAGCAGTGCGTGCAGCGTAAATAATTTCACGGGTACAGTTTTCTGCTAGAGTCTTCTGAAGACATAAAAGTTTTCGAGAGGTCAGCAGACAACACCTAAATCCTACAGAGCGCAAACTTCACATAAAACAGCAGCCTCATGAAACATCTAAACGTATACATTTTTTCAATCATTAGAACTACAGTGGCACTATAAGGGTGGTTACATCAAGGAGAATATCATCAGGACATTTAATTATCAAAGGTAAGGTGAGAAATGCGTGCAAGACATTTGTCTGTAAATGGGATTGTGTAAGGACAATAATGTTTGGGGTTAACTCTTCATAGTAGACTCCTATAAGCAGGTACTTGGTCTGATGGGCTGTAAATTACGAAGATGGTGTAGAGGGCTTCAGTTCTTATCAACAACTAGAACCGTCATCACAAAACTCTTCTTAAGGAATATCTTTCACTAATTTTAAAGAGAAGACATTCTGAATAAGCCCATAGTCGCCCACCTTGCCAAGAATGTCCACGACGGTCCATTGCTGTGTTAACAGCAAAATATCACTGGGCCCTATCGTGAATCAGATAAATAGTGTGCACATTCCCACACTCTACAGCTTAAGATATTTTTAAATATTAACAAAATATCCACGCTTAAGTCTCCGCAGTTGTCTTTTTCCTTCATGTTTTACTAATAAACTTTTGTATGGATTTCTCATCTTTACATGTCTCCTTCATGTTTATTTTTCACATGATTATTGATTGATCATCCCAATAATATTTACCTAAGAGTCCAAATTATTAAGCGACTCATTATACAATATTTCCATTCTTCTGATGCTCGGCTACTTAAAATACATCGGCTATAATTAAGCCTTAAGACAGTATTCAAATTTCTTTCACTGTATACAACGGTTTTCACGACCTTTACCTGTTACCTTCAACCACCTGAATTAAGAATAAATAACTGAATTTTTCATTATTTATGGCTTTCGCGTCAAGCAGTTAATCTTTGTAACGGGGAAGATGTGTGTTTTCTTTGCGGTACGGACTGTATTATTAATTATTATTAAGACCAATTTCGACATCAAAGCGTCAAAATTTTCCTTTTGAAAATGGTGGTGGCAACATTAATGTCCACAATCGTACAGCAGGAAGTGTTGAAATAAAACAGTAGGTGGCTTCCTTGGCAACGCTAATCTAAATGTCGAAAAGACAGACGGCCTTACTGGAACTGAATCAGTGCTGAAGCTTTCAAACATCCATCTCATTCCTCTGTTTCTACACAGGAACGGACAGAATGAAGGAATGCAGAGGCGATATGACGATCGAAGGCTTTCTTCGCCAATTGAAAGCTGCAGAGTGTAAAAAGTGAGAATATGCTAGGGAGAATGTTTTCGCTCATCTTGTGGTTGGTTTTAAAGTGAGCGGCTTACATAAACTTTGAAGCTAAAGTACCAGATCCTATCGTCTTTTATTACAACAGTAGGTCGTCGCTCGGGGGGGGGGGGGGGGGGGGGGTCGACATCAATACATTTACAATCTTTTATACCGGTTCCTCCGCTCTCTTTCATTTTCTATTCTCACTCTGTAATTTCGCAGACTGCGTAAGGAGCTGAGTGCTGTCGAAGAGATTACAGTTGTATTTTGTGTACCGGACTGGAAGTTTGATAATGTGTCCCGTAATGTACCATGAATATTGCAACAGCGAGGAAGTTCTCTGGAGCATCAGGTGCAATGGACCGGGTATTTCCCATACACGAGTAAGGCGCGTTTTTAAACTATTGAAAAATAATGGATTGTGTTCTGCGGTATCAAATGTCTCTTCAAAGCAAAATAAATGACAAGAGTCTTCGGTAATTTAGTGACGATTTCTGAACGGTTCATACTGACAGAAGATAAAACTTATGTGAGATTGAATGTTTAACAGTGAATATATCGATGTTGATCTTTTTGATCTTCTGGGTTATAATATATATATATATATATATATATATATATATATATTATAATATTATAGGTAGACACCGACGTTTCCAAAGAACATTGTGCTTTTATTCAGGCCTGAAGATGGAGGTACTAAGTTTATCTGAAAGTCCGCATTATATTACAATTAAGTACAAATTGAAGAAGTTTAAGAGATTAGAATGTTAAATACAACTACTGTTTTGGATAATATGGAAGTATAGGAAACTATCACATCTGCTTTGGAAACGCCTAAGAATTCATCTACGATAAAGACAGAATTGTAGCTGAGCGTTAACGATTTCACAGAATTATATAAAATTATATGAAGGTTTTATGAAGAGCACGTCTGTGGTAGGAAAGCGAAGGAACAAGGCCAAAGCACGGAGCCTGTGAGTCCTAAATGCACGGAGATGCGTAAGCCAGTCTAATAACCGAAAGTGGCTGAAATTTAAGGATTGAAAAGGGTATTATTTGAAACAAAAGTCATCAAGATTAAGAGAAAATTCATCCGAGATTTCTACACAGCAGAAGGTTAGTTCTGTAATGTATGTTTCAAATGGAAATGATATATTTATCTTTCTTGGCAGCTTCAGTTATCTAGAACCGACTGCTCCGGGACATATACATATTTTACTTTCACATCTGGATCCGTGTCTTCATCCAGAAAGATGCTGGGACAGTACGCTCAAAATTGGCCACGATTCTGCTTTCCGTACCCTATTCAATCAATTGCACCGCAATCTAAGCAGCTGATACAGCATTCGTAAATAAACCAAGATTCTTCTTCCAGTTTTCTAGTCTTCAGCTGTCACAGTCTCGACTTTCTGTTGTGAACCGATTTTAAACTAAATTCGGGTGTAATTAATTCAGATCTTGAAAATTATTACTAGCCTGCGTGCTAAAACACCAATTGCTTAGGGATATACACTGAAACAATCAACTCTACCTTTCAACTTTATTTCCAGCTCCAGACAATGATAAATATTTTCTCTCTCTCTCTCTCCTCTTTTTCTTTTTTCTGGGCACATTGTTTCTGACAAGGACTCGCCTTCTTTACAAGAATGTGCGTGCGTGTGTGTGCCTTCATAGGAAGTCCAGCCCAAACAAGCAGAGTTGTGAAAGCCCTTTCGTCAACCTGCGTAAGTCTCGACACTTATTTGATAAAAGACCACGACGAAAAGAAGCTGGCTTCTAATACCGACGATGCCAAGTGGAGAATAAAAAAATTAGACGAGGCGCCGTGCAATCACCCCGAGGGGACGTAGTGGTTCAGCCCTACGCAGGCTCGTCTCAAGAGACCAGTCTGCACTAGAACGGTTTTAAAAAAAAAATATCGTTGTGATTTATGGAGGTCTTCAAAAGGCGGTATTCTCTCCTTTGTCCCTCAAATAATTCCGTCAAACGCAAGAAATACAACCAAAAACTGAAGAAAGTAAGAAACAAGACGAGTAAAACAGGAATAGAAAAGTACAACACTTTCTCGAACCTAAATCATTATTATATTATAAATAATTTAATTTCGAAATATCTTGTCGTAGTCTTATCCACTAATGAGATACATGAATTCACCTCAGAGTATATCTCAAGGTCAAAAAGTACCAGCCATGTTATCAGAATGTCAATATTACTGGAAAGTGATGCAGGTCGAAAACAACAGAAGAATTTATTATATAAAGATGTCGGCTTTATGCGATGTTATGCCGTTTCTGACTCCAAAGTCAGGGCGCTGATGGAGGCAGAAAGCACCTCTGAAACGTCGGTTAACTTCTACCATAATACTACACGGCGTAACATCCAAGCAGACAGTCATCTTCATGTTCGACGCCGTGAGAACCTAAAATCTCAGCAGACATTATCGCGATGTACACTCCAACCTACAGTAAGTAAACTTGTATACTTTTCTGTGTCTTGGCCTCAACCACCTGTCTGGAAGTCGAATGTAAACAGCAAAACTTCACAGCCGGTACAAGAAAGTTATTTTATGAGGGCGTGGTCTTTCTGATTGCCTGTTAGACAAGACATTACAAACCGCCATCTACCCAATCCATGTTCCACACTTCTTCACACAGCAAGATACGAACAGCATCGCCGTTACCACGCCTTGCAAATCGCTACAAGACCGATCCTGCGAACCCAAACCAAAGTGTGGAGCGCGTTCATAAACATGAGCGTTACAGGAAGAACGGTCAAAGTTAAGTCCCTCTTAAGTACGTTCGCATCTCCACGTCGCTTGATTCGTCTGTACGCATGTTAATAACACGAGAACGGACGAACGTGTCTGCACGAAATCTGATCGTTACATGTTTATCTTCTGCATGTCCAAGCAATGCGATGACTTTCCGCTGACACCAGTATGATGCAGACAAGACTATGAAACGTCACATTCACAATTCATTAATTTCAAATTTCAAATTCATCTTTGTACAATTAAGCGAATTGTTTTCAACTCACGTGTTCAAATCCATTTCAGCTCTACTAGCAGCAAGTTCACTAGTCCACTCGCTCAGTACTAACACCCTGTGATTTATTCTAAACCATTAATTACCAGAACGTTGTTCCCACACGTTACCATTTATTTCCATTATTTCTTACAGCTATTGTAATTGTTACAGTAGACCCGCGTATCTGTCTTCGTGTTACAACAGGAGAATCAGCCCTACTCTTAATGTTCATAATGTTCATGCATATACGCACTGTCTCATTGTATACTGCCAATAGATCTCACTGCAAGAGTAACAATGCGGGTAAGGTTTAACAGCCCCACAGTGACATTACACAATGTCTAAAGGCTCATTTCCTTCCTATGTAAGCGCTTAAGCAAATATCCAAGTAGACAGAATCATTTGTCAAAGAGCTGAGACGTAAAAAATGCCCTCATTTGCATGAAGCATACAGTGTATAGACAGTAAATGATCTTATAAATAAAGACTCATCAGCCATCACTCACAGACCATGGAACTCGTGACCATTATTTATCTCTGGCCGTAGTCAGGAGGCAGGTTTGAACAACTTAACCTGCTCGCTCAGACGGATATGTTGGGACTTAATTGTTAAGCGACGTAAAGTTTTTTGGTTTTAATACGATTAAGATGGGAATAACCAACTGTGCAGTCCTATGGATATCGTACCAACTTATATT
Source organism: Zootermopsis nevadensis (assembly GCF_977971745.1). NCBI lineage: Eukaryota > Metazoa > Arthropoda > Insecta > Blattodea > Termopsidae > Zootermopsis > Zootermopsis nevadensis. Next base: position 8,053,729 of record NW_028259157.1, read on the forward strand.
GATAAAAATTACTTACGATTCTAAGGAACATAATGCCTCCCGTCTCTTGGGTCGACGTCAGTAAAAAGTAGTGTCGGAGAGTCTATAAGGGTGTGTATATGACGCTCATGTGTTTTTAGTCGGAAAGATGTAGTCTCGTGATGATATGCAAAGTCCTCTAAAACGTCGGTAATACCACGTTGAGATAAAAAGAGGAATGTACAATGGATATGTTCCAATATGAATGTAGTCAAAACAACTTGGCGTGTAGGTGACATGAAAATTCTATAAAATTGATGGGAATTCTACTACTCATTGAAACGCATATTACCAAAACATGAGAATCACTTAAATCAGTGGTATTAAACCTGGGGTACGCGAAGACATCTTAGGGTGTTACGTGAAATTTAAAGAAAAAAATTATTTTATGATAAACAATGAATAATCAGTAATGTAATTTATTTAATTTATTTTAGATGTAGATTATATAGTATGTATAACTTGAATTATACACCAAAAACTTTGGGGGTACGCGAAGACATCTTAGGGGGTACGTGAAATTTTAAAAAAAATTATGATAAACACTAAATAATCAATAATGTAATTTATTTAATTTATTTTAGATGTAGATTATATACTATATATAAATTGAATTATACACCAACAAATTTGGTGGTAAAAAGTTGAAGAGAAATTATATCTGGGGGTACGCGAAAAAAAAGGTTGAATACCACTGACTTAAATAACAAATAAAATAATCTTTCTAAATGAAACGAAAACTTAAAACATTAGAAGAATGTTCACGTATTTCACACTGTAAACTTGACCGCACGATCTTCACCCTAAAGTCCGCATGTTCGAGGAGAGACAGTGTTTTTTTTTTTGATTGGTTGGCTGACCGACTGTCTGATCGTCTGCGACATGGGACGTTTTCATTCTGCGCAATTAATTGTTACATGCGTGATCATGAAAGGTTCCCTCTCCCTTTATGGAATATATTCATCAGCAGCGAGATTTTGGGTTCTCACGACCGCGAGTATGAAGAAGACTGTCTTCTGGGATGTTGCGCAGTGTAGTCTAGCACCGACGTTTCGGAGGTGCTTGCTTCTCCCATCATCGCCCCATGGACGGCAAAAGATTACAACACCTCTCTTGTACACTTCTGATATTAATTTCATACAGTAAATTAAAGCTTTTATTTCTTTGTGACAGGCCCAGTTTTAATTAATTATGTTTATTGGCTTCTGAACCTTCCATTTCTTCACGTTTATTTCTAACCTAGATGCGGCTGACGAGCTGTGTAATTAAAATGTTGCTTGTGGCAGGTTACGGAAAGTTAATAAAACGCGTGTGTGATAATTACGCAATAAACACCAGGCACTTTTCTAGCGTGTGGTGTTATTAAAGGGTCACTAGTGTAGACTCTTTTTAAACACTGTCTGCTGTCCCAACGCGGAAGTTAAAAGAACAAACACGCAGTTTTCCTATGAGAAATTGGTTTAAATTTAATCGAGTCTCAAAAAAAAAGTTTCTAATGCTCTATCGAAATCTGAATAAGGGATGTATCATCTGCCTTTAGCCATGCGTCGCGCAATACAAAGTGGTACCCGGCATCCGTGTGGTACTGGCTATCCATCTGCATAATAAGCAATGCAGATTATTTGGTTCATAATTATTTGCTGTTAAGACATTCTGAGCCTTGTATCTTAATAGACACGACTATGTGAGCGTTGTTACTGCCATTGCCATGGTAAGAAGATCGTTAGCTGTTAAGGGATTTTGGGCTTTACGGGATAATTTTATAACCGTTGGCATGGCGATGCTGTTATTGTAGGCTTACTATGTGCATGTAATACAACGCAACAGAGTTATTATAACCTTGCAATATGACTTTGCGGTACACAAAATCACAACTATTTACTTACACAAGAATAAGTTATTAATTTTTTGTTTGATCCCTTGTGTAAACGATGCGCTGAAACGAAAGACAGTTCACTCATCAACAGACCGTTACGTACACGTAATTCTATGCAACGTAGCAAATCAGATGTTTACGTGTTGATGCTTCGCAGCTTTTGTAATTACGCAAAGATATGGAAAGATTTTAATTTTTATATTCTACGTTGTTATAATTTTCAATAAAATGTGTTTACTCGAGTATTACTTCATATTTCTTCCGTCACTCTTAACGGGAAATTTTCTAGTTTCTTGTAATATACAGTGTAAAAATAGTTGTTTTACTTAGCTACCTTCAAGCAGGTTTATATATGTTTATAATACACGCCCTCTTCGCCATTAGTATGCATTGGGAAGCACTGAGCGCTAATGTGGTATATTTCTTGTCTCCACAAATTTTATGAAGTTTTGAATATTAAATGAAGTAGCAATACTTTATACCTTGTTAACAGTGTAACGTATCACGTCAAAAACTAATGGATATGAAAAATATGTTCCTTTGAATCCTGATACCTATAGCATTTAATATAGAGCAATACATTATTTGGTGTTTATAAGTAATGCTTGTTACTAAGAGTCATTTCTTGTTTATACAATGCATGGAAACAAACTAATTTGAAAGTTAATTCAATAGAGAATCAAGGCATCGTAACTTAAAACTCGAGGTCAGGTTTTAATGGTTATATAATAAATTCCGATAAAGTTTATATTATATGAAGTTGATTGGATTCGATTGTTTATTACGTCGTAAATTTCAAGAAGTTCGTTTCACACTCCAAACATATGAAATGTATTCTAGTGCGAAGGTTTACAAGTTTCCAGTGTTCAAACTGCTAGAGAATCAGAAGCACGTACGTCATCAAACCCGCGTCGGAAACAGCGGTCAGAGGAACAACGAACCTGGAATATTCAACTAATATTCCTTCTCGAACATCACCATGTATCAAGCATTTCATTTGCATTTCGAATACAAAGTAATTTACGAGAGCGTACGTAGATTTTGAACACATGTAGTAAAATCAGTTACACACAAAAAATAGGCCTCAAAACGTATTAGTTTAATACTATATTCTTTATGTGAAATCTATGCGGTTATTTTACAGTTATATATGTCTAATATTATTAACGGACTATGTAAAGCATTACGTATTATCTTAAAAACTTCCTAAAACACCAACTTATTTCTTCCTTTAATCGACCACCATCAGGGATTACCATTACATTAAAACAATAAAACTTAATTTTCATGTATTACTTCAAAGGATTTTCTACACTTTTTAATTTTAAAAAAATCTTCTTGTGTTTGTGCTGTGCATACGTAGTAATAAAATAATTATATATTAAGTCGTCATAGGTATTGAAAACAGAAATATATCTAGCAATAGTTTTGGTATACAATAATATAATCGTTCTGAATATGTATTCTTACAAAAAAAAAAAACCTCCCCCTAACAGGCTGTTTCGTACATTCTGAATGAGAAATTAATCTGTAAATCTATTGGACATTCAGTATCATTAAAGAATGCTTTAAATATAGGAAATTTTCCACTTCTTCTACAAGACAGATGGTGTATGAATGTTGCACTCTACCAGTTTCCTAACACAAGCTAGGCTCTATAAGGAAACCGTTTATCTTTTTATCTTAAGAAAAGAAAACTTCTGGCTCGTGGAATTAAAATTCCATGCAAAATTCAAAAAGATAAACAAGTATTCACAATGAAGACGATCTTGCAACATAAAATTAGCAATTCCCTATGGTACAGTCTCTGAAATGGTGAATTGGGCGGAATATTATCCCCTTTGTAGCTGATTCCATGCTATACTCCTTTGTTCGGAAGTAGACATACAGACAAGACTTGTTTCTTTTTTTCAAAGGAAGGTACAAGAAGAAATTTAATGTAAGATTTGAGGTTTTTACAGCGGTGAGTATGAAGATTTCTGTCTTCTGGGTTGCGCTGTGTAGTCTGGTCGATGTTAACCGACGTTTCAGAGGTCATACTGCCTCCGTCATCAGGGCGATGAGTATGAAGAATTCTGTCTTCTGGGTCGTTGCGCTGTGTAGTCTGGTCGATGTTAACCAACGTTTCAGAGGTCATACTGCCTCCGTCATCAGGGCGATGAGTATGAAGATTTCTGTCTTCTGGGTCGTTGCGCTGTGTAGTCTGGTCGATGTTTACCAACGCTTCAGAGGTCATACTGCCTCCGTCATCAGGGCGATGGCGATGAAACGTTGGTAAACATCGACCAGACTACACAGCGCAACAACCCAGAAGACAGAAATCTTCAAGAAATTTAATGGAAGACATATTTAGAATAAACACAGCGGATTGTTACGTTCTTGCATCATCAGATATTAAAACAACCCATTTCAGACAACAAATCCCAAAACAGGGCGCGAAAACAGTGAACTCTTGGAACTTTTCCCCTGCGTTTCACGGTACCCGGCGGTGTAGAAACCGAATGAGTCATTCATTGCTAGCGGCTTCAGAAAGAGAGGCGACACAAAACAAAGGACGAATATGCTGCACACGGTTCTCACGAACACAGCGAGCAGCTGTAGTCATCTGATAAATTAGATACGTCGAGGCTTGGATGATCAGGTAGACAGATACCTTTCGCAACCGTTCTGAATTCATAATCCAGTTATACCATCCTTGCGCACACAGCATAAATAAATGCATGTCCATACGCACGTTTCATCTCTGAAAATAATGCATGGTTTATGGTAAGGCGAGGGGAACTCTGTCATGTACACCAAAATACGTCGGCCGAATTTAATTTTGGTTCTCGTCGGTTGAGTACAAGCCAAACTGAACAATAAGTTCTCAGAAATTTCATCTTTCAAAATATGTGAACGACAGTGGGGCAAAACCTCGCGGCCTGACACAGCGAGCTACAACGTACTGCCGCTGGGAAGTGTGTTTGTCGATGAACAGTTCACCTTGCCTGTTATCCCTCCCAGACGTCTGACCGCCATGTCTTTTACTTCTGAAGGACGGGAAGTAAGGTTTCAGCCAATCACTAACGTAAAATAAAACGAAGATTTCATAACGATTCTCCAGTGTTCCAATGTTCTATGCAGTAAACATTAAAAAAAATCAAAATCTAAGGTGGTTAGACGCTGCCTTCTCAACTAACAGACCTGCTGTCCTCAGCAGCTCATACAATGGGATTATTAATGAATAATGAATTGTAAAGAATGCAGAAGGAAGCGGTCGTAACCTACTTTTAGGTACTATTAACTTCATCTGTCTGAAAGGAGCTGAGAAATATCACGAAAAACCTGAGTCAGAATAGTCGGTCTCCGGGCGAAGATCTGACATCGGGACCTCCAAAACACGAAACAGGGAAACTAACCACTCGATGGCAAAATATGGTGAAAACTTTCTTCGTCTCGTTGAATCATTTAGTTAGACGTGTCGTGACCTCTTGGACGATGCTTACAGAAGGCAGATATGCTCTGAGTGCGCATCAAGATTAAAGGTTTTGAGTTATCGAAGTTCGCACACGTCTCACATCGGTCTGCTACTGTGTTCACTATTCTAAGGGAACAGTAATCTTGCTATTCCTTTGATTTTCACGAATACCGATGTGCTGGTGGAAGCTATTTTATTTTATAAATATGGAATTATTTAAATGTAAAAGATATAATATCAGAGGTAATTTTTTTTAGTGAGATCTTTAGATAATCTTCGCCCAGTTACGTGCAGAAGGTGTGTACCTTCCTTACTCTAAGTGTCTTACAAGAAAATATTAAGCTAAAAATTACGGTACGCCAGATGATACAGCTAGCTTTATGAACAAGCTTCAAATTAGAAATAATGTTTTGGGATTTGTGAAATAACTGCGTAATTCTCGAAAAGCTCATATATCTCAAGAGAAATCGTGGAGAAACCTGTAGTAAAGTGGTATAAATGTGTTGCTCTGTACATGTGCACTGCAAATATTCACAAAGCCATGTTGAAGTGCAAATTCCCACTGCAAAATGAACCGTGGGACAAGCGCCATCTAAAGTAGACCTACATAATGGGGTCTAACCCCGAGACTAAAACGTAATACTTATTTAATGCCGGGGCACAAGTAACGTTAAATGCGTTGTAAAGAACGGTAAACAACGCGCGCGTAGATTTTACTTTAGTAACATTTTCCATACACAAGAAATTGAGCCAAGGGTGGCTGTTATAGATGTTACAACAGCTTGAGTGTAATTACGCTTTCTCGCTTGGTAGGCCAATAAAAGAATACAGAATGTTGATGTTGGTTATTAGCACTAAACGCGTTATTCTCGCATACATTTTGCTAGGAGCACTTAAACTACCAGATGCTGCAACGCTGGAAGCTATGGAATTACATTATATTTTGTGGTACCTCACGGATCTCCGAGGCGACCATTTACGTAAACAGCAGCCACACGTTAACTCAACCCTTCAGAGACGAATACTACCCACACATACTTGCTGATTAACCATAAGCATCCGTACGTTTTATGTAAAAATAACATTAATCACTTAATTAATATCTGTAATGGTAAAGTGTCATGTTTTCTTTGAGGTACTGAATGAATTCGTAAATATTATGAAGACGAGCTTCTGAACCAAAGGATTAAGCAACACAGTGCAAAAATAATGTTACGGTGACTGCATCAGGCCGGCTTGTAAAACGCGTACGAAGCGTTGAACTCCCCAGTACTGTTCGTATGATGGACTCTTCAATATTTAGGAATATTTAGGCTCTGTTCAGAGGGTTACGACAACGTACGATCTTGTAGCGTTTTCGGAGGAACCTGATACTTCTGTATCCTGGGTAGATAGAGATACGCCCATCCGAAATGCATTGCGCCACAACCGAGAAGACAGACATCTACACACTAGACTCGGCGACAACTTAAAATCTCACATCATAAGATGTCAGGTCACGTGAGAAATAAGTGTTACCCACTCACATTTTATTTTAGTGTCATAATAAAGAAGATTCCAGTGAATGCCATCAGATGGCGTGTTGTAGCACGAAGATCAAGGAGTAACTTTTAATAAACTAAATGTTTGAATAACATGTAGAAATAATTCACAAAATTGTAAAGTGTCAAAACTTGAGAACGAAGGGGAAGTACAAGATGCAGTTGTAACACCTTGGTTGTCTTTTAGTTCCAGAGCTACGACACTTAGTTACGTTTTGTTATCATGCAGTATCTTGCTCGGACACAGTTTTCATCTGCGTGGACGAGACAGGCTGAAGACAAGAGCCTGCCCTTTCATTTTAACATTTAGGTCCGTTCCCTTAGTAATTTCCACTGTACGTGGTAAATGACGAATGCATGAGATCCACAAGATAACGAGAAACCGACACAAAGCTCAAGTTGCGCTGCGCGTTTCTCGTCGGACGCTGGAAGTATCTTCCCCGATCTTCACTTTTACTCGTTTTATCTTCTTGTGACTACGTGGGGAGAGTTCCGGTCCGTCATCAGCTGAAGACGAGAAGAGCTGAGAAGACAGGACCGTCACAAACTCGGGCTGCTTCAACAATCTCGCATCAAGATTCACGTCTCTCAACATCCTCGTTTATCGTCTCTCTCTTTCGACATCTTGTTCCTTTTTTCTGTAAAATATACCGACAATTTATTCTCGCAAGGTCGCCAGAGAAAGACAGAGCTACAAGACAAGGCGTGGCTGCATAAATCTAACAGAAGTTGACAGTGAATGTTGATGAAGTTTTGTTCGTTACATGTCAAAAAAAACGCACAACTCTCAATTGCATCTTGTCCTTAGGTTTTTGCGGCTGGATTTTAATGTGTATCTTTGGCTTTCGGGATGAGCAGCGTCGAATGTTGAGAATCATTCATCCTCGGTGTAAAAAATTGCAGATGCCATTTTCAGAGCTCAGATACCACGGGATTTGTGTAAGAGTTGAACGAAAGCCTCTGTATGCGAGTTGGTCATCAGTTACTTATACATGGCAATACAACTACATAAAATGTATTCGAAACTAATTCAATTATGCATGATAATTTGTACTCTGGAACACCAGTAATATAAACTTGTGTTTCTTACACCACCCAATCTATTATTTAGATTCTTCGAAATGAATGAATGTATTTTGCGCTCCATACATTTTTGCCTTTCAGAGATAATTGATTTCGTGTTTTTTGAAATTTAAAATCGGGCAGTACCTTAAAGCCAGCTCTGCTCCTTTCACAGAAGCCGCTAAAACAATCAAACCGCGTGGGGAACGTGCCTTAAGCCTATTGACGCCGATTAGCAACTGGGTTTAGGGTTTCGGCCCATGAGGTATGTCCGAGGGTAGCATGTTGCAGGGTAATTTATTGTAACCCTCTTTAGTAAAACGTCCTTTCTAATTATACGCACTGTTTCTGACGAGAACGGTGAAAACAGAAATTATGTATTTAGAATATAATAAAATATTTAATACTGCCTGTATCCTAGGGCTCCGAAGAAGCATATAAGCGGCTGAAAGTTCATATTTGTTTGCAATACATAATTTTATTACCAGTGTTAAAGAATTACTTGTTACTTTCGGAGGTAATAAATTTTTTAGCCAATACTTGATACCACTCTGAATAATCCACGATAACGGAACACAAATTTCCCGTTAAAATTAATGTTTTATCAACGCATTAATAAAAGAAGAAAGGAATTAATCGATATTTTCTTCGATATTAACGAGATAAAACGTTGCATATTTTAAAAAAGAAATGAAGCCTTTGATGTTCCCGCGTGTTATAGTCCAGTCACTTTAAAGTGTAAAAATAAAACAGAAGTCGCCGTGCGTAAGGAATTTCTCACTGAGGAAACCAGTGCCCGGATAACACTGAAAACAGTTGTAAGAATAGCATTGTGCCTGCGATTATTATAGAGTGACATTCGCTACATGTGTTAGAAGTAGACAAAGTTGTGCTATAAGTATAATCTCCTAGGAGCCGAAGCTAAGCTGTAAAACATTAAAGTATCAAAGTATGCCAGTAGCAACATTGAGTCTGAAACCTATTTCGTTTTATTATACACTCTAAGTACCCTCTAGATGAGCTAAGTACATGCACAAACGAGTTACATTTAAGGTCATTTTCAAAGCCAGCGTCATGCTCGTTTACAGTCGACTTAAAATTCAGCCAGATTTCTTTTAGAAACACACTCACTTAGTTCACAATCCATTCTCCTGAACTACTTGTTTCAGCCCAATGTGGCCATCATCAGGTTCGAATTGTTGATAATGTGAGAATGTGGACTGGATGTCCGGTAAGGAACGGGTTTCTGTTATGGGCTTTTGTGAACACGGTAAGGAACCTTCGATTTTCATAAAATACAGGACAATTTTTTTAATTTCTAATAAACTATTTGGTTCTCAAGAAAAACTCTGCTCTATGGAGACAATTAGTTAATAATATTAACCTTTGCTGCCGTATGATTTTGTGGGCGTTAAAGAAGTTTTGGGACTGTGTGTATCTGCTGAGGAAGATAGTGGCTCTGGGTGCACTGTTTACCACACACACAAGATTTCCCCGGAGGCCCATCTTTGGCAACAAACAGGAGCAGACACGGACCCGCGCGCAACCAGCGCCCTGTTCTTGCCCTGATACACACACACGCGAGTCTGTCTGCGAACCGGAAGACGTAGTCATGCTACATCTTTATAACACACACCGTATTACTAACCGTTCATTAATAATGTGGTTAGTAAGTGTCCTACAATTAGTGTTACGTTTCTAAACTGCCAGTGAATTAATTGTATAATGTTTTGAAATTTATCGATGGTGTTATAAAGAGCCTCACTAAATCTTTGTTTCTTGAAGAAGACAACTGAGTTTTGGAGTTCGTATCTTCCTTAAACCGAGAGTAAAAGGGGGAGACAGTCCTATTCTCAGTCAGTGCGTTCAACATGGAACCCTTCCGTAGGCGTTGTCTATCTTTTAACGTAGACTAAATACATCGTCGGGTGTTGGATAATTAATGAACTCTGCAACGAAAAGAATGCGGAAAGAAGCAGACATGACCCTGGAGAAACTGCAGAAATCCAATAAAAATTCTCCAACAGGATAGCCGGTCCCAGAACAAAGATATGAAGCCGGAACTTCTGTATAAGGCTACGAAGAAGGCGTTCTAACCACGTGGACCCCGATGTTCTGTACGAAATTTGTCTGCGACGTCCTTTATGTTAACATAATTTACACAACTTCAGCACTACAAATATCAAGTAGCTAAATATGTTTAAGCAATTAATCCTCGTTTACAATGCGAATCATACAAAATGCATACATACACACAAAGAGTTCTCATTGCTAAAGGTGCTGATACATATATTTACCATTTGGCTTTAAAGGGTTTTAAATATATGCCGAGTTATGGCCGCCATTTTAGAGAGAGCACATGTCGCTATACACAATACTGTCCTGTCGTATTATGTTATAAATATTAGTTGGTTTGTCGCATTCGACTATTAAAAATCAAATACGTACGTAAGAAACGTGTACAACTGTCCTTTTTTACTCTGCCCACAATCTAAATTATAAAAATATAAAACTAAAACGTTTCGGAAGCTGACCGACCAAGTCTGAGACAGACGTTTTGTCCTATTACCCCCTCTTCTACCTGAAGACGAAAGCAGAATCCACTTTCCGACACCTTGCAGTCTTATAATTTAGGCGATGGACAAAGTCCAGAAGGACAAGTTTACATATATTTAAAGCAACATCGTCAGAGACCTTCAAGACAGAAAGAATTGTTGGCTTGGAATCACGTACAGCACAACAATCCTTTTAATTTGAATTTCCTTTGTTAATGTGTGTGTGTGTTTCGTAATAAGATAGAGATACGTTAGAGCCTTTCAAAATAATTAAACAAGATGAGTATATGCCCTTTTTGATTCGTCTCACTTTACGAACAAATGGTTTACAACAGTTTTGTGTAAATCCTCTCCTCCCCCGTCCCGTTCCATTGGAGTTCTCATTTCTCAGACGTTTACTCAATAAGAAACCCTTTCGGAGGAATGAGATAAAAAAGAGAAATGAGCACGATGAATGGTATAGAGAGGGAATGATAAAAGCAAAAGGAGAGCAGAAGGAATAGTAAGGGATTTACTTGGGCAGCGATCAAAAGAGTGAAAGAAGCAACCACGACGGGGGTGAGCGAAGGATTTCGAGATGGAATGGACGGGAAACATCATTGCAAACCTTTTGTCATCATCCTGACAGCCGACAGGTCTTCACGGGTTTCTGGATGTTTTCCTTCAAGTGATGCGTCATACTGATCACATACATATATATATGAAAAAAGAAAACAATACCTCGAAACGTTCATTTTTGTTTTCTTTTCGGTGTTACCAAATCACACTAGAGAAGAAATGATATCTACGTAGTTCAACCCTTTGAATCTCGTCTAAATAATTTTTAAGAATCCAGTCCGTAACGCATAGGAAACACAACACTTCACTATTACAAAATTAAAGTGATTACTCTTTAAGAAAATAATCGCTGTTCACACGGAAAATCACAAGAAAATCCATAAATACTGAATGAAGATTTACTGATTTTTGAAGCACATGGCACATATAGAAACCACTTACACCATGAAATAAGAACACAAATGACACGTCTACAAGGGAATAGGAATAAGTTAAAGTTATAATCTACAATGAAACACGGATTAAATTCGTACGAAAGCCCGCTTTTAAGAGAACACTTATTAACAGTGTTTGGTCTTTCTTCCGTAATCAGTGCTCTGAAATGTGCCGAAGGATTGGGGATCGATTCCCGGAGGGGGGCGGGATGTTCCTATTCTCCACCGTGGCAAGCCCGATCTGGGCACCCATTCCTGTTTCCTATCCAAAGAGAAGCAAAGCGTACGTATGACCATTTACGAGCATAAAACAAATGGGGTTTTACCCACGAGGCTCCATATGTCTTTACTCCGTGGTGCTTAGCTTGTATAAAAAATTCTCTCCGAATTCTTTTATGACCACAGCACTTTGCTTCGCATGATACTTACACAACTTTAATTGTAATGCAGAAAGGTTGTCGCTCGACGTTCTTCGTTTGTTTATACTTTTCGACTACGACGACGTGCAGGAATGCAACGATTCGGTCGCCCGAAAGCGCTGCATACAGACATATAGATCTCGTTTCTCAAATTATTTCCTGCATACCAGGATTTGAAGCAATCTACTCCAGATGAATAGATATATACAAATAAATACATTTTAATAACGAAACCATTACACACGTGATCACTGGCAGATCGTGAATTACTGAATCTAGTGTAGGTCTTCAAAATGACCACCATTATCTTCGTAACACAGTTGACAGCGGCGAGCAATTTACTGACAAGATAGAATTCCACATTATAATGTGAAAATATAATTTTGGGACATTAAACACATCCTTGTTTTACAAGGTTATAAAAATGCTCACAAAATAACATTTTTTCTGTGTTTTGGCGTCCTGTAGACGTGTCGATACATACCAACGTTTCGAAGAAACATACTGTCATCATCTTCAAGGCCAAGATTAAACTGATGATGGAGGCAGCAAGCACTTGTAAAACGCATGTATATTTCTACCAGACAACAGCCATCTTCATAAGAATTTAAATTCAATCTCACTTCCTTCACATTCAGACATAATAAAGTTCATTTCTTACGTACGAACGCGCGCATCCAGAATCATAAAGTTTCCGCCCAACAGTGAAAAAAATATCGTAATAGTACCCGAAACTACTCGAATTCTTTATTTCTTCTACGCAGAAAGAAGGCTACCGATAATTGTAGCTTCCTTCTGGTTCTTTATCTATTTGATCAAAAGAAGAAACATCTCCACCCAATTATATACTTCACAACTCCACCACAACTATTATCCCACACAAAGCCAGCCCCCCCCCTCCACCCCCCATACACACACAACCATTTCTGTGGGGCGGAACCAGAATCATTGAGGCAGGCACTAACATTCTTTTCGCCTTTGTGAATGACATCAACTGAATTACCATGTAAGATCTAGGCGGTACAGGAATTCTAATATTTGTGAAGCATAAAACGAACACGAAATGCCGTCTCACTACTTTATATTTCCTTCTGGCTCGCGCAAGAAGGGAGGGTAGCCAACAGGGAAAAGAAACAGTGAGTTCTTCATACCGCCGTCAGAACCTGAAATCTCGCGGACCACTGTCATTCATTTCGTGCTGAGGGTTAGATGACGAGGAATTTTACAACAAATCCACCCCCCCCCCCAACCCTTTACCCACATTTTCAACGCGTCTTCATTAGTCACAAATGTATTCTCAATTTATTTTGTATTAATATTTTCGAAAAGTCCACTTAATTTATTCAGTGTCACTATGATGAATAAATTGGGTTGCTGTGGGCGAAGCAAGTGGTGAAACGTACAGGGAAAATAACAGCGGAATAACTTAAAAAAAACATGGAGACTTTCTGAAAGAGACACACACATGGGAGGATAATATTAAAACGCACAGTGCCGACATCGATAGAATCTACGGGGGAAAAAAATACACAAAATAACAACGTAGATTGAACGAACTTCCCTTGTACGCAAGATACAAATTCCTTTCCTTGTTACAGGATCGGAAAACTGAGTCAGCGGTGGATATTATAATTCAAGAAATCAATTTTAGATCCAGATTTGAAGGAACTCAACTAAACTTAAGGGCAATTCATGCAAGACACTGTAAGGGGTACATACTAACATTGTTCTTTTATCACATCATGGTCCAGTCCTGCGAAACGTTACAAATAAAATTCTGGCAAAACAAATCCTTTTCTTCTATATTATGTGCAGTGTTTAAGGCAACATCTTCTATTGTAATGGTGCAGGACGCGATTGAAGAAGTTTCGATCATCGCCCTGGCGCTCAGGACCATTAAGCATGACTACCTTACGTCAGGACAACGTCAACGTGTCTGCATATTGACGCCAGCCGGCCTGTGGAACGCGCGCCGCAGAATTAAATCCAGTTTCAAGCTTACGTTACCATGACAACGGGAATGTTTGGCCCAGGTGGAGGGGGCCTATCCAAGCAGCGGGTCTCGGGTTCGGTGTTCATTTGATAAGCGTTTATCTCTCCTGCTTTATACTCAAGAAGACCCAGACTTAATTCCCGGTCCGCAGATCAGAATGCTGACATAGATTTGTCATTGTTTTCCTCAGTCCCGCTAATAACGTGTTGGGAAATGCCTTAAAATGAGCCACGACCGCCAAAATCTACATAATTTCCACTTTATTCGTATTGCACCCCGTTTAACGCTACCTAATCTGTTGAAACGAACAAATAATCTAATCAGTCGTACCAACCAACCCGAACCTACGGTATTTAAAAGTATGATACAAACTTCCGCATTCATGGAAAATAAAATATAAAATTGTTGCAAAGAACTGCGTATTCAAACTACGGATCTGAATTAATTGTCTGGATTTCTTAAGAACAGAATAAAAGAATAAAATTAAATCCAACTTCACAGAATTACTTGCAAAACACGTATTATATTTTAGAGCGACTGTACGAAAGGGTCTCTGAAGTTGCTTATGTTATGTTCCTCATTCTTTCTCGCCTGCGTTTCCTTCAATGTAGTAACTTTTGTTGACTCATGGCGCACAGAGAAGCAGGCAGATACAACAAACGAGACCTAAGTTTCTCACTCGACAATGGAAATTTTGCTTGTTCATCTGTCTGTCCATTACACGTGGAGTGTTATCAGTTCTGGCAGAGTCAGTACTGAAGTTGAAATTATTATCTCCGTTTCGGGTAGATGGTGAGGGGGGAGGGGGTGAGTACTCTGGGAATAGGAGAACTGGCGTCCTAACAAGCGCTGAATCTCTCAGAAATGGTCGACGTAATTACCATCGTTACACAATGTATTGGAAGATGTTCTTATTTTTATGTTTGTGTACAGAAGACGCCAAACATAAACGGTTAATAGTTATCGAAATTGATAGACTCGGGCTCTTTAAGTGCTTATAATTTTCACAAAAGACTGACTCTTTTTAATTATGTTTCTTTCGCGGGTTCGCTTACGAACCGGCAAATCTCATTCGCTGAAGCGACTGGATATGAGATTAGAGTTCGTCTATTGATTGACCAAAGATTATGTTTTCTTTTTGATACTGCAGTTTTGGGAAACTCACAAGGTCACGTCTTAAGTGTACCAACGGCAGCTTTCCTCGGAGGTAAAACGGCCACAGCGTGAAACTAGTTACTATCTTCCATTTACTATCGAGGTCTATAAAAATACAAAGACATGAATCATTCATGATCTTCATGCATCCCATACTTTTCACATGGTAATATCTCAAATAGCAATTTTCATTAATATTTCGAAATTGGCGTGTGATTTGACATTTCCTTTGCCAGTAACAAAGGGCTCGGATAATTAATTCGCTGAAATTAACGAGCATGGGGCATGCCAGCCCAAAAAGTTAGCCAGCCTCTGGGTTTCATCTTCGGACAGACACGTTCATCTTTTGCTTGAAGGTAAGTTAATGATGTCCATGCACCTATGCCGTTCGCCGTGAAGGTACATAAGAGGCAGTGGAGATAAAGCTCCACGCATTCCTAATCTCGTCAAATGTATGCACTCACCATCAGAGTCAGACCGCTTTGTTAACCCGTCCGTCCGGTAATGTGTGTCTTGGAAGAAAATAATAATCCCTGCTCCTACCGGAAATCGGTTCCCGGATTCCCAACCGCAGGCAATTATTTTCATGTTCGTTATATTGGGAATTAACAATTGTGACTAATGAGGGTGGTATTTGAAAATATGGCGGGTGGGGTTTGACAATCCCAGTTCCTTTGTCATTTCAATACAGCTGTTGAGAACGAACAATGCATCATTGTTAAGCCTCTAGTTGAAGGTTCCTGCGGCTGAGGCAAGACATTTCTTTGGACTGTAAGGTCTTCAGAGAACAAGTCGCGTTATTTTTGTGAAGACTGCTGATGTTTGCGGTCGCGTAAGCTTTTGTATAGAAGACCAACATTTTTACCCCTCACTTTTGTTGTCATCCACACACTTCCTCAACGTGAAGTCACAAAAGAGACAGCGTAATTATTTACCAGTTCCATTTAACGTGTGTGTTACTCCCCGAATTAGCTACCTCAGGACAGCTCAGAAGTCAACTCTGCCAAGCGAAGTTTTATTACAACTATCTGGGATCGTTTATAAACAAGCTGTTTTTTTTAAAAACAACCTTACAGGAACAAATAGATTTGTGTAACTCAAGTTCAGCGCTTAAAAGGCTTTCATTTGATCAGTGTCGTGATATACTTTTAATGAAACAACGGTTGGACTGCGTTGTAAATTGGAAATGTTTAATATTTACCACTTCCTAAAGGTAAAAATACAAATTACGTATGGAGAGGAACCTGCCGTGTTATTTTTATTACATTCGAAACGAAGACGTTAACAAAATCTCTCGAGGTAGGTTCTCCCTTGGTTTGGCCCAATTTTACTTTATTTCACTTTAAATGTTAGCTTAAACCTGCTATCTTATACTATGCAGGCCCTAGACACATTTGACAGTAGCAAATACAGTTTGTTTACATAATTTCCAGTCACTTAATACGCTGAAGAAATGCAAGGAATTTATCGATATTATTCAGAAACGCACAGAAGTAGTTCAGCCTGGATTCCTGATGAAATAGTCTGTCGCAACAGTGATTCATACAGACAACGGATCGCACATTTCACGGCAAACAGAAAGTACAAAACTAGCATACAGCTCCGTAATACACGTCTTGACTTTCAATTGCTTCAATAGGAGGCACAAAGGCATATAATGCACGTTTTTAAAATTCAATTCATTGAATTTCTTTTGAGAACACATTTTAGTGTGCAAAAGTTCTTTTTCTTCCATCCCTTGAAAGGTCCTATAGATTCAATGTGTGTCTATAAAGCACCATGTGATCACATGCCGCCTGTATTTAAGCAGGTCTCTTCAAGGATTTCCAGGTCTTGTGACCTAATGCTAGGTGCTTGACACCTACCTATTCATAACCTGCATACCAACAAGGTACTATACGCGACAGATAGTCACCCCCAACCTTTCAATGTCCCCATCTTGCCACTTCTCACATTAGCAAAGCTTCTAGAAGGAGATGGAGTGGAAGACGCGTGTTTCTATATGAAGTCATTGTCGATGCACACTTCTCAGGTGAGAAACGATCCTGAAATGTCAGCTCTGTTGTCTATACTCAGCTGACCAAATACTTATTTCGATGTGTTTCTTTTTAAACAAGTTCAATTTTAAACAGGCTTAAGCGTTTAAGAAAGTAACCGACTTGCAATGAATCATTTTTTACCCGTGGCAACTGCATATTTTACTAGACTAATATGACCTATAAAAGCTGAAGGGAATAAACTTTTTGTGCTGAAAAATAAGTAATACAGTTTACTGCAAGATTATCTTCGCAACTCACAAGACATGATAAAGTTAAGAGCAGAATGGACTCAGGAAATTCATACTAAAGCAAAGTTCAGAGACTCTCTTTATCTGCTTTGGCTGCTTTCCAAAAATGTAAAGGAAATTAAGTTTCTTTCCGTAGTTTTATGGGGGTGAGAGACATCATTTCACCCTGAGGGAATAACAAAGTAGCCCTCCTGAAAATATTTTTAAAATATTGTCGAGAATACTTATATTTTAAGACAGATTTATAACGTAATAATGCGTCCATTAACATTATTGGGCAAGTCTTAAGTTATACCCTTCAGTTAATACCTACAGATTGGCTGAATAACGGTGCTGACGATCAGTTGGGAATGTAGCACGAAACGGGAGGCAGCGTGTAAAACAATTTGTTGGAATAACTACAGGTTGAAATTTAACAGGTTAAAATCTTAGGTTATAAATTACTGAAGATCTTTTATGTTGATTCTGACGAAAATTCGGGTTTACTTTAAACTCTTAACACCATATTATTCGAAGAAATTAATCATTTAGCTACTAAAAATTCGGTATCAGTTTTACAAATGTTCTATTTCGTTCAACAGTTTTACCAAGTACGTTAGTGTAGCGGTAACACTTTACACTTATCTCCAGGAGTATCGAATTCGAATTCCGGGAGTGTAATCAGCTGTTCTTACGGAATCTCTCTCTAGGGAACTTCAACGTTATTTTGAAACAGATCACTGCAGCCTCTTACAGATTCGTTTGTAATCTTCCCACCTCATTCGACGAAGAACGAAAATATCGTGATTAAATAAACGTAGGTAAATCAGTCGAACGTTCTGATAAATTCGTTACAAAAGTGAGAGAAAATATGTATTTCCATTCCGATTTTAACTTCCTTGGAAACGCTACATAACAAGAGATGTTTCCTCGCTCACTGTCAGTTGGGAAACATCTAGGGGCCTGTGTGGAACGCATTCATTCAAACCCCATCCTGACTCTCTTAAGGCTTGGTCCCGCCCTATAAACAGCAGCTGGTTTCGCTACGGTATGTTCCTAAACAGAAACACCTTCCTTTCTCACCTTCCAACCTTTCTTTCTCCCCTTGACTCTCCTTTTTTCCAGTATCCAGTTTGTGTGTCGGAGGTGAAAGGGCGAAAATAAATCCAAAGACTCTTAGTAGGAACAACGGAACTGGACACTGCTAGGTAGATGCATAACTTTGAACGACTAAATTCAATCAGAAGACTATTCTTCGTGGCTCCACCAAATAAGTGACTTCTACCTTTACTATCCTGTTGTCATGAACTAGGAAGACGGCGTCCCACCGATCCTACCCCCCGGACACGCTACTGCAACGCATCTAGACCATCAACACTAGAAGCTATCTTCACATATGAGCGTCTTGTTATAAAACGGTGCACAGACATCTGTACGAGGCGCTGAAAGTTTTCTAATAAAGAAAAAGGAAGACTAGAAAGTACCAAGCAGGGGTGAACAAAGTAAGACAGGGATGAAATTATTATTTTTTGTGAAAGACAAGAATATCTGGGACGAACTTACGATGCCAGGTTTCAATTAAATTATTCAATGGATTCAACGAGGCCTGAGGAATTACAAACTAATAATTAGGGTGCACATAACTAATTTTGATGATTTCCCAAAAGTAGAACATACAGGCAATGATGCACAACAAGGAAGTTTTACATCACCATATTTACAATAGTTACCACTGAAGGAAAACTTATGCATTTCATTTTAAGTTACATACCATAATAAAACGGCTGAAAAATTCGTAATAACCCGAAATGCAAATTCATTATCAGTCACCCTTAAGATTTAGGCAGCAAGCAGCCAGCCGATTCTTAGAATTGTGTAAAATGACTTGCTTTGAATTAGAAGCTTACAGTTTCTTCAATGCTAGTGAGCCAGATGATTTATTGAAATAATTTCTAGAAGAAATATAAACCAACCTAAGTAACTAAGTGGCACACGAGTCTACAAAAACTAGTGTATGGTTAACAGCATTAGAATTTCTAAATCGATGTAAAAATGTATTCCTATACTCATAAACAGAACACATGAAGATTAACATGTAACGTCTTACGATTTAAAATACTGCTAAAAGTTGTTTTAATTGCTTCCAATACTCTGCTCAGCGTAATGGCTACTTACTGATTCAAAAGCTTCTGGAGAACAAAATTGCTGATAATCAAACTACGCGTATCGTAAATTACTTCTGCAATATTAAGAAATCCGTTTCCCGAAGTATTACTCTGTTCCGGTCCATTATCATCATATCAGAAATTCTGTTTCAGACTTCCATTCAACTCAGGATGACGCGTTCAAGAAAGCTGCAATCATTGGTAAATCTACGTTTATTCATCTTCTTTGTGGAATAAAATGTCGACCCTTGCCACGTTGAATTTTTTTCACTACGTAAACCAATGCAGATAGAAACTGCAGAAGTGATCGGTTATGAGATAAAGGACCACGCACTCTAGAGGTGAGTAAGTTACCTTTACGCTCCGGCCGATTTAAATCTGCGGAAGAGTCTAACATTCCCACGGGGCAGGTGACTGGGTGAGCCCCGTCACTTTCGTATTAAAAAATAAATAGAAGATAGCAAACGAACATGATGATAATTTAGTTCAATTCTTTATTTTGGCGTGCTAACTCAACAGCTGGAGGAGTCAATTTCACAATCCGCACAAGAAGATAAAATAAATTCAAAGGAGATAAAAAAACTAATGTAAACAAAAGAAAGATAAATACGTATAATTAATTTAAACACTTTCTCATGTCGATAAAATGTTTTCAAAGGAGAAAATGGTTTTGTCAAAAATATAAAATATCTGCACATATTTGTAATAATGACACACCTAGTTGAAGGAAAATATCTTAATACACTGTTCACGAGGAAGTAGAATTTTTTTTTTTTTTTGCCTTTTAGGAACACGAATATAAACAACGTCTATGATAGGATAAAAAAATAATATCAAATTTCAAAACATTTTGTACCACTGTTACAAGAATATGCTTAGAAAACTACTTCTTACGAAGTATTAACCTAAAATGTAAATTTAAACAATGAAAAAAAAATTGAGAGTGACTTTTCAATGTGAGGATTTGAGGTTTTCATGGCGGCGAGTACGAAGAAAGTCATCTTCATGTTATAAGTTCGGACATGATCTTCAGTGTCGCTCACACAGCTATTACTCCCGACTTCAGCCCACAACACTTTCAATTCCTGCGCACACAAGGTCATGTGTTTTCTAATGAGCAGCTTCACCAGGTGGGACCAGACCACAATTTATATTGTTAAATTTAACTTCATAATTATAAAGACTGCTTTCAATGCTTACTTGTAAGACAAGTACTCTATTAAAGAACAATTCTTTCACTAAATACGAGCATCTAGATTTAATTATAGATTCCGTTAAAATCAAGGCACGAACTACAACATCACAAATATTTACATTAACGCTTAGAGCTAACAATTAAATTGAAGACCGACTGCTGAGCTACTTTATCGTGTAGCTCCATCACTGTGCCAAGGAGTCAGAGAGAGAGAGGGGGGAGGGGGGTAGTGACGTGGAACGGAAAATGGCCCTAGTGTAACAAACTACAGAATTCATAACATATTTCTCTACGATGCAGCAAAGCTTCTGTCTGGAGCAATATACATTTCGAGAAAAAGAAATCAAATATTAATAAGGAGATTTCATTCTGAATAGTTCTTCAGAATATAAAGAAAGAGAAGTGGGTGAAATGTGAACTAATATTTGTTTAAGGCAACGAGAAGACGGAAAGAGGAATTTGTCTCTTTGCAAGAAATACGAATATTGATTTTGGGAACCTTTTAAACAGTAGCCTCTAAATTTGTTACAACAACGTACGCTGTTACCACCGATTCCAACATAATTCAAACAAATATTACCATTTCCATTCTAATCCTCTTTGCAATCGCACACTGACTGGCTGTGAGATGTGTACGATCGTGTCGTGACACAGCTCCTAGGTGTCCTGTTTGGTAATCGGGATGTTCCGGAACCAACACTTGGACACAAGCAGGAGCTGAGGGTTCTCGTTAACTGTGTTAGCCCGGCTAACACTTCCAGAAACGAAAAGCAAAAAGTCTTCTGTCTTACTTTCTTGGTTCAGTGGTATTATTCCATACATTGGAACACAACAGAAACGATACGATAAAGTGCATCATTAACCACCTTCAGCCAGGAAAGTGCCTTCGGCTTAAGCCTCAACTAGCTGGCTAACAACACCTGGCTGGATACAACTGGTTAACGATGCACTTTATCCAATTGGTTTCGCTGTGTTCCAGCGTAGGGAGTATCAGTACACCAAGAAAATAAGACAGAAAGTGTTAGCCGAGTTAACATGGTTAACACGAATGGTCAGACCTGAACCTAAGCGTTGACAACGCCCATTATTGCTTAACTTTAGTGATCGGACAGGAAACAATAAAGTGGAGGATAACATTTTTGAGTAGAAAATGGCTCGCTATCAATGAAAAGTTAGCTTAGATGAAAATAATGAGTATCGTATTCCTCGATTTCAAGACGCACTCTTGAGTAATAGGTCTGCAGGAGAAAAGATGCTATATGAATTCGTAGACGCCATCAAATGTCCGACGCACCCCGATTTCAGAAATTTTAAAATACGAAAAAGTATATCTTAAAATCACGAAAATACAGAAGTATTAAGAAACAGACCTGTACGAGAACACTTGTATAAAAGTATATGTTAAAGTGTGAATAAAACTAGTAATATATGAATAAAATTTTATAGTAAGAGAACCACAAAAGCCCGATCTCAGGCGAACGCAGATTTCTGTATAGAGAACTCAACTCAATACATGATTGACTGGTTGAACTCTTGAACCCATCGTCGGGGAAGTAACCGAGATTTATCCGAGTTCATTTATGCATATAGCGGAACAGAATAACGTTAAAATGTATCTTCGAGTCCGTCCAAATCAATCGCGCGACTCCTGCAGGACAATTATTGAATTTAACACTCCAGCTGATACAGAATAACGACGTGTGTGTGTACAAATCTGAACGCCTCTACCAAGGCTTCAGACTGGCGCCGACTGCTATCCTATACTTTTACGAGCCATGCACAACAAAAGGAACTCACGAGATGCCGAGAAGAGGGATGTCTCAGGATTCCACCCCCACGCTTCAAAGTCTATATTGCCATCAACTCCCCATTTTAACTGTAACCATGCGTAATCAAGCCCTAGAGAACGGTTTTAAGAACTGCCGACACTCCACATCCGAGAATCGCTGTGTTTGAGAGCACTGTTTCTAAAAAACCGTCATAAAGACTTCACTTATATATTCTGCAATTTGTATTCAGCCTGAGATTTCAGAGAGACACTTCGCGTGATGGTACAGTGCTCCTTAGTAGGCTATTTCACAGAGTAAAATCTTGACGAACATGTATACAATAGACCGATATGCTTGAGCACTTGTATCAAAGAGCAGGTTAACTTCATGATGATTTAATTGGCTTAATGATCCAAGATAGCTTAGTCAGTAGAAAGAAAGACTAGACTGGCTCGACGACCGATGTTCTAATCCTGGAACTCGAAAAAGGGGAAACAACTCTCATGAAGACGACTGTCTTCTGAGTTGTTACGCCGTGTAGTAAAGTAAAGTAAAGTTTGTCCCACTATACGCCATGTAGGCGTTTGGGGGGAGTGGAGGTATAGCTCCTCTCTTCCTTGACCTCGGCACTAGATGGGGGTGAGTGGTCAGCATCACGCCCCGGCCGGCTTTACCCCCGGGAAAGGACCCCGGTACCCATTGTAGAGGAGGCTGGGTGGGCCCCAGAGCCGGTCTGGACACAGAGGCTAGAGGAAAAATCCTCTGCCCCCGTCGGGGATCGAACCCCGGTCGTCCAGCCCGTAGCTAGTCACTATACTGACTGAGCTATCCCGGCTCCTACGCCGTGTAGTATAGCAGAAATTTACCGACGTGCCTACTGCTTCCATCTTCAGGGCGAGTGGCTACTAAATCTGTACCAATTAGCGACAAGACAAACGCACTGCGTCATTCAAAATTTCATAAATTTGCTTTAAGAAACATCGAAGAGTAACTTACCAAAAACAGCGAGGCAGCTCTCCAGGAACCTGATGGATGGACCTCGATTCCCGTCAGGTGTGTGTCTTCATATACGTACATTACGCGCGTCTTAGAGCCACAAAGCCTTTTATCCCAATGAGCAACGCAGTTTTCTGACAGCCGGTGTGTGAGACAGCTACTCACTCACCTGCAGACAGAACACGTATAAGCACATTACTTTTGTGATCTCTAAACCTGCATATTACAGGCGTATGCTGTTCTTAAATACTGATTTTCAGGTGTTCCTCGGGTCTCTAACGAGAACAAATGACACCTTATAGCCCTATATATCGCAATTTGTTGCAGGGATAGGCAACCTGCATGACCGGGAAGTCATTCTTGCACGAAAATAAGAACATCTGATTCACACTGTCGAGCAACAATTACATCTAATCACATTAGTGCACGAACGACCTAAGGCACAACTATGACCTCGGATTATATTAGTGCAGCAGTGACCTACGAGACGTGGCATATCAGTGTACTCTCTTGATGAAATGTTGTGTTACCATTTACATATAATTACGTAGCTATGAAACTATATTTATGTAGCCTCAGAATCTGTAGAAGACAGCACAAAATGAGCTTAGTAATTTGTACGTACTCTTCATCAAACACTTGTCTAGGAATCAAACATGGGATGACGAGATATGCTGATCATGCAGCACGCACACAAAGTACAAGTAATGTAAAGAAAATATTGATAGAAAAACCTGAAAAAAAGAGATAACACGGCAGAACGAACCATTTGTTACAAGAATATGCTAAAATAAATTTCAGTGACACAGGATGTGAGGTAGCGGCCTGGGTTGAACAGACTTGCGACGGGGTCCAGTGGCTGGGCTTTGTGAAATTTATAAAGAACGTTTGGGTTCAGTCAACGCTTACGTGAGCCCAAGAGACGACACGGTGCCAAAACCCAAATCATCATCATCATCATCATCATCGGTCCACAGATTAATGCTGCGTTGAAGATTTCTGTCTTCTGGGTTGTTGAATCGCCCTGATGACGGAGGCAGTATGACCTCTGAAACGTTGGTTAACATCGACCAGACTACACAGCGCAACAACCCAGAAGACAGAAATCTTCATACTCATCGCCCTGATGACGGAGGCAGTATGACCTCTCAAACGTTGGTAAACATCGACCAGAATACACAGCGCAACAACCCAGAAGACAGAAATCTTCATACTCTGATGACGGAGGCAGTATGACCTCTGAAACGTTGGTAAACATCGACCAGACTACACAGCGCAACAACCCAGAAGACAGAAATCTTCATACTCTGATGACGGAGGCAATATGACCTCTGAAACGTTGGTAAACATCGACCAGACTACACAGCGCAACAACCCAGAAGACAGAAATCTTCATACTCTGATGACCGAGGCAGTATGATCTCTGAATCGTTGGTAAACATCTACCAGACTACACAGCGCAACAACCCAGAAGACAGAAATCTTCATCTGAAACGTCGGTTAACATCTACCAGACTACACAGCGCAACAACCCAGAAGACAGAAATGTTCATACTCACCGCTGTGAAAACCTCAGATCATACATAATGCAGCGTTACTCTATTCAAGTTTGGGGAGCCCTACTCAGTAGGCAAAATATGAGGAGAGCAAATAGGCATTCTACTCGTTCTGGGCTACTCCTCATTGAGGCTGGGTCGAGTTTCTCCTCGTAATTACGACGAGTGATCAGGTTTCCTATTGAACAAACCCGGGATGTTTTTCTTCTCTTTCAGATTGCTGTTTTGTGCCACGCAGAAGCACAATGAAAGGCCTCATTCTTTCTTCCTTTTGAAAAGTGAATTGGCACGAATTTACCAACGTTTAATGCATTGTGAAAAACATATTAGGTCGTGTCCGTTTACTCAGAAATTGGGCTTTCATGCTCCATCCATCCGTCCATCCACGAAGGATGATTTGTCCTGCGTTGCTCCCATAAGCCAGACTGCAGCAAGAGAGTGACGCGTTGCTGATGAAAACGAACGTTTCAAAAGGACGACGCACTCTCATTTACGAACTGCACAGCTATTTAAAGGCTCACTAATTTTGTCGGTTCCCGAAGGGGAATCATCAAGAACTGGTGATGGGTGAGCTTATCTCGTAGAGAGTCACTAATTATTTCCAGATAGTTCGTGACATAAACATTGCAAAATATGAAGGTCACCCAGAAAGTAATGTTCTTTGATAACTAATTTCTAGCGTGACGTCTTTCGGAATTTTTTTTTCCTTACTGAACTCGGAAATGAGAAAATTAATTGTTGCAGCACTGAAAAATATTCTGTTTTCACGAAAAGAACGACCACAATTAAAGAAAAATATCTGTGTGGCTTTCCCTCTTGGAAGTACGAAGTCTTCACAAAACATCAAAAAATCAATCAATAAATCAATGCACACTCTCTGGTCGTATTTCTCTAGGTTTTCTAAGAGATATCTTTCGTTCGTGTTTCCCTACTAAAATTCTGTACGCATTCCTAATCTCGTCATGCGTTCTACCTGCATATCTCACCTAATGATAATAACGATGATTGTAACACTGATAACAAAGCCCTGGAAAGTAACGTTCCTGTATTATTGTTACTTCAGAATGTGTGTTTGTGTCAGCCTCCATAAACAGAAACCGATAATTTCGTAAGCATAGACGGATGTTACATCGTTTTCCATCGTTTTCCACAGACCACAGCCGACTGGTTACATTCTGGCCATATTTCTTTACAAATGAGGAATGTTTGAATCACTCTGTACATTCGGAGGTATAATGGTAGGAGCTTCTTAATGCATGTCCCTGTACGAGACTGCCGTTGTGCCAGACGGGTCATTTGTCTCCTTCTTCAGCCAGGTTACGTGGAGCCAGCCGAATAGTTGACGTAATGGACAGTTCCCTCGGATACGGTTCGCGGACCATGAGCAGCGGTGTGTCAAGCTTTTAACAGGGGCAGTCCACGCCACTCAGTGCTTTCTGGATCACGCCCTTTGGTTCAAGTTCTACGTAAATTAAGTTTTGTTATCAAAGTAAGAAGTGCAATTGACCTTAGTCAAGAGTAAGAAAAATTGACGATCCAATACAATAGTGAACACCTCGCAACTAAATTCTTGAAACACAACTTTACACAGATTTAAGACAAAGTCTGACTAAGGTACAAACAACAATAATTTCGGAAACACTTTACGGTTGAAACTAGAATTCTGTAACAAAAGTATAGGCTGTCACTGAGTACATGTCAGATAAACCAAATTTCGAAAGTAAACAATTTACAACATTAAACGAAGTAGCTTTTCATAACTTTCAGTTTACGTTGGTTTCTTAGTTAACTAAAAACGCATTCCAAACTGTACAAGTTTTATAAGAATGAATTGGAAGATTGTTATGAATGGTGATATCTGAAAGCTGTGGAATTACGCAGATGCCTTCTGCTTGAAACTATTATGATATTCTTTGATCACCCCATCAACAAACAAGTTCTTTGCTTTTAAGAATCTCGGAGGTTCATTACCGAGTTTACGAAACCATCCCATTGGACCGTATTTCCCTATGTGATAAACGTTCTGCGTATCGCAGATAAAGACAAATCAACTGTTACCAACATCCACGCAATACACGATACACATCGCTTAAAATGTAGGACATTTTTATCGCATTTATTCTGTGATTGATAAGAAAAGAGAAAGAAACTTGTACTTACACATCTCGATTATAAAAGTCTACTATTCATAACTGTTATCAGCAGAAACTACGCGTTGCAATAAAAACACACAAACAAAATAGGGTTGCTATGAAACACAGACTGGAAAGAATGACGAAAAGACCTCGGCCCAGCACAATTAATTCGCTTCACGGCGCATGAATAAAATCTTCCGCATAAAGTTTTAGCACCAAGACACTGCTATTTAACCTAAGATAAACAAGCCTACACAAAACGCAACAACACTTGCTAATTTGTCTTAGCAATAAGAACGCACATTTTGAAACAGGCGTCTGCAGCCGTCCAAGTGGACCTAAATGAACGACGAGTAACAGTGTTAAGTAATACACGTAAATAATGCAGTGTCCATGGAGGAATGCTGAACAACTTCTTTTAAGCCTGATGAGCATAAGAAATATTTATGTCTGGAGACTTTAACCTGCGTGCGGGAATGCTACGAATGGAGAATGAACATGTAATTCCACTCTCTGGAGACACAACCTCCACCTTTTCTCTTAAATCCGTAGTCAGGGCTGCGTTCTGGACTCTAAACTTAACGTCATGTTTGGAGTTGGCCTTATTACATTTGCAGTATGAAAGCAAATATGTAATGAAACGTACACATTATTAACAAAGTACATGTGTGTATATATATATATATATATATATATATATATATATATATGGATATATAACGAATGGCTTTAATTTAAATCGATGATCGTCCTGATGATGGAAGCAAAAAATACCTTTGAAACGCCGGTAAACTTTTACCGGCCTACCCAGAAGAACAACCAGCCGTAAGAACCTGAAATTTCGCAATGACGTCTAAGCATTTGTAAAATTCATTTAGTGGAAACTGAGAATGAATGACATTGAACAGACAGGTTGTTAACGTATGCGTGGCCTAACCAGCCAGTATCGCTTATGAAAGAATTGTGAAGGTCCCAACATGTACCGCATTACGTCAAACGATACAGCACACTGATATCTGTATAAATCGTAGCTGTAGGACATGGGAAACGTTTCGGCTGGCTCAGTGCCATTTCTGCTGTATCTAGAATGCATTTTGGCGCATATTCCCAAATTTACAATTACAAATCAGACTGGTGCATAAATCCAAAGTAATAACCACCATTTCCCCCCGTCTTTAACCAGCAAACGGCGCGAGAATTCGGCCACCAAATTGCAGAGAATATTCATAAATATGTCATGCAACTTGCAACAATCCACATCCAATATGCATATGGCCTCCTTAATGTGCATGTTATAGATACATGGACACGCCACATTCAACACAAATGTTTCAATTTATTTTGTAATATTTCCCGACAAGCCTCGTGCGTTTATGTAAATTTCATCTCATACAAGTCAGACAGTAACAGTTCCTTAGTGCTTCTTCTGTAACTGGATGCAAGTACACATATAGGTCGAGTAATCGCAGAAGACAAAATCAGTACGGTCCTCCCATCTGGCATATGGCTCAGCACCAATGTTCTTGTAACACTCTACATGATGAAGTGGCCAGCAGCGGAATTATCCAGACATCGGAACCTCTAATCGACCCCGCTTCTGTCTGTAGTGACCGGCACACAGACAAATGACTAGTAATTTAACACAAATATCGTGTAATACTGAACCGTTAACTTACTTCGCTAAACATAAATTTTAAACCGAATGTGAACACGACTTCCATTTTTCGAACGACCCCGTTCAACACGGCGAATTTCCAAGACCATGTCGGCTGGCTGTTTAAAGGCTCTCTTTCAACAGAT
This sequence comes from Zootermopsis nevadensis, assembly GCF_977971745.1. NCBI lineage: Eukaryota > Metazoa > Arthropoda > Insecta > Blattodea > Termopsidae > Zootermopsis > Zootermopsis nevadensis. Next base: position 8,082,679 of record NW_028259157.1, read on the forward strand.
AAGTCACTGACTTCAGAATGGAGGACTGGAGTTCAATTACTTTTTTTTTTGGGAGGGGGTATTTTTCTTTGTAAGCAGTATCTTATCATTCCACAACTTTCCGCTCTGTTCTTAAGCTGAGTTTTAGTGTATAACTGATCAGTTTTACACAGTAAAATACCAAAGCGAATATAAATAGTACAGGAAGTAACAAAAGATGCGAAACAAATTCAAACGAATTAACAGAGAAAAATTCAATTTCCGTTTTATACAAGTCACACATAGATATTTGTGTTTAGATCATAAACAATTTTGAGAACATGCGGTTTTACACAGAACGGTGTCTTGAGTGTGAAATATATCAAACCATTTACTTTTTTTTAAAAAAAAAAATAAGGCCAACGTATCAAACCGTGAAACTCGGAAACCCGAACTTATTAAGAGTATTTTAAATGTTTTGTATGCCGTAATGATCCCGCATCCGGCATCCCTTTTCAATTCTCATGTTCTGCATGTCTGACGTGATCCCCCGGTTTCACATTCACACAGAACAAATTACCCGGAAAAACGGGTCTTTGGAGCAAAGCGCCGTGACGAACCGAAGAGTAGGAAGTGGAAGGATGGGGTAAAATCATACCCAGTCAGATGACGAACGAAATGTGCCTTGTCAATCTTTCTACACGAAAATACTCTTTCACCCCCTTTGCCATATCCCTTCCAGATAAAAAAAAGTTTCACAATGTGTAACACAAGTGTGGGGAAAACCATTCTCTCATCGCTATGAAAATAAACATTCACATTTTATTTCCTTTCCAGTGGAAAAGAAATGCATTGCCCAAGATGACAGCTCAAACTGGAGGCTTGAGTTTTTTTTATCATTGAACGTCAATATTTCATTTTAGGATACACAAATAGGATAAGGGATACTACGGAGATGGCGCAGAAGCTGGAGAGGTCTACGACTGACCCTCGATGACCCATCATGTTTCCTCCTTTCAAATGCCCCTATAAACACCTACGGTTATGTAGCAATGGCTCCCTCAGCCAACTGTTCTGCTTATGTACCTTAAACTGCACTTCCAACTAGCCTGAAGGAAAGGAGAAAGGAAAAACGAGAAACGAAACCATGGTGAAAGTTCAAGAGAAAAGGAGATGGCTATACACAGAAAAATGTCCAGAATGTTCATGGAGAATGGAGAACCTTGCATTATCAAACAAGATATTTTTCTCTGCGAAGCATGGCGTATGCCAGTATCTCAACTATCGATAGATAGGCTTTTCAATCGACATCCACGTGCCGGTATCACCCAGTTTTACAAACGCCACATATCCATTCCTTTAAAAACAAAGACCAATTACAATCCCTGAACGGGCTGAATCCATTCCATGACAGTTCGTCAGTTGTAACATTTTACTCTTGATAAATTTAAAGATTGTAGAGCCTAAATGGCTCGTTCTAAGTTAAAAGAAATCCAACAGTTGATACATGCTGTGTATCCTGACTTGAGTCGGTATCTTATGGATGAGGTGTTTCGTGGTGTTACTCAGTTCCTCAATGTTAATGCTAGAACGTTGCCGTCAACTTTAAATAGGCAGAGCCCTCTTCACAGATCTGTCAACTCATCAACAACAAATTCTGATCGTATGAGAAATGCAGGCCTTCATATGCAGTCGAGACAAAGTAGTCAAATAAGCTAAGAAACTGAAGTATAGAAGAGGGCAAGAATTAAAATTCAAGAGCTGAGTCTCTTACACGCTGTTATGTTTGAAGCATATTTATTATTTAGGTGGGTGGGTTGTAGGGAATACGAGTTAAATCTCAATATGATGCACATGCAGACAGAAGCAAGCCATTCATGGTCTTTGTGGCGTAACGTTTGTACTCTACAGGCTCGTTCCCTTGCAGAAGGGAGTCAGGTTGTATGTTTGTACATGAGAACAAGAGTGTTACTCCTCATCCATAATTAGCAATTCTGCATGCACTCTTACTTCTGTGATGATACTTCTGTTTTTGTTTCTATTACTAACATAAGAGTTAGGGTTATCCAAAACAGCAGGCTACATTAAAACGTACACTAAAACACATTATTATTATTATTATTATTATTATCCAACCTCTTCACCACTTTATGGGGTATGTACTTCTATGTACCCGAGACAGACCTTGTCCCTAAGGTACATAGGGCAGCAGCTATTTCCGGGATACATTTTGTTTTTAATATGTATTACATGTATTATATTATTTTATTTTACGACAGCGTCTTTCGAATGATGTATGAAGTTCCCAAAATGGCAGTTTTCTGAAGTTCCCTGACGTCGTGTTCGCCCGGAATGTTGGCCAATTATTATTGTTATTATTATTGGATATTAGTATCAGACTATTAAATAACGAGGAACTCAATAGTTCATACACCACACGTATTTAATTTTTGGGCAGTAATATATGGGTGGGTGGTGGGGGGGTACAATATTTTAAGCATGCAGCTAGGATGGCAAGGGATACGTACAGAAATTTGGTGTGGAAACTTTCTGTAAAACAGCCAATTGGAAGACCAAAAGTGTTGACGCCTGTTTGTTGTTTCTAGCAAAGTTTCTCTCAGCATCCTTCAATACCTTTTCATGACCTCACAGCCAATAAGACACCGGAAACCAGCTACACTCACAAGGACCTCAACGACAGTTCCACATCCCTCCAAGTCCATAATTTTTAACCACTCCACAACTCATGATTTAACGGTGCATAACGCCTTCAGTTGATTCAGAGCAGTGAAATAACCGAGCACAAAATTTACAGTAAGGTTTGTCCGCTCAGTAGCGTATTTGTTGTTCACGTGAAAAGAAATTTCAACACATCTTTTCAACTTAATGGGCATCCCTTACAAAGCGGCTGCTGACAGAGAAAGAAAGGCCGTACATTGTGAAGTGACTAGATGCAAAGTGAAGACAAGCCACTTCATAGCATCTTCCACATCTCGGTATGAAACTTTAATGACGTCGGTGCATGGATGACGCATGGAAGATGTTTAGTACGCATCTACTTGAAAAGTTAATTACGAGATCCTTGTTTACACACGAACCGAACACGACATAATGCAATTGAGGTTCTATTTGTCATACAGCGCTTCTATGAGGCCGCGTGACGTAAAGAAAGCTAAAGCTACTTAGAAGTCAAGCTTTTTATCATTCTGCTTTTCCTAACACTTGTATTTATATTACCACGAGAAACTCGATGCTAATCTATGATATTCTTACGTAATCTGATTGTATGAAAAATATCAGAACTAATATTCCTATCAATATCGTCAGTGTTGGTCAACGCCGTGTGGACGTGTCGGCAGACAAGTTACCAACATTTCGGAGGAACTTACTGCTTCCATCTTCCTCTCGTAAAAATCACATACATCGTATAGGCCTAACAATCATGCATAAGATTAGGATCTGCTGTTATTACCAGGTTCTCCTGTTCACAAATGAACCACGGTTCGAGACCCTGTTTGGGCGTGGTTCAAGTTAAGAAAACGATAGTGTCGTCATTGTACGTGTTCACCCCCTTACCAGAACTGAAGAGGGCGTGTGGTAAGGAAATCATAGAAATATTATTTAAACCTTCAGTTGAAAATTAGTTCCATTTTCAGTCACTATACAGCAAAACGATAAACTGTAATAGTTATAAAACAAAACGTGGGAGTTTTCAATTAGCATAATACGCTTAGTATATGTAAGGATAAAAAATAAAATACACAAATATCTACAGAAAACTAATTTTAACTTCAAACAATGACAGTAAACATTCAATATAGCTACAGATCTGCTGGAAAATATTAATCGTTCGTTAATTACTATGAGATCTACTGATGTATTGTCAAATCAGGCAGGCAATTTTATTGCTTGACGAGAACTAGACTGATTATACACAGAATTATGCACTGTGGTTTTGCATTTTTATTGTAACAGTTTGTTAACAAAAACAATACTTCATGCAATTTAACCTTAATAAAACGAGGGCATGGAAAATTATTTCGAATATTTGGGTTACTAAAATGACATATATATTAAGAAAATTAATTTCGACTCTTCTTGGAAAAGCATTTTGAAGACGACAAAATTTTGAGAGAGCAAAGATCATCAAACGAATAAAGTAAACTTTGACACTTTTATCAAACGAAAGATTCACGAGACTCTGAAAGAAATATCATGTGGATTAATCTGTCTACAGTTCGTTCTACTGCATTCAAATGTGCATAAATATAATTAAATGAACTACTGAAAGATTATTCAGAACGCATGATAGAACTGCGTCCTATATTTGTAATATTAAAATCAATAAATAAGTTACATATTATACACCTGCCTCTAGTGCTATCCTCTATTTATATTTATGAAACAACTATGTATATGCCAAGAAAATAAAGTAAAAAAATAGAGCAAATTAATAACTTTGTGACTGTTCATAAACTCAATGCATAGAAACGCTTAGCAATTCACTGCTAGATGCAGATGCCTGTCTTTAATGCATTATCTAAGATATAAAGATTCATTTATATCTTCCAGACAGAATCCTTAATTCTTAACAGATGGTACCTTCCGTATTCTAGTTTGTCTCCAACTGAAAACAGTTTTAAGCAGGTTATGTTCTTTCATATTGAGTGTATTGTTTATTTTAAAAAAGGGTTTCATGTTACTATTATTCTAAAATGTGCACGAATATTTATTTATTTCTGTATTGCACGTTCCCGTACCTTGAAGGCGTACCTCATGAAACCTACGGCATAAATCACTCACACAGTGTTTCTGATTTATTGATGCTATAAAATATTCCGTTACCGAAACTGCTCCTAGACACACGTTGATTCATCAGAATTTCTATAACAACAAATTTCTTTTAAAACCGACCATTTCAGGGCAGACACGTCTCTAACTAAAATACTTCCAAAACTTTCGTCGCTAAAAATAAATATTTATTTTACTTCTATATATTTCACCGAAGGGGTTTGCAAAACGTTTTTACATTTGATGTACAAACGTCGAATCCCAAATCGAGAACAATGTTCTTGACGAAATTTTTTCTTGTAAATTCTGATACTTCATCAGGGCAAATGGGACATGGCAGGTTATTTTAATTCACCGTTCACGATCTTAATAGCATATTTAATTATATATATGATACAAAAAGTTTACAAAGCTTGGAAAGACACTAAATAATTATCCTGCCACATATGGTTGACGGGTTCGCTCAGATGGGTGAACAGACAGGGAGCACATATTTGGAAATTCCTCTTTTTTTCAATTTGTCTCCAAAACCTCACACAGGCCTGCGTATTCCTCTGAGGAGAAACTTTTCAATTATTCTGCAAATAGGCCTATTATCTTCACGGTAGGGAACAAAATTTGCACACGCTCCAAATCGGTCCCGCATGTTGTGTGCATTATTTACAGGTTTGCTGCTACGCTTACTCAGATGGGAATGGATGAAATGATTGATGGATTGGAACGATGCAACATATCCCAAGGTTTTACTGGGTATTCATTCGGGGGATAGAAAACCTGTCAGGAGAAGAAAAAACCGAAATTTAAGATCCTTCTGAAGACCATTCGTATGAAATTCATGCCTTTTAGATGTGTTTACCTACGTAGCACACGGATTCAAATGTAAGATAAAACTGGTTTCATTGGATCCAAAAACCTTTATACACTACGGTATCCAATCTATATCGATAATTTGATACATCAATAAAAATAAATACACTGATGTCATATCCCGCATTTATTCTAAATTCAAGGTGAAATATATGGAAACCACTTTTAATTTTCTTGATTTCTTAGAATACATATTTAAAATTAAAAATACGTACAATGGAATAACTGGTTAACGCTGTTTATGGAAATAATCACTGTTAACACTGAGAAGCGTACGAAACCAGCAAATACAAACTGCAAGTGTTAGTGATTATTTTAGTAAGTAATGATTTAATCTGGCTCAGGTTATTATCTATCGATTGTATCAGTAAGAAGAAACTAATTCATTGAACAGCTGGGTAACTATAAACTTTTAAGAAACAATCTGCATCATTAAGTTCGTTAATTAACAGAAGATAATGAATTTTCTCGCTTCTAGCTTTGTTACCGCTTGTTTCAATGATGAGGGTCCACATACAGCGCACTCAAATATGAAGGAACTTGGAGTGTTCCACCAGCTCCCAAGTTTATGGACCACACATATATCCCTCTCATCAATTCTGACACTAATGCCCACACATGGAGTGTGAGTTGCTAGCAAACAGGAAAGCAAAAATTTCCAGTTGGAAGAGCAGAAGAGTGTCGGTTCTTGTGAAGGAATCGATCGGTCACCCTCCGGGTGCCACCTTCATTTGTCAACAATATCGAACAGAAGGTCGGGCAGACCTCTCTTTCTACCAACACTCCTGACGACCCTACAAATTGGAATTCTTGGTGTTTGGTTATCCTCATTTCTTCTCTCGATCAACCCAACCAAGTTTGTTTCCGAGTGACTCAACTTTCGAAATCTGGCCTAGCTCCATGCAACGGGTGTTTGTCTTCAAGAGTATCATGAATCATAACAGACCGATGATAAAAGTCTGGTTTGCTTTACAACCAGACGCCCTTGCTTAGAATTTTATAACTTACAACCTATGACGAATTAAATTGATCTTTTGTTGAACCACATGAGTCCAACAACTAATTTTCGAGAAATCTAAAAAGGTGGGAAAATCCCCCAAACCAAATTGTCAAATACCTAATTTCTTGATAGAGTTATAGATCCCCAACATCTTTTGTTTCTAGTTACAAGCTAAATTTGTTTTCGAGCGCTTGTTGTTTACGTAAGGAACACACAGCTAAATATAAAATTGAAAGATTAATCAAGAAATTCTGTGTCAATCATTCCGCTAAGAACTGATTTAGCTGAAGAAAATGTAGTAACATATGAACCTTCTTGTCCTCAGGATTTTATGGCTAGAATTCAATGCAAGACTTCGGCTTTGAGGGATGAGCCGCGTCGAATAATTAAAATTATACAATGTTTCGGCAAACACAACAGTTGCCATCTTCAGGGCGAAAAGTGACAACGCGACGTAGATCACCCTCGAAAGAAGAAGTTGTAAAATGTGCGAACGTACTTGCAAGATTCATTTTAATAAAATGTCATTTATATTTAATAATTTTTCCAATTTATAACCCGGCGACCCGCGAGTAGACATGAGGTAATTTCGAACGCCTGTTTTGTATCCAATTTAACAGGCCGTTTTATGAAATATTTATCCCCAACAAATAAGTGCTTTTAGTTCAAAACCATTCCAGATTTGGTAAATGTTTAATGAGAAATATAAGAAAAAGTTAATTTAAATTTTTAAATAAAGTGCTAGGCATAATATTACAAACATGCATTTATGAATATGTATGCATGTGTTTTATTTATGTATACATCTTGATATCTCGTGTTTCGCGATGTGGACGGAATGATAAATAAAGATCGGGGGTCGGGGGGGGGGGGGGGAGTCTCTAAGGATGAACCTGATTTAGATTTGTACAAGCTACAGTGACGGAATTTAACACTAACGGTGTTGAATTTTAGGGTTTCTGCTATCACAGAAGTGCATTTTTAACATCGCTGTGCGAGCTGCAAATAGACGTGAAGCAATTGTGTTTGTATATTTTTAAGTAGGGTCAATATCCAATCAGGAGGGGCTGAGGAAAACCACGAGAAATGTCCGTCAGTATATCAAGTGTCCGAGTACTGTTTCTGTGCTATATATGATACATGATATTCGGAAATAATGTCCTCGAGAAAATATTTGAACCCATAAATGTTGGAGTGCGAACTGAGAAATTAGTGATTTATAGGTTTATCTAGTCCTGTTAGGTTAATATTATAAAGAAAGATGCGACAGATTGAACTGTGGCCGGCGGGGGGCGGCGGCAAGAAATAAGTACAAGATGGTGGAAAAATCATTCGGAAAACGACCACTTGGAAGACCAAGAAAGTATATAACAGAATTAATCTTAAGAAAACTGATGGAAGTAGGCCCAGATCTCATCCGATTACGAGATCAATTTTTCGTGCAGGACGTATCTCATAAAAAGAAGAAATCGCGTAGTTTAATCAATGGGCGTACAGGAAGACGATGGTCGTGGAGTATCATTATGGTTTTCACTGAAGTCTGTCGGTTTTAAATCAGCTTGTTGCAGCAGGAAGACTGCTCCTGAACTACAGAACCGACGGGAGCATACAGAGCGTACGGAGGTGAACAGGCCGCATTTCATTAAGCGAAAGGAATGTGATGTCTTTGTTACATGGAGCGAAAGGGTAGATAGACCCTTTGCAGTGGCTTGTGAGCACTACTTACTACGTGCAAATTAATTAAGAATGTGGGCTCACATGCCGCAAGTACAACACTCTCATCATGAGAAAGTAATTGTGTGGGTTTGTGGCTTATTACATTTTGAAAATCGTTAGCAAAAATAAAACAACCATGTACTTGCATAGACACCTTGCCAGGACACAACAGGGTACTACATTAACGACAGCATTAAGGAGACAGAACTGTGGGACACTAGAGGAACCGAGAAACATATAAATATTGTTACTTCAAACTTAAAATCTTTGAAGTTAAAAAGAATAAAAGCAGCTTTCTTAAAGTCTCTTAATGTAGAATTGTGAAATGGTATTCACATAACTCCATGTTTTATACAGTGTTATATTTCAAAGACAAACTGCAAAGTAAAGAAATAATTCTATTGAAACTTAATATATTTGTTGGTCTAGTAGAAGACGTAGACTATGGTTTAGATAAATCGCTGTACCTCGGTAGCTAATTAGGCGCAGTCGTACAAAAACTGATCTGTAGAGTTCTGTGGCACAGAAAATCTCTTATCAGAAACATTTTTTTTAGTCGACGCACTGTCCCGTGTGGTACCAAATATAATTTATTGCCCAGCGTAAGGGAAAACGTGTATTTTATAACAAACAATTTGAAGGTTCTGTCTTTTGACACATGGCATCCGTATACCTTCTCTGGATTTCAAACCTGTCAAACTAAAACTCAATCGAATAATGTCCGAATGTCAGACAGATACAGCTTCAGATAGACTCCTTTAATTATAGTTTTGTATATTTTAAACTTTAAGCCGTAACATGTAAAATACAAAAATGAGATCTCACTTAAATGCATAAAAATAGGTAAGTAGTATACATACAGCACACATACAACCAGACATGATTCTCTAAAGTCTTGCGAAAACAATTAACTCATTATATTAGAACTATGTTAACATAATATAATATGATATGATATAATATTTGTATAGCAAACGCCGAGAATGAAGACGGCGCGAAAAGCCACCATGACGACAACACTGAGGACTGAAGTAGTAGGATTTTTCTAAATGCCGGTATTCATCTATAAGCTCACAAGGAATTTATACTTGGATGACCAACATCGACATCTTACCGCCGTCAAATCTCATATTAGACATTAATTAGTAAACCGTAATGTAGCAATAAAATGTATCTGCTTCTGCATAAAGAGTTTGAAGTACTATATTCTTCCCACAACTTTATGTTCCTCTGTCCAGAGACACAAGCGTAGATAATTGGCTGTCACGTGACTATTTGTTCATTCCCGAATTATTCGTTGATAAAATTAAGCGTGGGTACGTCAGGACGTGTTCAAAACAGAGGTTCGGCGACCTGTAAGGAATTCAGGGAAAGCAAAAGTGAAGTAGCTAACCTGTAATTGGTCTATACGTGTTTCGTGATTAAGTTCAATGCAGTTTCCCCCACAGAAGCGAAACAAATCAATCACATACCGATGAATCAATTTCAGCGTTTCATCAGTTTCGGTAGCGAAGATACACGACGATAAGTGTTATATATAAAACACAAAGGTTGAAGTGAGTTGACTGTGAGAAACAAGTACAGTCCCTTAAGCGGTGACTCAGATAATTTTGTTCACTATAACAGTTTTCTCCAGTTTCGCGTTCCTCCTTTTAAATCCAAGAGCATACAAACTTAGCAGGATTTGAGGTTTTCACGGCGGTAAGACGGAAGATGGCTGTCTTCTGAGTTGTTGCGTCGCGTCGTCTGGAAAAGTTTACCGACGTTCAGAGGTCCTTGCTGCCTCCATCATCAGGGCGATGAGTGACTCTGAAACGCTGGTATGCTGCTACCAGACTACACGGCGCAACAACCCAAAAGACAGACGTCCACGTACGACCTTACAGTTGCATACGGTTTGGCATGTTTTCTAATACGTACCGAATCAAGCTATATTTAGTGTGTCGCAAAGTGGAAGTAAGCCAAGTAGCAATGATTAAAGAAATGTTAGCACGCGTTTGTAATTATCTATTCGGAATGTTCCTTAGAATCGGACAGCTTACAAAACAACACAAAATTCCTCAAAGACGGAAACAGTCTTAGTACTTGATACATTCATTACACAGCATAAACCTGCGTTGTACGACCTGTGGCAATCGATTCTGTACCGCGGGTTAAGGCTTCTTGTGGTCAATATATAAGGCGTGGGATCATTATATCTGCGTATGGTTGTGTCCTCACACCGTCGCCCTGAAGCGTCTGCCTGATTGAATTACAGGCGATGGCTCGGACGGATGCAGATAATAACGTTTGCTTTAGAAACAGGCTTGTTTATTTGGTTTGCATCACTTGAGGGCTGTAAGGAGACGCTCTGACCAAACACTCCCGTCTTTGCTGTTCGTTCAGGAAACATTCCGGTGTAGGCCTACACAGCAGTTATTTTGGATTTCAGCTTGTCCCGGTAATGTAATTGTGGTGTTTTTTTATATTCCAGCCTTCACGATGAAACGTCACAGTCGAGTGGTCGACACTCCTCCCCCGAATTATCGAGATTCCGGGTTACAATCTATGCGAGGATGCTGGAAATCGTGACTGGCTTTTCTGTAGTTCTCTGCTCCTTGAGACATTGCTGGGACCGCACGTTAAAATGGCTCACAGCCGCTTCATTGCACATTACTTCTACGTCATTATTCACACAATTATCTTACCGTTCTAAGCTACATGAACTATGCAGCTGTAACAGCGTATCTGCTTTTCATGTGTATGCATGCATACACATTATAATACGGAATATTAATCTTGAGTGTGTACATCTTTTTGGGGGCCCTCTTCATAGACACGCTTCATTAAGAATCTGAAGCACACTGATTGATACTCGAGAATACACTGTTAAAGACGGATTAGTAAATTGCTCATTAAACGTAAAACGGAGGCTTCCGTAAAGCGACGGATTCGCCAATATAGACAAGGAATATTGCTAATTAACCTGCGAAATATGACTTCTAAATACACCTAGAATTTACATTTAATTTTTTAAAGCATTTACATACAGCACGATCTCAGCGCGCGTGTGTGTGGAGGAGACCTCCTTCCGAGCGAGTAGGCTGTGTTGTGTTGTTTATGGGTGCTACTGGCCTTCAAACAATATCAGCCGCAAGGCCATTTCATGCCTCTCGACTTCGTCATTCGGCTATCACGTGAAGAAATTTTAATTTTATTCTCATATTTGTGCAATTGTCTAAATTCTTCGGTTTCTTCCTACCCTTAACGACTATCTTCTGTCTCTTTTCTCAAATACCCTTCATCTGTATCCGTCCATCAATGTAACAGGCAAAGAACAAGTTGACTCAAAAACAGGTTCAATTATATTTTAAGGAATTATATGGTCAAGCAGCAGATGGAAAGTCAAGAGTTTCTTCTAAATTTAATGGATCATGCTTTCACTGAATATAATGTGACGTTTATTTCCTTATGACTGCACTTTCTACGGTATCACAATTTCACTTCTGAAGCATTAAATTGTTCTAAATATATACAAAATTACACACAGCCTCAAAGAAAACAACGCGTCCCTTTTACAAGGATCAATTCTCTTTCATTTTGGATGGTATCCTAAAATCATTTTTGGTATCCTGCCTAAAATAAAAACACAAATCAACCCCAGGAAAACTTATTCCTACTGTGATTCAAACCTTCTACCTCCAGAATGTCAGAGTCTATCAGCTACTCCGCCATATTAAAATATTATATATTCCAAAAGAATTTTTATCTCATAAATATGGTTTCAAGAATGTTTGTGTTCAGTGGATATTTATTAAGACAGAGAAGATAACTAGATCTCAAAACAAATCTGCTCTTCGAACAGACGAAGCAACGAAAATTGATATTGTAATCACATTTTCATATAAATAAATAAATTAATAAATAAATATAGGAATCAGTTAAATAATATGCAAAATTTGTTACATTGGCCTACTTACAAATGTAATATGAAAAATGCGTATTATGAATTCAATTCAGAAACAATCCAATAGATTCTCTGTGTTTACATTTACTGTTGTGTTCTCATGCTCTTATAATCTCTGTGTTCATCATTAATGTGTTTTCTTCTCGTGGCCATTACAAGAGGAAAATTATTCCTGTTTCATATTGCTGTGGGGTATAATTCTGCTGTTGTTTGTTGTTACTGTCAGAGAGAAAAAAACATTTCCGAGAAAACAAAAACAATACTGCTTTTTCAGAAATAAAACAAAAAAATAGTGAACTTGTTTGTGGATAAACGGATGGAAAATGTTATTTCAAAATTATTAATGCCGGAAAATTTTTCAAAATTTCAACCATTCACATCGTAACGAGAAAACCTTACGCCATCCTCTTTTTGTTCCGGAATTACAGGATTAAGTTTATTGCAGAATAATTTGAGCAATTTGTTACGTCATACTTATCCTGCCGACGCTGTTTCATTCACACGTACTTAACGTCTAGAAGGAGGAAAAGCAAAACTAAAACTTATTTCATGATGTGTCAGTTCGTAGAAAGAAATCATAAACTCTGATTTAATTTTATTTCGATAGAAATTGTTATACTACGACGAAAACAGAGGAAGGAATCCAGAGAGTTACACTTATTGAATCGAACCTTCAGAATACGGAAGTGAATTGTAGAAAACTCCGTGGGAGTGTAATAATAAACAAATTGATTTGGAAGTAAACACAGGTAAAAATAAATGTGTGAGCATGTCAAGAAAATAAATATTGACATTAAAATCAAAATAAGTATGTATGAAATTAATAATTTCGTTTCCTTAAAAAAATCAGGTATATGCGACCAATATTGAACCCAACAAATAGTAATGTTATTGTTGATAAAGTTAAGAGAATACATGGTAGGAAAATATAAATATTATTTGTCTAAAAATAGTGTTGATATTCTTCGTGTTTCCCAGAGTCCCAAAGAGATGTACACATATTCAATTATTGACATAAATACGTATTAATGAACTAAAAAATTGCATGCGTTAGAATTGGCACTTAGTGAATTAACAAATCTAGTGCAGGTGTAGAAACTAACCACCTTTAGTTTCGTGGCACAGCTGAATGTGCTTAAGTCTGTATTTCTTGAAGCGACTACATCAACAGTGTGAGGAAACATCCACGTTTAATTTTAAAATAAAGTGTTATCTGATATATTATTAACTCTTTTGAAAGGCTAAATTTTCATTTTTTAATACATTTAGAGAAACGTACTTATAAAAATAATATTCCGAATTTATGTAATACATTTGTTACTGTAAAAGGAAAGGATTCCCTTAAGCAGCGTTAATAAGTCGATCTACGTAATGGTGAAGTATTGTTTTCTTTGCTGTAAGGCATGAATTTTTAAATATTATATAGATTAGCTTCCGTTTTGAGTCATGAAATTAAAAATTCTGCAGATTGATACGTATGCTAAATAATTTTCATACAAAACTGTGAGTACATTTTTTTTCACTAGACGATCTTATTTTTAAGAGAGACTTCTGGAGCGATGGAATCTTATGTCTAAAGTTGATTTACATTCCGTATCACGTAAACCATAACTAGAATGTCTTGTCTTTTTCGTCGTTCTCAGAGACACTACATTCAAGTTGTGTCAAGGAGCATCGTACCGTATGTACATTACAGAGGCAGCGAAAAGTAGGCTTCAATGACAAAAACCATCATTGCAAAATAAGAGAGGCAAAGTCATTCGCGTTGTAACTTAGAGACCGTATGTTTACAATAGCGGTGAGGTCCGTGTAACGAGTGTGGTTCGCCGTTCCCGATCGTCCTTTGTCGTCGAGTCTCGTTATGCGGATAGCGTCTGGAAGATGGTGCTTCATGTTGTTGAAACCCACTAGACCGCAGCAAAACCCTTGATAATGATCAAAGCGCATATGCGCGCTCAGCGTGTGTGTAACTGACAACAAAGGTACCTTGTGATGCTAAAACCTACCTTCAATTTAAAATGTTACATCTAAGATACCTTGAAGGAGACATTCGAAACTCAAACTGAGCATTTCAGACTTATTTTTAAACCTTAATTTAAGTGAGATATGGAGAGGAAATATATACTAGCAAAAATGGCATTTGATTTAACGATATTTTATTCAGTTTCACCAATTTTGTTTTTATTCTTCTAACCGTCAACTTCCCTCGATATTCTTTCTATTTCCGCGTTTCTTCTTTAATTTCCTTCCTAAAATCTGTTTTCTTTTCTCTTTGAGTTTTTAGATTCTCACTGCGGCGAGTATGAAGAAGGCTTTGTTATGTGCTGTTGAGCCTTGTAGTCTGGCGGGTCACTTCTACACGTCTACCAGACTACACGGGGCAACAACCCAGAAGCCAGCCAGCCATCTTCACGATTACAACATTTAATTCTGTCAAGGGAAATAATCATTCTGAAAATCACATTAAACCCATAAAAACGCCTACACTCCGTGGTCAAAATCAAGATTTACTGGATGTTAAAGAAGTTGATGGATTGCCACTAGGCGAAAGGGTTAAATGACACCAGTTTTCTCCGGTATGGAAAAGAACCAATTTCTTTACGATTTATTACACTTCTACATTACATGTTACCACGTCTTTACCTTCGCTCCAACAAGAGGGAGTTTCTGTTTTGAACTACATATGTCTGGTGCAGCCTGCTGGTTGCATACAATGAAGTCAGACCCACAGAGAGTGGATAGTGGTATGGGAAACTTATTTACAACTACGGTTTCGAGAAAGATGAATAGAACAGTAATGAATAGAGAATGAAGTAGTAGTAGGGGGGGGGGGGGAGATGAACAGTGATGTTCATGTGTATGTGTGTGGTGCGTGGCATGAGGAAAACGTATGCTACATACTGACTTGCTACATAATGCAAGCTGCACAGCAAACAAATGAGCCCCCAAAACATAGCATCAGCGGTTGCTTACAAGCGTCGAACTGCAGTGATCAAATATTCCCCCAAGAGATAACTGAGATGCAAGACCCAAGGATTTGTTAATGCTTCCGAGTATAAAAAATGCCAATTGATTAAACCTGTCTTGTTGAAACAAATTTTTTGTCATAACTTTAGGCAGTACGATGATATATCAACAGTAGAAAACTTTAGGTCATATCTGGAACGCAGCTAATAAAAGAGTGTGTCTGGCTATTGATTTGAGCGTCATCCAAACACCATTTCATATACAAAAACGCGCCACAAAGCTTTACGAACGAAGAAGGTTGGAAATTCAAAGTGACGACAGATGAGGGGAGCGACTTGAGATCGGCGTTATATAAACTGTTCCAAAAATATCAACTACATGTTGAATCGAGTCAAGAAAGCAGCTATACATAATCTTTCACTACAAATTTCTTCAAAACTGACATAAATCAAATGACTTTACAGAACGAAATTAGAGGTATGGAAAACCAGTTCTAGGAGAATTGGAAGCAGCGAAGGCTGAGAAGACAGCTGAGTGACAGCACATATCACCTTGAAGATTTCTGTCTTCTGGGCTGTGGCGCTGTGTAGTCTGGTCGATGTTTACCAACGATTGTATCGCCCTGATGACGGAGGCAGTATGACCTCTGAAACGTTGGTAAACACCGACCAGACTACACAGCGCAACAACCCAGAAGACAGAAATCTTCATACTCATCGCCCTGATGACGGAGGCAGTATGACCTCTGAAACGTTGGTTAACATCGACCAGACTACACAGCGCAACAACCCAGAAGACAGAAATCTTCAAGATGATATGTACTGTGAAAACCTCAAATCTTACATATCATCTTGCTCCCCCTAGCACCTTCCGTCATGACTTCCACCTTTACTGTGACGTAGCTCAAGCTTGGAAATATTTTGCCTCCAGTAACCGAACTTTATTCAGCTAAAATTCGGAACATTTTTGAAACTGATATTACACTTGAAGTCACAGAAATAATAAAACCAGACGATAAGAAGGAAACGTACTGGCTTACACGGCCGATTAATGAAGTCGCGGGCAGAGTACAGTGGCATGACGACACTGACGACAGGACTTTGATTCCAGCAGGGCACGATTTTTTCTTCGTCATAACGTCCGAACCGGATGCTCAAAGCTTCCTATGCGCCTGGTTCCCGAGTTATTTCCTTGACGTTAAAACAGCCTGGCTGTGAAAGTGACCATTTATCTCCCTCTAGTATCAGGATTAAGAATGCGTGGAACTATACCTACAACCAAAACACGTCTGCGTGACACGGCTCTTAGGGACAGCCTCACGTTTGCAGTGCCCATTTAAATCCGTTCTGAACCCCTGCTGCAACCTCCCTCTACCCTCCCCCCAATAATATTTTTAATTATATAACCACAAACCTGATTAGATCTTTAATATTCACCCGATTGTCCAGCTTACATTTGTGGTTCAGAGTATTAGTTTCTTCTGCATTACTACACCAGTTTCTTGTTTAAGTCGATTGCAGTGAGTCCCACAATTTATGGTCCCCGAAATGGTCACGTACGATTGAAAAAGCTATTAAAATGTCGATGTCTGTTCTGACGATCCTCAAACATCCCAGCCCATCTTTCAGAGAACAAATTACTAGCAGCTGTCTAGCATAAATCACCGACACATCCACAGTTCGTCTATTGTCAACATCTGAGCAGCTTAAGGTACATTTATTATACTTTAACACATTTAACAAAAGACGTCAAACAATTTGTAAGTGGATTACATCCGGCGCTATATTTATGTGCAGTGTTGCATTTTCCGCATTGAATATTTATAATCTTCTTCAAACTAGTTTTTAATAACCACAGCTTATGTTTTTGTGTTCAGTGTTTCATTTGGTTGTATTAGAAGATGGAGATGAAACTTGTATCTCAGTAACTCCACAGCCCGGGATGAGATTACTTGCCATGGATATGTGGTCCATTCATTTCCGGCAAACGCACTGTCGTATTTTATTTCACATGTTGTGTCAAAATGAAATATCGTTATTTTTCCATTTTTCTTTTGTTAAGCAGACAAGTGAGGCCTAGTATCGTGTTCTCTCCATCCACTTCATCTATTCTCGGAAGAAACAAAATAAATTACTTAAGCAAAGAGATGAACACGGCACAAAAGTAAGCCTCAGTGTTTAAAGTTTTTTACTGGAATCGGATAAAATGAAATCATGCAAAGACCAAGCGAAAAAAAGCACACTATTTTGTTTTCTGATTGTCCGTTAGATTAAAGAATCCATTTTCAAAACATTCTAAGTTAGGCACAAGTGATTTAAAAGCCATAGAACCGTATAACATGGACCGGGGTTCGATCCCCGACGGGGGCAGAGGATTTTTCCTTTAGCCTCTGCGTCCAGACCGGCTCTGGGGCCCACCCAGCCTCCTCTACAATGGGTACCGTGGTCCTTTCCCGGGGGTAAAGCCGGCCGGGGCGTGATGCTGACCACTCACCCCCATCTAGTGCCGAGGTCAAGGAAGAGAGGAGCTATACCTCCACTCACCCCAAACGCCTACATGGCGTATAGTGGGACAAACTTTACTTTACTTTTATAACTTAAATCAGATTGAAAAAAAAAACCGAACTGAACATTACGCTGGAAACACGTAACATTTTATATTCAGATTATAAATTTTACAGAATTGGAGATTTAAGACAGAAAGGCTGAAAAGACCTTTAACCACCAGTCACACTTAGATGTTATCTGCCTTTACATACAAACAGGCATGGCCATTGCAAAATTCCCACCAGAAAAAGAGGCGATGGCAGCAGACGCTCATGCCTATGAGCCCTGAAGATGGAGACAGTATGTTCCTCCGAAATGTTACTATCAATCTACAAATTCACACACCGCTAAGCCCCAGAAAACCAACGTCGATATAAGATGTGTATGTTTCTTCGTGTGTAGCGGACACACGAATCCCTTCCAGTGCGACTGCTTGGTGTGAAATACGAAAGATGACATCGCCTTTCGTTTCTTTTTATGTATCCCATTGTTCTCCTTTGATATCAGGTACGTTTTTATGGTATAAATGATGATTAAAAATTGT
Source organism: Zootermopsis nevadensis (assembly GCF_977971745.1). Lineage (NCBI taxonomy): Eukaryota > Metazoa > Arthropoda > Insecta > Blattodea > Termopsidae > Zootermopsis > Zootermopsis nevadensis. The sequence goes on from NW_028259157.1 coordinate 8,101,014, forward strand.
AAATGTCCTTCTTGAACCTGCTGAGGTCTTTTGGACCAGAAATAAAATTAAAATTGCTCAATTTGTTTTATGTACATCTTTGTTTCCCATCAGACTTGTGGCGGAGACCTGTACGAAAGCAGACAATTAGAACAGGTTCAAAAGCCTAATGTTCTGACCTACACATTGCTGTATTCAGGATATAAAAATTTATGAATGTTACTCTAATTCATTGTGTAACGCTAAACAATCATGACTATATATTATATTCATTTATTTATAGTTTATTTTACGACGCTTTGTCAGTAGTTCAGACTATAGCGTCTAATTAGAGGATGATAGGGAATAACGAATTGGAAAGGATGTGGAAGGAAGCGGTCGTCTCGTAACAAAACTTTGTACCAAGCTTCGTTATAATCAGACACATGTCTGTAGCAGCAAGTGTGAAGGTGTCGTTCGATAATTCAGTCCACCGACACTCAGGTGTACTTGATTTTTGTTTCGACAATAGAGCAGTAGACTGAAACGGGCGGACGCTTTTTCGAGTTCGAAAGATGGAAAAGAGAAAGACAACTGAGACCGGGTCGTTCCACCCTCCCACGAGACAGGCTCCTCCTGCAGTCCCCAGAAAACACAAGACTACTCTATTATTTACCAATGCATTTATTGGATTAAGCAAGCGGAGAGTTACATGTCTCTATTTAAGAAACCAGTTTGTACACGTCAGCGTAACGCACAGAGAGTTACGTGTGGGTGTCACTGTTTTTAGCAGGGTAAGAATGTGTAACCAGCGTTTCAAACCAAATGTTCTCGAAAACTCGTACGTCCGCGAAAGGGGTAAGCTCGGATTAATCTTTATTTTTCCATTCTTCCTACTTGCATGTATTTTCCTGTAGCTCTTTCTTTCTTGGTTTATTTAACATTAATTTCACGACTACATTGGTTATATCATCGCAATACCTGCACAGATATTAGAAGACAGGAAAAAATCAACACGTCAGAAGTGCTGTGTATACGTAATTTTGTAAATATTGTATGATTGTTGATAGATCTGGCGTTTATCATTTAAACGTATTGTAATACAGTACAAGTGATTAGGATAACATAATTATAAGAGAAAAGCCCATAATTTTAAAAATGATTCTGACACATCTACCCCCCCACATTTCGTCAGTTCTTGTAAGGTAATTACCAACTAACTAGATGGCTTACCGAACCCGAAGGTTCATCACCGAATTAACCAAAGCCCTCTACCGGACCCTGTCCTGGGCCAACAAAATCCAGTCTCCTTCAACGCCTATCTCCCACAGATCTCGCCTGAGATTATCCTTCCATCTACGTCTAGGTCTCCTCAGCGGTCTCTTCCCCTCAGGCTTCCCAACCAATACCCGATGCACACCTCTTGTCCCATCCATGCGCGCTACATGCCCCACCAATTTCATTCTTCTCGACTTAATCACCCTGACAATATTGGGGGAGGAATACAGATTTTTAAGCTCATCATTATGCAGTTTTCTCCAGACCCCATCGTCTTCTCTTTTAGCCCCAAATATCCTCCTCAACGTCCTATTCTACTTGTTAGGTAATATTGAATTTATATTTAAAAAATATTTTTGCTTTCGGAGAAAAGCCGCGTCGAATGCTGAAGACTTTCCAACGTTTCAACAAACACTGCCATCGCAATCCGCAGGATACAATGTTTGCCAAAACGTTGTAAAACCTTTCAACATTCGATGCGGCTTGTCTACAGCAGTCCAAGTTCTTCGCTAAACTCTAACCACGAAAACCTACGGAAAAGAATAAGCAAGTCCTTGCGTTAGAAATATTTGCCAACTCCTTGTGTAAAGCAACCGGCGTGCTGTATAGTTTAGTAACATATTCATACTGGACCATATTCATACATTCTCCCACGCCGTCTCACTTATGTATGAGAGTTATAAATGATGACAGTAACACAGAACAGGTTTCATTTTTATGTACAGAATTGTGTGGACTCAGCTATTGTTCATGAGCTCTTCTATAATTCATGCGACTCTGTCATTGTGGTTTGGCCCCTGCACTGTGAAGGCAACCTTTTACAAGAGTAAAGGATGAAGAGCCCTCTAGTAATCCACATGCTAAAAATGTCAGAACTAATTAGTAATTACAATGCATTAACTATGGATGTTAATTTTAAGGGTGATGGTCCCATAAAGTTCAGAGAGGCGAAACTTTTATTTCTGCGTTGTCTAAAAACATGCAATGAACCATAACATTATGACACTGACATTAAGTATGGTTTGATATGAAATGTGATAATTAACCCTTCAAATCTGAAGTTGGCCATATTTAATAATTTAGTCCGTGCCACAAATGAAACAACACTTCATGTTTACTAAGATGAAGTGGTTAATGCCGTTTAAGGAACTGAAAGTCGTACGAAACCCATAAATGAAATTGGCACGGGTCATTACCTTACGTTTCCATTCCAATTCACCATTCGCGCAATAATTTACATCCTTTTTATAGACTCTTGTAAAAGTACCGATAATTGTAAAAAATATATAAATCAATAATAAATCAACATAACTGCAAGTAAAATAGTTGAATAGATACAAATTATATCATGATACTGTATTGATGAACACGGAATAAAGCAATTTAATTAAAGGGTAAAAAAAATATATAAAACGCTTGGTAGGATCATATGGAATATGAAATATGGAAATAATTTATGTAGACACGGCGGTAGGTAAGAAGATTAAATCAGTTAACTGAAAGTCTGTAACTGTACACATCCTAGCATGTCATTTTCGACTAGCGAATTAAATGACGAACTACATTACATACTGCTTCTGTACTCAATGTTACATCGTACTTATAAACCATTTAGTAAGGAACTCTTACCTTTACAACCCAAAGTTGATTTTAAATGTAATATTCTAATTTTCTTCCTTAGATTTCGACTAACATCCTCAGTTCTCATTTGCTCAGAAGCAATGCATTTCAGAGAGAAACGAAATTAAACTGTTTTCACGTTAATAATATTTTGCTGAGGTAGATAAGCTTCTGGTTTGCTGGTTGGTCCTTGTACGTTGTTGGGTATCCTAGCTTCGTCTTTCAGCTGGTCGCCGTATAAGCTCGAAAATCCAAAAGCAGACATCAAGCTACCTCAATAATCCGGGTTTAGGACTTCATCAAAATGCAAATACAAGCCACATGTAGCAACAGCCATACCCGTGGTGCCTTCCGCCTCAGAATTTGCCTCCGCTGATGAGAAAAGTGGAAGGAAGTCAAATGCCTGGAACTAGCCTCCGAGTTGGGAAAATCGACCAAAAACATCCCACGATAATTCACCGATACTACACCTTGTTAATGTAGAACTTTTTGCGGAGCTTTGTATACCAAACCAGTCAGAGACACAAATTTCTGGCCATAATTGTGGCGTATAGCCACAAGACAGGACATGAAACGACAAGACAAACAGTTCACACCTTCATTTTTCTTAAAACCGTACATTAAAAGTCAAAATTTTCACTTTAGTCGAACCAATTTTCGAAACAACAAAACGGAATAAATATATATGTAAGCAGAAGTGTCTTCTGCAGTGTGTTCCATATATTCGTAAACGAATTCATTCTTCTGTAAGTAACTTCCTTCCAGGGTGATCAATAATGGCAAAAGGGGTGGACGTTAGGAGGGGTTGAAGAAACACTGCGGAAAGGAGCGGAAAGGGGTTGAAGGAATATGCTTAAAATTACTTCCTCTTTCCGCAGACAGAACGGGAGGTCGCTTGGATACTTCAAGAAAACGCCCACTTCCTTATTACCCAATTCCATTGTTTTGTAAACAACAACAAAGAACAATCTTCAGTTTCGTGGAAAAGTGTTCGCTGCAGAAGAATGTACTTCCAAAGATCCGACTCTAAAATGTTCCTTCCAAGAACAACTTTTATCACTACGGTACATTTAATGGCAAGGATTTGTATATTTACACCGATGTGAAAAATTTTCCGATTATTTTTGGCTGCTGTGTTGAACATTTCTGGATATTCATTGTCCTGACTAGAGATTCTAGGCTGTAGTTTTTAGAGTTTTGCTCTCCACACTGCCGAAATACACAACTGTTAAATTTAATATTTGATCAGGTTTCAGACAGTGTAACGCATACAGAAATCACAACCGATTTTTCAATCAATCTAGAAACACTCTGACGAGCATTATCCTTTGTGTTCCTTACTTCACTCTGTCTCCGCCTTGCGCTTTAGTTGATGTGTTTGAAGTGTTTATTATACGTTTCTGAGACACGCTATGAAAAATGTTAAAAAAAGATATTATTTTCATGGTACAAAGAAACAAAATAAACACTATTTCTTTCGCACTTTACTCTCTGACTAAATGTAAAAGATTCGTTATGTATGTCATGGAAAATATCTTTAAAAACAAACAATGTTACCTTGTTTATTCAAACCCCCCACCCGCGGCTTAAGGATTAGGAAATGCAAAAATATATAATTGAATAATTCTGGGGGTTTTCGAACTAATGCACCTTTTCCAGGCTTTTCCATTTTTTTAGATACTAAATTTTGATCACTTACACATATATTACCGAATACGAGACGATGAATTTAGTTCAGAGAAACAAAGAGATCTAATGTAACACACCATCGTTAAAACCTTCTAGAATTACAAACTCACTTCATATTCCTCAGACTTAAGCATCATATGTCATAATCAATTTTCAAAACTGTAATTATATACATTTTTTAACCTTAGGTTTCTAGAAACGAGACGCGAGGTGAAGTATTTTTACTGACCTATAACATGAATTTTTCAAATTTAATGTGTCTCTCATTTCGTCATAAATATAGCACTGATTTCTTACAGCTGAGAAGAAACACTAAAGATCCAATAAAACTTAAAACCTTGCAAACCGTGCACACAAAGCGTAAACAGTTGTTATTTGTATGCATGATTTTATAGATCCAATAAAAGTTTGCCCACTTATGCATTTACCCATGTTACCCTTCTCCATGGTAGTAATATTAAGCCACTAGTCAGTCAATGTGTGAAGTGGTCAGTTTTACAGAGTGTTTCGTACAACTTATACTTTTGTGCCAATAAGGGAGGTATCCGATTCCCGGAACAGATTCCGTTCCGAACTCAAAGAGAGAGATGGCTTATATATTGGTTTGTGAACTATATCTCCATGAAGGGAAATGGAAAAATAAAAGCGATAAAACAGAGAAAAGAGAAAGAGGTCTCCATCGAGAGGATTCTGTCAAACGTCATGAATTTCAAGTCCGTTTTCATAAATGCAATGTGACCTCTGATACCTGCCATATCGATTCTGTAGCGCACAAAAATACGACAGATTCACTATGCATAGTTACACAGAACATTTTGTATTCGGATTTTTATCTGGGGAATTTGACAGGTTCCTCGCGATGCTGTCACATTTGAGAAAAATAATCTGAATACAGTATCAGGTACGCCTACAAGTTTCCTATATAAATAAATACTGGTTGTATTCTGCATAAAATGAGCTTTCCATGATCGGATTACATTTCGAGCGCAGAGAACCTGTAGACCATGCTTGTACTTTATTTGCGTCCAACAGCGAATTTATCATTTCGCGTAAAAAGTCCAAGAGACTGAGAACGAGCAGTCATTGTTCGGAGAACATTAATTTGTATTGTGGGTCTATTTCTTCGAACGCATTTCGTAAACACATCCTATGACTGGTTGGGTTGAGGAGTACTGACACTTTATTCAGTTCAGTTTCAACTGACTCATCAAGAATACAGCGGCTAATGATAATGCCTGGGACGGACAGACGTTTCAGAGGTGCTTACTGATTGCATCATCAAGACAGCAAGCAAGTCCATGACGCAACATCCATCTTCGTTCATTAACTTGCTTGGAACAGCTCGACATTGGCTTCTATCCTGAGTCATATGAATTCAGGTCACATCCTTTAACATTTATTTTATACCCGATGATTCTACCGTCTGTGCCTAGATCTCCCACGTACTATTTTCCCTTAAGATTTTCCGTCGAAATTCTGCACGCATTTCTCATCTCTCCCTTGATTTCTGCCTGCTCTGCGCATCTCATTTGGCGTAAAACACAAATTACAAAGCTCCCGATTAGAATCATGAACTTCCGAACAATAAAGGGAAATTGTACACACATAAGAAACTGAAATCCAGCTGTGTTTTGAAACAAACATTAATATATTTGCGCTCCGTTCATGGCTAAAGCGATTTTGTTAGAGAGTCAGACCTAGTTTTCACTTCGAAACAGATGCGAATAACTGAAACGAATTAGTAGGACGCATTTCCGTAGGTTTACAGCTCTACTCCTGTCACTCTGTGAAAGTAGGAGAGGTTATCATTTTCCCGGACAAGCTAGGTGGTCCCGCTTCTTTTAAACCCACGACTGCCAAGTTACGTATTCAGCGTCTCGGCGAATTGATGGCGTTCTTCCAACTCCTCCGACTTGGCCCGCCCGTCACACTACGTGCTTTCCCGCTGAGGTATGCGACGTCGACGGCGCCTTTGAATCTCCTTTTACTTCTCGCGAGGAGCTCCGCATTCGACTTCACCTGCTTCAAGTCCACAGTTTGACGCCAGCTGTGTTGAAGGTATTTGAAAAGTTTTCCAAATGGTACTGTAACAGGGGCCGAGGTACTGCAGACTTGTAACTTCTTAAACGCCTCTTTTTCCTTTTCGAGAAATGTAGCAGAGCTCCAGTTCTTATAGAGCACCCATTTTCAACGTCTTAAACGATTTATAAGTTTTCAGTATCTCCGATTTGTACAATTCATCGAACGATCCTCTTCTTGAGAATTTATCACTTCGTCGCTTCTTTGACTATTTCAAGTACGATCTACGGCATTCACAATGGTCATTATAATATTGGCTGCAAGCCTATTATCCAATGTGTCTACACAACTATTTACAATATTTTTTCAAACGAGCTATCTAACTTATTCAATACTGAAGTTGTTACTCAGGCCAAGCGATCGATGTCTATTTTCACCATAGATACCAAATATCAACACACTTTAAAACATTATATAGTCTTTAAAAGTTCAAAACATCTGTCTTCCGTAACATATTTACTCGCTAACACTGACGTTGTAAAGGGCGTATGTATGCCCTATTCAATGTCCTCATGTGGGCTATACAGGCTAATGTCAATTATACGACAGATTCTCTGCATTTCAGGCCTGTATGATTTATTTTATACACAATTTCAAAAACACGACAATGTTTTTACAGTTGAATAATTCCATTTTATTTTAAGCTTCCTATAACATAAAGCTGGGGTTAGGTAGTTAACACATTGCTTCAAAATTTAGTAGTAACTGGACGCGATTATCGGCCAGGAAGCCCGCTATCCACAGACATTTTGTGGGTTTCCTCAGCCTCCACACCCAAATTATCCCACCTTAAAATAGACCACGTACGCTTCCTGAAACGTCTGTAAAATATTCCTCCAAGAGTTGAATAAATTACGCAATGCGAAACAAAAGGTGTTTTAACAAGAAGAAAAGTTCACTGACAATGTTCAGGTCTTGGGCCGGATATGATATTACGAGACACATGGCCTCCGTCACAAATAATTCTTCCAATAACAGGGCAATTATGTCACTACATCTAGAATAATGAACTTCAGATTTCTAAGTTTAAGCATCTGAAACTGAACGAAGTCGGAAAATCTGGAAACACGCACTGTTCCATAAATTTCGAATTATAGTCAATTCTAAAAATCGTTAAGTAGATGTCTATTTTGCGTCATTGCAGTATCACAGTTGAAGGAAAATCCGTATGTGCTTCTATTCACAGTGTTCGCTAGATTTTCTGTTGAATGAATGAATGAATAGCAATGGAATACACTAAAGGAAATATTTGTATGAGACGAGAAGGAAACGACAGAGATGCAAATAAAAGAACCTGCTTTATGGCACAATTTGGGTGTTTCTTTCTGCTGGAACATGCAATCTATTGTCCGACCATATGCCATGTTATTCCGGATGTAACATTTGCATCAAATATTTTCTAGGTCACTGATAACATATATTGACGTAAATAGTGTGTATCTAGATATTTCTGTGATTTTGTAGCCCATGTATTGCAACATATGCTATTACTGTCTCACAAGCAAATTCTCAAAACCACTAAATCTATTCACATAAGTCTTCTGAGAAGCAGGAAACACATAGGAAACTATTTGTTCCATACCAGAATTAGTCTTGTGATCTATTTATTTAGTTGATAATGCGCTTCTGGATTTTGGCTCCGTTTAGACTCGTCGGCAGATGCCAACGGTTAGGAGAAACACCCTGTCCCCGCCCTCGGCCCTGAAGATGGAGACAGCACGTTTCTCGAAACGCTGGCATCTGCCAACGAGCCTCCACGGCGCCAAAACCCAGCAGAAAAGCAATACAATCTTCACCGCAGTAAAGACAAAATTTTTATTTGTCGTTTCTGAATTTGCATAATGGTGCTACAAGTAACTCAGAATTTTCACCTCAAATGAAGTAATGATTAATGATTAATGAATTTGAAATTTTGAAGCCGTCGTAGTCTGATTTAAGCTACTATCACGACATTTGCCTGGAGGAAAAGAGGGAAACCACGGAATGCCTCCGTTTGCATATCAAGTCTACGTGCAGATATTTGAACCAGGGACCTCCTGGCTATGAAGCAGGAGTGCTGACCACTCGGTTGAAATGTTGTTTTCTGTAACACGTGTCTTCAGTATCCATACAGGTCCTAATCCACTAAACTCCTGCAAATATCAGTAGTAAAAAACGATACGTAGATACAATGGTTGTGATAGGACACCCAAAGAGGATACAACCACTTCCTCCCGCATCCTTCCCAATCCATCATTCTCCGTCATCCTACTTTGGTCGCTGTACAACCTGCGCAGTTTAGAAAGTCTCTGAAAGAACTAAGAAACACAGAGTCACGAAAGTGCAAAATGGCATCCTTCCACCACCTTTGCTCTCCTCGTACGAATTTCGAAAAGCATTCCAAATCTCACATCACCATTCGCGCATCGCAAAGCACAGAGCAGCCTTAAGAAGCGACAAGCAGTTTTAAGACAGACTTATGGACGCTGTCAAATCTTTAGTTTTGTTATTCAGATAAAAATGGCAGATTCTTTTGGCAAAGACCAGCCCTCATTCTATTTCTGAACGCCCTTTCACTTCGCACTTACTAAGTCACTGTTCAGAAATAAACCTTGAATGACAAGTGGTGGGAAGCAGAACGGAAAATAATCGGTCTATGTTTCACAAAGACTCCTCACTTCTGTCATCGTCCACAATAATGTTTCTTCTCTTGCAACAGGAAAAGAACTGTTTTACTTTCAAGTTGCTTTCGTCTGAAGAAGTATCAAATCTACGAGGTGGGGTGAGAAACAACTGACACGAAGACAGTAGCAATCGCAACAGCTTTGTGCTGAAGTGAAATCATTTCAATGTCCGCTACGACACCGATTAAACCTTAGAAACCGAAGATGGTCTAAATATTTAATATTTCGGTCCTTACCAGAAAGAAAACACCACATTTCACCATCACAAAGATCAATTGGTTAACGCTGTTTAAAGGAATAATAGCTATTTACACTGAGAATTATTAGATTAATTATTCGGTTTTGTCCGTCTAATCACAATTATATTTAAAATTTACAAATAAGATAATTAAAATATCATTTTATGTTCCACATCGAATAATCGATTTACATTTGGAACATTTTTACAACATGTTTCGGTTTCATCGAACCATCTTCAGGTGTAAAATTATATCAAAAAACTTAAAACTCAATTACAATTTCTGTTTAGCTTTTTTTTTTTGGTGATGTTTTCTGGTGATGTTCATATCCAGATTATTTTTATATATTGGAGCAAATGTATTGTTTTGAAGTGAAATGCTTTTGATGTTCCAAATGTAAATCGATTATTCGATGTGGAACATAAAATGATATTTTAATTATCTTATTTGTAAATTTTAAATATAATTGTGATTAGACGGACAAAACCGAATAATTAATCTAATATTTGATTCACAATATGACGCAATTATACTATCTTATGAACTGAGAATTATATAAAATACAGACTTCCTGATTGTTAATGTAAGTGGGACGTATAGTTACGTATGGGCTTTAAAGGACTATGGTTGTTTGAAATCTATTTTTAAGGATTAATTTATTCGGTTGTGCTTTAATTAACAGCACTGCCAGACTCTTTAGGCCTTTAGCATTTAGTGAAATGTAAAAAAACATAACGAAGCGGTCGTAGCCTATTAAGGCACTATCCTGAAGGGACATAGAAATCTCAGGATAACTTGTCTCTGGATCGAAATTTGAATCCGGTACCTAACAGATATAAAGCAGAATTGCTAACCAATCGGTCGCTATATTTAATATAAAGTGCTGAAGATAGGTGACAGGAGTAAGGATGAAACTGCATAAAGAGGCAACTAATACTTTCTGCCCTTCATCTAATAATAACAGGGCGATTGAGTAATAATACGATGGATGGGACATTCATTTTCCATAGAAATGTACAAAAAATCCTTTGAGGTTAAAAGTAAACAAACACGTAAATCCTGTGCTTCAATCCTGCGACTATGATTTCGGAATACAAGAAACTTCTTCTCTGGTACACAAAATAATGATCATGTTTAAATTAAGTCATAATAAAATAATATGAATCATTTCTCAATTACAATCCTGTTGGTCAAAGAGACGTACGTGTACTGGTTACAATTACGTAATGGTTTAAAGCAGAACACGATTCCAACGATAAATAAACACAATTAGTTATATTTAACAGTGCTCTGTGTAACATGCTGTCAGACGAACGATCGAACAGAGCAAATACGTACACAGCCACTTCAGTGTACGCCGAATACGAAAAACGTCCGTTTGAAAGTAAAGCCACAAACAGTACGAGGCACAAAAAGGAGTGTTTAAATTTTTCAGTAAAATTCTGTGTCTATTTTTTTTTTCTATTCTCGCTGAGTTTGAATGATTGAAAGTCTGCAGGCCTGCGTTTTACTTCAAGGCAGAATGTGGTTCGGTTCCAATCTTTCACAGCTTAAACACAAATTAATACTGAGACCCCCTGCTCTTGAATAAGTTACATATTTTAAAACCTTCCAAAAGTTTAAAAGATAAATTTAAATCTCTATCTTAATAAATGACAGCAAACGTCCTGAATTTTTTTTAAATTTAAAATATTAACACATTCGTTTAAAGAGCGAAACATGCCTTCAGTAATGGGCTACTCCATCATTATAATGCCCGTTGTAATGTCGCCATATAAGCTGGAATATTACACAAGAACATTTCATTCTGTTGCTTATTGTAATGCAATGGTCCCACATCTTTATCATCATTCACATTAAATGCAAATTCAAAATGTTATTTCATGTAAATGTCGTATAACAGGTACCCTCCGTTCTTGTAGTCCCCTACTAAAACAGAACCAAACATGCAGTAATGTGGTTTTGTAGCACGCCTCAAAATTATAAATGGTTCCAAGCACTGTACATAAAAGTTGGTTCGTTTATCATGGAATAATGTAAGAGCTTAATGAAGTTATAAATTATTTCTTAGGACGATTATTCTAGTGGCTTGTGCTGTAGTGCAATACGTTTAAAGTTGTGGATTGGGTGATTGTGCTCATTGGCCTTCAAAGTACAGTTCTGCCAAAAAGTTTGGACGGCTACTTTACCGTTTATATTATTATACAGAGGAATGACAATTCATTTTTAACGTCTCAACTTGTCTCAGAGAGGTAGGGTTCGAGGATTATTTGCATGTCTCTTACATGCTTTCTCAACCCTTTGGAAACTATACGTACCACATATTTTAACAACAAGAAACAAAACATTTATATTTATGGACACTGCATAATTCTGACTGTAAACGGTGTTTAATTCCTTAAACATTTGTAATGGTGGTGTGTTTTCTTTGCGGTACGGACTGAATTCTTAAGTATTATATAGGCGAGCTTCGGATTCAAAAGGATAATAAAACGGAGATCATATATAAAACTAGTGCCTGTAATGTCGTTTCGTCTAGTGTTGTAGATTACTCCGCCCCTGTTCTGTTGAAAAGGAAATCTTTACCGATTCTATAGTACAAAAGCGACCTATGATCACACTGCTCGTTACTTCGCAACCGTTAAATGCACAACCCGATCACAGCGGGGCACTACGATGGTAAATACTCCTAATACAACACTGGTCAACTAAAACATATATTAATAAGTTTATCATAAAAAACAAATACTTTAGTTTAATAGGATTTGAGGTTTTCACGGCCATATTTGCTCAGAAGCTGTATTTATAGGGACCTGAAGAATACATTTGTAAGGACTGTACTTTGAAGCACAGATTCTTCGTTCAAATTTCTATTAAAACATGTCACGGTCCTCTCGCAGAACTGATTAAATGGGAGGAAAGTGATGCTTGTTCTTTTAACAGGATGTACGGATGAGCGATGCTACACAGATTCAATTATGCTTATTAATTAAACATTACCTCTCAGGTGGGCGTAACACAGGAATTGTGAAAACCGTATATTTAATGAAACATGGAAGAAAACTCTAACAAGAGCATCGCAGGAGTTTTGGCACATGCGCAATTACAGATGTCGATGAACAAGACAGTCATAATTTCGTATGCGCATCAAAAGTTTCATTTTGGCGTGTGAATGGTATGCAAACTATTTGTGGATTTCGGTGGTTCTTTGTTTTTGCTATTTGGCTATTCACTGAAAACAGTATCGACCTCTAACTATGCTTACAGGAGGATCCAGGGGTCTACGACCGGACATGTTGCGGACAGCTGTGCACCAGGGGCCCAGCGTTCATGTTAACCGTGATAGTCTGGCTAACACTTTAAAGAAACAAAAGTAAAACCCCTCCTATCTTTCTTTCGTGGTTCACTGGTACTTCATACACTGAAATACTGCAGAACTGAGCAGATAAAATGCATCTTTAGCCAGCCTGAGTCAGCCAGGCGCTCGACTCGAGCGTAAGCCTCAGCATTCTGGCTAACAACGTGAACACTAGGTTTTGTATAGCTGTGAAACTTGATCTCTCACTTTAAAGAAATAACGTAGTCTGAGGGTATTTGAGAAGACGATACCAAAGAGAATATTTTGATTAAAGGGTGATGAAGAGTAGTCTAGATGATATTAGAAAATAAAGATTTTTGTAATTCGCACTCATTACGAAACAAACAAATTACAAGAAATCTTGAAGGATAGGATGGGCGCGGCATGTGGAATGCATGAAATATATTAGAAATGCGTATAAATTTTTAGTCAAAAAGCCTGATAAGAAAGATCACTAGATACTCCAATTTCACAAACGAAAAATTCACCGAATTGTTAGCATTTTTGCACAGCTCAGATACAGGATACGACACAAAATGTTGTAGAAGTATAAGAGAATTACGAGTCAAAACGTCGAGGTCTTAGTTTCATTTCAAATGCTGATATACATTTTGATGAAATGCTGAGATACGTCGAACCAAGAAACAGCTACGTTACTCAACATTAATCAACATGGACACAATAATACTTCCGCAGAAAGCAGAAAATGGGAGAGAAGACACTGGCTCCTTAGTGTCTCTCGGGAGATTTGGAAACAAAAAGAAGTTATATGCCATTGGCATTGGCTGGTGTAGAACGCACAGTGCGTAAGAAGTCTCAAGCAGCGAGCTGAAGCAGAAATGAAGCTATGAAAACAATTTCTGGGGATATATATACACAGTGGAACCTCGATATACCGCGGCTGTGACCATGTCTGAAACGTCGGTAAACTTCCATCAGACCACACGGCGAAACAACCGAGAAGACGACCATCTTCAGACTCGCCGCGGCGTAAACCTCAAATCCTACAACCTGAAATACAACACTTAAAAATTATTTATCTGAAATTTTAACACGAAAGTTTCCCTTGTTACCTAAACGTCTGAGAAAGTAAAACAGCAGCTGTAACATTAAAGAGAAATTATTACATGGGATAACAGTGCAACTTCTGTAAACGTGGTCATTTCAGAAGCGGGCGATTTATGACATTAGAACGTGACCTGAGATCGTGGTATTCCTTCGTGACGGGGTATAGAACATGTTAAGAGTCAAACTGTCAGTCCTCTGCAATTTAGCGTGTGAATCTGGGAAATAATCGTTATGTGGCAGACAGATGAAAGGACAGGTGTACAGGTGATATCATAACGCCAAATTATTTTCCTTTGTAATAGCACTCGTGTAAAACTGTTTTTCCCGCGTAGTACTGTTTTCCCGTGAAGGTCATGTTGATGACAATGTTTGGTTACCCGTGTTAAACGGGGAAACAAACGATGGACTGATTATTTAACAAGATACATACTGGCGCTATTTTAACAGCAGATGTGACAGACTGTCACACGAGCCCAGATGTCAATGACCGATTCTTAAGTTATTTAACCCTTTAAAGCCGAACTTCGTTTGAATAATTCAGTCCGTACCTCAAAGAAAACAACTCTTCACCATCGCAAATATCAAGTGATCAATTTTGTTAGAAGAAGTAATTGCTGTTTTCAGTGAAAAAACATACGAAAAACATAAATATAAAACGAAGGTTTACTGACTACTGAAACAGATTGGACATAGCCACGTACTTGAAACTTACGCTGGCCACGATTCTGGTAACAACACCTATCTGGTTGGAGCTGGCTAACGATACATTTTATCTGATCGGGTTTTCTGTGATGCTGTGTATGGAGTACCACTTCACAACGAAATTAAGACAGAATACACTTTTGCATTTCGTTTTCAAAGCGTTAATTGGCGTAACGCGGCTAACGGTTAACATGGTCTTGGTCTGAGAGCTGTAGGAAAATAGACGGAAACTCCAACGAGTCTTTGAATTTAGATTCTAAAGCAAAATGGGATTCAGACGTGTTACGGACAAGCAAACTCGCTCGGCTGTAACGTAACGTAACTGTGACGTACACACACATACACACAAAACGCAACCGTCCTGAAATTTAAATTAATCTAATGTTTAAAATTGCTTCCAGGTTTTTTGGCGCCACTAGGCTGTAGCACAGTGAAAACCTGGAAAGTTAAAACGAGCTTATTTTAAAACCACGTGACTTCATCCCGAGAAGAAAATTAGCACAGGTGGTGCTGGCGGTAGTTTGGTTCAGATGGGAAGCGAAACGACACGGGTGTCCCGTCCGTCACTCCTTGTTAAACCCGGACGCCGGATTCACACGACTGACAAATAGACATGACCTCACAGTTGTAGTCCCCATGTCCCCACTTCTTCCTTGCTGCTTTAGTTACAGACTTCACTCACTCTCCCTCACAGACCTCGTCCTTAGGACCGAAGCAAGTGTAAACTGACAAGTCCTATATAGTGTGGAGAAATGAACGAATCGGAAGGCTTCTAAACAGATACCAGAAGAGGAAACAAAGAACGAAACAGAGCTTTCCTCGGGCACTGCGAGGTTGGGGGATAATGTAGATAATTTTTGAACTATTCCAGTAAGAACTTCGGTGAGTACAGATTCAGAGCAAGAATTTCATTTACACGTGTCAGAAGAAAGTGACGTAGGCCCGCATGTCTTCTCCCAAAGCACGGCAAGTTTAGAAGCAAGTCACTGGATTTACAGTCACAATGTTTTGGCTAGAACACAGACGGGTCTGTATATTGACTTGACGTCTGTTCGATACCTACTTTTTCATTCAAGGCAGTCAAGCATCACTTCCCGGTAAAGGCAATGAAGCTGCATGGCAGATCAATGCATTGAACACACCCAATACCTGTCCGAAAACCGTCACAGCATATACATTTCTAGTTATGACTCTCAATTTTATAAAACTATTTTCGTGGACAAAGAATGTACGCAAGACGAAAACATTTTATTGTTCGGGCTTTCTGAAGCTTTGTTCATGAATTAATTAAATATTGTTAAATGCAAAATACATGTAATAATTTGTTACTTCATTACTGAGAATTCTGATTCACGAATCGGTGCTAAAATGTCAATACTTTTAAACGACAGATACAAGCGATCGTATTTATTCTAGTGTACTATTAGTTCTGATGTCTTAGTAGTAAGTTTTAAGACGACCAACAATCTCCTCAGGTTGGGCTCCGCCTTTATTAAAATTAATTATGTATCAAACTGCCATGAGTTCTAAAGGGTTTTAAATTCGCTTCCTACGAAACGGAGTGCAAGGGAGAAAGTTACCGTGAGAACTCGTTTTCATGTCAATTTACCAAGCTGGCTGAGGGAACAAATTGCATTTATATTTCATGATGAGACTTATTCCTGTCAACAATAGCTACTGTTATCATATTAAGAGGCAATCTACCTTCTTCCCAGTTACCCCACTTTCTGGCTTGCAAGTGTAATTGAAGTCTGCGTTTACCAGAACAAAGAAAGAAGCCCATGAACAAAAGGGCTCATCCGTTTTCCTCTTTTAGACGATAATTCTGTGGGAGTAGCAGATTAGCGACTCAGTAAGAAGACGATATGAATTAAAGATAGACCGCATACAAATACCATACAAAGAACGTGAATTACAGAACAAATTATAACACTCGATGCTCATAAACTTTTCAAAATACACTTTCCAATCGGTTTTGATGTAGCAACGCAGGTAATCCGTACCTGGACCGGGCACTGGTTAAATGTTGCATCAAGTTCGTACATGCTTTCAGAACATGTTCCTTCGTAATCCAACGACAGCTGTCGTCTACATGTGACAGTGAAGATCTATACAGTCTGAGCTACTGTGATGCTAACAGAAGCGAAATTTTTCACACAACTTCCACTAGACAGTTGAAACATGAATTAGATTTCAGTTGCTAACTGCCGCGAGCATTAAGATGACTGTATTCTGGGTTACTACCCCGTGTAGTCTGGCAGAAGTTTCCCGACGTTTCGCAGGTCATTGCTGAAACCATTATCACGGTGCAACAACCCAAAATACAGCCATTTTTATACTCGTCGCACTGAGAACCTCGGATCTCGTTCAATAAAGCCCTATGTGGAAGACATTCTTCATACGTTTAGATTATGCGTATATAATATTGTTTGAAATATGTAATACTGTACTAGCCAGGAAACTTTCATACGAATCATATGCATATTTTGAAGAAAAAAATATTTTTTAAATAAAGAAGAGGTAATCAACAATTTTTCTTGAAATTATTTCGGAGTGGGATCCACAATCAAAACACCAGACACCGCAAGTGTTCAATCAAATGCTTGTGCTCAGTGGCCAATAATATTTTTTTCATTTTCATAAGTAGAGCCTTAAAATGTCAGACAGTATACGCAGTTGGTTGACATTCTCATATTACTTAACCACCTGTTCAACTGCTGGCAGGAAATATACGCCAGTATAACTTCAGCATAAGATTAATTAACTAATCACATATACCAATTGAAAGTATTTCTTTACCTTTCACCTGTAGCTTTAATGTTGCTGCGTTGGGTTAAATCAAGTGATGCAATAACCACTCTTGCACGCGAGTTTAAGCTTTCCAAACCAAAATCACCACACAGTTTTTCTAACACTTCACAAACTATGGATGTAAATTATTACTGTTACTCGTAGCCACATTCCTCGTGAGAATTACTTAATTCTGAGTACTTCAGCCAAATAACGCGTAAATCACACGGATTCAGAAACAACGCACAAACCTTCCACACGCGGTTATACCGAAAAAGGGAAGTATCGCGTTATTCTACGTTGAACTATGGGTAATCTCACAGAAAAAAGAACTGGGAGGGAGGTCAGCTGAGCTGCTCGATTTGTCATAACATCTCTGGTTTATAGACATCCTGCAATATATATCGCTCTCTGTCTCTCACTGTAAAGACATTTCGGTGGGGATAGGAAAAGTGTCCTAAGTGCAGCGGTCATCTGGAGCTGTGTTCCATTGAGCATCAGCCGATGAATTACCCATTCTGTCCTTGCTAGAACATAATGCACTGTAAAGGGACTACAAATATTCTGTAGTTACGCATGATAAAGGGAATATTAACGCAACAAGAAACAGTTTAATATAAAATTGCGTTTCACATTCGTTCAAATGATGACTGCTTAGTTTACTGCGTCATGTTAACGCAAGAAGTCTTATAAATAGTCATATTATATATATTTATCTGATGAGATCGCTATTGTATTCATGTAATTTTCTGTATATGTGTTAACAGTTTTATTACGGTGAATTATTTAATATGCATTTACTATTATATTATGATAGACTGGGCATATGGGCGATTTTTATGATCACGTCCACCACAATTATATCACCCAAACAGGTCAATCAGCTAGCTACTCAACAACACAATTAAATGCATACTTCTGTGTGGAGTGTCGTTAAGCCTTACAGAATTACAGAGGATGCTGTAGACTGCATCTGGTATATGGGTTATGCCATCTTTATTAATTCTGTGGCAATACCAGTGTCAGAGCTCGATCCATCACCAAATTCCGGCTCTACATGATTTTACTGAATAGCGAAGTTGACTAATTTAATTGAACTTGACATGGGATGGGTTTGTCGTACAATGAACATGCCTAGAGCTGGAATATATTCCTATATCCCAACATTACATAACTTGAAACTAAAAGGTTGACAAATTACACATCACAATCAATTAGCATATCAATTTAACACGCCGTTTTATTCAGTGATTGAGAGATAAGCCTGATTATTGAACTTGTTTCTGCTTAAGAAAATAAGAAGAATGATGTTGCTATGGAAGTAATGGAAATCTGTATGCGATCGGGAATTGGTGATTAGGGAAGATTTTAAATTATAAGTTTACAGGCAAATGATGGCACAGTATAAAAAGAACGACTAAGTTTAAAAGTATTTTAGTTTAACGTAGTACGAAGGTAAATAGCTGTAAGGTGAATTTTGAATTTACATAAATCAAGGTGGAAAACAGACTCTTATGCTTAGAACTAATGGTAATTCCAAAATGTTAATATAGCAATAACATCAGAAATTTCCAGACTGAAGTAGTCTACGTTCTTGCCAGTCGCTTGGGGGGGACATCGTCATGTCGAAATAATTTGATTCAGCGTGCATGAAGCTGAATATTCTAAAATGAGTTACGGAGGTACGACTTCCAGGAATTAATAAATAAAGAACCTAAATTGGTTGTACTTACAAAACCAGGTATTGAATGAGAATTAAAGAAATTACGTATCGTGCCTTTCCATTACAAGCAAAAATCTGTAGTAAAATCTCTTTATAACTTATTCCAGGAGACCTGATTTTTTCAGGCAGGTTTTAATTTAACATCGGTTTACTGTTCTACAATGGACAACCACACTAACTGATTAAATAATCAATTAATTAATAAAAGTAAGTAACTTAATGGTGTAGAGTCATTTTTGAAAAGTTAATGGTACGCTCAGCTAGTCAAGAAGTTCCCGGAATTCTATGAAACCAGAAGGTTTATTACTGTGTTCACAACGGCCCGCCACTGGCCCCCAAACCTGAGCCAGATTAGTCCAATCAAAACGTAGGAACCCACTTCCTACTCTCAGTTTTCATATTTTCCCCCATCTATATATATTTCTTCTGAGTCATCTCTCTCCTTCAGGTTTGCCAACCAAACTTTTGTATGGATTTGGCATCGCCTCCATTCGCGTTACATGTCTCGCCCAACTAATCGTCCTTGATTTGATAACGCTAAAATATGTGAAGATGACAAATTATAGCGCTCACGTGCAGTCTCCTGTCCCTTCATCACTCTTTGGTCAAAATATTCTCCGATCCAATCTAGAATTTACTGACAACCTGAAAAACTATTAACTTCTCAAGAATAACCCTGCTCTTTGGAGTAATTAGTTAACCAGTTATTATTAATTTATAAGCTTTCACCATGTCAGTCGTACAAAACATTAACTTAATGTGTAATACTGATGAGAGTTACCGACCGAATGGCACGAAAACAAACTGAGAAATGGGCATAAATAACATTACTGGAACTATACACCAGCGTGAACAGATAGGTGATTAACGAGTCTAAAATAGGCGGGAAATGAACGATGTCATGAGAGAATAAAGTGCGCATACACGCTATCAGATTGGAAAAGGTGGTAGAAGGAGGTCAGGTGAAGTCAAAGGCGTAGAAGAAAGATAATATTAAAATTAATCTTACAATAAAGCGAACTCCAATCAGCTGTCTTATGTGGCGTGTTTTTTCTTGATGTGGTAATTAACCTTCGATATGATCGTGATTTATTCTAACCCTTTGCTGCAGGTCAACCTTGCGTTCAACTGTCTTGTTCATCCGTTAGAATCCCCTCCCCATGACTGGCATTGAATTTCACAGTGCGTTTGTAAAGGTGAAGGCTGGCTGCAGTGTACAGAGGGTTCCAAAAGTTGCGCAACGTACAGAAACTAATGATAAATTTATTTAAAAGCAATTATCTCAAACTTAATACTACCGCAGCCTTGAAGAGAAATATTTGTCATGTTTTAAATGATACGCCTGCGCTACAGAACTCAAGAATTATTTACTCCGAGCATGATCACTCATCTAAATTAGAACACGAAGCAGGCCAACCTTTAATTAAATATGCTGTTGAAATTTAGTAATAAATATTATAATGTTTGATCCGTCAACATGCAAACAATAAGCACTTATATTCTTTTAACACTGATTATTTACAAGTATGGTAATAGTTTACATGTTTCGACGGCCAGCTGCCATTTTCAGGTAACTGAAAGTAATTGATACATTATTCATATCTATCGTATGTGTCAAAATAATGTCACAATAACTCTCGGACGTATAAAATAAAGCAAGGGACTTCATATCGACAAAACGCACTGCAAAGACAAAACATAATGGGACGAGAAATAAAAAAGAAAAAAAAGAAAGAAAGTGAAAAGTAAGAAAGCGAGTTATTAAAATTACTCCAAGACTTGATTCCCTGAAAATTCTAGATCCCTCTAGTAATTATCCGCAAATTGAGAAGTTGTTCCGTTCTAAAGTTTCGCCATTCTTCTTTTACATTTCACGAAAAGAAAAAGCGAACCGCTGTGAGAGCAGAAACTTTCCTTTTTCGTCTTTCCTTCTTATTTTCGTTAATTAAATTGATCAGAGATCGAGAAGAACATGTGGACCAATTTTCATGGACCAACACACTTATAATATGCATCCAGGCGAACCACCTGCCTTCTTCCCATTGGATTTTACTAGGTCCTTCCCTCCGGGTAAAGTGGCCATATCATGCTCCCGACATCTCACCTCCATCTAGCGCCATGATCAAGAATACATAATAAAGCTTTACTCTCACCACTTCTTAAACCCTTGAGTGGCTCGGTGTATCACCACAGATTCAAATTTACCCTTTAAGTTACATTCATTTGGCCCAATGTACTTCTGACAAGTCATAAGTACTACAGGACTAATTCTGAAAGTTCACTAGAAGCTAAAGATAATAAGATATTTAATAAATTAAGCTTTGCGCAGAAAATAAGACCTTCGTATTTGTCCACCGCTTCTATTTGGTTCTGAGAATTAAGATGGCGGCATTTAAGCACCAGTATACCCCGATTTTCATTTCATTTCTCCGACATGGTCCACTCAAGAGCAGTGCATACGTCCAGACTGCGGGGCGGGACGATTGGAACAAACAGTTCGTCACTCAGGGAGCCTACAAGTGGCCGGGAATAAGCCAAGACAACTGGTTATGAACTTCTGACCCAATAAAGCGGCCGAGGGTGCAGCGAGCAACCCAAGTGGGTTCTTGATGGAATTCTGGAAGGCAACTTCGTCCGTCATCTCTTCCTGAAGCTCATAAAAACTTTATAAAAGTCGCATTTATGGCCACACGGTGGCAAAAGTTTGTTATACGTGAAGGGCTCACTACTGCATGGAAAGTCTGAGGTAGGTAAATCTTCCTGAGTTCCGTACAGTGTTATTGAAACTTTCAGTTTTGCTTCAAATTCTTCCGTATTTGCATTAGGTCTACGTTCGTTGGAAACGCACGTCGACTCTCTCCCGTGCGACCAGCACACCCCAGCAGCCCAAAGTCCAACAGCGACCGAGTATGTCCATTGTACATCCCACTGAACTGCTCTGATCAGAGAGGCAGTCAGTGTTTTAGAATTTTAGCTTACTCAAAGAGCTGAGGAGGATATTGGACCTAACAAAGGAAGTAACAGAAAGATCGAGAAAAGTATATAATGTGGAGCTTAATAATTTTAACTGTTCATCAGATATGATTAGGGCTAAATCAAGGGCGATTAAATTAGTGTGAACATGGCAAGTGAGAAATCCATACAAAGATGAAGTCCCGTAAACCTCAAACGATTACTTCGACGACCTAGGTATTGACGGAGGACAATATTAAAATAAAGCTAGGGGAAACCGGATGTGAGGTTATGGACTGAATTCACCTGACTCAATATAAGACTGCGTAGACACTACAATGGACCTTAGGATTCCAGATGGTAATTTCTACAAACCCTTTCGTTGTGCAGTCATATAAGAATATACTCCGAAAGACGTTTGTGGCACCAAACGGTTTACTACCGTCACTTTCCCCTTTCCTCATCCAGATGCATCCAATCCACGCACTTCACCCCTTATTTTCCGAAAATCCATTTCAATATCATTTTCCCATGTACGCTTACGTCTTCCTTGAGGTCCCCTCACCAAGTCCCAGGCCCTGTGTAACATTTCGTAACATGTTAGTAGGGAATAATTAGTTTCTTGCTAAACTTCCAATCTGGAGGTCCACCCCATGTCGACCGTCCGCCGGAATGCTTTTTCAATAGGCCTCTATTTACAGCTACCCTCCAAAACTGCTGGCCGTCTGTTCTATCGTCAACCTAAGGACTCAGTTCGGATCTTCTACTCGACTGAAGTAGACCTGATGGAGTTACCCACGAAACCCAAAGAAGCGAAAGATTTGAGCTACTCACAGCGGTGAGTACGAAGATGGCAGTGTCCTGGGTTGTTGCGCAGTGTAGTCTGGTAGAAGTTTACCGACGTTTCAGAAGTGTCTGCTGCCTTCATTATCAGAGCGAAACAACCCAGAAGAGCGTCATCTGTAAGTCCACGGTGACTGCAAACACAACAGAACCACTTCCGTGTGTTCTCAACGCCTTGTACTGTTATGAGCTTAATTCATAAAGGACGCAAAGTTATGACAGCCCCAGGAAGTACTCATATGCTGCTTACTCAGTACAGCACATCCAACTTCCTGTTTATCTAAGCTTCCAGTAATAATACGCCTTTCTATGGCCAGCTACCATTTATTTATATTGCCAGAGCTAAATTGGATTATGTCAAGTAGCTTGAAGACGGATAAGGTCGTTGAGTCCACAAAGATCTTCAACACTTCCATCGATCTAACAATGCCTGCGAAACAAGGGTGTCCAAAATGTGAATTCGAAACACAACACATCCATCCCATTTTCAGAATAGAGTATTCTAGCAACTGTGGTGAATCCGTGTTAAGAAGTGAGAGAAAACAGGACATGCGTGGCTCGTGACATTTGTGCGTTTAACTGAAGGGATTAAGAACATTCCGACAAAACTCAATAACGGCAGCCAGGAAAGGCCAGCAATGGAAACAGAAACTTTCAGAACGTAATTCCAAGGTTTGTACCACCGAATTTACCTGCTTGGTAACAATAAATTTGACTGCGCAAGGCCTACTTTGGGCACCTAATTCTTAGTCAGTGGTAAGTAACAGGCATGTAGCACGAATCTGTCGACAAACCAAAAAGTGGAAACACTGAAAGGCGTACACAGAATTAATTCTAACCCTTCAAAGCCCAGTGATGACTATATGCAACTGGATTTTATGAGTTTTGTATGATTATGAGTGCAAACAGGGATTTTTTTCTTAAACAGCGTTAACCAGATGATTTTTGTAAAAAGAAGTTATGTGCTTTCTTTGGAGCACGTATCAAATTTAACTATGTAATAAGCAAATGTTGGTAGGCGATCA